>NC_142709.1:51275191-51970191 GCF_055471065.1 Atractosteus spatula
CTCTGAGATTCCCAGATTTCAAACTGAGCTATGAAAAGCAATGAAAAGGTGGAAGTAATTTAACAAGAGAGCAGAAAAATCAAAAGAAGACGTGAAAGTGAAGCCTTTTACCATTAATTAAATGCTGCTAAGAGAGTAAGAAATGAGAGAGATGCTAGGCTGGTACATCCTTAAAAGGACAGTAAAGGCTGACTGATTCTCTTTGCAGTTCAATGTGCCTTTCAATTGCCAGTGTTTGACAGACGATATATAACAGACCAATATATTCTTCAGTTTCCCAGGGATTCATTACATGCTGTGCCAAACCACTATAAATTCTGCCACCGTGCTTCGGGAAAATTGACTATATCTCTTGAGAAAACCTGCAGGGTTCAATATTCGAGCTGTGGAATTGGAGAACTGTCAGCAGGATTTGAGAACTGAGCTGTATTATCCTTCTTAATACCTTCTGCAAACCAAACTCAACTGTGAAAACGACTCGCTACTCAGACCCTTTGTTTAAACAGAAGGAAGATACCAATGGGAGAAAGAAAAACACTACCATCACGTGACCAAAATGGAAAGGAACAGTGGCAAAAAGGGCATACTTGTGTCATTCAATCTCATGGTGCTGAAGTAGAGAGCAGCCTTGGCACTCTTCAGACGCACTTGTCCCCAGTATGTCACTGCTTGTACTTCTACCATGTAGCTGCTGTTTGGCTGGAGCCCTTCCAGATCCACATAGTTTTGGGACTGTAATGGGATGAAAAGAACAGCAACAATGCACACAACTTAGGATTTCACTTTATTAAAAACACAAGCCTGTGGCCTGTCAGAGTCACCCAATCGGTACACTACGGAACCCTACACTGTCACATTTAAAATGTTTCCTAAAAGAAAAAAAAATGGTTATTAAAAGCACATGCGCATTTTGCTGCCTTCGACTGGGCTGTTTTATCATGGTGGGCCTCACACTAAATACCCCTGCCACCACTGCAAGTATTTTTGAGACCACATCTTCTGAGAGCCTGAAGTTGGATCCAGTTCTGCAGTCTGTATATTTGACCATTCAACAATCTTTGGTTAATAACAGAAGGCTGTTGTCAGATGTAGAAGTGTCTGGGTTGAAACCAGAGAAACCTGACAGCTTTCTTATATCTTTGCATCCACTACTAGATTCACACTCATATTCTGGGTCACCAAATAAAACATTATTGTGTGAAGTGATTACTAGAAGGGAATGTAAAATTTCTTCCTTGAATGGTCACTTGGTGCCTGTGTTAGGTCAGATGTTTGGCAGACTAAAGTGAAAAAACACTGTATTACGAAATCCGATATAGTGTGAAGAAAAAGGTTGGAATGGACATGGCCATAGTAAATTCCTACTTCAGTATCCTATGGGTTTACGCAGGAGACTGAATTCCTAACAACTGATTTAAGAGATCAACACTGATGAGGATTGTAGGGCCAAAACACGTCTGTGATCATTAACAATAAAGTAAATAAAAAATAAAATAAAACTTTTTTACTGGAAGCCAGAATGAACTGTTTTGATTAAATGCGGGCTAGTCAGTCTGGTTATTCTTTACCCGTTAATCTTGACATCTTATAGTGTAGAAATTGAACATAAAATCAGTCGTGAAAGGAAGAAAAATGTGAAATGGATTTTATTATCCGTGGTTAGGAGAGAAGACAACTCTTTTCTTACCAATAATTACCTTTGAAGAAAGCAGAAACTGAGAAAGAAGACAAAGTCAACAGGACAGTTTAATTGTTTTAGTAATTGGTATGTTTATATATGCCAATTATGAATATAGTGTAGTAGACATGATACTGTGAAGGCTGCTTGAGGATATAATATTAGTGGTTAAAACACAGTCTAACTGGTGTCAATAGTGGCTGGAGATTGTGAGCCAAAGGAATAATAAAAACTTTTTAAAAAATAGAAAATTACACCTTACTCAAGCATCAGAAGTCAGAAGAAGACTACTGACATGGCTGTATAATGAACTTAGTAAAGCTCTTGTTTATTCCAAGAGGCAGTACAAGTCCAGAAACAATGGATGTAGAAGCTTGTGTAATCAAAAGTAGTACTGCTCAGTGTTTATACTTTTGTGAACCATTTTGATTGTATTTACAGCACTGGGGCTCACGGCCTGCAATGAGCATTCCTTCTATTGTCTCAAAACAGTCACACCCAGGCCCCCAGCATTTACGCCCTTGCTTCGGCACAAAGTAAAAACAGAATGAAATACCCCATCGGTGGTCTTTCTTCTCTTTTTCTTTGCTGGAACAATGGACTTTCGGCTGACTGTCCAGCTCCAGAAGACTTTGTAGTGATGCACAGGAATGTCTGGTTCCTCTGACAGGTTCCAGCTCAGCCTGGCTGTGCCACTTCCCTCACTGTTACTGGTCATGTTGGTGATTCTCAGATTGGATGGGGTGGGAGGTGCAGAGGGATCTGCGATGGAGAGAGCAACACTTTAAACTTACCTTTCCTCATACAAATACCTTACAAATATTTACTGTGGTTAAAAGCACAGTATCTTACTACAAGTAAAATCATGGTCAAAGCATAGTGAAGGAGGCTGAGACCACAGCCAAATAAAAGACAGAAAATCTGTATTTACCAAAGAAAACTTTATGTACGTATTGCCTATCATTGCGAAGCTTAGTGATATGGTCCACAAAGTTACTTATAATGAAACATGGAACAAAAGACTATATTTAACCTAAAATAAGTTAAATGATTTGCTTATGTATGTGACTATAAACTGGTCCCTTCAGGACTTTCTATATTGACATTATTGTAGCATCTCTCAAGCCTAAAAAAATTGCATTCTTGACTTTTCACTACATACAATATGGGAGAAGTGACCAACTTGATATTCTGAGCTGTATAAAAATATTATTTAAAAAAACGGGCGGAGCGGTGGCACTGTGGCTAAGGATCTGCACCTGTGGCTAGAAGGTTGCCGGTTTAAATCCCCTGGCTGGCAGAGGAATCCTACTCCATTGGGCCCCTGAGCAAGGCCCTTAACCCCAACTGCTCCAGGGGTGCTGTACAATGGCTGACCCTGTGCTCAAACCCCACGATTCTCTCCCTGTCTGTGTGTCTGTGTCTCATGGAAAACAATCTGGGGTATGCGAAAAGATTAATTCCAATAGCAAGAAATCATATATGGCTAATAAAGTGATCTCTTAAATGGGCAAAAGTGAAAGTCACTTCAGAGAAAAGCACCAGTTAAATAGTAATAATTATTAGAAACACAAAGTAATTCTCTGCTCTACCAATCATTCAACATACTGACTCATAAAAATTGCAGAAAAGGTATTAGAAAATTCATACCTATTTTATAAGGATTCTGTATAACACAGCTGGTGTTCAGTAAGCCAGAATCAAAATAGTTTAATCAACAGCTCAAGCATAGATTCAGACTTTCACCTTTGTACAGCACAAAGCAAAATAATACAAGAGTAATGGTCTTAAAGGTTTGTTATGAATGCATTTAATATTAAATGACTTTACCTACTTGTCAGAATACTGAAATACACTTATCTGATTTTCTGGATTTCTATAAATCTGCATTCCTGAGGGCATTTTTGTAAACGTGTGCCCATCATTTTGGATACAAAACACACTTGCTCTTCCTTAAAATACCACATGCATCCTTCAAGCCCTTTAATTACACTGTTTAAAATACTTTGCATTATAAAAGAGACAAACCATTTTCTTTAGTTTTGCACTTAGTAAACAATAGCTTTGTGCTTTAGGTAAATAAACAGAGAAGCTGCAAATTAAGGTTGTGTCATTAATTAAGTGTATTTAATTATCTGCAATTTCCCTCACGGGATCAATAAAGTATCTATCTATCAAAGTATCTATCTATTGTAAATAGTCAGGCATTAAAACTTATTCCAGCTTTTCAGACCATGCCATTAGCTTTAATGTACTGTATACTCCTATTGGCATGCTAAACAATTATTCCTCAGGAACATAAACTGGTGTAAAAGTCAGAAATAATGCATGAAAGGTCTCTTAGATCTACAAAAGATATTTTGATCTTATTGTAAAACGTATTGTAAACTATAAGCCTGATTTCCCATAACTGGAATTTGGAAACAGGGTTGCCAAGATTAAGATTTATTTTTTACAATCAAATTTTGGAATACATTGCTACAGAGCATAACTGAGTTTCTCAATAATTAAATGCAGTATGCATTGTCCTTACTCATTAGTTTTTTTGTATTCGAAGTAATACAAATGTAAAGCAGAAACGTTTTTGTGGTAGTTTCAAAACCCCAAATAATCACTAAATGTGGATTACCCTATATTAATGTATATTAGCAAATCCAGATCTAGTGCTAATCAGAGCCCATGAAACCTATATTTCCTATAGTATGGTATGTTAGTTTATTGGAATTCATTTATGCATTTTAATCGTACTTTTCAGCTTTTTTGTTATTTTACACAGGCAAGACACTTTAGTCAAAGGCTCTCCTTTCAAGGCACAAATTGTGTTCTTGCTTAGTTTGCCAAAAGCACTCCAACATATTTTTGCTCTTCTTTTTACTTTGGCAACCATCTGGTTCTCCATTAATTGGCCCACATACAGTATACAGTACATAACAGTATACTTCTTTCAGCCTGGTACTATACGGAGAAGCGTGAATAACAATCATTGTTTTTAATGCCTCTTTTTTATTTCTGCTCGGAAAACTTCAGTTTTCAAATATATACATACACAAATGTACAAGCTTTGATATTAATTTTCCCTTTGCATATAAACATTGGATATGAACATTATGTCAAAACATCCCAATCCTTAGTAAAATCAGCATGCAGCTTTATTCAGATGAAACATACTCAAATTCTGTGATATGTGAATGTGAATAATAAAAGTTTTGAGAGCTTGTTTTTGGAAGAAAAGACGAGAAGACTCAAAGAAAGTGACTCAAAGAAGGTACCTGCTGGATGTGAGATCTTAATAATAATCTTAAAAATAATCTTTTTGATTATTTATCCCAAGAACCACAAAAAAGACATCAGCATGCACATCACTTGTCTTATTATTTCAAGGAATTCTTTTACTCCCGATTTTTTCTGGTGTTTTCAAGAGTCTATACTCTCCATTTTCTTGCAGTGATAACTAGACAGTCTTAATGATGATAAATGTAGCACTGGGAAAATTTATGAAATTCTATCAACTACAGAATTTGTAATGACTTTATGACCGATGATGTCAGTGTTACTCTGCCAAAGAATACCAGATGTCAAATGAAGAGCAAATTGGCTTTAATGACAAAATGATTGAAACTGAGATGGTAAAAGTCTTTAAATTTTGTCTTTTCCCACCTGAAACCTATTTAGGTTAGTTGAGAATGCAATTGGATGTAGCATAGCAGGGCAGTGACGAATGTGATCTGTGCAGTGTAAATAAGCCCCCACTGTTTCAGAACATTCCAAAACAAATTACAGGGTCACAAATCTTATTCGGGAGATATATCATGACTACATAAATAACTAGGAAATGGAAGATTTATCAAGCCCACTCATCCATTCAGTGGGTGGTTAACATTAATCCTCCGAAATTGTTATTCTGTGTTTATTTGATTTGATTTGCTCAATGTTAATAAATAGAACATGATCTTTTCCCAAGAGGCACTGTCCTTTTCCTGATGCAAAGTACAAAGGAGCACTTACATTCTTTAACATATGTAGTTATAACCTTTACAGAAATTAAATTAAAAATCCCTGTCTTTGTAATTGATCCATTTCCTTCCAATGCCCCATGGAAAGTTAATGTATGCCAATCGTGTAAATGCATATACATGCCTATAACTATATTCTGCATGTGGTTACATTTATTATGAGGGGCAATACCTGGCATTTTTAAATTCACAGTCTTAGTAAGTACAGTAGGTCTGTTTTGCATTCAAATGTCTTTAAGTCATTTAAAAGTCTATACAGTTACAAAGGTCAGATTTTATTAAGCTGGCTACAAAACTGACCTGTTTTTGTCAAGAAAATGGAGGCCAAAAAGCAAGCAGTTAAATGTGAAATACCTCAGATGAAGACTTTTAGAAATTTTTACACCTTGTCCTAAAGTATTAAGTTTCAGAAAACATGCACTAAAAAGCTGGCACATCTCCTTAGCGAGGCTGAATGTTAGGAGATAAGTCCAACAAACAAGGCACATACAGTAGCTCGCTTTCTCCCATTTTGTGTTCTTTATTCATTTTTAGTTGTGAAATTTTTTCAACTGCGCTGTGGGTGTCTGCTGTGTTTTGGTCATGCTCAGCAAAAGAGACTTTCAACAGCAGCCCCTGCTCTCTCCTCAGTAGATACAGTAGATGGGAGAGTTAGAGTTGGGCCCATACAGTATATATTTAAGAGAAAGCTAGGAAATCTCTATCTGCCCTTGTCAGAGCAAAACTGGAAACTGAGAAAGAGATTGGCATGCTCAGGGTTTGAGACAGATTGTGTGACTGTTCCCTTGAGACCGAAAGAATTACTGAACTCTTACAGCTTCAGGTTGTTTTGTTTGACTTCTTAAAAAAAGTATTAATTCGATTTGCCACCAGAAATCACTATTACTATTATTTTCTTAAACTGAGAACAATTAATTTTGATTACACCTACAGTATTAATCACAGTTGCAAAAGCCCTTCCAATTTTAGTATTAACAAATTGAAACATTTTTCTTATTAGGCCTGAGCACACAGTGTCAAAAAACAAAGGAAAGGGTGCCTTTTTCGATGCAGTCTGATTTCCTAAATCAAGGTACTTTCTTTACTCCAAAAAACAGATGCAGCTTGTTAAACCTCAGATGTGATGATAAATGACCCCGGTATAATATCCAGCCATCATGGTAGCTGCATGTAAAAACTCTCAATTTTCATTACACCTTAGCTAAATCTAGGTAAATTCAGCGAAAGGCTTTAGCCTGTGCATCCCTATAAGGCAGCCTCAAAGGCCCCACCCGTTTAGAATTTGTAGGTGTAGCTAATAAAAAGAATAGGGGTTCAGCCGCAGTGGCAGAACCTACAGGACAGTGCTGAAAATCAGGAAGGGGGACACCAACCTTTGGAGGAGTGGAAGTGTTTGCTGGGGGCAGTGAAGCCTCTGGTTCCATGAACATTGACAGCAGCCACTCTGAACTGATACCACCTGCTGGCTCTGATGTCCAACAGCCGCACTCGCTCCTCTGTTGTCTGTACAGGCAGATGGGGGAGAGATCAACTAAAGGGGTCAAGGGTGTCCTTAAGATACCTCACACACAGGGCGGTTACTCAACACATCATGTCCCATTCTTCACACCAGCAAGTGTTCCTTTCAAAATTTGATTCCATCAGCTTAATCAAGCTGCTTAATCACAAAAAAATGGTGTTTGTCAAAGCTCAAAGCTTTCATAGCATGTGCAGTGGCTTATAAAACACACTTCTTGCCTGTTTGTGAAGGACAGTTCTGTATGGAGTACCACCATGAGTAACTGTGCATGTCATGATTTCAAAGGGAACAATTACATACCGTACTGATTTTCAAAACTCAACTCGATATAAGTGTGGATGAGATTATACAAAACTTGGGAAGAGATATGATGGGTCATATTTGGACATTTAATTTGTGTTACTTTCTAAACCTTTCTGTAAACCTTTCTGGACATGAAAAAACACAGGATATAAAATAATTTTATATCCTGTATAGATCCTAATTAAAGTTTATTATACAGTAAAATAAAATCAATGGAATCAGTTGTACAAATCTTATATTTATATTTATAATGTATTATTATAAATTAATAAAATGTTGTTGTTGCTACCGCTGTTCACCCAAGTTTCCAGTTAAAGTAATGAATTTGGTATGGCTGAACCAGTAAACCATTATTACAGGACATTCATGGTCAGTAAATGCAACTGTCACAGCAGATCCTCAAGAATGTAGTCTGTGGAATGACTTTGAAAAGGGATTAATCCATTCTTACAGAGGCTGCAATTTTATTGTTTTAAAGAAATCTTTAAACATATAACTAACTTAAGACCTGGGAAAATTATTATTTTGATTAATTATATCCCAGCAGTTATAGATGTGCTCTGTAATCTAAAGGTTTGCTCAACTTCTTTTGTCCCGTGTAGCATTAAGCTGATGAAGCCTGGCATGTAGCATGTGCTCAGAAGAAACTGGATCACATGTTCCTAAAATAATAAAAAATAATAAGGTTACAATAAACGGTTACCATTACTGGTTTATAGGCTCTCTGTAGTTTATATTATAAATCAAATAGTTATGTATTTATATGATGATGTTTCCATTTAAATACATAGCCTTCTGAACTTCACCATCTTGTATAGTAAGCAGACAGCTTACATACTGTACCTGTGCCACTGTCTGCCAGTCTGTGGCATCATCCTCGCTTGGATGTATTCCATAGTTCCACCTCCTTTGCACAACATAAAGAACAGGTTCCACGGAGATGTTGAACTTAGAGGACCATTTGATCTCAAGCTGGCCATTCGGAAGCTCTGTGAAGCTCAATTCCTTCCTGGGCTTCAGTGGAGCTCCTGGAAATTAAGACTTTATTAGACTTCTTACAGCCATGAGCTTTATAACTAGCCATGGTTAAAACAGAACACGTGCAGACAAGTTAACATGTCAGATTAACAAGTAGTTAAAATAAGACTTTGCAATAGTACTTACTAGATTGTATGCTGGTGTAGCACCACATTCATGTGACACAAGAACATATTAGAAATTCTCCCACACTCACACACACAGAAAGAAGCAAGAAATACGTTTCTTGAATACTGACATACTTGTTGTATAACATTTTCGTCATCTGATCTAATTGAAGGGAAAAAAACGAGATCTAGTGGAACAGGTTCGCAACAAAAAAGTAAGAAGCTCTGGAGTTTTTGTTAGAAAAGATTCAAATGAATTGCCAACAGTGCTTGAAGAAAGGAAACTTCACAAAACAAACCCCTTGTCTTTTAACTCTCTTATACCTCACAGTTAACAAAGCAATGTCATCTTGTGAAGTGCTCACAGGAAATCCTTAAGCCAGCAGTGCAGCAATATAATACATAAAAAATTCACCAGTTATGATAGAGTAACAATTAAAAAAAAATGCCTTTCATCTTCAGACCTGTGTTCTGCTCCATCCTTAATCCTTTCAGTTCTAATTGACATTTCTTTGCTCTGTGGATGTTTGAAAGCTACTATTTAACAATTCTCTGTAGGTTTATCATATGACACGTAACAAGAGTGTTGAATTGTATAACAGTTACTGTTGTTCCAAGATGTATGTGTATGTGTCTTTAGTCATGGTAGACTGGCTCCATAAATTAAATATTCCAAAACAAAGAATTTCAGAGACCGACTAAGGGGTAATAGGTTTATTGTGTACAGAGTAGTGTAAAAGAGAAAAGTTGTTAACTAAAATGCCATTTTCCCTCATCGCAGTCTGTGTTAGCAATGACTACTTCATCGATCCCTTATCAGAAAGCTGCTTGTCATGGTAAAGATCTGGTAAGGATCACAGCAACCTAGAGCCTATCTTGGGGGCACAGGGCACAAGGCAGAACTATACCTTGAATGGGATACAGGGATCACACACACGTACATGGGCAAATTGAGATGTAAACAAATAACAAAGGGAACAGCTGGCCATGGTATGGTCATCAAACTAGGTGGTAGGTTTTTGAACAGACAGAACCAGTTTGGTTTTCTCCAAGGAAACACATAAAGAGATAATTCTGCCCTGAATGACCTTTTTAGCGACTTGAAAAATTCTTTGAGCTTGGCCCTTGGATTCAATTATACAAATACAAACAAGTCTCAATTAGTTCAAGGAAGAAGACATTGTAAGATATCATTTTGAGTATAAGAGCAATGTTTTTATTAATAATACTACAGTAAACCCTTGGTTTAATGGGCTAATGGGGGAAGGGGTGTCAGTTATTGCAGACCGTCCATTAAATTAGTAAGAGAATGTCCTGGGGAGGAAGGGTGTGGCCTTGAAGTTATTATCGATCTGGTGTAGGCTGGAGGAGAGCTCTTGAATCAGTGTGACTTGAAAATCTTTGTGGTTCTCTTAAAAAGGGGAACAGGTTTTTACAGAGCTTCTTGTTTAACAAGGTTCTTGATGAGTGATAAGATGGTTTAAATGTTAAAAGAAAGAAAAATCTTAATCTTGATTAAAAATCTTAACACGATTAGACTTTACAACAATACTTTAACAATTATCAAAATCTAACAACCACATGAGTAAGACAGACCAAATGGCCTCCTTTCCTTTCTTCTTCTCAAATAATAAATACAAACATTAGAAACTCCTTCAATCATCCATAACACGGAAAAAGCTCTTTCAACACTTCAAAACTTCCACTACCTACTCAAACAATATATGAACTCTCCAGCTTTATAATGTGAAAGACACCACATTAGCCAACTCAAAGAGAACATATTAGAGTACATGCTGTACAATGTAATGCAGTAGTTCTTTTTGAAAGCTGTCTCTTTAATCCATGATCCATCTAGCAAATCTTAGTCAATAAAAAAGACATCACAAAAAAATTTTTTTTCATGCCCTATCCCGATAATAATGTGGAATAATTTTACTAATTTGCATGTAAAAATATTTCTCATCTGCTCTGAATTAGGGGCTGTTAGAGTTCCAACAGTTAGTAGTAACTTAACCTCTCTGGTGGATATAATTGTGTGCAGATGGATTAGTAAGGTACAAAAAACAGTATGATTGAAGAATGTTGTTCTGGTTTACTTTCAGTAAATGTGCACACACAACAGCCAATTTTGTAGATTTGCACACCATTGCAAACAGCTCTTCTTTCTTTTTTCCTATCTGAATAGATGGTTTCTTTCAATGGTGTTAAAAAAACAGTAAAAACTCCTACAGTATATCTAGCTGTTGCATTATTGAGGAATATATCAAACCAAAAGTATTTCTGGGAATGTATTAAAATTTATAAACACAAAAATCTGTGTATTTAACAGTTAACACGATCTACAGGTTTGATGGGTGATAGACTTTGTTCATAATAAGTAATTACAAACAGAACACAATGAAGTCAATTACTGATATAAGGATTTTAGGTTTAACTGAACTGATATTGAGGTTTTATGACTCTTGATCATCTTTTAATAATGTCCATCTTATTGGATAGCGAAAACTATGATCAGACATAAAAACATGCATGCATTGTTGAAGTGATTCAGCTGAAGAATTTGATTTTTTTTGTTTACAATTGGTCCCATATGTTATCCTGTAAAGTATTAATTTTATTGCATTTTTGTCCATACAATAGATGATTTTTTCTCAATTACAAAATGTCTTAAACATCCAGTTTTCAAATTACTAGAATGACGTTGAAATATACAATCCAAATCATTACACAAGAACAAAGCCAATAAATCAAAAATTGACAGATATCACTTACCTCAGCACATATGATTAACTGATTTGCAATGTATTTTATCTGTCACCTGAGTAGTGATAGCACAATAGTATACAGTAGTTAACTGTGTTGTTCAAAAACCAGCAATATATGACAATATATACTGGCTAATTTAAAGCACAGATTTTCCATCAAAGGTTTCTTTATTCACAAGTAGAGTCTGGAAAACAAAACTGATTTGATTCTAAGTGGTAAGTGTATTCCCATTAAATATCAGGGGAGGTGACTGCAAAGTCAGTTCATTTCTCATTTGTACTGATTTGTTACTCCTCAAACCCACACAAGCACAAACCTAACATCAACTCCTTATGTGCAGCTGAAAGTCTAGGAGTCTTTCAAATACAGTCTGAGGTGAGAAATGTTTTCTGAAAACTCACAAGCTCCTTGGAAAAAGACTCTCCTTCAAACTGCTCATATTTCAGTGTTACAGAGCTCAAGCAGTGCTGCCTGCCAATCTTTTGTGGTTTCACTATCTGTCACACCTCCAGCAAAACGTGTAGCACAATGAAAATCTCTCAGCATTTTCTTCCTACCCAAAAGTGATTCATCTTCCATAGAGCAGGCACACAGCCAACACCAGAAACATGATATAATTATGGTAGTAAGACTAACCTTCCAATTAATGTGTAATGATGCTATCGTACTAGTCATTTCTAAAATATAAAATA
Organism: Atractosteus spatula; assembly: GCF_055471065.1. Classification (NCBI taxonomy): domain Eukaryota; kingdom Metazoa; phylum Chordata; class Actinopteri; order Semionotiformes; family Lepisosteidae; genus Atractosteus; species Atractosteus spatula. Next base: position 51,287,311 of record NC_142709.1, read on the forward strand.
CTTGACCCAGCCTCTCTTCCACATAAATGCTTTCTAGTCTTCTTCAAAGCTCCAGGGCACATAAATAACACTTTATAGCACTAAGATCCAAAACAAATTGCAGTCTTGCCATTCCTTTTACATCAGACCAAACACAGGTACTTTCATTTCCATCTTTTAATCAGTCTCTACACAATTTGTAACTCCCAGGGAAACTCATTCAGTACTGATTGCACAAGAGGAATTTCTTTTTACAAAAATAACAAATTGACCCTTTCCAGCAGCTATAGGAAAGACTCCCAGTGAATTTCACATCACATCACAGTGAAAAAAATGTGAGCAAAAATTAATGATGCCAAATGTCAACAGAGGCTCCCTCCGCCAATACAACTTGACAGCTGCTAAACTTTCTAATGTTTCTAGACCATGAAATTTAAGAATTTCCTCAAATTTATCATTTCCACAAGGTTCCCAGGACAACAGCTGTCGATGCATAAAATATTAATGAAAAAAGCACATAATCTATTAATGAATAAAAAAGGCACATCTCACACATAAAAATCCTGCTGGATTTTTGGACACGGTTTCATCTGTCACTCTTTGGTCTAGTCTATGATGGTGACTTATTAATCACCTTATCAAAAAGAGGGTAAAACTCCATAAAGTGTGTTACAGGAAATCTTCATGTTTAGGATAAAGAGATGCACACTATAAATTAATGCAGTTTATTTTTAATAAGTATAAACGCATTTTATGTATAGCTGCTATCAGTTGACATGCTTTTGCCAATGCAGTTAAGAAATGGTGGCTCGTTTCTGCTTGAGAGTGTCTGCACCCTGCCTTCCTGAATGAGAACTGAGCCTGTTTCTTGTTTGTTTTCCAAACGAGTCTGCTGATTGTTAAAGAAAATCATGCCATTCCATCAGCAGCCTCTCTTATGGATAGACCTTCAAAAATTTTGACAGCATTTTGTTTTGTTACAGAAACATGAGGTCCCTTACTTAAACCAACAGGTTTACTTATCATATAACTTCAACTGAGTAAAAGTCTATCCTATTGAAAACAATAACACAGCAAAACAGTTAACCACAAAAGTCATTATTTTACATGCCTATCAGTTCAGCAAATTTCTGGTGTCGAGTTTTTATTGTGCTTCAGTCTATACACTAGAAGTAATTTTGTGTGACTCTTGGCTTTTCAGAAACAAGAACTTCAAATCAAATATAACTTAGCATTTATTGTGAAAGGAAGATTTTCATTCAGCCAGTATTGCATTACAATACCCAGTAGCTGTGAGAAAAACAAACTACCTGTATCTAAAGGTGCTGATATGTAAACAATTTCATCTTCATCTTCAAGTATGTTGACTATACAGTAGATATTTAAACAAATTTTGGAAATTATGTTGGGAAAAGACCATTTTTAATTTTAACACAAATCATTCAAAACCAATGCATTTTTGAAAATAGTTTGATGAAATACAACTGTACTCTCTACAATCAATGCTTTAAACCTCTTCCTATTCAATAACCCACAAAAGTAATAATGAAGCAAATTATATTACAGATCTAGATTCCAGCACATTACAGAAACAAAATATAATCCAACTGTTATCTAATTAGATTTTCATCCAGCCATTACTGGGCTGATGGGGGTTGTAGACTAGTCTTGGTAGTGATAAGTCTTTGCTGAAACTGCAGGACCCAATCAGGACTGCACCATGGGAGTTACATTACTAATAAATTAAAATTAACACATTAACTTTGAAAAATGTTTACTCTATCATGATAATAATCAGAGACTTTAACCTCAGAATGCATAATCATCTCTGAAAAAAATCAATAAGAACTTAAGAAAGTTTAAACAATAATCTTAAAGTATAATCAAGACAATTATCCATAATACAGATTAATAACATTTTGGACTTCAGAAACATTAATTACAAACACTATTGTAATTAATTATTGTGTCATTTTTTCATTGCTCTTTTAATTCAATTAAATTAAGAATTCTTTGGTGATCACCTACTGAATTTTTTTGTGCCCTTTCAGGTTTGTACATAATAAATCCTGATCTATCTGCATTGCAGAGAGAAACAAATTATGTCAATAACAAGAAACTTCTGACACTGAGCCAATTAGATTGTATTAACTAGAACAGTGGTTCTCAAACTGTGGTACGCGTACCGGCAGTGGTACGCCAAATGACCCTGGAACTGTGTCGTGTGCGCTGAAAAATCGGGACGGGTTTTCATATTTTGTATTTTAATACGTGTCGAATACGCAGCCTACGTACTACGATACAGTGCGCGCTAATACTTCAGTGGACACAAGAGATACTCTGTAATTCTATACCACTCTATAGGAATGCGTGCTACGGATGCAAGTGACCAATTGTATTTAAGAAAAGCTACTGTATCTCCAGCAAATAGGGAGAAAGGAGAATGTGCGTGATTTTGGAACAATGCCAACGTTGTAAACACAGAAATGCATAGAAATACGTGCTACGAACGCAGGTAATCTTGTGAGCACACGAAAGCGTGATAACAGAAAAATATTTAAGAACTGTTCTAATTTGAGAAAAATACACCGAGCGTCTCTGTATTTCGCTCCCATGCGCATAAAATAAAAACTTTAAATAAATACGGAAATAAAAACGGAAACCCGGAAAAATGCGAACTTGCTTATTGCTAAAGCAGGTAAGCTACGCTATTTTTGAAGAACCTTATTTACCGTTGGCAAAAGAGCTGACACGTATTATGTGTAGAGAAAAAGCTGCTAAACAGCTCGACCTGCTGCCCCCCGAAAGACACAGTCATTCATAGAATTATTGAAATGAAGGATTATATCAAAAGTACACTGATAGAGCGCGTTAAGATGAGCAGATGTTTTTCACTGCAATTAGATGAGTCTGTAGCAGATTTGGCCAATTTGCTCGTTAACGTTAGATACAAGTTTGAGGGTATGTCCCATGAAGACTTTCTGTTCTGTAAACCGCTACCAACAGGAACTACAGGAGAGCACATATTTCAGCTTCTGAATGAATTTATCGTAGAGAATGGCCTCGACTGGATAAAATGCGTCTGAGTTTGTACAGACGGTGCTAGAGCAATGACAAGCCGACATAACGGTGTAGTTGCACGAATTAGAGAGGTTGCTCCAGAAATTAATGTACGCATTACAACATCCACCGCGTGACCTTTGCCGTCAAGAAAATGCCTGACGATTTAAAATCTGTTAGACTCTGTTGTGAATTGTATCAAGGCTCGAAAAATTAATTCACATCTGCTTTGCTCAACTAAACAGGCTCACCCCTCTCACTGAAATGGTGCTTTTTTATTAGTTGTTGTTAATGTTTTTTTTCTGTAAAACACTTTGAGAAGCCACCTTTAAAGGCGCTATATCAAATAAAGTTTATTATTATAATATTTATTATATGTATGTGTGAGTGTGTGTGCATGCACACTCATGTTGGTCATTGAGAATTTCTGGGGTTCCTATGAGATGATGACTTGTAGGTGGTACTTGGATGCTTTGGTTGGATTAGGGGTGGTACTTGGTCCAAAAAGTTTGAGAACCACTGAACTAGAACACTTCATACTCGTTGCCCATAAACAGGTGTTTTGAGATTCTATTCACTGCAAAATTGCAAAATGTTAAACTAAGTTTCTTCACTGCATTAATAACAAAGATGTTACAATATTAGAAAACATTATTAATATAAAAGTTTTATGATAATATCATATAAAAATTGTAACTCCTGATATTGTTTTTTGCAATGCTGAAATTTCAGCATCAAAGCAGCATAAAAAGGGAAGGTATTTTTGAATCATTAATGATTAAATGGCATTACTATCCACACAGAATAAAGTATGCCACTGTTTTTCCTTTGTTACCATTACAGTATGATCTTTCATTTATTATTGTTAATAATTTATTATTAAAAGGTTAGATATTATTGCTACCAATGATATGATGCCGATAATCATCATCATTATTATTATTTTTAACCCGGGAAATAAACAATGGAGTTTATGTGAGAATAATATCATATATTATTCGTTAATTACATTGCCTTGTGTTAACTTAGTAATTATCGTATACGCACCAGGTGTGTATAACTGTGTGGTAATAAGTGGGCTGTCCTTGACCACAAGTTTTGTTGTTTTATTATCTTAAAGTTACAGTGTCCTCCAAAAGATTTAAGACAGGAAAGCCTGAACTGGGATTTTCACTATGAACTCTAATAATGTACAGTAATTTTTCATAGAAAATTGTGATTAATATGTACAGCTCTTAAGTATTTTATTTGATGGTCTATTTAGTTCTATCTTCTTGTGTCATATAAACAAATCAAAAGTACTGAACCCTCTTTATTTTGAAGTATGGAAAGTGTTGAGACAATCGGCTGACAGGTGCCTCTTGTCAGTCTGGTGTTTAGTGTTCAGTAATTAAGGCACTCAATTAAGACATTTTGAACAGCCTGTCGTCCTGTCTCACTTGGACGTCTGTGTTGGGAGCCCATAATAGACACACACAAAAGTCACAATGAAAACCAGAGGATTTTCTCATGAAAGCAAGCATTTCTGAAGTGAAAAGGAAAACTCAATCAGAACCATAGCACAGAAATCAGGCATACCAAATCAACAATTTGGAATATAGTGAAGGAGAAAGAAACCACAGGTATAATTGCCTCTCAGCCAAGACTGGGCCAGCCAAGAAAAACATCTGCAGTTGATGACCGAAAAATTGTCCGAGCTGTCAAAGAAAACCCCAAAACAACTGTCAGTGAGATCACCAATAACCTCCAGAGTGCAGGGGTGATGGTATCAAAATCTACAGTTCACAGAAAACTGATACAGCAGAATTAAAGAGGCCACACCGCAAAATGTAAACCCCTCATCACTACCAACTCAGAAAAACCAGATTAGAGTTTGTTTAGTAGTGCAGAGATGATCCAGGCAAGTATTGGATCATTTTCAAGGACGGATGTGACCAATATAAACGTTTACCAAAGCAGTCTTAAGCTTAGAATCTGGAGAAATGGCTGCCTCTGGAACTGGCTCACTCATCTTTATTGATGATGTAACTAATGATGGCAGCATCAGAATAAATGGTGAAATTTACAGAGACATTTTGTGTGATTACGTAGAAGACAATGACCCAAAAGTAATGCAACCATGAAGTACATCAGGAGTAAAAAGTGGAAAGTCTGAGACTGGCCAAGTCAATATCTTCAACTGGATTTAAATCTGAAAGTATGCTATATGCGACAAAACACCTCAATAACAAACAAAAACTCAAAAAGTGCAACAAAGGCTTGGCAAAGGATCTTAAAGGATCATACACAAAGTTTGGGGAGCTTAATGGGATGCAGAATTTATGCAGTTATTGCCTAAAAGGCATGTGCACCATATACTTTTACTCTCTGAAATTTAAAGTGAATATGTCCCAATACTTACGGTTACTTGAAATTACTGGATTGAACACAAAGTATGTTTTTGACAAATGTACAGTATGCATAGCACTACTCTAAAACATATATTGTACTTCTCATTCATATAAAGCAAATACAAATTGCTTTATTTCAAGGTGAAAGAATGACTTAATTTTGCTGTCTCAATACTTTTGAGGGCACTGTATTTTGGAACAGGCTTCTATCAACCGTTCTTATAGACACATTGGAAAACAATGTAGGACCACCTCATAAAAATTAACAAAACTGAGTTAAGTAATTATAGATCAATGAATCTGACTTATATATATTGTATGTTGGGGTGTGCAAGAATCATCAAGATGACAAGATGAAAGGATTTAAACATTTTTAGTCTTGAACAAAAATCTCTTCATTTTCTAACTGCTTCTTCCAATTCAGGGTCGCAGGGAGAGCAAAAGATGCAAGGCAGCAAACACCCTGGGCAGGCAGAAAAACAGATGCACAAACCAGGGTCAATTCTGACAGAAGTCAATTAGCCTACCAGTATGTTTTTGGACTGTAGGAGGAAACCCGAGCACCATGGGGGAACCCTTGCAAACACTGGGAGAATATACAGACTCCATGCAGATATTGAAGTCAATATCATCATGTCTTTCAAGTACAAAGTTTGGATGGCTCCTCAGATTAATTATTTATTAGCAAACATGCAATATGGGCTGAATGACCTCATCTCTAACATTTCTTACACTCTTACATACAGTATATTGTAAATTATATTGTATATTGTATGAAATATGATTAACCAGTTTTGATGAGTTTGGGTGAGCTCCAGTGCCACCAATTGCTTTTTGGTTGCATTAAAGAAGTAAAGAACTGCTGTAATTTTTGAAAGTTCAGCACAAGACACAAATGAATTCTATTTAAATCTCGGAGCAGCACGATTTTCTAGTCAAGAACGAGTGCTCCAGAAACAGAAAGGCTCTGCCAAGAGAGGCAGCTGTCATCTCATCTGCAGCCCGTTCTGTTGTTGCTCCCTCCAGAGGATGACCTACCTTTGTAGAGGTTTCTGGGCAGTTGGCACGTGTGCCCACAGCCGTTGGAGCAGCACTTCTTGACACCCGAGCACTCGCCGTCGTCCTCGCAACTCTCCACACAGGCGGCGGCGAATCCACTGGCCCTCTCTGGGGCGGGGCAGTCGCCCTGCTTTGCCGCCTGCGTCGACCTCAGGAACTCGCAGCTGGTGAGGCACTCATAGTGCTTCTTCGGGAACAGAGGCTGCCGGTGGCAAGGAGGAGGAAGAGGGGGGAAACGGAACATGAGCACCCATTGTTTCAGTCATCATTTTCGAAAATAGAAATTTGGCATTACCACCAGTGATATTTCTGAAATCTCTCAGGTTGGCAAGCTATTAATAAGTTACTACGGCGAACCTTGCAACTCCAACAATCTACTATATCATCCATCATTCTCCTGACTATATTACATAGCAAAAAAATGATTAACATGTACAAGTTAGCTTTATTAGAATTTTTAACTCCACTTTGAAAATGTGAATTATACAACACTTAAAAAATAATAGGCAAGTGTAACAAATACCACATTAGTGAGGCAGAAACACAGTAACACATTTATACTGTACTCTGAATTCCCAGCACCTTAAAGTTGTACAGTATGTCCTGCATCTTGCATGGAGAGGCTCCAATGCCCTTGAGACTAACTGTAGAGATTTCTTTGTCACTTAAACATATATTCCACAAACATACGACATTGCAACATAAGATAAAGCATGTATATCTGTCAACCAAAACCAAGCAGAATTGACAACAGGGGCAGCATATGAGGGCAAATTCCTGTGCCACTCCAGGTCTTCCATCTTCATGTCAAGTCACAATGCTAAATAACACATCTGTTAATCGTTCAAAGTAATTTGGGATCTTCGAAAAAACTTTTCTATAGTTCAGATTCTTTTTTGCCAGGCGTCACATGGCCTACCTCACACAAGTTCTGGCACTGAGTCTCCTTCAGATCCCAGGCTTCCTTGCAGGGCTCCAGGCACTGAGGAAGAGAACAAAGTGTCAGTACCTCAAAGACGCCACATCAAAGAGCAAGTCTGTGCCTGCAGCCAGCCTCCTTCCCTCGTGCCAACCAATTCTTCTGAAGCCTCTGCGGTAAGTATGCAAGCACCGATTCTGCTCAAAACAAAGGACATGTTCATTATGAAAATGAGGACTGATAATGAACACTGCAGTACCCATTCAGAAAAAATCCCATTTACAATAGAAATCACAGGCTTATCAGGCTTATCAAAGCTGGGTTTCCTAATAGCATATGCTCGGTGCTAACACAAATTCTTGCTCTCTGAACCATTTGGAGTGGTATTGTGATCTTAAACTCTAAACTATGTTATGAATGCCAGACCTGTCCTCAAGAATTTGCCTTAAAAATTGATTTATGCAGCTTTAAAAAATCAGAAGAGCATCACAGAAGAGCAATCAAGCTCTTATCATCTATAGAAAGAATTAACTTCTATGAATACAAATACATGGGTATTAATCTTGCAATTTCTTTTTTTACTGCAAGACTACCTCTGGTTTTATTTACTAAAAGGAAATCTGTTGAATTTATGTTACATGACAGAAAAAACCTTTTGGTATACTCATGTACTGTATTGAGTTAGTAGACAGCTACTCGGTGGAGCTTCCCAAATTTTATGAAAGTAAAATCTAATTAGTGGTAATGGGCAATGGGATTCAGATGGTATGTGTGGTTTTATACTTGGCAGCCATAATTCAGTGACGGTTCTTTGTGACTGTATTGCGAATTTCCCATCCAATTAAGACATTTAAACACATACAGATTGAAACACCCAGGTAAAAAGTAAATTTCTTCTGCACATCCTTTAATATACCCAGTCATTTTTAAAGGAAGATTTTAATCCTCTTGAACTCAAATCAGGATTAATTAAAACCCTGTACCTAAAACTTGTAAAACTAATAAAAGGGTCCATAAAAGTAGAAATCCCTATGAAACAAGGCAGGAGTACACTTAGGTGTGGTAATATAAAAGGGATCTCAATATTAAGCGCCTGTTTACAATTAAAATGAACGAAAGCACAAATAAGTAAATAGGAATTTACAACATAATTATATAATTATAAAAGCCTTCTTTTATATTTCTGACCCTCACTTTTATTAATGATCTGTTAAACACATAACCACACTGATACTTACTGTTTATTGAATGGAATTTAACATGTCAGAGTGTATTAGAACAATATATTGTTCTATACAGCTGTTTCCAGGATTTCTGTAACCACTAAAAAGCACTTCTAATTTTCTTTTCAAATCTAACCCTTGTTGAACTTATCATTAAGTCATAATGCAGGACACATGACATAAGGAAATACTGGCAAAAACATTTGTTTGAACCCAGCTTTATTCCATTTTTAACAGTGTTTAAGTTTAAGATTGTTTTCTCTGCAGTGCATTAACACTTTCTTTTGCATTTTAAAGTGAGAATTTTACGAAAACTCTAACTGAACATCGTTGCTATGTTTTGTTTGAAAGGTAAACTCAAAAAAAATTAAAGAGTAGTTCAGGTGGGTAGCTGCGTCAGCATGCGTAGGCTGCAAAGGAACAAGTAATAGGTTTATTCCATGCTGAAAAAAAGAAGAAAGAGAACACAACGTTTCGGCCGTGGAGCCTTCTTCAGGTGTGAGAGAGACAAGGCAGTAGGTAAAGTAGCGGGAGAACAAAGGCTGGGAGGGAGGAGGAGTGAGAGGCAGGAGCAGGGGACAGAAAGAGAGTTAAATTTTCTCCATTCATTGGAAGTTTCATTTCACACCTCTTTACACCCATTCTGAGTTCACGCCTCTCTTTCTGTCCCCTGCTTCTGACAAGCTTCCATCCACTCCAGTACCGTTCATTTCAGAACCTCCTCACTTGCACACTACTCAATGTTTGTGAAATAAAAACCTGATAAAAGCTTGTTTCAGATACTAATGTGATTGGTTTTGCCCTGAAGTTGTTTAAGTTGACAATTGCCACCCTGTTAGCCATCGCACTGAAAACCACTGCACCACAGACACAGTATCTGTGCCAGGTCTTGGGCTCCATCAGAGCCACAGCTGAAGAAGAAAATCATCCAAACCCATATGACACAGTATCTGCCAGAAAAACACTTTTCTTTCAAAATTTAACACAGCCCTGCCTTCCAGACACCATAACTGCCTTCAATCTTTCATTTTGAAGCTTTAAGATTTTGTTCTGAAGGGAACAAAGGGAAATCTGAAGGGAAATCTATGATGAATGAGTAACAGGAAGTTGGTGCACTTTCTTTCAACAGACTGAACAGATAAGTGTCTCCATTATAATCCACATCTAGACCAACCTTCCAGCTACAGTATGTGTAATAATGGTGATGATAACCCATGATAATGATGACGTTGTTTTTTTCTACTACAATGGGGTTGGGGTGATAATGGTTTGCAGTGCCAGCATCTTATTGCCCCACGCTACATGACCATGCCATGCTCAAGATCCTCCGGACAGTGGCCATGGAGGAGTTTGGCTTTCTATGATGAATTCCTGCTGTAGCTGGTGCCATTATACTAATGAGATGTTAAACCAAGATCCTGATTAACTGGTCATTAAAGATTCCCCTGGCACTGTTTATAAGAGTAGGATTTCCTTACCCAGTGTGCTGTCTTAATTCTACTCTGAGCCTTCAAAATCTGGCCATCCTAAACCTCCCTCTTAAATCATCTAGCAGTTTCCCACCTCGCTGCCTGAAGTGTGGCATTAATATCCACATAGTCTAGGTGGGGCTTCACTTCAGTGGTGGAGAAAGTCGGTTCCCTCCTATATGTAAGGTGAGACGAAAGCACAATAGAAATCTAAAGAATTGTAATGAAGTTTTCAGGAAGCATCTGATGTAACACCTTTGAGATCAAACCACATGCTGATATAACAATTGGAGTCACCCACCCACTTGCTAGAGGTGACAAGTGTGCTTCAAGTCAGCTAGCAGATCCTGATAATTCTGCATCACTTCAGCCCAGGTTTTCAAGATGTTCTCCCCATGACCAATAATATCGGTCCATATCCTGTCTGTTGTGATCTATGGGAATGGGCTAATGCCATCAGATCTTTGAGTTCTTATTCTTGCATAATTATTTTCATGAAGATATACCCGTTTCTCTATGAATTAAGTTTAGAAGAGACAACATTTATTAAGGAACTATTTCTTTTAGGTATGCAGATTTCTCTGCACTGTATGGATAATGAAATACTTCCTGTGTTATTCTAGTCCTGATTTTCCCACATATTCAGAAGAGAATATCCAAAAATATCTTCCTGTGGGGCACAGTTAAATTGCTGAATTTATTCTTTTCTAACATCTTCAAGCATGGCTTTAATAGGATTGTGTATTGCACACTAATGAAAAAGGTTGAATTAAGGTTGGGAGCTTTGTACTAAATTAATTTCAGTCCTTCTAAAAAACTAAAGTTGTAGGTCAAGCCTACTGTGCCTAGGGTATGCAGTAATATTTTTTATCTGTGATTAGAGGAAAATAATTTAAAATATATATATCCAGGTATTGAAATGACAAATATATTACAGTTAAATTTATCAACTATGTACCTAACATTTAAGGTAAACAGATATTTATAAACTAACTTAATAATTGTTTAAATAAACATAGTGGTATTAAAAATACTAAATGAAGTTGCTGGTGATTAGTCTTACAAAACTATGATTCTGTGCCAAAATGGACACATTTAATTTCTCAAGGATTTGAGAAATATGGTATTTAATACTTTTGTTTAATATTTGTCAAAAATATGTTAAAAGAATGAAGTCTTCTAAATCACTTTTCTTTTGGTGTTGCATATATTTATGTCATCTGGAAACATTTCTGTATTTCCATTCCTTATAAATCCTAAAATTGCTGGCATAAAGACACATTTAAATCCATGTATTTCTCTCATACTTTCTAACTGAAATTAGTAACAGCTTTTGCTGGCACCCACTTATCACTGCAAACTGTAACAAAAAATTCAGTTCTTAACACTTAAACACTTCAACAACTTTGTAAACTTTTTGTGTTTTTCTCACCTCTAGCTGAAATTAAAAGTAGTGTAGTAACATTTTCTATTCAGCTGAGACAGCAACATTGTATGCATTAAGGAAAAGCACCAAGACATGTTCCAATAAAACACTGCTAAAATTGTTTACATATATTGTGATTTTAAAGCATACTGTAGTTTAAGATGCTAGTAAGACTAAAAGTAATGAGAAAAATTCTAACTTAACAATAAGAGGCTAACAGCCGTCCATCACTTCAGACAGTAACTTAGTCTTTTTGGGAAATTAATGTACAAAACGAGCTACTCTCCTGCATAGATGGACTTGATCAAAAATAGCTGAAGTTTACCTAAAAGCTTAGCTTTCCAGTCTGTGTAATTCTGACTTGTCGATTAAAGTTGACTATACCAATACAGTATAGTCATCCACACATCATGTGACCCAGGCATTCCATGTAGAGCAAGGAGCAAGCCTGCTCTTAGTTAGGATCCAGAATTATTACACACATTGTGGTTCCTAAATTAGCACTTGTCCACATCATTCTGAGGTATCTTTAATGGTACTGTCTAACCAAGCTCTGCAAGCCGATGACTTCAGCTGATCATTGGACAGCCTCAGCTGTATGCTTTGATGCTAATTACATCACCCCATACTGGACCAGGGCTTTGGGGATACTTATAAAAAGAAAAATGTGCTCTGCATGCATTAACTCACATCTATCAAATGCTGAAGCATAAATCTTCAGTGTAAATTTAGTTTGTCTTGGTGGTGTGTTATTTTTTTTCGCTCCCAGGAGTTTACTCAACAAGCCTTGCTAAGAATGGAAGAGCCCACTTCACCAATTTGTCACTGTTTGATTAATTAGTCCTTTCGTATAAGGTAAAGTGCACTGAATAGTCAAATAACCCAAAAGACAATGTAATACACTTCATTGGACTTCTCTTCTAGCAAACACTTGTGAACCCAGGGCAGCATCAGCTTTATAGCCCATATACAGTGGGCTCATACCTGGGAACATATCAATAGCTGACTGTGACTGAGATGACTGGTGTGCCGCAAAGGTAGGGTTCGAATTAGCTGAGACACACTTCGTCTCCAGGCATTGACAATATAAGGACTCCTGTGAGGCACTGTGAATCTCATAACATGTCAAGAGACAGATGGATATTAGCACATCAACAGGTCCTGTGTTTACTCTGGCAGGTATGAGAGATGCTGTCATAAAATGAAAAAAAAAATACCTTTGGCGATTCAAACATTTAAAATCAATGTCACACCTTCAAAAGTTAGTGTAGCATTCTAAAAAGAAATATAAGTCTTACATTTAGTATGTGCAAATAGGCAAGTTTACTTTGAAATCTCAGACTATGACCACCTCAGAAAATGATCCCTGGTGCATTGGAATTTAAAGTGAAGCGCAATTCACAGAGTGAAAAAAGTTCTAGATTTCTCCTTTTAACTGTATCTGAATAAAGCAGTCAAGCTGAAACTATTGTATGAACATACTTCTACAAGTTAATAAATGACAAAATACAACAAAGTAACATTCAAATAACACATTACAACCAATTGCACAAATGCACATTAAACAGGAAGTTAACAAATGATTCCAGTGTTTTTACTCATTGCACAATCATCTTCCTTCAACAACAGGATTCTTTAATTTGAGATTGTATCAACCTGATGCATTTTTATGCCTTGTTTTGTAAAACAAGAGAAAAAGAATCGTCAAGCACCACAGCTTGAGAACACAGCATTAAGTTCACTTCAAAATTGTGAAATTCAGTTAAAACATTACCTGCTCACTAGTAAATATGTAAATATTATTGTAAATGTAACTGGTTTACCCATATGAACCTATCCGAGAAGAAACCAGTATCCCTGTCCTTCCCTCTTGTATCTTTCATTATTTGCATTTGACTGCATGTGCCTGGAGTCTATGCATCTTCTTTCGCACAGATGTCTCAGAGCAGATTTAACAATGAGGAGCCAGAGCACTGAGTGCTGCTCCTCCAGACCCAGCCATTCTCTGGCGTCTCTATAGGAACCACAGTCGGCACCAGCACATGCCTAAGCCTCCACATCCGTGCGACACATTGATAAGCACACAAGTGTGAGCCAGTGGGCCAAGCCGGTCCTCTCCTCTACAGAATCTGCACTGCCACATGAATGTCAGCCTACTGAAAAAACTAATAATTGAAAGTTGTGATCCTTCAGCATCACAGTCAAATGCAAACCTCACAGAAGTTAGAGGTATGTGCTTTAATAAAAATGACATAAAGCATTTTATTTCTAAGCACTTTTCAAAACCAAATCCTAAAGCATTTGTCAAGCATTTAGCATTTGAAAAACAAACTACTGTTTAAATCCACTGCTACATTGCTCAATAAGGAAAATGCACCGTCATTTTAACTGGTGCTGAAAAGAAATTGCAATTAACACTGGTCTAAAATTTCGCAGTTCCACAATCACTGTTTAATGATGTTTACATGTACTACATGATCATTTTTAAGCCTGAATCAAAGTTTGATTGTTTTAGTTTCTTTGAAGAGAGCTTTGTCTTTCATTGCATACAACATAATAACCAGCTTGTCAGACAGAGGCAGCCAAAAAGCCTTTAAATGTTTCTGATTAAAGCACAGTCATTACTGAAACAAAACTATTAACATACATGGTCTCTACAAAGGAAAGAAAAGAATTATAATACAAAAAACTACTTTCATTTTAAATGTTTAATTAATCTATATTATGGTGTTTTTTACTTAGTTGTCCACTTTGTACATCTGTTGAAATAGTTTTGGAAAGACCCTGCAACACCCACACAGAATCATCAATCATAAGGGATTATAAATAGTAAGGAATTCTACTTTTCACATTTATTCAGTTGGATAATATTCTAGGCGTTTTTAAGGGAGTGGGCCTGTCATAAAAGTTCTTAAATGACTATTTGAATACCGCTTTTCAAATTCATATCCAGGTGTGATGACAAAAGATAATATATCATTGATTCCCAGGAATTATACTCATAAAAACAGTTATGCATTATGCAGAAAAATGATGACAGATATCTGTCTGAAACTAATTTCAGACTAGCATACAGTATACTCAGAAAGCTTTCCTCAGAATATTCCTCCCACCACGTCTTAATACTTGTCTTGGTGCTTTTCTGTCATCTCAGCTCTGCAGAAATAACAAAACCTGTGTCTACTTCACCTAAACCTGATAAAAGTAGGAGTGCTCTAAATTTAATTAATATGTGCCCTCAATTTAATTTGGAACGAAGAGCTATCACCATTGACATGTTAAATAACGTACATCCTTATTCTATGAACTATAAATATCATATCATTGATACACACAAGTACTCCACAGCATGTACGCTCCGATCATATTTCTGAATTTGTTTCCTGCACAAGCCCGTAGTGTCTCATAAAGCACAGGTCCAGAGACCTTAAATCCTTCCGGTGCTGGAAATGTTTGTTCCGCTTCATTTTAAGCCAGCGATGTTGATCTGCGGCCTCTCTTATGCACAGACTCAATCAATTTTTTTAAAAAAAACATTGTAACAGCTGGTTTAGGAAACAGTAAAACATTTTTGTTTCAGCAAACTGAAAGGGCATAGAGTTGAAGGAAACTCAGAAACCACCAGGATCGCGCATCGTAACACTAACAAAAGCATTTATATGCCCACTCTCTCGCTTTGTGTTGCTATCTGGTTCCCCAAAAGTGACATATCCTGCATTACTAAGTAGTCACAGCCAAGGGGGCCTTTCACTTCCAATTTCATGCTGTAATAAAATGCAGTAGTTGTTTCGCTGAGGGAACCCTGAAAGGCTTTTTGTGGACCCAATTTGACGGTCAGGTTAAGCACTGGGGTTCTGGCAGCAGGCATCTGTGGTTCTCAACATTGTGATGGCAAGCAGAAAGAAGGGGCAGCGGTCTCGAGGCAAACTTCCCAGGAGGGCACAATTATCTTCCGCCACTCGAGCGAGAATCTGGAAACTGTAAAAGCTAACGCTGCCTTCCAAATGGATGATGCAGCAACAGAAAGCATGAATAATGCGGAGAAGGCAGAGAAAAAAAATCATAAATGGATCTGAAGTGTTTTGCTTTGCTCTGGTTTATGAAGCGTAACGCGCTACCAGTAGAGATCACCCCAGGCCTCGACCCAAAAACCTACAGTATAGTCCCAATGATAAAAAGTGAATTGTGCCAAATGCATTTTAATGGTTACGATGATGAGAAAACAGTAGTACTCCTAGAAATCATTGTACACTAGTCTATAAGTGGTATAAAAATGAAACAGTATGATAAATAATAGGGAATTCCCATGTGCAGCCTTGTTGCTCTGCTCAGGCACAATGAAATACATTTATGATGTTGTGGTCTATGAAGCATATTGGCTTTTCAAAGCCATTCTGGTTTTAACATTTGCTTTAGCTCTTTAGCTATTATCAGCACAGAGATTTGTTTTATAGCTCCATTTATGTGTTGTGATGTTTTATGTCTTATCTGACAGGCTGAGAAGGTTTTAGTTTGATGTTGCTAAATGATTAAAATTAATATTTCCTATAAGAAAACAATGACTAATTTCAAATATTATTACTTTAGGGAACATTATTTTACTTTTACATAGAATTAGTGTAATGATCTAATACATAAGTTTGCTGTTTACACATTCCAAGATGTCTGATTTTTCAACGAGCTCACAGAATCACAGAATACATAATTGCTAGGTTAGGTTTTTGAACAAGGTATAAACTATAGTCTCCCCTTACCTGAAATACATGTAATGACTTCTGATTTTTTAAAGACAGTAATTTAAAGAGCAATTACAATATCTGTTTTTTCTACATTTGTGGATCTCGGCATTATGTATGTAGTTCACATAATTAAGTCACTTTGTCCTAGACAACATGTACATGACCTCCTCTCCAATAAAGTGGGGATACCTGCTAACTGGAGTATAATATTAAAAATATCAATATAAAATCAAAGCCACAGTTTCAAATCCAGAATGGAAAACCAATGATCTGATGAAAATTCTATGAAGTCACTGATATATATCTGATGATGTTTTCAGGATCCTTCTCTGCAGAAAGCCAGTGTAATGCGAATGTGTCGCCCTGCCCTTGTCAAGATTCGATCCCATTAATCGGAGCCACACAGCTCCTCACTCTAGACATTGGTCCCCTGCTGCAGAAGTCTAATAGACCTAAGTTTTAAGAGAATTACTTCTTTCACTTCTGAAACATGCTCAGTGCACTGAGCCCTATCACACCTGTATCAGGTAGTGATTCTGGACAATGATGTTGAGGGTGCAACTTTCATGGGACAAGGTTGTGATTCCCTTTTTGCTCTGAGAAAATATTTTACTGATTGTAAATTGTGAATGCAATTTTGCTTCATTTCCTTGCATTGGCTAACACTGTCAAAAACCAAAACAAACCAGCCATTAATAACATGTCAGGTGTAACATGTAACATGAGGTATGTTAAACATGTCATTGCTCCAAATAACACCTTTTACAAATACTACATGAAGACACAATTTATTATGAAGGTAAACATAGAAGGAGCAAAGATTGTCAGCAACTGCATACAATATTGTGTAAATCTGAGTCTAAACAATTATTACAGATAAGGTATCAGTTATACTCTTGAAAACCTGAAATCTCAGCAAAGACTCCTGCGCTTAATCTTCTAGAGATAGGTATTATGGATACAAACCTTATTTAATATATTAAAGCCTTGAAAGACTAGGATAGACTTTCACTTCTTGTCAAGTTTCACCACAGAAAGGTTTAACTCATGTTGGCATTAAAAATAACCAAACCTCAACAAGGCAACCTGATCCCCTCTTAAACATTAATGCAGCACTCTATCCAAAATGTAATTTGACTAGCAGCTCCATTTAATAAAATTGTTCTTGGCACTTACACCAACATATTATTCCAAATATCTGAGTAGGGATTTGCTCATGAACAAAGGACAATGTTGTCCTAGCACTGGATTAATTTGTTGTCTGAGTCCTCCTTAGTGTATGTTTCTCCTGTATCAGATACCTTTGTCATGATACTGGGAAAATTAACATTGCCTTCTAGACTGTAAAAGCTATGCTTTAAAATTGCACATGACCCTTTTTCCAGAATGACAAATCTGGCATTATTATCACTGAGTCATCTATCTGCTTTCTACAATACATATGAGCAAAGATTACCAGACACCACATGGGATAAATATCTGTACTCTGCTGTTTTAAGAACTGCTGCTGAAATATAACCCTGCAATGGACAGGTGTCTCATCCAGGATGGTTTCCAGCTCCCTTATAACTCTGAATAGGATGAAGCAATTAGAAAGCTGGTTGAATGATGAAATATAACCTTAGTTATTAATCAAAAGCCGTGAATCTTAACTGGCCTTTTTAATTCTACAAAGGAACAAGTAAAGGTTTATTCCATGCTGAAAAGAGAAGAAAAGAAACACAACATTTGGGCTGTGGAGCCTTCTTCGGGTGTCCACAGCCAAAATGTGTTTCTTTTCTTCTCTTTTCAGCATGGAATAAACCTTTACTTGTTCCTTTGCAGCCTATACATGCTGACGCAGCTACCAACTTGAACTACTTCATCTTACTTCTGCTGTGACCCACTATGCCTTCTGCTAAATATTTGTCTAGATCTCTTGGTCATTCCTTCTCCTCCTCCCTGGGCTACTTCCCACCCGAACCAGCATTCCATCTCTTCACAGTAATCTGTTCCAAGACTAGTTTTCTAACCACCTCCTATTGCTTTACAGATTTCATCATTATAATATCATTCCTAAAGGATTTCATCAAAAAATGTATCACTCTTTCCTTTGACTCTGAGACCACCGAGAGTAACACTCAGAGCCTTCTACAACAAATTTCAAGGACACCCAAAGAAGGCTCCACAGCTAAAACATTGAGTGTCTTTTCTTCTCTTTTCAGCACGGAATAAACCTTTACTTGTTCCTTTGCAACCTACGCACGCTGACACAGCTACCAACTTGAACTACTTTTTAATTCTATGATACCTACTGCTGTACCAACTCCTTCAGCTGGTAGACTATGAGTCTACTGTATTACTGTAACCATCTCCCATTTTCATTGTCATTGTTATTGAGCACAATCTCACTCTTCCTGACGAATCTGTTTAAATAACTGTGCCTTGTGATGTGATTGAAGTGCTTTACTTTCTATGTATATCATGCAACTCTCACTGATCATATCACACTTCTGTGTAACATGTAAAAGTGTGAAATAAAGCATGAACAACCAAGGTCAAGAATTTCATTTTATTCTTTTCATAGTGCACACCAATATATTTTATGGTGCAGCTATCTTCGTAAAATGTAGTTTATGCTGCTTCCAAAATGAAGTTTATATTGCTTCTGTATTTCAACTGCATTGTAAGTTGATTAATTATATGGTCATACTGTTCTTTATATCTAGAGAGAGGAGGCAGGACAAAATCTTAGGACTTTCCCGAGAAATGAAATAAAAAGGCATTTCTTAGAAGTTGTACACCTGGATGGTAATAAGAACACATGCACCATTATATTTGTGCAGTTCCTGCCCTCAGGAAATTATAAATTTAACTTAAGTTATTTGTGTTTCAAAATTCTCTTTTTAAGAGAAGATGGTAATTTAACATTTATAGATAAAATCTTATATTATATGCTTATAAATACACATGGAATAACAATGTATTGTGGTTCACTGCCAGGCAAATCTCTTTTTAAAAGCATTTTAGTATGAATACAGCAAGATAATAGGAATTCCTTTGAAAAAATTATTATAAACATCAAAACTGTAATTAAATGGTATTAGTAATACTAACATCCATTAGCAAGCACAATAAACCAAAAATGTATAGTAATTCTAAATTGCTATTGCTTACAACAAACAAAAGTGTCAAAAAGAAGTAAGGAAAAACTCTTAGATTTACAATATTTCTCTAGTTTAACACCATCCCTGATTCTGTACACAGGAAGAGATCCTTACTACGTTTATCACCTCCAGAAACATTTAAACATCCATAATCTGACAGTTAAGTGGGACACGTGTATCTGACTTTTTTCATAGCTTTCATTCTCTAAAACTACAGACATTTCTGTGTTTTCCATAGTTCCATACTGTGTGTACTGACTGACATTACCACAGCCACACCCTTAAGAGACCTTGAGTGGCACTAATGAAGATGAAACACTAGACATTACAACTCCCACCTCACGCACTTGTTTTGCTAAGCTTTAAACTATCCTCCAAATATTTAACTCTAGACTAGACATATCAGTTTTTAGACTCGTGTCTCCCAGGAACAGAAGAATTCTGTTTCATACCCAAGATGTTTTCAGAACTTAACAGTGCATAACACTAAAACAATTTTACAGCCCTCAACAAATGTTTGCACATTTCTTTCCACAACATATAGTTACAGACTCATCAGATAATGGGTTGAGTTAAATTGTGCATACAACTACAAGCTTACAATCTATCTAAATAAACCTTTCCATCAAACTGTTTTATTTCACGGATTTGAGAATGAAAACCAGCATCTCATTCATTGTGTGCACGGCTCTTATTTATTTATTTTTCACTGTCTAGAAAACAGTTGAAGGAGTTTATATATTAAAATCTGTACCATATTGATTTTGTTAAGCTTTTTTTTTAATTACACAATTATTGTGATTGGGCATATCCTGTGTTTTTATGTTGAAGTTACATTGTAATTGCATTGCAATCTAATTTATTAACAAAAAGACTATCTTTATGTGACCTGAATCTGATTGACTATCTTCACCACAATTCCAAACCTCATTATGAACATTGAAAATGTTCCTTTGAATAACAAGGGGAGGTGATTTACATTTAAATTAATTTACATTTACATTTATGTTATGCACTGCATTATAGAGTTGTTATATTTAAAGAGAGATAAATAAGATCAATGCATGCTTCCAACATGATTGACACTTTGAACATGCTTCTGAACCAGTACATTTAGTGACAATTCTTCAAACTCAGTCCAAATTGACTTTAGGAGTGATACAACTAAAATTACTTTGTTAAAAAAATAAAAGATAACCTATATTCTTCAGAAGAAGCAGCAACTTGTTAGTGTGAATAATATCCCCTGTAAACACATACTTATTTTAAACGAGCCATGAAAGATGTTTATTTTGTTGATCATTAAGAATGTAGAATTGAGCTGCAGGTGTCTGTCTATCTGGAGAGTCAAGGTGACTTGGTTATGAAAAAGGTAGAGATTAACAGAATTGCTTTGGTTCCTAAACTAGCTTTCATGATATTGTTCTGCCCTGTCTTTCATCACAAATTGAGTGCTGGTTCAACTAAATTAGATTAATACTTCAAAGGTATGTGTTGGTTTGTAGTGGGTTACAATGTTTACCAAGGATTACATGACTCATTCTCAGGGGTTCAGCAAACATCCAGCTAACACAGGAAAATCCTGCACTCTCAATTAATGCTATAAAGAATGTTCCGTGAGAAAATGTGTTTTATGTGGTACGTGTAATCCATCTGTTATCTATACCATTCTTCAAGGTTTAACATTGTTAATTTTATCATATCTTGAATGAAAATTATAAATACTCCCCCCCCACACACACACATTCCCTATCCTGAAATACACTGAAATGAAACCTTTATGAGCCTTGCTTCCCCTACTAAAGCAGAAATGAGGTCTATTACTTTGCACTACCTAGAAATCTCATAAATATCAATTACAAAATTAGCATTTCATGCCATTACAATTACTTTTTTTTTCAAAAAACAGTTTCCTGTTTCTGTTAAAAAAATGACATATTTAACAACAATGACAAAATGCAAGTTTTGTTGATTTCTTCTGTCTTCAGTCCTTTTTAAAAGTGCTTAAAAAGAGCAGCACATAAGGGCTCAGTGTTTCACCAGAAAAGAAAACAGACACAAGTATTTCATTGCATGTGGCCATGACTTATTTACTAGCACATTGTTATATTAAATACATGTATAAAGGTGAATGGCTGACTGATATTAATCGTCCACTAAATCTTAGGGATTTTGGACACTTATTAAATGTTTGTGGTATTATTTTCATTCATTGATCATTCTTTGCTGACCATGATACATTCAAATGACTCTGACTGTTACATTAAATGTAACACCTTAATGATTACAAATGAACACTAAATCACCTCATTAGTGGGACAGTTGATTGGACACAGGTTAAACTAAATTAACCTGCTGAATGTCAAACCTGCTGTTAATCCAGGAACAGAAACAAGCCATCGCTCACCATCTGGACTGTTCACAGCCATTCATTTCTAACCTGGCAAGACATTATAGCCAGGCACAGTCAATCAACGATGCCACGATCTGGAAAATCACGAGCCACAGCACATAAGAGATCATCACATCATTACGCTCTATTTTTGAGATTGTTTTCACTCTGCTGTTTGCAGGAAATCAGAAGTGCCAGGTTATTACATCCCAGTTCACCTGTGAGGATGCGGCTAAGCAGGTATCGGGGTTGCAGTCCCGATGACTATATCAGTTCAGTGGTCACCAGTATTCATCACCACAACAGAATGATAATGAGGTGAGCAGCACCCTTGAGTGATTCACCCGCAGTGGATCTGAGTCCTCTTTAGGAATGAACAAACCTTTTAAAGTCAACCACTCAAAGCAGGAGTGTCTAACTGCAACAGAAGACCACTTGTTTGACTGCTTCCAAACTGAATGCACAGCATTGAACTGATCATGTCCTGGAACATCACTTCCTGTCCTTCTTGGAAGCACATCCTGAAGTATTGTAATATTCCAGCAGAGTAACACCAACTGCTATTGTTGTTTAGGGACAACAACTTTCTTGAGAGATGAGAATGTGACAGTTGTGCTGTGAATGCCCTATTCACCAGACTTGATCCCCATTAAAATCTGAAAATCTGATGAGCTGGGACAATGTGTGGCATACAAGTCTCTGAGATCAGTGAACATGCTTGAGACAACTGGGACAGAATCTCACAAGACAGCATCTGCAACCTAGTGCAAAGTACAGTGGACTCCGGAATTAATAGGACCCCTTGATAAATATGAAGAAAAAGGTCATAATAAAATAAACCAACATGGATAATGACAGATATTTAATACTCATATGGTAGTGGAATACTTTACACTTTTTTCTAAAACATTTTATCATTTCAAGGCTCAATTGTAAACAAGTAAAGCTGTTTTACCTGAAAAACATAGGTGCCATAATTATTGGCACCCTTCAATATTCCTTCAAATACAATCAAACACGTCTGAAAAAATAATATATTTATACTTGTTAAAGTTCAATTTTGTCTTAAGGAACTAATGTGAAATCACTTCGTATTTGGAAGCTATTTGGAAGAATTGCCATAAGAAAGCCCTTACTGTTGCAGAGGAACAAATTAAAGTGCCTGGAGTTTGCCAAATGCTATTGGCACTTGGACTGGGAGCAGGAGCTGTGGTCAGATTGAGCTTTTTGGCCACAGTCATCAGGTATGTTTAACGTAAGAAGGATGCATATACTGAAAAGAGCATCATAACTACTGTACAATATGGTGGGGGGATCTTTGATGCTGTGGGACTGCTTTGCTGCCAGTGGCCATGTGGCCCTTGTTAAGATCAATGGTATCATGGATTCTCAGTACCGGGATATTTTGGCCAAACACCTGGTTGCCTATGCCAGGAGGCTGCATCTTGGCCGAAGATGGATCTTTCAACATGACAATGATCCAACACACACTTCAAAATCAACAAAGAAATGGTTGACAGAAAAGAAAATCAGCATTTTGCCTTGGCCATCTCAGTCCCCTGACTATCGAAAACCTGTAAATACCTGAACTGAAGAGGGCTGTCCATAAGCGCACACCTACAAACCTCTAGGATCTGGAAAGGTTCTGCATGGAGGAATGGTCTAAGATCCCTCCCAATGTGTTCACCAACCTGATAAATCATTACAGGAAAAAACTTACTGCCATTATCCTTGCCAAGGGAGACTTCACCAAGTACTAAAAACAGGGGTATCAACAATTGTATTTCTTTTATCTGGGGGGAAATAATTTAAAATGTAATATTTTTTTTTGTTTTGGTTGATTCCATTTAATCATTAATTCAGGATAATTAATTCCTTATGTTGGAAATATATTTCAGTGCTTCATGAACTCATTACTTGTTTTATACTTCTTTTTTTCCTTCATATTTATCAAGGGGTGCCAATAATTCAGGAGTCCACTGTATCTATCACAGATGTACAACTTGTATTTGCTTCCAGTAATCATCAGCCCATGACTTTCGCAGTGAACATCCTATTGATCAGCCTTTTTGATGACAAAAGTTAACTGGCTTATGACACAGACTAATGACATAATGAACTTATCTACGTTATGTCTATTTAATAAAATGCCCATGTACAGTACCTGGTACAAACAGACTTTTTAAATGAAATTAGGGAGAAGGTTAGATCTTAATCTCACCCACTTCCATCTCCTACGTACAGTATATACCTTGCCTTCTGCACATCCCTTTGAGCATCTCTCTCGCACCCATCCTGTCTCCCTATCTACACCTCTGCCGCAGCTCCCTGGCTCATTACTTATGAAAGTGAAAGGAGCTCACCTGATTGTTAGATCAGGTTGCCTTTTTCTCAGTTGGGCAAGTTATACCAAACAACCTCTAACATGTTTATTCTGTATTTCACACTAGCATTTGACCAATCTACTGAAATTATTTTAACATTTTCCTGATACTTTGTGAAACTGTCATGGTCACAAGTGATAAGTTTCTTTTGGTGGTATGTATATAGAAATATGTGGTGCCTCAAATTCTATTGCCAGTCCTATTCTGTATAATATCATGCTCAGTGATAGCATAGCTAGTTCTTCTTTGCCACGGTTCTATTTAAATGCCAGTGATCCTTTGCTAGTGTGACATACACTGCAAAGTTCCAATCTTTTCAATGAATGAAAAGAAAACAAAATCATGTTGGCCTGCAGTGCTGTGTGTGCCATGATATAGGTAATTAGCTTGTTTACGAGGCTCAGGTGCACAAAATTCTTCATATTATCCAAATATTATTTTTTTAGCTTGGAAGTTTTTTATTCTTTAATTATTTAAATGCAATTGGAGGAACTGACAACAAAGAGCATTGAAAGGCGTTCTCCACAGCAAGCTGGGGACAGAACAATTAATTATAGATGTTCCTTACAATCAGACATTGATTCCTTATTTATAAGGTAAAAGGGTCCTATTGCCCTGAAAATGTGCAATTGGAATGTAATGCGTTTGTTATGGAACAAAAGTAATTGACATTTCTTCTTATAAAAATGACATTTGAAAATGACCTCCTTCTATTGTCATTGTCATATATTGCATTAATATAATCAATGGCCATGACTGGAGCCCACACTGACTTACTCCTGGTACTTCAGTGCTCTAATCAGTTTTGACCTTGGAAAACATCCTTGGGCCAAGTGAGTCATGGAGATTTCTATTTCAAAAGATAAAAGGTTGTATTTAAATGATTTCCAAAAGAAGGAATTCATGCATGTGAAAAAGCTCAATGAATCACATTGAGGGCATCGGCAGATTAAAGGGATATATAGGAAAAAAAGACTTTTAGAAAAAAGACTGTAGAAAAAATGACTTATCTTAATAACCCAATTTCAATATTAAATTCACCAGATAAATGACAAAAGCAGGTCAGTGGAGTCCTTATATAAAGTCTGCTTTATGTCAAAGGAAGAGTAAAAGTGATGAGTCTTCATGAACTAAGCACCTCCACATTCCATTAGATGTGCTTTTAGTTCCCCATGCTGAAAATGTTAGACAGGAAGAAGGTGTACTGTACAATTTTTAGATTTTTTTTTATCTTTATGTAAGTGTGCCATGTTATTGAAAAGGTTGAGAAACACTGCCTTAAGCCTTTCGGGTGCATTGCAAACATTAATAAACATTTTTAATTAATCCTGCATTTTATTCAATCTTGTTACAATAAGGAGCTTCAATGAGACATTGTAAAATTGCACTTCATTCACTGCTTAGAGCTCTCATTGGACCTGAAGATCATGCCAATCCTATAAACCAAGAAAATAGCTTTACTTACAGCTATACTAATTGTAAAATGTTTCATATGCACAATCGTCTGACTTCTAAAAGATCATTGTTGTCAATTTGAAATGTCCAAGGAGAAATACATTACATAAGCTCCCCAAACAAGTTTACATGTATATTTATTTTGTAAATAAAACATGAATTCGAAAATACATATATATAAATGTATGTATAAAATATATGTTCATAAAACACAGGTATTAAGTGAATACTTGTATACTATCAAATAAGAGCTATACATTAGTTTATTCAAAGTCGTTCTAATTAAGCTGCAGCCTGTCCTTCTGCAGCCAAAGGCTGCCCATCTACAGAGCTTTCCAGCCCTGCTGAATGTCTTCACATCTCTGCACTCCCTGCACCTCCTCCTGTGAAATGACCAGGGAAGAGCCAGGAGGATACACAGTAACCCCTAATGCCATTATATCAAGTGGCATTTTATTTAGTAATTATCTAATGCTATTTGTCCCTTTGGGTGTGCTTTTCTAGTGCCGCTGCAGAGAAAGTGGAGGTGGGTCTCCCAGCATAACTAATTCAGATGTCATGCTTGCTTAAGTCACACTGCGATGGCATTTGCTACTTCGGCTGGTCCTCAGGGAAAGATGGTCTTAAGGGTTACACTGAAAAAAAGCTTGAATAACAGAGGGACAACTGTAGACCATTTCAAACACAACAGTTTCTGAGAGTTTCCAACATTAAAACATTGGCTTTGCTTAACACAAGATGACTGTTGCAGCCTTTTCTTATCTTCAAACTTTCTTTTTTGTTTTCATTCCAAGAAACTACATGAACCAACCTTGTGTTTAATTTTTTGCATCCCCTGTACTGCCTGTTCTACAGAGATGCGATGACTTACATGTTTAATGGATTTTTACCAGCTCGTTTAAATAACATCTCTATTAAATCATTAGGGTTTTTTAGGACAAAGTATTAAACTTTGGTTTTATTCCTGATTCTTAATGCATCTACTGATCAAATATTTTCCTTGTATTTTTTTCCAAAACCTCAGATGTACTAAAACAGTACACTCTCCATTCTAACTAGAGAAAGGTAAATAAATCTTAGGAAATGTAAAATACATAGCATAAAAATACGGTATTCTTTTTTTCTTGTTCTTTAGTAAGGTTTGACATTTTGAGAGAAAATCTTTTACATAATGAGGCAGAGAGTGGTACGGTGGCTAGCCTTGTAGCCTTGCAACCTTGCAGGGCTGGGGCCCTGGGTTCAATTCTGGACTTGGGGTGCTATCTGCATGGAATTTGTACACTTTCATGGGTTTTCTCTGGGAGCCCTGGTTTCCTTCCACACTCCAAAAACATACTGGTTGGTTAATTGGATTCTGGGAAAACTGGCCCTGGTGTGAGTGTTTGTGTCAGTGTGTCTGCCCTGCGATGAACTGGTATTCTGTCCAGGGTGTACACTGCCTTGTGCCTGTTGCTATATAGATAGGCCCCAGCTCTCCCACAGTGCTCTACTGGATAAAGTGGTAAAAAATGGATGAATAGAGGCAGAAGGAAGTCAATAATTAAAGCATTATTCCATATTATTTTAACACTTCTAAAACAGTATCAGTTTCAATTAACCAATATCATTAAATTTAGTTCTTAACAGCTCACAATGAAAGAGTGTATCAGGGGTTTATTTTTAAAGACACTGTAGGTACAAATTTCCTCTATAAGTTATTTGACAGTTACATTTATTCACAAATGTGAAATAAATTCTTTTAAACTTTACTGATTTTTTTCCTGCTGTACCTCTCATACTGTATAAATGAAATGTAAAAAAAATAGGTTCCAAACTATTAATCTGGGAATTTGTTTTGTTGGCTATTGTTTTTTTTCCACTTTTTAAAAGGTGTAAATTTCCTTGGCAGACACTTTTTTTGCTTGTGTGAGGATCAGAGTTACTTCAGTTTGCAAGCAATCCGTTCCTTCTGAAGTAAAATATCTTTCTTTTTCGGGAGTGAAAGATGCACTGTGTGACAAAAAACTAAAGAACCCTTAGGAATAAATAAAGTACTAAAATGCAACAAATTCAGTGATGTGAAAAAGTAAAAGACACAAATGATCTTTAAATAATAAACAGAAATCAGTGGTTTTAACCATAAATCCCATAATTAAAATCAGTTTTAAACACTAAGTATTGAAATTATCCAGGATTAGCATTATCCAGATGGTAAGAAAAATGAATCAATGGTAAGGAATCTGAATTTAGTTAAAGTGTCTTTCGTCAGAAAATCTGAACACAGTTAAAACCTCTCAACCATGTTGTGATATTTATGGAGGACACCAATCTGCACCCAACTAAAATAACACAGGTTGAGCAATGGACTGTGCTGAAAGATTCTCAGGAAGTTAGCCTGTCTAGGATAGTAAAAAATGCATCACTACATTTTTTGGGGGGCTGGGACTGACAACAGTGAAAAACACATCAATGCCCCTTTTTAGTTTATTTTAAATCAGGGGAAAAAAAGTTAACCTCTTGCCAGAGAACTCTCTTTTTAAAGAACTATTATTGCTGCAGGATAACAGAAGCCACGTTGGTGCTCCCTGCATACAAATCTGGCTTTTATGTCAATTTGCAAGCTTCAATACACTTTTACAATGATCTGCATGACCCTAGACTTTGAAGAGCAACTTAAGTGGACATAAGCAGGATCTCTAACAGCACAAAATACAGAGAAGGGGAATTTCACATGCACATGGTCTTCGGCATTTTAATATTTGTCTTTACCTTAACTTCTGTGCTCCCTTTCCTTTGCTTTTTTCTGTCAAATTCATATTGATTGACATCAGGTCATTGGGTGGCCAGTCTCTGCAGTCTTGAAAGGGGCAAAGACGAGCAAAACCATATGGCCGTTCCGCATCACTACAACATTACAGAACCCATTGTTCGGTGAACTCACGTGGCATTAAAATATCAGCATGTCCTGCAAATCCAAATTTCCAATACTGACATACGTATACATCCCGAGGATGTCCTGTGGCTTACGTATTACGTATTATTTTCTTGTGAAATCAGAATTGTTTTGAGCATCCACCATCATTAGTCAACATCAAACTGACTGTTTCCTTGGCTCATAGCCTCTCTTGACATCATCTGCTGAAGTAATCAATCTTAACTTTGTTGTGCTGCGTACTTTTGTTTCAAGTAAGACAAAAAATGATTAGCAGGAAGAAAAGACAAGCACTGTGAGACAAAATGTCTGTCTTGGGATTTGCTTCATACTGTAACCATGGAAATGGCTACTTTTACAGTTTCCTTTTGTGAGTCACTAATAGGTCTTTTTTCCTAATTAAAAGCAAACAGCTTTATACAAATTAAGTGACATTGAGCAATTAGTTGAAACAATTCAAAACATCACATATTACAAAGCGTCAAAAAGCTTTTTAATACAGCTTGAATGACTCTAATGTATACTCTGGGAAATGTGAAGCTGGGAAGTCTTCACAGTAATTCTAATAACAAAAATAGCCAAAGGAATAATATTTTTTGTTTATATCAGAAAAACTGATCTGAAAATAAAGCCCTTCATCCCTCTTATCCAAGCCTATGGATATGATTCTGTGCTTACTAAAAAATAGACATTTGGGCTGTTAAATGCAGTACTTGTGAGAAATGCTGCAAAGCTGAGTGTGACACAGCTTAACTAGAGAGCAGAGCACTGGGGGATGGACATCACAGGACTGACACCTTGAAAGACTCCTTAGCAGGCCACTTGGTTCCTCCACAGAAACAGCATTGTTCTTTCTGATCTCTGAAATGTGTGTAAGTGCGTTTTAGAAGCTGGGTGCTAATGTTTTCAGTAATGGCAAACTGATGCAAGTGTTGTTCATTACTTCCTAAAAGGGTATGGCCAATAACCCCAAACTACATCAAAGCATAAAAGCTAAATTACACACTAAATAGTGCCATTTATATTTGCATTTACAACATTTTAAGCCATAGAAGGGCATGTAAATAAGGTCTGAAAATATTACTTCACAAACAATTACTCCAAAAGCATTAATGGAAAATGTCATTTGACCAGATTTAAAAAATGGCAAAATACTATGCTCAAAATGATAGAGTTGCATCAAGAACATCTTACCATGAAAAGCAAGAAAGTAACAAACTCCTAAGACATTGAGATGTTCAGTTGCAACTTTAAGGACAGGCATAAATCTGAACCATATGAATGTATTTACATTTTCTTCAGTCCAGAAGAGTTTGCTCTAAAATTACTTTTCTATACAAACCATTAGGGGAAGAATTAGCTGCTGGTGTCCTAAGCTGTTTTAGTGTACTCAAACAACCAACAAGGCATATCTGACTGCTGATTTTGCATCTACTGCTTTTGAAAACAGTGTAGTCTGCACACAGATTTAGCTTTCATCCCAGGGACACACACCAAGACTTCTGGAAGTGTGTCCTTTCTGAAGGAAAATACACACATTATTATTGTTATTTCTGGAGAGCATAGCGCCGGACTGCAGAAGTGACCAAGAGAAGTCTACCAGCTGTCTGCCAATTCCTCACAAGGTCCAGAAACATCTTTAGATTTTATATCTGTCCCCACCACCCAGCACGTGAATAATGAGCTTCACAGATATCAGTCAGTGGTGCAGCCTGAGACCAAATGAAAATTAACAACCGTAACAAAATCTGGCCTTTCCTGCTGAGGCTGACCCAGCCTCCAGTCAGCACTCCCACCACCCAGGCGCAAGTGCTAGGAAGTTCTGACACTACATCTTCCCGCACTGTGAGCACGCACCATTTGATGAAAAAAGCACCTTTTTTTCTTAAATGCAGTGTAGCTTCTGAATGTGCGCTCTTGCTATTACAGACATTTTCAATCAGAAATCAAATCAGACAATTCATTTAAATGTGACTTTTGAGCGCAATACGCCATTACAGCTCAAGTCAAGATAGAAGACTTGTAATGCGGATTGTCACTGATTTCTCCAAGTCAATCCAATCATGTCGTGCTCATAAAACTGCCATGTGGCTGAGGCTTGTAACTTGTGAAACAGGCTTGTGAAGTTCCCAAGAGCCGAACAAAGATGAATGTATACAAAGGAAAAATCTAGGTTTATGTCAATGGAAATGGAAAAATATCCTGTTGTTACAGCACAGGCTGCGGGTACATGAGCTTCTTCACATAGTTCCAGCAATGACTCCCCGTTAGAAAGACCACCCAAGAACAAGCTGGTAACTGGATTCCCCTTGCCTCAGACCTAGATTCTTTTTTTTTTCTTCAACACCTATCACAGTATGACTAAGCTGTCAGAGATCTCCACTAATAGGAGAAAAGCCTTAGCTGTCATTTCAATAAATTTAGTGGCTGCCCACCTAGGGCTCAAAAAAGATGGGGAAAGGCTTTTTGCTATGCAGAGCAAAAGGTCGCTCTGAAAGCATTTCCTCACAGAGGCATCTTTTTCGAGACAAACAGGAGAATAAGACTACTTTTAAACTCTTATTTTATACTGCAGCTACTGTCTTCAAAGTGTTTTAAAACTCTTGCCAAACCAACAACCAAACAAATAATGGTTGTTTTTTTTTTTTTAATGTGTGGCTTTCAGACCACTAACAATGTCATATTATGCCATGTTAACAAGTGTTGGTGTTTATTATAACAGATTCATGTTCTTCTCTCAAGGTTATTCCAACCTCTTTTTAATTGGGCTGTCTGACCTAGAAAAAGCACGGTTGTCAGGAAAGTTGTGCAGCTTTTTAGCGTGAGAAAGGGAGTGAAAGGCTGTTTTCAAAGACTCCTGCAAGCTGAATTGGAGATGCACTTTCCCATGATTGAGATCAGAGGGAGATCAAAATTTTGACCTGGTGTTGAATACACTCCTCTCAATAATGCAAAAGCATAAATTGTTTTTTCTTCACTGTAAAAATACTATGCTTCATTATACTCTACACATATCTCACAAAAATAAAATGATCAAAATCTAAATAAAGCTGTTCTTAGGGGCACATGTTTTGCCAGACCTCAACAATATTGAGACCATTCTTAGACGTGTGACTGAAACTGCACAGAAAGACTACTGACAGCTGGTTAAGTGAGTTCCCAACTTTGCTGAAGATGCATTAATACATTTTCAGTTTCTATTGTGCTTATTGGATAGAATGCCTCTTCTTCAATTACAGAATTGTTTTAATCTTTACAGTATGTGGTGGACAGTGATATATTCTGCATTCTCTGGCAATTTCATAGAATGAAATAAAAATCAGGGACTGTCTTCATGTCAGCCTTTATAGAGGAATACGAGGTTTTTGGACTTTGCTGAAAAGAGCGTCTCTAGTCAAACTAATTGCTTATACTCTGACTACAGAGATGCTGTTGTAAGTCTGAGTCAACTATAGTATTTGATTTCATGCCTACAGCATGTCCTTGTGGCAAATAACTCTATTTGTGTTGTGTTTCAAATATGCAGATGCTTTAAGGACTATCCAGAAACACTCATGCCTCGCATAATCAAGAGGCCTTGAGTTTTGAAAACGTTTGGTGAGTTTAGCCAAGTTTTTCAAGTGGAAGCATTACAAGTGGAGAAAAAAATACAATAACTTGGACAAAGCCTTACATTCATGGACTCTCGCTATTTCTTCTCAAAGACGATAGGAATTCCCCTGTTATTGCATGCTAATGATTCACCAAATGCTCCATGATGCCCCTCTTTTTAAGGCCCAGCATGAGGGCACCAAGGTTAATTATCATGACAATGCTCTCGCTGTGAGCAGAGCTTGCTCTGGACACTGTGTTTAGGATGGGATAGATTGCTGAAGTCACAAATTATAGCTGGGAGCTTTGATTTTCACAAGTGCTGACAGATGGACGGGTGCAGAAAATCTTTGTTTAAATCATTAACTAATCTTTCCACCACCATTATCTCCAGAAAGACCCTACTGGGAGTTCTTAACAATGCTCAAAGAGCAGGACAGGATAGATCTACCCCATCAGCAGTCATGTATGAGTCTGAAATGGAAGCTTTCTTTGACTTCTACTTTTGTCAACCTGTATAACGTAACTTTTACACTCTCCAGCTCTTCAAATGAAGAGCCTAATCATTGCCCGAAGAACAATTTACAATCCAGCTTTGTACAGCTGAAGACTCATAATGAAAAGAAGCTTAAATAGAGATGACTGCTGTCACTTTTGTCAAAGAGCTACCTTAAGCTTTACAAAACACTTTTCATTGAGTTCCACTGTAAATACTAGTTAATTATATGAAAAAGAGTTCTCTTCTAAGCATTGTAAGCCTAGCGGAGAGGATTTTCTCTCCTTTCCAACAGAGGTTAACAATTGAGAAATACTTATCTTATTCTATCTAAAATTGACTGAATGAAAATGAGCAGTGAAAGGTGTAGATATTATGTAGAAGGTTCAATTTAGCAGCACTTAGAAGTGAAAGAGAATCTGAAGTTTGAATGTGAAGTGCTAATTTAGTCAATAAAAACAACACTGCAAATAAATGTTTTACAATGAAGGAAACTCTTCTTGTGGTATTAAAATAAAACATTTATAAAAAACAATAAAGTTCTAGCTTTTAAAATTCATGGGCTTCTCTGCAATCTGGCTAGGGCATTGTCTAAAGAAGAATTGTGTGAAGATGAAAATCCTGTGTAATTGCTCAATCTATGTCTTTAAAATGTTGTCAAAGGATACAAGAAGAACAGTATACTTGCAACAATTTATTTAAAACATTAATTCTATTTTGGTGATCATTTTAATGTTACACGTTTTGTGTTATAAAATGTTCATTTTCTAGAACAAAACATAAGCCCTCAATGCTAAGAAAAATAAATGAATTCTCTGACAGAAAATGTATTCTTAAAATGCAGATATACACCCAAGTTCAACTGCTTACTTGTCACTGCTTGTAAAATCTGAGATCCATTGAAAATCGGAGGCATTTTTATAGTCCTAAGTCTGCAAAAGTCTAACATACTTATGAAAGCAGTTTGCTGTGCTAGGGCATGTTAATACTGAATGCCTTTTCATATACTAAAGTATTATGATGAATGATTCTAACAAAAACAAATGTTAAATACAAATATTGTCTAACCTTACAGAACAAAAAGCCTCCTCACAATTATTTATATATGTGGACAAAAGAAATGCGTCTTCAAAGCAGATTGATTTCTCTGCACAAATCTTAAGTATAGTAAAAGAAAACAACTTGTGCCTTTCAGACCAGTTAAAGGAATAAAGTCAAACAGTCAGAATGATATCTGATAAGTGAACCTGACATGGGAACAGTTCACCATCATACTTGTGAACTTCAATGTCCAACAAATCCTTTTACATAGACCAATGGACCACTGCAGAAAAAAAAGAACAGCTCAGTATCACTGTTCCTCTTTGTTCACTGGTTTCTTTGGACCCAGAGAAAGTTTATTTTAGAACATTTAGAGCATTAGCAGGCAATATGTCTTTACAGTTAATCATGTGGACAATATGATGAGATGAAATACACATAACCCTGAACAAGTTTTAATCGGAAAAGCTGACTTTTTTTAGAAACTATGGTTTCAATTTCAATAAATGAAGCTCATTTCATCATGATATTATACTTTATGTAGCCAGTGATTGTGTAATGGATATACAATAGCGATTTCACTTTGACCTTTGTTATTGACACAAATGAGGCATGATGGGTTTTTTTTAATATTAGTGTCTTTGTTGAAGCGTCTCTGCTTGAAACAAACTGATTTATGTCTACCTTGCATGCTTCCCAATTAACAGTGTGTGCACTTAGACAGCATGACAGAAGCCAATTTGAGGAGGTGAGATGGAAAAGGGAATTGACCTTTACTCTCTTCAGGTCAAAGGACAAAAAGGAATCTCCTGGGAGTAATAAGAAAGAGCCAATTTGCAAACATCTGCCTAGCTCTCTAATTTGCTTTTGGATACTTTAACCACTTAAAATTATTTCATGAACAGAAATTAAATACTGCAGAGACATTAGTCTCACTGATGGAATACCAATTCACCTTTTTGCACAAAGACATACATATTTAAACCTTGTGTTGAGCCTAACAACAGTTTTCAAACTGCACTTTTAAAAATTCAGAGTATATCGCACAAGATTAATCATTTGTGTTTCACTTTGGTGACACTTTATTAAAGATTTCTTTAATCAATGACACTTTACTAAAGTTTTTCTCAAGACCACCATAGTTTTGCAATGAACTATACTTTTGTCAGCAGAAGAAATTTGGCACAGATACTTCACTTATTAATCATTTGTTTTTGTAACCATGAATGGACAAAAATCCTGAATGTCGGCTAAATGCGTTTCAACATTAAAGTGTAATATTTAGATATAGCACCCATCATAATCTAAATAAAATCTCATTAAAATGAGCAGACTTTGAACTTTGGCATAAGGCATATGTGTTTAATATCACTTGCCCTACAACATCAAGTAAAATAAATCTGAGGTGTGGATCTGTTACTCATACATTTCTGTGGGTTTATTACTGGTATATATTTTTCTATTCCCTTTCTTTGGAATGCTCTTGCCTTGCCAGCAAGGATGTGAATGGAAGAGAGGAGAACTTCCGCTTGTCATCACTTCAGAAATCGATCTGTTACTGGTACCTATTTGGAAAGTCGAAATGCCGAAAGGAAGTACAATGGAAAGGCAGAGCATAAAACTCACAACCCAAGCACTGTTTCAGTGCTATTTGTTTTCCCAGCTTTGACTTTTAAAAAGCAGAACTGCTCCAATAATCTATGTACATTACTAGGATTATATTGAAAAAGTATGATGCTACTGACAGGCTCATTGTCTGAGGGGACAGACAATGTCCTATGGATGTCAGCAAATTGTACTTATGACTATGCATCTAGAGCGGTGGTCATCTGTTTTCTGGAAAATTCTGCCCCATCTGCTTTACATCCCAAATCTCACCTCGTGAAGACCTTATTTTGTTTGCAGTGCCAAAGGAAGGCCTATGTAAAGGAACTGTCAACGGCTAAGAAAGAAATTGGGAGATGTGTCATCACCTGTCTCAAACCATAAACCAGATGAAAGGCTATGAAGACTCTGCCGAATCACAGGGGCGACAACACTGAGGAATTTAAAGGAGCAAATGGCTGTACCACATGCAAATGTGTGTTGTACTTAGATTCTTTTCCTACACAAGCCTCTTAGAACCAGATCGTAAGCTGAATGATGAACATACAGGAGGACACAGTGAACATGCTCATAAATAGGACATGAATTTGAATAAGAATACTCCACATACTAATTCAATGCATCCTACCTCAAATATTAAAAGATTACAGTAACATGTAAAGATCCATAGAAAGAAAACAATCACCCTGTAAATTTATATTTATAGACATAATACCTCATCGTCGGGACTTTTGTACTATTTCTCCTTTGTCTTTTGTACTGAATTACACAACACCCATCAAATGATGTGGAACTTTGTGTCCGAGAAACACAAGCTGAACATAAAAGCTTTTTGGATTGCGAACCTTCAAATGGGTGTGCTTCCTCTTTCATTCATAAGTATTTGGAGTAAGCAGTTTGCAATATGACACACAATTTAAGACAAGAACACGGACCCATCCATTTTCTAAGTGCTTCATCCAATAGAGAACCGAACCCTTTTCCAGAAAGCAATAGGATGGGTGGGATACACCCCGGATAGGACACCAGTCTATCACAGGGCAGTCAGACACAAACATTCTCACACCAGGGCCAGTTTTCCCAGAAGCCAATTAACCTACCAGTATGTTTTTGGACTGTGGGAGTAAACTGGAGCACCCAGAAGAAACCCACACAAATACAGGGGGAACATACAAACTCCAAGCAGACAGCACCCCAGGAATTGAACCCAGGGTTCCAGCGCATCAAGGCAGCATTGCTAACTACTGTGACAATGTGTTGCCTATGAGAACATCCAATTAATCAAGATTTAAAATAATAATTGTTATTTCAAAATACATATCCCTTGAAAAAAGTCTTAAAGCCAGTGCTGGAAGACGTAAATCATATTAGAATGAAATTTAAAGAAAACAGTAATGAAGAAGTAACTGAATTTAGTGAGGTACAAAGAAGCACGGGCCCTGTCATATGTAATATGACATGACATCTTACATATATATATAATTTTAATCATTTGAATAATGTTTCTCAGGTGTTTGTATTTTGTCTTGTATTTAAGCCAGAGACATCATTCTATTAATAAACAAAATATGCAGCATTATGCAAATTATTCAATGAATTTTGAATACTCCCCACAATGCTAAGTAAAAAATCCATTCTCAGAGAAACCTCAAGTAGTAATTTATCTTTAAACTTTTTATTTTTTCAATTCATTTTGTAGAGTGCTGCATAATTGGTGCTGGTGTTATGCACTTGCCATATGAAACCTTATTAAGCAGCACAGCTAAATTAAGATTTTATCATACCATCAAAATGAATTTTAAAATGCAGAACTCTTACAGTTTAAGCCAATATTTCTCTTTAGAAAAAAATATTGTCACTATCACACAAAATTGTTTCTTGTCTCAGTAACAAAACATTACAGTACATTTAAAACAACAAGGAATGGGGATATCATGTTATTTTTGGTTCATTTTACATTACCTTGGAGCACTGTTTATGATTCTGACACCAAACCAAGGATCCATTATTCTGAAAAGAAAGAAATTGAAGAATAAATTAGAGGTTATCCTGATATTGGTGTTTAGTGCAAAGTATAAATACCGTATCACATACCAAACATCTTCAGTTAGGTTATTTTAAAGCCATTGCTTCTGAGTTTACTTTTCACAAAAAAAACATTCCTTTGAAAGTTATGTCCCTAGGAAACTTGACTGAAAAGGACAAAGTTATGCAACAAGCTGTACTTTAATTCAAACTTCCTACAGGTTCTGACAAGATTTTGGAACATCATTAAAGGATTTTACTGGCTTCACTTGTATTGTGTATGTATTATTAACAAGTTAATGACCTAGATTTACTTAATTTGTTCAGAATCTGGTGTAGACTATACATGTTATTTGGAGTTCTTCAGTGCCATAATTTAAATTAATTCTTTGGACATTAAACAGTATTCTTTGGGAATATTATTTGTACTACAAAAAGAAATGAAATCCTAATATCCTTGCTCAATGTAGTCTTAATTCTTCTTCATTCTGTTCCTAGTTAATTTATTGTGACTTTTCCTGCAGTGACTTTTGCACGCATTCTTCTATACGCAATGCTTACCATGATCAAAGGTCTGTGGAATAAAAACTGATTGTGTAAATTTTTATATGGGCTATTTGGCCTGTTTTCACTGTTTCCTAAGAACTGACATGAACCCATTAATTCTAGTTTGACGGGTAATTCAAGTAATAACCTCCTTAAAGCGCTATTACACATAGTTAATAATTCCAAAATAATTAACAGGTGATTGGCTACAAAGGATGCATTTTATCAACCTGTAATCTTTTCCACAATTAACTGCACACTTTACCAGCTATTTATTTTCACACTGGGATACTTTATCCATCCATTTTCTAACCACTTCATCCAATACAGTGTCGCAGGGAAGCCCGAGCCTACCCCGGCAAGTAACAGGCACAAGACAAGATCCATAGAAGGATACACATATAGACACGCACACACTCACAACAGGATCACTTTTCTCAGAAGCCATTTAACCTACTAGTTTGTCTTTGGACTGTGGGAGGAAACCAGAGCACCTGGTCGAAACCCACAGTAACACATGGAGAAGATACAAACTCCATTCAGATAGCACCCCAAGTCTGGAATTGAACCCACGGCCCCAGCGCTATGAGGCAGCAATGTTAACCACTGAGCTTGTAGCGTGTAGAATCTGTACAAGTGGGCATGTCTGCGTGTCACACGCTGTCCTAAATTGCTATGAGAATCATAGTGCAGTGAGAGCTGAGTCCAAAAACAACTGGCTGCACGAAACTAGAAACTAGGCTGTATGAAGCAGATTAAAAAATAAGAAAGGAGATCCTAGGATATTTAATGGCTGCAAGTCAAGAGGTTCTGGACAGCACATTTGAACATGAAGTCTCTTGGAGAACTGCTTCAGCTTGTTGCATGCTCAGACATTGTTTTTGCATATTCTGATCTGCAGTGCATTCTGACAAATTTGCCTTTTCTGAGTGCAGCTAGTGTATGTGCACACCAGAAACTCCCTGAAGGAACAAAACCTACTTCACGGTAAAGGAAATAGTGTGGTAGAAGAAGATGTGGTGATCATTTTCCCAGTGGGATCATTTCTTTTCCAACAAAGCTATTCTCAGTGAAACTAAATACATTTTTCACCTGCTGTTTTTACAACAGTGCTGGCAGAGGGACCAAGTACTTTGCCTTCCCTGACCAATACATTTTTTTAGTTGGGCAGCTCATCTTTAAATGAATGGCAAAGTGGATGTAACATATTTGTGCCTTGGACTTTCTAGCTAAATAGCCACTTCAAAACTTTGAAGATCTCTCTGGGACTGGTGGCGTAAGGTGTCTGTGTGGGTTTCACAGTTTCATGTCAATTTCAAAGAATTTTCACACATAATAACCCAATGCAAAGTCTTAGTGAAACTTCAAGCAGGAATTCATCCTTAAACGGCTTATTTTCAATCCTGTATCATAATGTGTCACATAATTGGTGCAAAGGATAATGTTCACTAATCTTCAAAGACATTTAGGGTAAAAGAAAATGTACTGAAGGCTGAACAGAACAGAAATCAAAATATTTAAACTTGGGTTTTCATCTTGAAAGGCTGACGTTATTTTCCCATTGTAACTGTATTTTATTTTTTAAACTAGATGAGATGCAAATTTCCGCCTTTTCATTAGTCTAAATAAAGTCCTTACTGAAGACAATGTTTCATAAAGCACTGCCACATTATTACAAAGACGAATAAAAAACCTCCTCCCAAACACACAGCCATCCGTCCAAATCTCTAATACGTTCTTGCTGTCTAGAGGATTATGGTTTTAAACAACGAGCAGTGCCTAAAGATGCAATACAAGGGCTACTCACTTCCTTCTTTACATTTTGTTTTTTGCAGACATATATATTCCCCTGCTATCTGAACACAACTGTTGAAAAATCAAGACTATGGTAGAAGAGAACAGTTTATGACACTGTACACATTTACCAAAAAAAACGTGATTCTCAGTTTTAAATGTCTGAACTCATGTCACAGGAAGCTTCTATTTTTGCATGTCAAGTAGATCTACTAGTTATAGAAGAACTACCGGTTTCATCATGCGCAAGACATCATAAAAATTTATCACAAGATTGCTACTGCCCTGTGTGGGATGACGGCAACGCTTAGCTGTTGTGTGATGGCTAATTTTGATCTATTACAGGAACAGAGGAACAGGAGGACTGCATGAGATGTTATACCAGCTGTTCAGAGCTGACCCTACAGTGTCATTCAGCAATAGAAGATAATTATAGGTCAGGTCCTGATCCCTAAAGTCATGACTACATTCCAGACAAACTTCATCATATTACAAAAGAGCAAAAATGAAACCGAGTTTAAAGTATGCTTCATTCAACTTCCGCCCAACTAATCACACAAGCCTTCATGAGTTCTGCTTCATTCAGTATTGGTCACATTAGTTTGTGTTACTATTATATTGACAGTACTTCATGGCATGACATTCCTTTCAACACAGCAAATCTCAGCTTTCTACAGCCAAATGTGCTGTCAAAGATGTGGTCATTAAAATGCACAACAAAGCAGGGAAAGAATTTAAAATCAAATTAAACTGCCAAAACCACTGTCAACTGAGAACATGTAGCAGGTGGTCCAGGATGTTTACAATTATCAAAGCATGTGTAAAACATGCACTTAAAACATGGGTAAAGTTAGATATTTTAGAAACATACACATACTGTAGTCCTGACGCACAGCCTGCTGGCTTTTTGGAAGCAAAGAACTTGAGAAGTTTATTTTAGCAGAAAATGTATTTCTTACAAACAGACAGCGGAGAAAGGAGATTTTTGGTGGTGGTTCCTGTATGTAGGAATTTTGTTAATTATTTTTTATATTTAACAATTTTCTAAAAGACTGACATAAAACCCAGTGTCAAAGAGGTTCTGCTGTCCAGTGCAATACAATGGATTTTAGTGTACTTTTGTGTACAAGTCTAAAATATCCTGATCCATCCCTACACTCATTATGTTCTTCTCTAATACATTGGTGAACGGCTATGCCTTTCAGGTGCTTACGTTTTCTAGACCTTGCTTCACCTCTACAAATGTATTCAGCAGAGAGGGTAAGAGGAGCAGAGACACAAACTTTTTTGCCCTTTAAAACTTGTCTGCCACTATGTCATTCCTGGAGCCAAATATTTATCCTCCTGCTGTCATCTGTAAATACTCGTATAGAGCTGTACACATAGCTGGAAGGATATGTTGCCATCAAAGACCAAATATGTGAAACCGAGAAATACTAACATCCATATCTGACATCAAACACATGATAACTCTGAACTTGTCATATCATGACAAAGAGCTACTTGTAAGCAGTTATTGCATTCATTTTCTTATTTGGTTTTGCTTTGAAATTGAAGTGCAGGTATAAATCTGTGTGGTCCTTATGTAGAAAAATGACTGCAAGTTGCAAATCCATTTCGAATGCATCACTATTCCAATTGTTGAGACTCATGTTTAATTTCATTTTCCAGTTTATTTTCTCATATACCATACAGGTACTATTCCATTGTGTAGAGGTTCTAAAATAATTCATTTTGCAGGTACTCGGGATTTTGCAGCAAAATTAAACAGAGTGCTCTGTGCTTTATAGGCTAACCATACCAACTGTTTAATGAAGACATTCTATTAAAAGACACGTCACTACATAGAGGGATGCCTGAAAACATTTGTCAATGCCACTTGTTAAGAAGGAAACGTTTAGCTTTTACGTACAGAAGACTTGATTTATTGACAAAGTCTGTCATGGTTTAAATGCATTTACTGTGAGGTGAAACCATGCAAAATAATCCTCTATTCATCTGGTATCTTAACTAATGAAAAGTCTACACATGAGCCTTGTGGTTGTCACTGTGTGATTCCATTGCAAGTTATTTTATATCAAAAACACATAAAGGAGTGAAGCAAGGAAATACAGCACAACTGCTTTCAAATGTTTTTCTTTCCATGGTAAAACACACCTCTTTCTTAAAAGAAGGTTATTTATTCCAATAACACAGAAACTGTAATATTTTTATGAGTGCAAATGAAATAACAAGAGTACATTGATTATTTTTAGCTGCACCTTCCAACATATAAATATATCCATATAAAACTAATGTTTTCTGGTGAGATTTGTGAACAGTACTTCTTTTCACTTGAAGCATTTAGCTGTTGTAGTGGCCCCAATATCTACTGCAGGGAATTGTAGGTGTCCCTTATTGGAATATGAATAATAGTACATTTCCATAAGTGAGTGAAATAAAATGTTTTAGATTTTAACTATTGTTTCAGGAAAAGCTCCAAAGTCATAAAATAATGTAGATGGAAATGTTTCTAGAAATGTTTTTCAAAACACACAAACACAAAACTTGATCTCATTTGCTTCACAGGTAAAACAATTAATGTTTAAAAGGAAAATACTGTATATTACCTGTGATAAACCTTCAGGCAGATAATCCTGTCATTTCAAATGTCACTTCATGTTTTTTGTCTTTATGTCTTCCTACTTAAAATAAAATTCAGACAAAATAGGTTTACCCCATGTAAAAGATAATATAATGAACACTGTTTTGAAGAGAAGAATCTACAGTATGGACACATAATGTAGGAACTAGTTTAAGGATTTTTGTAAACCTTTTGGGGGGTTTAATTTAAGGTTCATATATTTCTCTCAACATTGTGTTGGTGCACAATGAGATGCACACTGATGGGTACACTTGTATGTTGAACGTACATACAGTACACAGACGTCATTATTTCCAGATCATAACAATCTGAAGTTGCCTTTTTTATTACCACTTTTGATTGCCTTTTCGTCTAAACCAGCCGTTACAGTTTTCACAAGCAACAGTGTGAGAAAGAAAATGAACTAATGTAGCTCCAACCCACGACATTGTGTTGAGCATTGAAGTGACTCTGCTGGAAGCCTACTGTAGGTAGCCAATCAGCAGCAAGGTATCAGTTATCCAGTCAGTACTGCATACCTTAACAGTGTGCTCAAAGACCAGCAATTCCTCCATGCAAATCCACTCTATGCTTCCTAGCTGTCAAAATAGCACAATATAGACTGTGGGTTTATTTGAAAGCGTCAAAAAAGAACACCATATGTTTTGCACTCACACAGCCACCTCCACACCTTACCAGGAAACATGATTTCCATTTGATGTCCAAGTTACACAATCAGAAATTCCATAAAGAATCTGATTTCCAGATGTCTTCAGTACAACTGACCATATTAAAAAGGTTTTATCACTGCGAATTTTGTAGACCACTAAACTTTTATTAAAATGAAATTATGTAGACCTTAAGTTGTTTTGAAAGACATCCATTAATCTGCTGTCTTTTGAAATCCAAAATTCAGTTTTGCCTAAGGGTTTAGGTTATTTCAGGATAAAATGGGGTCATTTTTATTTGTTTTTTTAAGTTTCAGGGAATATATTTCATTTAGCAATATACTCTAATTTCACATTACATCAGACTTCTAACTTGTAATAGGTTTTTAGTTATATATTAATCATAATGAAAAAACAAAACATTTCATTTAGAATTGCTTTTCAAAAGACAAAATTACTGAAAGAAAATACTGTAAGCAAATAAAAAGATGTCCAATTAAGGCTAAAGTAATCTCGATCCCTGTGAAGATTTTGCCAAAATGAGCAATTGTATTGAAATCTAATGAAGCCAAAATAACATTTTCAGGGTCTTTTTCAACGAAGTTACAAAAAGAGAATGATGAAAAATGATGACTTGTTTAGACATCAGGAATGACTTAAAAGATTCCAAGTTTGAATCCTTTGTTTCTATGTTGGCAACTATACTTTTTTTGTTGATCCTGTCAAAGTAAACTCTGTAAACAGTCATCTCTGGCTTATTAATTCAAAATCCACAGGTAAAAGCAAATCTTTTCAGCTTTCTTGTCAACAAATGTTTGATCTATGCATTCTTTTAAATTGCGCACATACCCAGGTGTCAGTTACTTTGTTAGAATAAAACCCTACCTGGCAGATCACTCTGTTGTAAATTTAGTAATGAGGTGTAGTATACAAGATTGCATTAACAGAGGAAATGGAAATGGTGAATGGAATTGAGTGCTTTGGAAAGGTGTGACCTTGTACCATTTGGTCACCAAAGACGATGGGCTTGTTTTTGCAGCTGCCCTCTCCTTCTATGTCCAGAACGCTTCGGCAAGACTCAGAGTGTGTCACCTGTAACCACTGTTCCTATTCCTGGCAGAACCAGTGTGTTTGGCCAGATTCACTGCATTTGAGTATTCTTATATGGTTTAACTTTTCATTTAGAATTCAGCTTTTGCTGGGAATTGAATATTAAAGGCGATCAAGGTAATGACAAGACTTGCTGCGAGCCTAAGTCCACATGCCCAAAGGCAATTAGTTAAGCAGACAGCGTGGGAGCAGTTTTCCACACTTTCAGCGTATCAGGATTGAAGAGTCTATAGCTGAATTGTTAAATAAATGAGCACTAAAACTTATCCAGAGGGACAGGAAATTCATATGGATTCCAGTTTAACCATTTGCTTTCCACTGGCTGCTATCACAATTCAAATGAATGACTTTTTCGCCTTTTGCAATTAATTGCTTTGTGAAGTTCTCTTTATATCTCTGCAATGTTTTTTTATCAACTTTTACTCTGGTTTTCAATTTCACTAAATAAAACAGCTATTTCAAACAAACATCAATCACTGTCATATTTGA
Source organism: Atractosteus spatula (assembly GCF_055471065.1). Lineage (NCBI taxonomy): Eukaryota > Metazoa > Chordata > Actinopteri > Semionotiformes > Lepisosteidae > Atractosteus > Atractosteus spatula. The sequence continues at coordinate 51,331,851 of NC_142709.1, forward strand.
TTACAATTTTAAATTAACTTATATGACTAATATGAACTCGTGGAGTAGTGTCTAAATTTTATTTTTTAGTTAAACAGAATATTTTTTACTAAACTCCTACATCATCTTTTTTTTTTTAAGAAAGCCTGTATACCATATATAGATCATCCAATAAAGCGCTAAAAGTCTCCTACAAATCCTTCTCGCTGAATTCCCGAGAGGGAACACTGTGTCCACTGAAGGGTGCAAAACATCTTCTGACACAACATACGTACTCAACCCAGAGAGGATTAGAAACTATTCCTTCTCAAATAATCTGCTCCAGACACTACACCGCACCCAGAGTGCTTTAGAATAAAAAAAAACTATCCCCGGTGCCCGATACTATGGTAGGCTTTGCCATTCTCCGTGGAAAAAAGAAACCAGGTGTTCAATTCCAGTACACATAGCCATTGAATTTCCAGTATAAAAACGTTTGTGAGATGAAAATGGAGCATGACTGCTTTAAAAATAAGCAGAAGTGGGATCATTTATGGTTTTAGTCGTTAAAATGTTAAAAACTAGTTACGTGCAACAATTAAGAATAATAGATGCCGTGCACCCCATAATTTTGCCTCAAACCGCAGGAGGCAGCGAACGAACGCAGTCAGGCGCTGCTCCAGCCTGCAAATTAGTTTATGATGGAAATGAAAAAGACAGCGTATAACATCACCTGTTAATCACTTTTTAAAAACTTTTAAACTGGTTTCTTTTAAAGGATATAGATATATTAAAAAATAACCACATTAATGCATCTCACTAAATAGCACTGTAATAAAAACGTGTCCATCTAGGTGTAACAATAAAAATGCCTAAACTACCCATACATACTTGCTACATTAAAATTGAGTTACAAATATGACTACCCTTCAAACCTTGAAGAAAAGGTTGCAGGGGAGTTTTTCTGTAGGCGATTGTTATAAAGAAGAGATTTTACGTTAAAAGTTATCCTGAAATCGCATTCAGCTTTTTATTTCAGTTGTTTATCCTCGGCTTCAAAGTAGCACATGCGGACAAGCTACTATTAAGCCATTTATCGAGATCAAGTTAACGAGTCAGTAACTCAAAAACCGCTACTGACGGACAAATCCCGGGAGCGCATTTCTTCAACTCTATTAATTCACAGTTCTATTTAAAGTTTTAATTTACAGCTAAATATCACTTTAGTCTTGCATTTTATACATTCTGTTTTAAAAAAAGGTGTCTAAAGTCAACAGTTGTTTAAAGAAAATGCCTTCAAATAGTATGCGCCAAAAGGTAAAATGCATTAGATTGCAATTAATAAATAAAAGTTAAAAAGCGCGTCCAGTCATTAGTATTCTCTTTCGTGTAACTTAATTATTACGACTCGCCAGCTAAGTCTTCACGGAAATAGCGAATATCCCGATAATCACAAAGCGCATCCTTAAGAAGCCATGCCAGGACCAGTAACTCTGCTGCATATGTAGGATTCAGTCCTCAGTTTCTACAGCATTAATTCACGCTCTTTCCCAAACTCTTCATTAACACTGATCCCTCTTCGTAAACTTTGGTTAAAGTCTTTGAACTTCAGAAGTCGAACACCTCATTCGCCACTCTCAGTTCGATAAAGGGTTTCTGAATTTTGGAACTCAGACGTTGACGTTTCAGCTCCGATGCTTATCGCTCTCAGTGAATGATAATGAACAAGAGCAACAATTAAACACAAGCCTTCGGACAAGCGTCAGGGACTGCTGATGCGCGCTCAGCAAGAACAGCTACTTGGCAATTTAATATGCTGAGAATAATAACACATGTAACAATCACATTTCACTATTTATCCACCATGCATTCATTAAAGATTAATGAAACGTGATCTACCTGGAAATGTTTGAAAAAAGCAGAGATGCGAGTGAGGTGCAGGCTGAGACATCTCGATGTGCATCTTGCTCTGTAAATACTGGCAGTGAAGAAGGACTCGTCCTGCTTCCTTGCAGCGACGCTATCCCAGTTCCATGAGACTATAATCCACAATAACAGGGTCAGATACACACTGGGATTCCTTACAAACATTGTGTGACCGAGGTGCTTTTATCTGTGTACTCTGATCAAGCTAAACTGCGTGATGTCCCTGCTGGAGAAACTAAAGAAACTTCAATAATCCACAGAGGAGGAGTCAAAACAGCATGTGGCGCCCTATTGGAGGGGTTGGGGTGAGTGGCAGTTCAGGAAAGCTGTCTGGCTGCATGCTGGGCACACGAGCTGGTAAGTACGAAGTCCTGAAACGTTACAGGAAAAATATTAAGAGTATGTAATTAAGGTCTGAAAGCATCATTCCTTTGTGCCATTGCCTAACTATTTTTTACTTTAAAAATATGTTTTATTTAACTTCACACTGCGAAACATCTTTCATAAAGATATATCCCGGCAACTCTCAAGCATTTTGTGTAGTTGGAAACCAGATGGCCGGACACTACACTGTTCCTGCAGTTCTGAGGGTCGTAGCGTGGAACTGAAAGAGTATCCAGACAAATTCTAGATAAGGGCTTTGATCATATGAGATCGTACTGGAGAATATATTAATAAAAGAATCTTTGGCACTTTGTATCGGTTACGAAACTAAGGAAAGGAGTAAAGAATGTCGAAAGCCACAGCTGGTTGTTTAAAGACCAGCATTTCACCGAACAGCAGGTACCAATAAGCGAATAACGAAATCAAAGCGAAATCTGTATGGAAGAACTATCTATAGCATGCAACAGATACATGTGGAATAACGGAAAAGTATTAAAGGTTCTTGGTCTGATTAAACCCCTGGTCAATATGTTAAACTATACCAAATAGTATATCTGGGCCCTGCTGTAAAATGAAGACTACATGTAGGAGTATATAAAGCCTGAATGAATAAATACAATCGCACACGAAATCAATCTTCACGATGAACGCGACTCAGCAATGAAGGAGAATTCCGGGCAACGCTGATGAAACAACAGTACATTTCTGTGGTACAAGTAGTGGTGAGCGAACCAAACCTCTTTAAAACAGAATAAAACAACAAAATTAAGTTCTTTCACTTTGGAATATGGTCGGCAACAAATAAGGCAGCCAGCTTTCATACAGGGGATATTCAGCGCAGCTTTCATACGTTATTAAGGCAACGGGGAGTAACAATTTATCAGATTATTGTAAATCAGTAAAACACACATACAATAAAACAAATTAGGTTTTAATAGACTTAAAACAAAAGATTTAGATGCCCACATTTTTGCATTCTTAAAAAATCTTACGCTTTAGAAAATACTTTATTAAAACTGTATTTTGTTTTATTTATCAACGGCCAATCTTTTTACATTTTAAACTGTGCATTTGTAACACATTCTGTTGGGTCATCCTTTTTCCTCTAACATAAAATTACTTAAGGTTTAGAAACATAGCTATGAAGTTTAGTCTACATCATGCCAACAGGCCCTTATAAAAAGTCGCTTTTAAAACGTTTAAAACATACACCTTATAGGGCATCCTCACGAAGATGGATGTTGTTGTTTGGTTACAGTGCACATGATTGTTTCACGAACTTACAGTGAATATAATGTTTCTCCAACATCTGTAAATCAGTTGCTTTATTTTTGTTATTTTTTTGTTTACAGTTGACCTGGTGTTATACTGTATGTCTTATGTCACAAAATCTCCCCTGATTAGTAACATCTGATCATTTCTTTGTGTACTTTTGTAACCACTACATGTGCAGCCCCACAGATGATTTTATCACTGCGTGCAGAAAAAAAGTGACAGTTCTGCTTCAGTCTTGTTGGTTGAGTCATGTTACTGTCATCCTCTGTAATTATAAGATAATTAGAAAATGTCCACGGTTCAGTGTTCTTTTGCCCTGTCTGCAGTTCATAATATTAAGGGGTTTCTTTTATTTGCTAACAATGGTGATTTTCTCCCAGGCAACATTAAAGATGAGTTTTGTAAGTTGTGTGTGAATTAACATCTGTGCAATGTTTGATAGATACACTTTTGTTATCGTGTTTTTTTTTCTCCCATGCAGATCTATTGAAAACCATGCATGACACTGTCAGGCTTGTATAGTAATTTGTTTCCACTGGAATACTGGGGTGGAACATTCGTGTATTGAGGTCTATATGCAGTAGTGCATCACTCTCCATACAGCTGGTATGGAGAGCGGTCATTTCTGTGGTGTTTTGTTGGCATACCTTTGAACAACCTATCAGAAATGATTATTAACCTTCCAGACCTGAGATGTTATTCTTGGTTAAAAAAAAAATCACTAGTCAGTATTCTTACGACACCCAGTAAGCAACCTTTGTGTTTTTTTTATTACAGAGTAGCTCCAGCATCTCAGAAAGATTTCCTTGAAGAAATTTGTCTAGTAGAAAATGAGCGAAGATACAGCATATTTTGCCTTTAATATCTATACAACCCATTCTAACAAAATAGAACTAAGTACTCGTTTCATATTCATGTATCTTGTAAAACAATTACATGAATGTGAACTTGAAACTTTTTTTTGCAGTTTTTGGCTTTCCCACAGTATTAAGTATTTTTTTTAATTAATTAAATGAATGTCTGTGGCACCTTGTAACCCTCGCTATCTACTGACATCTCTAAAAGTGTTTGTTCCGTTGCCTTGAGCAGAAAAAGAAACAGAAGAAAAACTGAATCAATCTTTACACAGGTTTGAAACAAGCACGTGTAAATAAACAAATGCAAAAAAGCAGTAGATGACATATATTTGTAGCATTCCTGGTTGAGGTTTCTTGGAACAGAAGTGTTTGCACTGCAACTGTGGCTCAAGTCAATTTGCTTCTCAATCCCAACACAGGTCAGGCCTGTACCTGGATGGGAGACGTTCTGGGAAAGGTAAGGTTGCTGCTGGAAGAGGTGTTATTGGGACCAGTAGAGAGTGCTCACTCTGCAGTCTGGTGGATCCTACAGGGATACTATATTGTAAAAAGGTATGAAGAATAAAACTGAGGTCCTCTATAGTCATTAAAAATCCTAGGGCATTTTTTCAAAAAGAGTAGGTATGTTACCCCACTTTAACATACATCCCTGGCTTTTACCAATCATGGCCCCCTAACAGTCCCCAGCTCTGAACTGGCTTCATTAATCTGTTCTCCTCCCCACTGGTGTGTGGGGAGCATACTCACACACTGTGGCTGCCGTCACATTATCCAGATGGGTGCTATACATTGGTGGTGGAGGAGGAGAGTCCCCATTCCCTGTAAAGTGCTTTGAGAGGACTGTCCAGAAACACCCATTATAAATGTAAGAATTACTGAAGGTCACTTGGGGTATGAAAAGTAAAGAAAAGGCAGTGCACAATCTCAAATGAAACATCAAACATAAACTTGATTTTAGTTCAAATATCGCTGTTTCACGACAATTGGTTCTGAATTAGCATGCTCACTAAATAATTTACCATGAGGTAAAATATATCCTACCTCCAAATATTACTTTCATTTTCTTGGTTGATACAGATCTTTTGTGTACAGTGTAACTGCAATATTATAATGTAATAAACCCAACACACACAGTATGATTAAATGTAGTCTAGGAAGGGACATAAACAAAGAGCCTGTTAACCAGCAAGCTTCATTCCAAAGCCAGAAATGCCTTCAGCTAAAGATTTTGAGAGCCAGATTCCTCAGTCCTGACATTTCTAAGGAAACAAATCCTTTAATACTTTCAAGTATATCCTGGAAAGCAAACATATATTGAGAACAGACAACGGTATTCATACCTTTCACAGAAATTAGTGAATAAAGTATTTTTAAAGGAGCTTATGTTAAGTGTTTTATAGTTACTGTTAATTTTCCATCTGCTGGCTAGAAATCTGAGCTTTAACTTTCTTACACAAGGATGTTCTTACAGTATTTTACTGTTCTTTGCTGTCTTCCAGTTCTGCCCTCTGTGCGATTTAAATATATTTTTTTGTTACTACAGAGAACAGTTTATGAAATATTAAATGAGGTTTCTTGTTTTCATTAATACCCTGTGGAGAGTACAAATAAACACACTTAAAACACAAATGTAGTTACTAACGCATAAAAATTCTACCATCTGTGTCACTAAAAAGTATACTAAATTTCATACTACAATTCTGTTGCAGTACTGGAATTGAAACAGAATGTTGTTGAGTGACACTTATTTTGTGTGTTTATCCATTTCATTTTGAAATCAGTGTTAATGGATGATATTTAGCCTCAGTTAAAAGGAATGTGATTAAGCGGATTTTTTATACCAAGGTGGTCCTAACACTAAATCCACCTTCATGTGAAAAATCCCTTGCCACTCTTAAAACTTTTAAAACACGGATGTCTGTGCTCCTTAAAACCTTGTCTAACTTTGCTTGCTTGTTATACTCATGTGTGGTAGCAATTTTATTGTGTTTTTTTTTCTTTACAATTAAATGCTCCTGCTGTGTGAGGTCTTGATTGTTTACTTCAGCCTGAGGATACATACGAAACAAAATGCGCTCATCTCATTGTCACTGTAGTTTCACTGACTCAGAAAATATTTTGCCAACAGTTAACTCATGCATTAAACTAGGTAATGCATAACAGTGTTTATTTGGGCAAAGATGGTACTTTACATCACTTACCTACGTCAGCTAGATGATACAACAGAGTAATTAAACTACGTCTCTACTGGCAACATTTGTTTATACAAATAAAGTTCAACTACCTCAGATAATTGCATGGAAAACACACACTGACTCCAAATTAAGAAAAGTTCTTAAGGACTATTTTGTTGACTGACATGATCACTCAGTTGGAGAGTGTTTCAGGAAAGCATGGGCAATTAATCTATTTTTAGGCTGTAATGCATGATATTAAGAAAACCTTTTTACAAGATAAAAAATTAATGAGCTGTGGTACAATTACATTTTTTGATATTGATTCCTGCTATTATTTAGTCACTTTGGATAGGTGCGGATTAAATATTAAGTTAAAATACCATTTTGTTTTGGTGTTTTATTTTAATTTCCTAAGATAAACTGCTATGTGTTTTTTTTTCTTTTTGCATAATTTTAGAGAAGAAGGATTACTTTGAGGTTTGTTCTTTTAAATACCCATTGTGCTACAGCTCATTTCTAACAACAATAGCTGCAGGTGTACCCATTGTGGAGCACACCTGTGTGTGAACACAAGATGCAGGTCATCTAGACATGCCTATTGAAGAACAGCTGTAGCGTGAGAATTCTTTAGCAGGACAAATATATGCAAGTTATGATGGCGCTTATTCTTTTAAAGCAAGAACTCACTTTTTATTTGTGGAAACATGCAGCAGTCCATGATTATGAAGCCATCATCTTCATTGTTAGTAATACAATGTTTGTCTCGCCTGTATGTATTCCACAGTGGGTAATTTATCCTCAAAAAGTGAAGTCTTTAATTTTGATAGACCACTGCAAAATGCCAGTTCTAAACTATCACTTAGCTCTGTTCATGTGGTAGGGGGAATTCTGACTGAGGTATTCAGTCTTAATCACACAGCTGGTAGATTCATACACAGAGCTTCTTATTGTAGTGAGGTACCTTGCTCAAGAATAAAACACCAACACCTAGGATATGAACCCTCAACCTAACTATTTTATCCTATGCTGCTGCTTTTAAAAGCAAGTAACCTGCTACCTTTAAATTTGGACAGCATAGTGGAGAAAATCCCTCCATTTTCTGTCCACTTTATCAAATACAGGGGAAGGAGGAGCCTATCTTGTCAAGCAACTGGCGCAAGGCACCCTGGACAAGATGCCAGTCAATCACAGGGCACACACGGACACACACCCACACACACCAGAGCCAATTGTTCTGAGACACCAGTTAACCTTCCAGTATGTCTTTGGACTGTGAGAGAAAGTGGAGCACTTCAAAGAAACCTACGCAAACAAGGGGAGAAGTCCATGCAGATAGTACCCCAGGAATTGAACCCAGGGCCCCAGTGCTTTAAGACAGCAATGCTAACCACTGCACCACCATGCCACCCTTATTCCACATTATTTCCTATAATGTAGAAAGGCTTTTATTACAGACAGTGTTGCTTTGTGGCCTTATTAGTGTAACAGTTTGATTTGTCTTTCATAGTGTGATGAAATTGATAGAAATATTTGGAGAAAAGCAGTGATACTGATAAATTTAAAAAAAAAACTCTCACCAGACAACATTTTCAAGAAAAGGACAGGAGTGTCTGAGGGACACTCTTTTTGTACAGTAATAAAACATTTCATATGCAATACACAAGTTCACTAGGAATAACAACACCCAAAAATTAAGTGTACTGAAATTATAGAGTGTTTAGTCCAAATTTAGCTTAGCCTGCTTCGCTGAGGGCTAATCTCCTGACCAGAGACGAGGAAGAGGCCAAGGTGGAGATGGGGTGGAGGTGGGAGTGCAGGTGGGATCACGAACAGTATTTGTAGAGTTTTAGGAGAGGAAGTGATGTCAGCAGTGATTGCAAATTACTGACAGCTGAGTCTGATTGAACTTGGTTTTTGTGATCCCTCCCAAACTTTCGTTATAAAGTAACTGTACAATTATGCATTACATAGTAGTTCAGTGTCCTTGGAAATGCACTTTATAAATGAAAAAGTTATTATTAGCAGTAATAATAACAATGAAGATTAGGAAGAACAAAATAAACAGTTTCATGATGTGCATTCAGGATGAGACAGCACCACGTATACAAGAGACGGCAATAGTTTAAGAGATTCATTGAAAGTACCACATTGGTTACTCATCTAATAGTCCAGTTCCTGGCCAGATTGAAACTTGTTGAGTGATAAGGAAAGAGATGCAAGACAAAACACCTGAAAAGGTGGGAAAAAGAGACACCTGGCTTTTAATATCTGTCAAACTTGGTTATTGATAAACAATAATGGCAGCTTATCCAAAACGTATACATTTATCTTCATGAATCAAGTTAAACTATGGCTATTCATATTTTTATAGTTTAGACACTGCTGTTGTAGTGTACCATGTAAACATTGTTTTGGACTAGTTACAGTATATGGGAGGTAAGATTTTATACTGTTCGGTATCCTAGTTATTAAGCTACCTTCCAAGGTACCGGGATATTAATATAATTCAAATCTTGAGGAACAGAAGTGAATGAAGAGTACCTAATATAGTTATTAAGTGCATTTCTTCTGGAATTTATAAACAAATCTATACTGTTTCACATCTGTCACTTGTAATCTCTTTCCATGAACTACACTATAGCCCTCATGAATACAAATTATACTAGTTTCTTCTTTATTTTCTATGTCATCTGTTGACGACTGGATATTTTGTTGCATTCCTAGCTGCTCAGGCTGGCAAGAACTGAACATTAGTCTTTCAGCATGAATGGCCAAGTGTTGATGTTGGAAGGAGAGGGAGCTCTGAAGTATAGTGTGCCACCTCTTCTGTGAGAACTAAAGAGCTGCCAAGAATAAAGAACCCATATTTCTATTGAAGAGGGAGCTAAGCCAGAGGTAGTGTCAGTGATATACAAAAAGGACATATGATACAGGAGTTAAGCATAAGCACCCAGATGATGATTGCTAACTCTAGTGATGGTCTGTTAGATGCTCACGTGTTCTAAAAAGCACAGTAATGCTGATATTGGGCATTGATTGCCATCGCCCATTAAGCATAGACCTACTGCAGAATTCTTTGAACTTTGTGAAAACGCCTACAATTTGCTTTCTCTGTGGGAAACAGTGTTTCACCAACCCTGCAAGGTCCCTGCTGTCTGGCAGAGATCCGCCCTTTGGCCTTTTCTTTAAAAAAGGTCTTGGCTTTCCCCAGTTCCCTTTGGTTTTCCTTTGATGAGTGTCTGTTGGATGGTGGCATTCCTGACATCCTCTCCAGTGAGGTTTCTCAGTACTCCTGCCAAAACACAACATGATTTACTTCTTCTTCTTTATGATGTGGTCCCAGCTCCACAGCGTTTTGTATGTGTTCCATGGGCTTGTTGCCCTTTTTGAGTCCTTTACATACAGACTTGGTAACTAATTTCTAAGAAAGCAAACAATAGGTAGAACGCTTACAACGGGGGATGGATGAAAGAAAAAAAAATGCCTTTAGCTTTTTAAGTAGATGCTGAGCATTAAGGCTTTAATTTGTGATGCTACATCTCTTACCGAACATTTTTAGAAATATGTCATTGATTCTGAAAAAAAAAATTGTTTCTGAAGGCATTCAGCTCTATGTGGGTTTCAAATCCCATCACTATAATGCAGGAGATGTTCAGAATTTTTGAATAGGGATCTTTTGGAAATGATTTTATCCTTTTAATGGGTGAAAGTTAACTGTGATTTGAAAATCTTAGACAAATCCCTTTCTATTTAGAATATGTTTTCTTGTGTTTACCTTGCAGAAAGTTTGCAACAGTTAAGAACATAAGGAAGGTTTCAGACGTGGGGAGGCCAATTGGCCATTTGGCCCACTTGATAGTTTCAGTAGTAGTTAGTTGAACCAAAGTTGTTATCCAGCTGTTTCTTAAAAGAAACCATGATATCGGCTTCAACAACATGGCTGGTCAGATTGATCCTTCTGTTCTGGGTTACATCCACTTTCATGCCTTTTCCACTCATATCCTTTGGTTTGGGTTTCAGTGGAAATCTGATGGGTTGATTTTATTAACCAAGAGTTAATTAAGAGTAAATTGACCTTTTGTATTAAAAGCAGACGGCTAACTCTCTGCAACACCCCTCTTGAGTAAATGTGGGTTACACAACTTTCACAGCTTCTTGCTTTTTCATCGCTGTGTGTTCCTTCCTCCACCTCATCATTACCCTTACGTTCTTCTTGACTCATCCCTGCTAGCAAGGGGAATCAGCATCCTTATCCTTGCAGCCAAGCCATCATTGTCTCAGTCACGTGGTTCAAAGTTAAATCTGTATTATCAGTTGCTCACACACTAAACCACATCATAATAGGATTGGTCCAAAGTTCTTCGAGACTGGACAGCAAAATATGAGCATCTGCTTCTTATGACCGAGCACTGAAAAATGCGATGACATTCATGCTGAAAGTAATTTCTAAAAGCAATTAATACCATGTACATGTGTGTTGTGATATAATTTCTTACTAGCTGCATTTCCTAATCATTTGTATCGATATTTTTTGAGTTTACATTTTTTTTAATTTTCTTTATGACTAGAAATATAATCTGAACAGAATGCTCAATCTTCCTCAGGACTTTTTTTATAGCTTAAAACGTAGTTATCTCCTTCAGTTTCATAAGGTTATATTTTATAAATCTATTATAAGATATATAAAGTTTCCAAAATGCAAGCACTTTTATTAATTATTACTGACAGCTGATGATTTTGACTTAAACATACATTTGTAGAAAAATTCACAGGGTGTGTTATTGTACAAAACGAAAACAGCCATATGTTCTTAAAAGAAGAAGCTACAGTCTACCACCTTCTATTTATTCTCATTCAATGAAACAGTGAACTGTGGAACCCTTGTGCTCAACAGGACCTCTGTGGTAATAAAAGGACAAATAAACCCTAATCATAAGCAGATAAATAAGGAAATCAAGCTGCCAAACACACTGACTTTGGGTTCTACCAAAGACCTAGTGCAGAAATTCTTTAAGTGTAAGGAAATCTTTCCAGAGAGTTGCTCTTAGCAAGAGTGTTTTGAGGCAATGGGCCACTAACGTACAGCTTAATGCCTTTAGTCAATGTTTGCACATTCCACTAGATGTCACTGTTTTATATCCTGCATCACTACGTGCAGTGTGATTGTCTGCACCAATGCAATTGCAATTATTGTGCTTCAGAAAAACTCTTATCCTTTTGTGTTCCACTCTTTAAAGTTTTTTTTTTTGTTTGTGTCTTTTCACATTGCAGTAACTGTGCTTCTATGCCACTACTTCCTAGTGTTACAACCATTCGTTCACTTGAGATAATGCAAGTATACCAGCTGTCAGTCTCCATTCATTTTATTTAGAATGTTTGGAATTTGGTACTTAAGGTCCTTTAAGGTGGCATTCTAATTAGTACTTATCAACATGTATTTCTCATCATTATGAAAGCATCACCATGCCAGTATTTTATTGCTGGGTTTTGTGTGACAATTTTTATCCTCTCATATGATAGTCACTTATGAACTGCTTTGTCTTGTATTTAAAAAAATACACTTTCAATTCAAAAGAAAGATGAGCAGTCAAAGAGGATAGCCACACCCTCCTTAGATACACAGATTCTCTTTCACCACAAATACAGTTTAACTGCTTGGGAAAATAGTCCAGGATCCAAGCTATAATAAGCAAAATACGCTGTCAATTCACATCATATCTAATGATGTTTATTTTCACTATATTCACCACATAATGAAATTCCAGGCAAATTGACTAAATATAATTTTCTTGGGGAACATACTGTATGATGCACATGGTCATTCTGCATTGCTATGAAAGATATTAAGAATGTGTGATGTCAGACATCCAGGCATGAGATACAACCTTTTCAGCATTCCCCAGAAAAAAATACATTGAGCTATCTCATCTCTATCACTTCTGACCTCCTGTTTCGATAGTGAAGCAGTTCATGCCATGATGCAGTTTTAGGAGGTCAGGGACAACAGCAGATCTACTGTATTGATTTTTGTATTTATATTGTCACTTCTGAGACAAACACTTAACAACAATGTTGAGGTGCTCTGTTGTGAGATGCATACATGTGCGTAAAAAAAGAACATAAAATAATATAGGTCAAATGGCATGGGACTAATATTGCCATCATTCTTTTGGTTATGGCACATAAAAATCACCCCATTCAAAAATGACTCAATCATTCAAAACATTAGAGTCTGTATGATTAAGGGCTTATAAATAAACACGAGCCACTATATTTTGAAAAGTTTGCCTTTGGGACATACAGTAGAGTAATTTTAAGTAATTTGAATTTTTTGGTGTTATTCTGTTATTTCCATTATTCTGGACTGACCACTGCTTACTTCATGTATGATAGTTGACTGATAGAGAGACATTTTGGTGATAGCTTTTATGTGTTCATTTCTTTTATTCTCTTACAATGTTTTCTTCAATATCCCAGTCTAGCCCCACATTTCTATAGTCAGAAACATCCAATGCCACAAGGTAGATTTCAAGGTAAAAGAAAACACTTTTGTTCTGTTCAGGAATTATGATCTCCATTATTTTTAGATTTTCACAGGGTATAAATGTTCTGACTTCAGTGTCTTTACTTTGTTCCACAGATATAAATCCTAATGTCATGTCCCTGTGATACAATTTGTTAACTGATTTGTTTCTGACATCTACTGGATTCTCTGTTAGTATGTTTTTCTTTCTGCTAAAACAAATAGGTCACAAATGGATTTTTTTTAATTACACCCTCTAATTGTTAACCACTTGAAGATGTAGCACACAATAACACAATTCCTTGACACTACATGTACTCAAGTTTAGTCCATGTTATGGTTGATACGTACCATATATTAATTCAAGTGGTTTTTTGTTTACATTTAAAATACCCATATATCATGTTGTGTGATAGAACTTAACCTTAAGTATTAATAGCTTTCTTGAGTGATGTGAGCAATTTAATGGAAAAACCATTAGCTAGCTTAGCAAGGGAATTGTTCCAAATAACCCAATGGTAAAACGGCTCCTAAAGTCAGTTATAAATTAAACTTTCTGCAGGTCCATTATATTTTGGATTTCACTTGGTAGTTAACGTCACAAAAAGACCTTTTTAAAGAATTATGTTAATAACTCTAAAATGTATCCTTAAGATGTAGCTTTAGAAAATATCTGCATTTTCACATAACATGTACATACTATTTAAATTCAATCAAGAATGTATTCAAAAGTATTTGAGGTGTTTGCTCCCTGTGTGAAGTTAAGACAAATATCCAAATAAAATGGTTAGTTACTCTTGTTTTCTCTTAAGATAAAAAAATTCCATGCTGTGCACAAAACACATTAAATACCAATGAGAATGTATATATTTTTTATGTTTTAATGAATTACACTTTATGTGGGAATTTGTGGAAATAGATTGCTTAGGAGACACAAACAAAAAATCGCATACTGTAGAAAAGATCTAGAATACAAAACCATTTAGTGTAACTTCCACATGTAACCACCAGGTGGCAATGTTATTATACTTAAGTAGCTTCATGACATTGACAATACAGACTTGAATAAAAACGAGTTTCAATTGTTTGTACCCTGTTCCTATAAAATGGCATCGCATTGATTTATGTATCTCCTACGTGCAGACTACACAAAATTAGCAGAGCAGTGTACAGATAGGAACCATGTATAAAATACATTACTGTTTTATAGTCTGACCTCGTCAGATCTCAGAAGCAGAGCAAGGTTTGGTCTGATCAGTACTGGGTTGTCAAACTTCTAAGGAATATGAGGTTTGGTGGACCAGTAGGTGGTACCTTTCCCTCTGACCTCCAATGTCCAATCAATGTCCGAAACTGAGGTCCTGGCTACTTGGTCATTGAAACTAACTGTTTGTTATACTAAAGTCCTGTATCCCTGGTGTTCTAGCTAAATTCTACTCAGAGCTTGAACAACCTAGCTCCCCGTTAGTTCAAATTAATCATCAGTGTGGTTAGGTTGCTGACACACAGTACATTGTAAATTTTTGTTAAAAATCAGCTTTTAAAGGTTTAAAAAAATTCAAGTGAATTAGATGTTACAGGGAAAGTGGGATATTTACATGCTATAAGGATACAGTGTAATAGCTGAAATATTTCACCTTAATGTCGTGCTCATACTGTATGTGTGTTAACAAACCTTAAAACCCTCTTTTAAGGTTGCTTTGCTTGCTTTTTATGTAGAGACATTACTTTCCCTCCCAACTTAAGTTTACTTATGTGCTTGTGTTGGAGAATCAAATTATTATATGACAATGCATATTAAAATTAACTTACAATTTTAAAACATGTTAAGCCTTGCTCCATTAACATGGCCATAAATAGCATTCTGGTACCAATAGCACAATTTCAGAAAGGCTGAGTTAAAAATAAAAGAGATAAATTAATCAAATTAAATTTTGACCTTTAAGTCCTAGTCTGGCTAATTTCTTCCTTGAAGCAAAGAGTGTATTCTCAGATTTCCCAGAATACACTGGAGCTACTACTTATTTCATTAAAGCTTTAATATGCAACAGAGCTGGCAGTGCCTAGCCAGGTAATTACAGCTGGAACATTTGAGAACCTCCTGCTAAAACAAGAACAAAGCCCAGAGCTGGCAGAGAAATGCACTCAAGGCATTGCACCTTAATTTATATACTTGTATTCACCGCAGTTATTTAAAAAAAAAACATATGAAGCTACAAACAAAAGTAAGACATGACTCATACAAGTATCTGTGTAGATCAAAGGCAGCACACATAAGAAACACAAATCAGAAAATAATCAACCTTTAAAACATCTCATCTGGGCTGAACTAGAATGACATAGAGGTTGAGACAACTGAGGCAACAAAAGACTTCAATCAACAGTCCATATCTAGAGATATTTACATCAGTATTAAACAGAGAAACTAGACTGTAAAAGAGGTTTTGTTCTTTAAAAAAACTATGAAATAAAAGTTTATATCAGATATACAGATAGTACAGTTACAAATTGCTTGTGTAAGATATTACTTTTTAAAATAACTGAGAATCTGGTGAAACAGTCATTTTAGAATGTCATCACTTACATTACAATGTATTGTGTTTAAAGTTATTATGTACAGTAATATTAAACATTAAAACCTTTTTAAAAGCAGCATATTAATTAATAGAATTGAAGTCTGGAAAAATAAAAAAAGTCTATGTTCCCTGAAGATGACAAGTTCCTTTGTTAAAGAGCTATGAAGGCACACTGTCATCACAAAACACCTATACTACAGCATTTCAGAATGTAACTCTTAGGTAATCATACATGGGTTATGTTTATATCAATACGATGCTATTCTGAGACTTTAATGTGTCGTGTTTTGCTAAAAAATATAGAAAAATGTTGGTTAGAACAGTGGGCCTTATGCACAGCGTGGTTTCCTCTCCTGCTATCAAACAGCTCAGCATGCAGCAAGCTATAGTCATTTCTCCTAGATTGCATTAATGATAGTTTCAGCTTTCTGGTAACTGTAATGCCTCCAGCTATTTCATGAGTCTAATCTTGTCAGCTTGAAATGTTGTCTCAAGTAAAGATTTTGTGACATTTTCAGAAATTGAAGTGTCAATAAATGAATGTAAAGCTCTATGGAAGAGAAATTATAATGAACTATAAACTTTCCAGACTTCCACCAATAGCAGCACAATATTTGATTCAAATGTGATAAAACACAATTTTAGGATTTCTATCAACGGCCACCTTTCACCTGACCATTTGATTCACCCTTGCACATACACATACAAATGCAAACTGAATACTTGGGTTATATAAATTCAAACATATAAATCGCCTTATTGCTATGTTAAGGTTGTACATAGACAATTATAAAGTTTTTTTAATCAAAAGTATTTTCTGGCAGACACAACAATTTCATCATAACAGTTCATTATTCTTTAAAGGGTCTCTAATACAGATGCATTGAGGCTTGTTTGTGAACATACTCATTTAGGTTCCCTTCTTGACAAACAAAAACATTATTAATGGGATTTCAACTAGTGCTGACTTAAGCATGAGATTATTACCAAACTAAATCACTTCTATTTGGCAAATGTTTATTTTTGTTTGTCTCATGTTCTTTGGGAATTATGCATAGCTTAAAAAAACAAAATAATTATTTACTGTTCAAGTTTTCCAATGTAATCACAGGGTATTGTTTCCCGACTCACATCTGATTTTCAATGAAAAATTGATATTCAATCTACCCTAGCAATGTACGTACGGATGAGTTAGGGTTAAGTGAGGACACACCTGTATTTGTATTACTGTACTACTGTGGTATTACATTGTTGATAGCAGTCTTAGCCCAGTATGGTCGTTGAAATTTCTAAAGAAAGAAGGTCAAACCATTCTTCATTGTGCTGTGCTTCAATAAAAATATGTTTCTAAGTGTATATTTTTTTACAGCCTTTTTTTTTTTAGAAAACGGTAAACGATTGGATTGTATCGCAACTGTCAAGACATACCCATTGGTCTAGTTGTTCACTAGCTGACTGTGACTGGAACATCATGGTCACTTTCAGGTTCTCGGTGATGTCAGTGAAAATCCCAGCAGGTAGTGGTCTGCAGTTGCTACTCCAGTCAGCACTCAGCTTCCTGTACAAATCTGCTTAGCTTTTTATTACAAATGTTCATTCCAAAAATAAAAACAAGGCATGTGAAAAAACAAAGCCAGTTAAAATTAACTACAAAATGCATATCTAAAAAGATAAACTTCCTGTTCGATTTTTTTTTATACCCAGAGTTTGGAAAGAAGTTCCAAAAACAGAAAGCTCCTTTAACGGTGTGAACCAAAACTTGAAAACACAAAACTAGAATAGAAGTAGTATTACATTTATCTTGTTACATGTTTAGAAATAATTGGGAAAATGTTAGTGAGAAGATTTTAAAGTCTCTTATATTCCAAGAACAGTTTAAGATTATTTACCTAAGGGATTACTTGTCTACTGCATTTCAAAATCATTTTATTGGCCTGTTTGATAGGATTCCCTGTCAGACTTTATATTAACCTCTTATTAAAAGTAATGGAAACATTAAGCTTTCTTATTAATTTGGAAATTGGAAATGAGGAAAAGAAACTTAAGTAAATACAAACTAAATTAAATCTCTGTATATTTATTTGGCAATTAATATATTTGTTACAATCACGCTTTGAAAGCATTATTTTAGTTGAAGATAAGTGCTAAACAAAAGTAATAGTCTTTGCTGGAGTTAAATTGTTTGATGCTCTTTAATGGGCTTTACACCCTTAAATAGTAACTAATAGCACATTTGCTTCTGTTAAACCGATTTTTACCAGCTACCTTCAATTTCTTAATGAGGCCAATTGACTGAATCCATGAGAGTTTGTTTAAAGCTTGAATCTGTCTGTAAGATATGGAGATGGGACAGCAATGTCTGATGTTAGTCTGTGATAGAGTGCAATAGTACAGTATGTTCTACTGAAGAACTGTTTGTGGTCTGTCTAACTAAATCATACATTCAAGGAAGCACTGTAGCCTCCTACTTCAAATTACAGTGCAATGAAAAGTTGAAGATTTTGAGTGTTCATGGGGTATAGCCTTTCTCCAGTTTAGCAAACAGCAGAAAAATAAACTAGAGTTGTTCAAGCATAATTAGAATGCCTGAATCATGTGGACACTTCCCTGGGCCATGATTAAAAGATTAATAGCCATCAGATTACATCAGCCATTTTGACTTGTGCTTTTTACAATAACTGCTTTTGTTGTCTGCATGTCTGGTGAAAAATAATTCTCTCTTGCACCATGAAACATTCTTGAAACATTCTGAGTCTTTTACATTTCAATCTCTGAAGACTTACTCTACCTCAGTAGTTGAAAGGGTATTTTGTGGGAAACAGTCTTCTTTTGTGGAAATTCCCTTTATTCTCTCATCGTATACTGTATTTAGACTTCTGTTAGCAGGAGATTTACATGAATTCCTCTTCATAACTTCACAATACCCTGGCAGACAAGTAATTATCATTACACAATTTGGTTGAAGGCAAATTTAGTTTTAATTTTTTGGCAAACCAGCAAAAGATGTATTACAGTAATCAAGATGTATGAATGATCACATTAACATCAAATAATCAGAACACAAACATGGGTTTTGAAGAAAAATGTTTTTCTAATATGGATCACGTCAAATGTTACTGTTTCCGATTTTTGAAAGTTAAGTTTCAGCTGTTAACAGCATAACATACAGACAATATGGATTGGTTTTCCCAGCTATGTTTAATTGATTACTACTAAAAAGAAAACCGGGATTCATGTTGAATCAACATAGTTTCTCTGTAAGTATATACAGTAAGAATGTGAAACTGTATATTTCATGTTTACTATCAAAGGTGAACAAGTAAAACTAATTTACAGTATATATATGAGACCTGGTTATTTCATATTCAGATTAAATGGTAAATTTAGTTTGTGATGTGGTAATTTATGTAGCTATGAGATACTGTATCTCATAGCTACAAAGCATTTTGCGAAATGATGTATAGATCGGTATATTTGATCTTTAACACTTTTCTATAGAATTTGTTTACTTAGCTAATTTTGAATTGAAAGGTCTCTCATAGAAGAGTGTGGGTGTAAATAAGGTGCCCACATTTGGGGAGCTGTGAGGAATCTCCATGGAAACGCTTAATCACTGACATTTAAAAAAGTGGCACAGATAACATAAACAGTTTCACTTTAGCTTATATGTGCCTGAGCCATACATTTCAAGAACATATCTTCTTAAATTAATCATATTCTGAAATCAATGTCTTAATTGATTTCCTTCTCCTGTGGATGAAAACATCTTTTTATGTTAAAAAATGTAATGCTTGCCTCTTTTTAAGCCTACAATGATTGTTAGAATTTTTTTTCTTCACGCTTTCGAAACTGCAAGTTTGGGCAGCCTTGCAAATTTTTTACCTTTTCTCAATTTTGTGCCTGAAAAGTTGCTATAAAAATTTTGTATTACTACTAAACGCTAGTGGTGACCATTACAAACAAGCTGTAGATGCTGAACCTGCGTGTTTAGCACAGCTAACATTTGCATTGGTGTTATGGCTTGACTTCCAGAAAAAAAATAGGATAGTAATTAAGGTAAAAAACCTGAATGGCAAACAACATGGACAAAAATGCATTATTATCCATTTTTACAATTAGAAGCAGATTGTGACTCCCAAATTCAGGACAATAGCCAAGAGCATGTATTTAGCTCAACCTGTGGTTAGTCCGAATCACTTTTCTCCACTAATAAATATTGACAATGATCTACCAGCACAAGAATCAGATATCTCTGCTAGAAGATTAAGATTACAAGAATTACTGGACCAGTGGTCAGATGTCTGGCAAGATCGAGTGAACACACAGTCACATGCAGAAGAACAATAGATTCCATTCCTGTTCCATGAAAACTATATCAGGTTTCTCTTTGGATGAAACAGTATATTAAATACCAAATACAATAAGTGCTGCATAGTAAACTAATCCGACCATAGCATTCTTCATCGCTTTTGTTGATTGTAAAAAAAAAAAGATTATGATTCTGTGTTGACAGAGAATAAAATCAGGTTGAAAAAAAAGGTTTGAATAAAAAAATAAATACATAAAAACTATAAACTACATGTGTTTCATTTATATTTTATATATAAGACAATCATTAATTATTTCTGGTATTATAAGGCTTGTAATAGGTAATTTACATACACACAGAACTTTTTTAGGTGGAGTCTATAAATTCATTTTGCAGCACACAATGGGTTAAACAAATGTCTCTTTCAGTCAAAATGATTGTAGATATTAGGTTAATCTATTTGAGCTGCAGATGATTTTAATATGATGATGACTATTGTCAGTACCAGTTCCTTAGATGACAGCGCCGAATTTAATACTCATCATGCATATCATAACTCTCACAGAATACAATCTGTGGTAATATTCAGTTTATTGCCTTGAGTAATTTATGCACATTTTAAGAATATAATGGTTTGAATACAAAATAGGATTATAAGTGTCAAAGTAGGAATTAAACGTAATCCCCTATTTATCACTACCCAGTAAATTAGTCAGGTAACAGTCCTGATCAGTCAAAAAATGCAGAAACATATTCTCAGTTAAATTCTTTATTAATGTTTTTGTGCATAGAAGGGTGTACAGAAAATTAAGAGAATGCAGATTTCCCTTTCATAATCACATCAAAAGCAAAAGGTATGTAGATTTGAGGGGAACAGGAAAAGTCAGCTGCTTGCAGTCTATAAATTTGATTTAATCATTAACTGCCAGCAATGGTGACTTGTTGTGTATACATTACATCAAAAGCCCCCAAAAACATGCTTTAGACACTTTGCAAATTGAATATGTGGAGAAAATGGCAGCATTGTATTAATAAATCTATCATCATTCCACTATTCAATAAAGTGTGTAAGCCTTCCACACTTTTTTTATAAATTGCACTTTTATTTTGTCTTTTCCATTATACATTAATAAACACTGATTTATATATTGTTATTAATCCAGCGTACACAACAAAAGAATTACATAGCCTCATTAAAATGCAGAAACAAGTGCAGTTGATGGTTATTTGTACCATATGACTTGAATTGTTTTTAAACCTGGTAAATGAACATATATGGTAATAATTTGTAAAAGAAACGTTTCCAATATATGCAAGACAGAAAATATTTTTCTTCATCTTTATTCCCAGAAGATGGGAATGTGTTTTCCTTTTCTTTAGGTGGTGAATTTATATAAATTGAATAACAGGAGGTAAAGCCCAGTTCCCAACTTCTGTGAAATTTCCTACAAACAGTAGGAGTAGTATCATTGACTGTGGTGCAGTAAGTATACTGATGGGGAAAAAAAGAAACACAACATTTTCTGTAATGAGAACACTATAGTTATAGCTTATGTACTTTCACAAAAAGTTGTCAATTTGTTTTAAGCCCTCTGACCAGCAATACAGCTTGTGCAGTGAGGCATTGCAACTTCCCAATCACACGAAAGCTCGTAAGGTGCACTTTCACCCAATGATGTCCAGGTGGAACAATGCCTGATCAGGAAAAAGAAAAAGCCCTCACTTAGTTTTGTTTACATTCCATAACGCTTCAAATGTCACCAGACGCAAGGGAGAGGACTATTGGCATGCTGCAGGCAGGCGTGTCATGTGCCAGCATGGCCAGACACTATGGAGTAAGCCACTCCACTGTGTTAGAGCAAGGCACACCTGACTGGCTTGGGCCAGACAGAGGCTGCGATGGACTCGTCACCAGTGGCATCAGGTCCTCTTCACGGATGAGTCACTCTTCAGCCTGTTCCATACAGACGGAGTGTGGAGGAGGAGGTGTTGCGTTTCTTTTTTCCATCAGTATAGATATGAAACTACCGAACAAGAGGGTGTCTTCCAGCCCGTCCACCTTGTTGGGTTCTAGTTATCACACCGAAGGTGCTATGACACGTTGATGGGACAGAAAGCAAGTGCAGAGCCTTGGGTTTTTCTGGAGTTTTTCGGAAAGCCAAGTGGCATTGAGCTCTGGCAGGCTGAGTAGAGGATGGTATGGAGTTGATAAGGTTGATAAGATTGGGCAGGTGGCAGAGGAGTGACACTGTCCCAGGAGGACTGTGTGGTCAGCTGGTGCTGCACTCTCGGAGATGGCAGAAGTGTGGAAGCTGACTGGCAGCTGTCTGGGATCGCAGACAGTGAAGCCGCGGAACGGGGATAGCAAGCAGCAGGAAAGCTGCTGTGAAGCTGCCAAAGAACAATAAGGGAGAAAAAGATCTCGTCAGAGCTTCTAGAAAAATGGGCTTTAGTGGTTGAGGGACAAAAGCAGAGACAGAGGCCTGAAGGCTAGAGTGAGCTCAATGTCAGAGCAACAGTCTTGTGGGGAACAGTGCCTTTAATAGGCAGATCACTCAGGTGCTTGATTACTTTATTGGCTCCCTAATTAAAAGATTGATGGAGAGTTGGAGAAAGGATCCAAGCATGTTCTCACAAAGCCCATGGACAGGTAAGCGCTCATGGGAAGTCTCAGGTTCTCATGACAACATCAGCCTGCAAGCTCCTCTAAGCCTAGGTGTAACATTATGGGCTTATATAATCAACAATGTCATTCCTGATGCATCAGGAGTCTGCTTCATTGATATGGTATAATTACTTGATCCAGATATCCACAACCCTTTGCGTAAAGACGTGCCTCCTGTATTTAATCTTAAAGGTTCTTAATTCCTGTCTGTGCCCTTTTGTGTGTTTCCACTGGTTCAGAAGATGCTCTCTCTGACTTTATCTCAGTACATGTCAGAACTTTTCTCCTTGTCATGAGCAATTTTAAAAGCATATTTCCAACAGCTGGATGTCTATCTACTGAACATAGACCAAAGTCACATTAGACATTATCCTGACACTTACTTAATCATTTTATTTATTTAAGGCACTATTTTTCCACTTCATAAAATGTAACACAATTGCACATGATATATACAATGTGAGTTGCACAAGCCCTTCACAGGAATTTCAAGCACTTATTTTACAACTTTACTGCTGGCTCCCCTCTGATTTTCCCACACAGCACATGACTCATATCTGAAATAATTTCCACAGGATTTCTCTGCAGTGTTCCTTACAAAATCAACCTTCATGTTTGGTGAAGCCTTGAATCTATGGCTTAATGTTTAAATGCTACTTAATGAAACATGTTTCTTCCACTAATAATCAGTATTAGGTAACGTGAAAGTGGGCATAACGCAGCAGAATGCTGTTGTGTGTGTTTAATGAACTTAATATTATTATCCGGGCTTGTTTTGTCAATGGCGATCAACACTTTCAAAACCCGGGGCTCCTACTAGCAACACTGCCTTCCTAAGTGCAGGGTGAGCCATGGGTTCGAAGGTGAGCCATGGGTTGTGACCCATGGGTTCGAAGAATCTGAGTTAGATTACAAGCCTACTGCACCTGGGATTCCTATAGTCGTGGTGTAGGCTGAGCTCTGCCGGCAGTAGGATCGGGGATAGTCTGCCAGGGGTCCCTCAGTCCACCGCCATATAATGACACCTGCAGACCTGAGGTGCTGCCAGTGATTGGCGCGCTTTCCCTCCAGTGTCCTCCTGTGCCAGGATACAGAGCCTGCGCAAAGTACAGAGATGTCAGGAAGATGAGTGTCTTAAAAGTCAGGCAGGTCAGAGAAGTCTGCCTACACTTCCACATTCTCCCCCATATGAGGTCAAGGAGTTTATAGCCATGAGCTGAGACATGAAAATGTGCCATTGGTGATTCTAAACAGAGCAAGTATATAATAAAAATAATTGTTGAATACATAAAAACTTTCACATTCATAATAACTGCAAGAAGCCTCATTCAAAGCTGAATCATAACACCTATTTGGTCTCAAGCAATTTTTTTTTTAACACTGAGAGGGTTTTAATTATTAATGCCTCATCAGGATTGATTTTTTCAAGGTGATTGTGCCTTTTTTAAAGGCAGAAGAGATTTGCAAAGCTGAGATAATTCAGGAGATACAGTGACAGCAAGTTAATGAAGAAATTATTATCTGTTGTGACAGAATTAATCTGGAATATCCCTGTATATTCTTGTTGAAAATCCTGTTGTATGAAACCTTAGTATCCTCCTTACTGAAATATGTGGGAGTCGTGTAACACTCTGTCAGTCCAAAGCTTTTATTATCCTGACCAGGGCTGCCTTCCTTAATCTCTTTCATGCACATTTGCTTTTCTATTACAGGTTCTTTGGAAGGTTTTCAGGGGCAGGCTTGCAGATGTTCTTGGTACTGAACTGTAGATTACATCAGCTTCATTCCACAGAGTGTTGCAAGCAAGCAGAGTGCATTCCATTAACGACAATTTCAATTCAACGACATGGCTGGAAAGCTTTCACACTTTTCAACAACCAGCACAGTTTTTGTATTTTCTAGTCAGAATTCAATGAGATGACAACTGTGTTGCGTTAAAAAATCTGCTGCTGTTTTCTGGCCAAGTTCTGATTTTTTAATTGAAACATCTCAAAACATTATTATTTTTATTATGATGTTTTTTAGCAAGATGAACTCTTTTAAAAAATAGTTTACTTTTTTACAAGGTTTAAATATAGTCAATCGTATTCAGATTGTTCACTTGTCAGATGTTTGTTTTCTTCTTAATTCTGGTTCCAAAAACACTCCCTACTACAGAAATTGGAATGAAAAATCAAGAGATATTTTATTTACACTCTGTATTGACTTTGTTGTTGAGTTCAGTTACTTACTATACTTTTAAATTCAGCAACATACCACCAAACATTTGGAAATAACAGTACTACCAGAAACAAAGAAAGATTACTGTGTCAGTTGACATCTTTTTGTAGGTAACAGTTATTTAGGTAGGGTACTGTTAATACATGGAATAAAAGAATTATCGTGAAAACAAACGTAATGACAAACAAAAATGGTTGACAACTACAGGATCATTGGAAATAAAGACAAATTCACCTTACATAATTAAAATAGGAAATATTGCACTATACAGTATTTACTGATGACAGTCTGGGTGGGGGTCTAAGGATTTGCCTGTAATTGCAATAACACGGCATATCCTTGTGGGAGAGCTCCATTGCTCTGTGTTCCACCCGCTCTGTGTAGTTCTGCAATTTCCTTCATGAATTGGTCTATAATGATACAACCCCTGCCTATGATAATAAGACCCACTCTGAAATTAAACCGTGCTGATGGATCTGTTGTGCTGACATGTGAGGTTGACTGAATAATGGAATTTGTGACTCATTCTTGAAGAGTTTCTGTGTTATGGGCAAAATAAACCTGTCAGTAACTCACCATTATATATATTCCAATGTATGTAATGTCCACGATTAATTTACATTAGAACAATCTGAGGAAGGTAGGTAGATGTTAGGCCCTTTATCACAAGATTTTGTTTTTGTAAGGCTGCTGAAGACTCCCTGATTTTTTAAATCAAGGTCAAATCACTTTAGGACTAAGAAACAATATATCCGGAAGATACCTTACATCTTCTGAACTTCCTTGATTTGAAACAAAATACGCAGGTAGAAAGAATTTTCAGTTGACACTAAACACATATAATTAGTTTGACTTCATTTTTAAGCACAATTGATTAGAAACATTGTATCATTGCTGATGCAGTTATCTTAATGGCTTCATTTTTTTTCTGGTAGCTTGCTACATTGTGTTTTAAATGTTTTAACATCAGTAAACATAGCTTCCTATTTTCATCACATGATGTTTAGATTGTATTTTAAGTAAAGCCTTGAGCAAGTCACAGATATGGTACAATTCTACAATCCCTATAGGGCTGAGACAAAAAAAACATTGGTTTCAGTTTTGTGTGTTTTTCAGAAGAAATGTGTTGTTATTTTATTAAAGAAATATGTTGTGTGCACTTGATTTGTTTAATTTTTTTTTCTTCAGTTTCTTACTTCATGACTTTCATTTTCACTAAGTATTACAGTATATGCATAACATAGAATAGGAAAGCAAACTGCCCTGAATTAAAATGCATAGGAATTATTATGGCTTTTGAAAATTATTTTTAGCACACTTTTCACCAATAATTTTTCTCAATTTCACATAGAGAAGAATGACCTCATTAAATCCTGTGAGTGTCTCGGCCCAGTAGTTTAAACAGTCTTGATGTCCTAAGCTATTTTTAAAAAGATAATATTGTGTAATGAAGATACCATTCATGAGATTTTCCAATACAAATGTTCAAAATCCATTGTATTTATCCTTACAGTATCATACGGTAATCACACTGGAATGATTTTCTGTCACTGGGGACTTTGCTAGATTTCAGGGTCATACACAAGACAGAAAAGGCCAAAACATTCAAGTAGATATTAAATAGCAATTACCTTAAGATTGATACGTCTAATTATGTACGTATTCCTAGTAAGGGAAACCTTCATTGTTCATGCTACTGCTATGTACAAAGCTATTAGGATTCATGGCATTGGACCCTAAGAGCGTGAGAAAAATAACTGGCCTGTTCAAAACCAGCAAAATTGTTGTGTGAAAGTCACACGCAAGTGACCAATACTGGAAGCCATACAAGCTGCACATCTGTAATGCAGATTCCAGATGCTGTCTTGTGGGATACAACCCAATTCCTCATACAGAGGCTATATGGGAATACACTGTTCACTGGTCTCTGAGCCTTAGATGCAACACATCATCCCAAGCTATCTCTCACACATTGAGTAGGATTCACATTCAATTTATAACCATATTTGACAGAAACATTATCTGTCCTCTTGATCTTGTTTTTTATATATGACTACTTTAGAAGATGATCTTCTTAGAAATAAGCCTCGGAATTTTTTCTTTTGGTTTTTAGTCATTTTATTTTAGAATAAGATACGGTATTGCCTTAAAACGATATGATGAGATGAAACTTTGCTAACTTTTGTTAAATATAAATATGTGACTCGGTTCCTCTAATTAAGATAAGTTCATAGGGGTTAGAATCAAAAGACTGCTAGGTCATTACTAAGTAGGTGCCTTATATAGTAACATCAAGATACTGGCATGAATTCCCATTTGTTCTCTAAAATTTTGTTCTACAGTCTAGACAATACAATCCTTGAGATTTATTAGGATGCAGGAGAGAGGAGAAGAGACTGGAAATATATTATGCATTATGGAGACAGGACTTTTAACTAAAAGATTCCATCTTAAATGTAACCTTCAAAAATTATTTAGGGCTTCTCATTTACTTTCCAACCTTTTGTTTCTGAACAGTACAGCTGATAAAAAAGAGTTATTAAATATTTTGATCAATGGAATATTTTTAGGATGAATCTACCTCTAAATGCTATGATAAAATGTCCTTCAATCAGCTTGGATACTCATGAAACCTTTCATTTCGGAACAATTATGTGAAACAAAAAACAGAAAAGTATATCCTTATACATTCTGGAACAAGTTCAACCAGAACGATGAAGCTGTAGAAGGACTGATTAATACTGCAAAATATCAAAATAAATAAATACTCTCAAATTTTACTCAGTTAAGGTGGACATGTACAGTACATGAGCATTGTGTTAAATCTGAAAAGGAATTTCTGCAAAACAAAACAAGATTAGTATTATGAATTGGCCATCTCAGTCCAGAGACATCAAAACCATCAGGATGTTGACTTGAAGGCTACAGTTGCAAAGAGGAAACTAAAGCTTGTTGTGTAACTCAGAGCCATGCATGTCAATGAATGGGCAAAAATATCTCTGGAAAGAAGCCAGGGACTGATTTCAAAATGCAAGAAAATTACAAGCTGTAAAATCTGAAGCAAATAGTGCGCTCACAAAGTATAAAATTGTGCCCAGATACTGTCTGTCTGTCAAACATCTGATATTTTTTTTTATTTAATGTGGCTATTATAGTAATTTAGCAAACTGAAAGTGTAATTTGTATTCAGCAGCAGCATTTAATTAAAGAAAACACCTTGTTGTTTTGTTTTTCATCTTTCCAAATACATTTGTCTGTGGCCTTATGCTTATAATAACATGCCCCATCCAAACAAACAATTAATCTATTACCTTTGGATGCAGTGTGTGTACAACATGCTGTATTACAGTCTGACTTATACATAACAGGCTTTAAGGCATAAGGAGCATTCAATCTACTTTTAACCTAGATAAAGTGAAAGCAGATATGGGGGAGGGGGAGGGAGAGAGACTGTAAACATAAGGCTTTCAAACACAGTTTTTATTCTAGGGTAGCGTATCTAATCCTGCCTGACTGATCAGATTCCTATTCACATATAGTGTTTCAGAGAAAAAATCTATACTGAATATGGAAGCACAGATTCAATATTTCATGGCCTTTTGGTTGGGAGGGATAAAAGTGAGAGAACTAGAGCAGAATATTTTCTCTCTTTGCTGCTGATCCCGATCCAAAGCCTTAATTACAGACCAACATGAGCTGTGTGACTTGTAGCTCCCCTCCCCCACAGCTACATATTACCGTCCAAGTTCTGTGCTGTCTAGAAAGGTCATGTGACCCTCATCAGTCTCCCGGAGTGGAGGAGGGGAAGCAGATTGAACCTGTTCTTTGTTAAGAGGTCAACGCCAGCTCCCTTGCAGGAAGGGATATACCACACACATCCTACTAGCAGCGCAGCAGGAAAACAGTCCGAGTGTAATGATAAAAAACACTTGCACTGCTCAAAAATGGTGGCTATTGTATATATATACTGTATATATCAATAATAATGTTATGTAATTTAATGTTATTACAGTGTCTTTATTTATACTTGTGCATTGACTGTATAGCCCTCATTTAACATGAAAAATATTGCTTTTTTAGATTATTTTTATTCTTCGTTGACACTTCGTTTTATGCACAATATTGCACAATATTGTGATTTATTATGCAAGATGAATGTGTGATCCCACGTTTTACAAGAATATAAGAAAGGAAATAGAAGGGCTTGGAAGAAGATGCCATATACAGTAGTTGCATTTCAGGTATGTGTGTCTAAATATAAGCATTTTGATCATCTCTGAGTGGGGATACAGAAAATTAGTCTGTACTGCCAAGGAAAGGAGTGACCTAATCTTTACAATAAATAGTTTATTATTATGTCGTAGTTCAGGTGGGTAGCTGTGTCAGCATGCGTAGGCTGCAAAGGACCAAATAAAGGTTTATTCCATGCTGAAAAAAAGGGAGAAAGAAAACAAAACGTTTCGGCCGTGGAGCCTTCTTCAGGTGTGAGAAAGACAGGGCAGTAAGCAAAGGTAATGTAGCGGGAGAACAAAAGCTGGGAGGGAGGAGGAGCGAGAGGCTGGAGCTCCCTTGACCGCCCTCAGCAACCATCCACACCAGGCACTTTCCACTGCAACAGAGCTCGCTGTATCACCTGCAAGTATACATCTAACACCACACTCATTCAAGGCCCCTCAGGACAAATCCGGATCACCCATCTTGATCGTCATCAAGTACGTCCAGCAACATTATTTTACTGTATCTCTTGCAGTAAATGCCCAGCCATCTACATTGGAGAAACAGGAAGGAGACTCAGAGACCGCTTCAGAGAACATGTTAGGACTGTGAAGATTAAAGATCTCTCTAAGCCCATTGTTTCCCATTTCACCTCTGACGGCCATGACCAGTCTAATTTCTCTTTGAGAACACAGACGGTTTTCCGAATTCATACATCAGAAAGACTACAGAAACCAAAATTATCCTGCAGCTAGGATCACACCTCCCCCCTTCTCTTAACGACAGACTACTTTTCTTCTAAATTCTCTCTATTCATTGAAGGTTTCATTTCACCCCTCTCTACACCTATTCTGACTTCACATCTCTTGATTGGCCTCTATTTCTGTCCCCTGCTCCCGCCTCTCGCTCCTCCTCTCTCCCAGCTTTTGTTCTCCCACTACATTACCTTTGCTTACTGCCTTGTCTTTCTCACACATGAAGAAGGCTTCACGGCCAAAACATTGTGTTTTCTTTTTCCCTTTTTTTCAGCATGGAATAAACCATGCTTACTTGTTCCTTATTATAATGTCTACCAGTACAACTTCATCACTGGAAAGAATGATCTTATTATTTCATTGTTAAACTCTTGGCTTGTTTTAAGACAATTAAAGACATAATTTAGAAACAAAGAGTAATTTACCTTCCACTAAAAGATTGGAGGGATAGTTACGTTTTATGGTGGGCAGTACTATAGAACAGAGATTCCAACCTCTCTGTATTAAAGACCTGTCAGTAATCATGGGTGTGTCTGTAGATTTAATCTGCCACAGAGAGTGTCTGAATTCTCTCTAGAGTTCACAACAGGATGCCTCTCTAGCAGCTCCTCTGAAGACCATGTAGAGTAAGGTATTATGTAATGTCGTCACAGCATGAAGTACTGACTTAACTAAACTCAGACTACATCAAAGCCTTGGCCTACCAGTCAGTCAAGAATCATAAATTTAGTACTGTACATGGCTGCATTTTACCCAGAAGCATCATGCTTTTACCTAGGATTTATGACTTGTTATCGATAGGTGAATCAAGGTTTTGATTTAATCTGGGTTTAAGACTGGATTTACCAGTCAAATGTCAATGTGTTACACTTGCCCTGCTGCAGCTCAGTGGGGCGTGTCACAGTTTCAGGGGACGGTGGCCATGCCTCTGCTCTGCTCAGCCCTGATCACCAAGGAGAGAAGATATGTACTGTAGTATATCTCCTGGCAGCAGGTGCTCTGAGGGTATTTAAACCCAGTTATAGATTCTCCACGGTGATCCAGTACCGATGTTCTACACTTCACTCCCAAGCCAACTTCTAGCGTCTTGGACTTCCTCTGGAAGCTCTGCCTATGGCTGTGCTGTCCGAGGATTCTCCAGGCTGCTGAGTGAGGACCAGAGGTTGGGATCCCAATTCAGAACTGAACCTCAGCAGGCGACTGCCTCTGCCCAGTCATAGGTGTGTCTCCCTAGTCTGCCCTGACAGCGCGTGCTGGCCTGGTCCCTGGAATAGATCCCTCCGAGGAACGCACGCCCTGTTCAGCCCAGTTATAGACACGCCTTGAGGATGACTGTCCTGACTGGGAGTATCCTGCCTGACCTCAGTGCCACACCCCTTAGCCCAGCACTGCACCCTGGAACAAAGCACAGCCCCAGCCTCTGGTGGCTCTCCCTACCCTGCACCTGCTTTCCCACCACTCCTTCCCTGTGTTCTAGTCCCTCAGTCTATCTGTCTGCATCCCAGGCAATCCTGGCAGACTGTCCTTTACCCTGTGAGGCACCTGCTCCTGGGGCTGGCTGTAGATTTGCCAGGACAGTCTCACTTCAGGCTATGTCTATGTTCCAGCATGTCTTGCATCCAAGGTGCAATGAGCTGACTAGTCCCCGTAGACGGCAACGCCCTAGCTCTTGGGTTCATTACGTCATTCATCATTCACCCCAGCGGGCCAGCGCCTGGTTGTAACAAAATGTTAATGAAGTTCGAGTAGCTATATGCGTCAGCATGCGTAGGCTGCAAAGGAACAGGTAAAGGGTTATTCGATACTGAAAGGACAAGATATTAACTAACAAAATGTTCATGTTCAGTTCAATTAAGCATTAGTCCTTAGCCCTTAATTTCAATGTTTAATAGCCTAACCAACCATACTTTTCGGCCTTTATAAAAAGACAAAGGGATGGTTCACTCACTGGCTAAAATATTAGGTGGCCCCAGCAAATAACAATCAGAACCTTTAAGGAGCAACAGGAACAGCTTGAGGTTGAGCTTGAGGTACTGCTCACACCACCTTCTTGGATTGAATACCGATGACCACCTGTGTGGTCACCTGGCCTGCAGACAAACGCAGTGCAGCTGTACCACCTCAGAATTCAACTGCTGTCGCACAGGTAGCTGCAATCTGGTTGTTCTGAGGCAGTGGGACCAGCACTGTAAAATAAATCACAAGGGAAGAATATAATAATGTGTTAATTTTTCTGAGGAGTCGGGAGCATCGTTGGCCTTGAACACCCCAGACAGCGAGCATCAGTGCACTGACAACCTGCCTCTGGCACAGGACATTGCACTCTCAGTAAGTGAGGCATATTGGGTCCTTTCTACATTTTTCTTTCTTGATTAAACCATGCTTGACATTCATCAGGTTAAATCACCTGACCCCCCTGTGCTTAATCAACTCTGATTCTAACAAGGTGATTCAGTGTTCACAAAACAGTTTACCTCATTCAAGTGCATCTTGTTCAAACCTTCATGTGTAATCTGCTAATCAAAAGGACTTTATTTTTCTAATAATGTAAAAAGACAGAGTTAGATTTCTATTTATCTAATTATACGTGTAACTATAGTGTTTTAAGGCTCAATCGAATGAATAATAAATGCACAAAGCAATTGTGACTCCTTTTTAGGAATTGAAATGAATATTAAAAAATGAGATGTTGAACTTCCAACTCTGGTGGTCTATTCATATGTTATATAAATAATCTGCCTTGGAATCTGTCTTGGAACTTCATGGCAAAGTAAAGATGAAAACAGTTTTCACCTTTGAAAGGTATAATTGTGAATGTTTTAGAAGGATATAAATGTATCCTAATTCCATTAGAATTGGATTTCATATAAGATTTTATATGAAAAGGCTCTTTTTCAGTGTGTACAGCCTTGTTGTTCATAATGCTTTCAATAATCTTTTTTTTCTCATCAGATATCCATTGTTGTTAAAAAAAATAAATTGCTTTTATATATGATGAAACACAAGTAGTGGTCTGTTTTTCAGAATTCACAAGACCCTGTCTAGTGTTTCAGGGTAATTTGTTTTGTACCTTTCAGAAAGTAATTGGATTTATAATCCAGCATGTGCTCAAAAAATGTTTTCTCAGCAGTATTCAGTTTATGAAGATACTAAACCTAGCCATAAAACTGAAAGATATACCTGTGTTAGAACTCTTCCCTTGCAAAACTGTTAAATATTTTTCCTTCCATCTGTACCATGTATGGGACCATGCTGAGAATAAAAGTTTAGGCTATATGGTGACCATTGAAAAGGATTTAAAGTAATACTTTTCTCATGTCAAATGACCTGACTTCTACCTTTTAGTTTTGTATTACTGCAAGTACAAAGGTGAAACCATTCAAACATAATTTAGTGTAAGGAACTGTGTAACAGCATCAGCCTACTGCATTCACTGAGCTCTGCAGCATCTATTTTAATGGACATGAATACTCCTGAATGCCTTTTATGTATGATTCAAGGAAATGTATTCTTGTTGTCATTAAAAACCTAGTTAAGAATTTCAACCCTGTCTGTATGCAAGACAGATACAAAAAGATTCTGTATTTCAGAAAATAAATATTAGCTTTTTGTTCAGGGAGACAAGGATGTTTGGGGAATAGGAGAGTAGAATAATTACAATTTGGGAATCTGAAAGAGAATTAATTTTTAGAAAAAAATAAAACAACTACACATTACATATAATGCAATGCAAACCCTCAAATGAAACAAACATTTATGATCTAAAATGCGAATGTACAGATTTTACATTCGCTACATGAACCATAGTATAGCTTAATTAGTTTTAATTCAGAGACAGCCTGCTGTGATAAAATATTTATGTAACAATATGCAGTTTGAGAAAATATTTTGTAATTACTTAATAATCCCCTGGTGTGGGTTTCAGGAACAATTAAATGGTTTGGAGAAAGCAGGATAACAATAAATTCAATATCAGTGCTTAGCCTCTGTTTTATTAAACGTTAGGGTAACACTTTCACTTGTAAGCCCTGTGTTAGTAACTTATGAATAACATACAGTATTTGAACTGACATTTGCACTAACATGCAGTATTTGCAACAAAATATGAACAATCTCTGTATACAGCCTAGTGCATATTACCTTACGGCATTGATAAATATCACATACTCCTCGCTAATATTTAACTAATATTCTGCTTGTAATAGAGTTAGTCACTTACTAGCATTAAAAAGGCTGTTTCAACAATAAATACATAATAATATTAGTAATAGATGGTTTGTTGTAATAATATTAGTAATAAACTACTGACACATGGCTTAGAGTTATAATATTTACTAATAAGCTAAAATGTTATATGACATTGTGATCTTTTTGTTCATTTATGAGAACAATTCTATTCTACTTTATTTTTTTCAAATTCCATTACTGTTCACTTATTCAGTTTTGAAAAGGATTAAAGAATTTCCACTTACACTAAAAAATACTTGGATATAAAGTATGCTTTTGAATTGTGGGAGTTTCAAATTCAGCTCCATAAATGGCTCTGTGGGTTATAAATGAAAGTGACTCACATATCTGTTACTCCTACTTCAACATTGAATCTGATTTTTCACAGTATTAAACACATTGAAATGGAATTCCCTTATTTTGTATTGGATTTTTAGAATATAATCACTGTACCATTTTTATTTAACAGAAAACACTTAGGTAGTAAAACTTAAGCAAACATACATACCACATATAAAAGTACAGTATATAATATTTTCACACCTGAAGGCATACCCGAAGAAGGCTTCACAGCCAAAACGTGTTTTCTCGCTTCTCTTTCAGCGTGGAATAAACCTATTACTTATTCCTTTGCATATAATATTGACTACATAAATCATCAGATAAACGTAGAAGCAGAAAGCATGAAAGAGGAACAACAGAGAGAGATCTTTCATTTGTATTATTTGCCTCTTATAATTTATTGTTGTAAACATATAAATGGTGCTGTGTATAATCTGTGAAAAATACTCTTAAAGAAATGAGTGAACCTTACAGAAAATGGTTACCAGGAGGCAAATGTGAAAGAATGTAAACCTGCAAGTTGATGCCAGCTGTGACTACTACCACCCTGCACAGAGCTTGAGTCCTGTTCCAGAGAAAATGACTCTTGTGAGATCATGTCAGAAGGCCACTCATCCTTAGAAAGTGGTGAAGATTAAAACAGCCATAAATACAATAATGTGAAAAAGAACGTACGCACTCTTAAGATTCCAGTTTTACATTCCGTATTAAGACGTACCTGACCTTCACCAAGTGCTCACCAGGACCTAACAGTAGATACATCTATCCTCATGTGACAAATAACACACACATTTTACTTGGTCATTATTTATTAAACAAAAAAATCATCCAACGTTCAGAAGCCGTGTGTGAAAAAGTAAGTGCTTCCATATCAGTTAAGAAGGTAATTAGAATCATGTGCTGCTAAACAAGTGCACATGATTAGCTGATCATCAGGAATTGCTTCCACCTGTGTATAAAATCTGAATTTTGTGAGTTTGGTCTTGAGCATTCAGGTTTGTAGTAACACATAATGCCTAGGTCAAAAGATATCTGTGACGGTCTCAGAGAAAGAATTGTTGCTGTCCATCAGTCTTGGAAGGGTTATAAAGCTATTTCCAAACGATATGAAGTTCATTATTCCACAGTGAGAAAGATAATTTACGAAAGGAGAAAGTTTAAGATGGTTGCCAATCTATCCATGAGTGGACGTCCCAGCAAAATCCCCCAAAGATCAGATTGCATGATGCTCCTAGAGATTGCAAAGAACTACAGAGATACAGCCAGGGATGTAGAGGCCTCTGTCAATACGGTAAACATCATTAAACATTACCATGTTCATGACTCTACCATTACCAAAAGACTTAACAAGAATGGTTTTCCTGGAAGGGTAGCCAGGAGAAAACCCCTTCTCTCCAAAATAACATTGCAGCAAGGTTTAGGTTTGCAAAACAGCAATGAACCACAAGACTTCTGGAACAATGTCCTCTGGACAGTTGAGACCAAGGTGGAGTTGTTTGGCTGTAATGCAAAATGACAATCACCACAAGAACCTCATACCAACTGTCAAGCATGGTGGCGGAGGGATGATGATTTGGGCCTGCTTTTGAGCCTCAAGACCTGGAAGCCTCCCAATCACTGAGTCTACCACGAATTCCTCTCTATACCAGCACATTCTGGAGGAACACTGAGACCTATGTCCAACAGCTAAAGCCTTTGATCCAAAACACAAACGTAAATCTACAACAGAATGGCTGAATATAGAGGATCAGGATTTTGGAATGGACAAGTCAAATTTCAGACCTCATCCCCATTGAGATACTGTGGCAGGACCTAAAGAGAGCTGTGCGTAAACACATACCCCCAAACATCACCAAGCTGAAGCAGTTTTGTAAGGAGGAGTGGGCCAGACTTTCTCCAAGGTGATGTGAGAGACTAATAAACTCTTACAGGAAATGTTTACTTCAAGTTATTGCTGTTAAAGAGAGTTTCATGTGCTACCAAATCACAGGGTGCACTTAGTTTTTCATACAAGCCTACAGAATGTTGGCTCATATTTTAATTTAATAACTAATGGCAAAGTAAAATGTGTGCATGTTATCTATCACATGAAGTTTGATATACTGTTTTATATACTGTTAAGGCTTGGTGAGGACTAGATTAAGGTCAGATATACCTTAATAAGTAAAACCATAGAATCGTAAGGGAGTGTACTTTCTTTTTCCGATCACTGTGCTTCTATTACACAATTACAAAGAAGATATTGTATTAAAATAAATTTGTTGTTCACTAAACCTTAATCCCATATACAACCAAACTAATTTGTAAAGGTTTTCTTATCTGGCTATAATAAGAAGAAGAATTTGTATTTGGATAGTATCGTGGAATGATGCAACTCACACAGCATTACTGGATCTCTTTTATATCTCTCTTTATTCTTTACCCCTGCTTTGTACTTTACAAGAGAATACATTTCAGAAGATGGCAACAGTACACCATTCTGGGGGGGTGTCACCATTGGTCTGAATTAGATGACGCAGTAGTTGTTCAGCATGATGTTTCTAATTCTTCTTCAGTTCCAACATTCATTGTGTATGAAATGGGATCTATCTGTGATGCAGTGCTCCCACAACCAGGGATGGAAAGGTGAAGGAACAGGCAGCTGCTTAGCATGATAACAGGAGGTGTATGTCTTTGCTTGTTGCTCAGCTTGGGAATCAGTTCCAGGTCACCAAATGTAGCCTCTAGCCAAAGCCTTCATTCTGACAACTTCAGAATGTCCCATGTGCAGGTCTTTAAAGATATGTCTGTGGAGAGCTAAAAGGACATTTACTTGGATAGCCCTGAAATAAGGACCCTTGTTGTGCTGTGTGCTCATGTGTTCCTTCAAGGAATGGCAACAATTTAGGCTTCAGGCTCCTTCAAGATTATTTCCCTTTAAAATGAGAACATGGCAGATACAACTATTTAAAGTATTTACTCTTTGCTAAGGAAGGAAAACATATCTTGAGTGTGGGGAATGGAGTACCCACACAGAGAACAAGGTGGATGTTCACTTAACAGTCCCCATGTATTCTCACTGAGCCATCTTTTCTCATTGCTGCTACAGGTGGAGTGGTGGAATTGTAACACTGTACAGGTGACAAGACTCCCCATCAGGAGACTCAGTTCAGCCTCCACTGTGGGTCAAATGGCATGTGGTACAGGTCGGGTCTGACAGAGCCTTGGTCTGTGCTCTGGCTTCAGAAACACATTGGCTTGAGTGCCCTTCATAGTTTCCTGTTCCTTGGCAAATTTGGAAATATGTTTCTGCAAAACTGCTTCATGTCTGTTCTAACAGCCCTTGAACCATGTTTATTGACAGTTTCTCTTCAGCCTATCCCTGCCTCATACAGAAGGGTAATTACTCTTGACCTCAGATAAGAGAAGAAGTGCAACTTGTTCATTTTTATAATCACATTCATGACTCCCTCAGGTGAAACATCTTCAATAATTGATTTTCCTTAAAGGTTTCCTTTTCCAGTTTTTCTCAACAATGTAAACAGCTTACAAGTAGTTTTGACTGTAGATAGCAAAACCACTGTGGTAATTGATGTTTTCAGCCTATTAATAACTTACGTATTCATGTATGAAATATTCAGTGGCTCTAGATGTATAAACACTTATGTGACATAAGTCACTATGCAAAGACTTAATGCAGTTTAGGAAGGAAAAAAACTAACTGCAATATAATCAAGAAAGAATATGCACTGGAACAACTGAATACCTCTGAAGCTTTTTCATGTGGGTAGAGATTAAGCAAAAACACCAAGTGGTTTCCAGCCACATGAAAATATCTCTAGATTCTGGGCCAAAAGTTACAAGGCAACTGTTTCAATATTTTATGCAGCAGTAGTCTGAATGTGATAATTAGATTCTCATTTGCCCTTTTTATCTCTTTGTTGCTAATTGCAGTTTGAGAATCCACTAATATTTCCAGTTCCTTCCTTCACAGACGACCCCTGAGGATGCCCTGATACTTAGGGATGAACAAGCTGCAGTGGAGACTAGAAAATGATGCTATTTTAGCATACTAGTGGCAGAGACAGCTGGGTGACAGCAGACGCTGAGCAGTGACAAGAAAAGCAGAAAGACAGAATCACA
This sequence comes from Atractosteus spatula, assembly GCF_055471065.1. Taxonomy (NCBI): domain Eukaryota; kingdom Metazoa; phylum Chordata; class Actinopteri; order Semionotiformes; family Lepisosteidae; genus Atractosteus; species Atractosteus spatula. Next base: position 51,370,382 of record NC_142709.1, read on the forward strand.
ATCGAGATCAGCTACAGCCTTCAAGCTTGAAGATCTAAAAGGATAAAGGCTTGGTTCATGTGACAGACACTGAAAACCGAGTGAGCCCAGAAGGATTTTTCAATGTGAATATCTCTCAAGGGCCTGGCTTTTAAATGAATGTTAAAGGGTGCACTGGGAGGTAATGGGGTATTAAGCAAATAATTGCAGTTTAGTAATTTACTTTTCTTAGCATAATTTAAATAAGTAGCTATGTTGTAATACCTAAAAGGTATCATATTTAATTCAATCTGCTTTTATAATCTGTACTTACAAGCACTGTAGCTCCTAGAACTTTCTTACTAGATGCAATGGCTCGATTGTTTAATGTACATTTTTAAATCATAGCAGCAATAGCAGATAAGAACACTAGAACATTTTATCAGTTATTTGTATGTGTTTACACACAATGTGACATGATTATCATAAATAATCAAAAATCCAAACATTGTATATCAATATAAATACATTTACAATCAAGTTCCATATGTTAACAAATGGCTTTTTATGTACAGTTCCAAAAATAATTACATTATAAATTTTAACTCTACATCAGGTGTATGGTAATGAATGATAAAGTGAAATGCCAAGAAAAGCCACATTGTCTTATACATGTTTCTTGACCCAGAAAACACAGCATTACTGTATCCAGAGATTTATAGATTCCTACTACTTGAAATATATGTTGTTAGCAACTCTTGTGAGTGAAGCAAATTCTTTCAAGCTTTGCAAATTAAGTATAAAGAGTCATCCTGCTCTGCAGAGTGGTCAGAAGACAGCCCCTCATCAAGGGTTCCTTTTGGTATGTCCATCTAGCACACCATTAACTAACCATTTAATCTGATACAGAATTGCATGAGAGTTGGATTCTATCCCATCCAGCAACAGGCACAAGGCAGGGTACACCCTGGACGGGATGACAGTCTGTCATAGTGCACACAGAGAGACAAACACAGACACGCGCACACACTCACACCAGTGCCAATTTTCCTAAAAGCCAATTAACCTATCAGTCTGTCTTTGGACTGTGGGAGGAAATCAGAGCACCCAGAGGAAATCTACACAGGGAGAACACACAAACCCCACACAGATAGCATCCCAGTTCCAAAATTGAACCCAGGCCCCCGGCACTGCAAGGCAGCAATGATAAACACTACACCATCGTGCCACTATACATGAGCATGAAATAAATATGGAGGTTACAGAGATGCTTTAGATTTCTCAACTATGTTTAAGGCCTACAGAGAAGCAGTTAGGCCCTACAAATATGGCAAATATCTCAGAAGCCCAGAAATGTTTTAGCGACATGAGGGATTTAACTCCATATCACCCAGACACAATGTTAACACTAACACAGCAGCAACATTGTCTAACGTTTAGAAAAAATACAGTGCATAGTGGTAGGTATTATAATGATTACGTTGAGAATTAAGTGTTTGGAAATCTTTTTTTTTTCTCCCTTGAATTGAAAAATTCTGGAACAGCACAACCCAATTTATTAAAGTCAATCGCTGAGAGTCCTGACACCAACACCTCAAACCAGACCCAAACCAGAAATTGGGTCCAAACTGACATCTCCAGTGTACAAGTGCCCAACTGACACCTCTCATTTTGCAGCTGAGTCCACACAAATAAACAAACATCTCATGTTCACATGAATTAACCTTTGTTCCTCTATTCTACTTAAAAACATTTTCCTGTTTTTTTTCCCCCCAAACCTGCTTCTCACTGGAATACTGTACATCAGCCTATGTAAATCCTCTGAGATATCTCTCTTGACATGGTGTTTGAAACAATAACTTCACAAAGACATATCACAAAAAGATACTTTGGGGATTTTTGAAGTGTATTATACATGCATAATGTACGCATATACATATGAAAAACACAGCAAATAAATGTTTAGAACATTAAAATGAACTCAGAAAAAAACTTTACTGTAAAATACATAAACATTGCAGATATGTCAACAAATATGATTAACAGAAGCATGTATTTAGATACAAAGGCATTAATCCTATGCAGTACTAAAAGGAGGAGACTCAATTTAGTATATAATATGGAAGAATTAAGAAACTTTCATAAGAGTACAGGAGGACTTTATGATTCCTATTACATAAGCAGAATAACACCATTGAAGGGGACTAAATCGGCTACTAAATAATTTAAAAAGGCCAATTTTAAAGATTCAAGGTAAAAAGAACAGTACTAAATGATGTAAATCCTAAATGCACAACCTGAAAGACTGTACATCTGACCAACGAGGTAGTCTAGCAATGAACATACTAGCAATGGTGTAATTTATTCTACATTTATTTTGGGACATGTTTAGAAAATCAGTAGCTACAATTGGGAATACTGTACTTTTATGCTGAACAGTTGCACTAAAAGATCTTCCAGACAGACCTCAGGATTCAAAATCACACAATGATTTACTTTTTTATTTCTATGCAAGGGGAACAATTACAGGTAGGCTGGAGGCTTTAGGCCTTCACCCACACATGATCATCATGAAGACATAAAAAATATGGGAAAACAATAGACAGAACAGATCTCCTTACTTATGTCTTTTATAATGCACCAAAACCTTCAATATCACAAAAACTCTTTTAGAAACTGACAATTCAATGCAGTTAACAGAAACAGTAAAAATTGCAAGATGTGTTAGTATGCACTTTGGTAACATTTATCCAAAAATAAAAAAAAATGTTTAGAAGTACATTTTCTCTTGTATAGTCAAGCTTAAACATCAAAATACGCTGATTTTATTCATAACACCACTATAACCCTGTCCAAACTTTCCTATTACAGTAATGAAATGCAGGCAAACCTGTCTTAAAAGATTACATGCTTTGAAAAAATTACTAGAAAAATATCTAAATTGCAGGATAAACAAATACAAAATGTTAAGGTGGAAACTGATACTGAGTTTGATTTTTTTTGCCAATAAATTTTTAAATATATATATAGAAAGCAATAAGAGCTACCTAGATTTTTATAATGTAATTTATAATGTTATTTCATACTAATATTTCATTTTGGTAAAACAAAAATTGTGCAGAAAAATACAACATTTAAAAAGGAAGGTGAAGCCTAAAATATCAAAGGTTCCATAGTACTTCACTCTATAACGAATATACTACAGTTACACTGAATTAATATTGTTATAAAATAAACTATTAACATAGTACTTTACAAGCTTCAGAAAATGACGTGTAATGAAAATAAAATACATTTTAAGTTATAGTTATTTTTGTAACTGGGGTTTTCTTAAGAATACTGTTTGATGAGTTCTGAATAATTGTCTTAACCTCCTCTGTAGTTGTTTTTGTAAATGTAGAGCTTCTCTTCCTAATCATTTTTAAGTTTTAGTCATAGGATACAGCAAACGAAGTAGGAAAGTGCAATCTTGCACATCAGAGGAACCGTCTTGGCACATGTATGGAATGGCTTCTTTAAACATTTAGTTTACTGGAAGCGGCTATTAAGCCAACAGACTTCTCGTATAGTTTAATTCAATACATAAAATCCCAATTCTAAAAAGAAAGGGTGTTATGAAATGGAGGCAATAGATGTGAATAATTTTAAATGTATTGGCATTAAAATAGCAATCAGTCAATTTCTCTCACAGAGCTAGGTTGTAGTCAGAATTGAATATTTACAACAATTACACATTAAGGTTTGATTACAAAGACCAAGCTATACTTTTGGACTTGTTCATCTAAAATAATATTAGGGAGTCCAGACAAGAGCTCATCCAGGCCTATGAAACCACTGGGAAATGTCCATCAAAAATTTAAATGAAAAAATGTGGCTGAATATTTCGGGTTCAGCTTCATTTTGACTCCAAAAATCTACATTACATTCAATTTCTTCCAGATTGTTTCCATGTCTATGAGAAGGCTGCCAAGCTTTGTAGCAACGTCTTCAGTTTAGGAAGCAGAAGATGGAATAACAGACTAAACACCACAAGAGGATTTGGATTCCCTGGTTTTGAATCTGGGATAGTTGCTAAAATGAAGAGATGACATTCTTTTTTTTAATGTTAACTGTTCTTGGATGCACAATACAGAAAATTGTATTTAAATGGTCTTTAAATAATATGCAGCTAAACCCAAACACGTTTCAGCCACAACTGATTGTTGAATACCAATTAAATATCCAGCTCTCACAGTAGTTTTCATCAGAACCTCTTGACTAGGAAAAGTCAAAAAGTTTTCTGTTCAAATGTAATCTCACCGTTGCAGACAACTTGACTCCAAACTACATATGGTATCAGCACATTGCCTTGCTAATCCTTTTCCTTTTTTGTGTTTTCTTCTTCAAAGAGGGCTTCTGCAAAAGCTTCGTGCTAGAAGTTTGCAGATTTTCCTTAACAATCTCCTCCTGAGCAACCGGAGACACACCTGCGAGAGAGCACTGTTCCCCATCCGTTCTATCTGCAGGGGTGTTTTTCTCTTTCCTGACCAGTGTCTTTAAGTACAGCTCAACACCATCTGGGCGCTTCTGAGGTCTTCCACTTCTCCTGATATTCTCCACCATCCCTGTGGCCTCGTATTTTTTCACAATGCTTCTGACAGTAGATATGGGCATGTTCAGTTTCTTGGCTATAGATTTGTATCCAAGAAGTTCCTTTTTTTTCAAGTCAACAACCTGCTGTCGCAAATCCAAAGAAGTCTCCTTTACCTTCCCCATTTTTTACAGGGAGAACAATGTCTGAATACTTCCTAAAACCAAAAAAAGCCCAATATTCCCTATCGTTTTGAAGCCTGCCTCAGTTCAAAACAGTACGAATTGTAATTTTAACGTGACGAGAAGAACTGCGTTGCAGGTATTACGGTTTCATGGTAAGTAGGTTTAACTTTCAGCAGTCCCGACCAAAGTGCAGCAATTGTACGATGACTTCACATGTGAATCTCAACTGGTAACTTCTAAAATAAAGAGATTTGGTTATTCACAGAGACCAGCGTCTGTTCCTGGCAACAGCTTGATGCGACCACTTCACATCGTCTCATGATTAATCTTCTTGATGCAGAAAGTACTCAATTAAAAATACATCTCAAAATAAATCCGAAACATGAACAGAAAGTGTCATTGAAAAACAAACTTTGCCTCTTTGCTTCTCTGTATATATTCCACTACTCATCACTGGCTGCGTATCCATCTTTCTCTTGCGCCAGTCACAGCCGCACTGCACTGTGGTCTGTGTGGTTTTATTTAACAAACGTAAGAATACACCGGCAAAGTATTTTTCTTACCTAAACTACAATTCCCATTTTGCTGTTTGGCGCACAAAACTTTATTTGTTTTCCTCATTTCCTTAGCATTAAATGTGTGATCCTTTTGCTGTTGCCTGCGTATAATAAATTCACGAACGCAAGCAGATTTTTTCGTTTTCAAATAAAAAAAGACCCAAAGAGCAAACTCACTGCATCCTAACGTTCATGATGTTCAATCTCACGTTTCCCCGTGTGAGTGGGTATGTATGTAGGAACCGTATTATTTATTTAAACCCTGTGTACAACACAACACGTTATTTTCTTTTTCACATATTTTGTAAAATGCAGTTCGACTAATCTTTAAAATCGTCTCAGTTCCTAAGAATGGACTGAACGGGATGCAGAGCCCTGTAGCCACTACAACGGACTTCAGTAGGTGTACACTCCTTTGCTCTGCTCTCTGGGTCCTGTTCTCCCACGTGTGTGTCGGCATGGGCGCAGGTGGGCGTGGGCGTGGCCGCTCCGGCTTGCTTTAGCACAGGGGAACGAAACGTTGGACACATGGGGGACAAATGTGACGAAAGTGGAGGAACCCCTGGTGAGCTGATGGGCCTGAATGGTGAATGGAGCCTCTGTCTCTCCTCCTGGGGCCCCAGCCCTGGTAGGGGATGAAACAAATCAGGCTTGCACCCTTTGGGGGAGTTGGGACAGCAGGGCTGGGCAGTTCGATTCCTTCTGGTGAATCCTTGATTGAATCAGCTCGTTCATTTGACTAACCAAGTCAGCTGACTAGAAAGCCACTGGATCGAGTTTGAGCCAGTGAGACGAATTAGTCCCGCTGAATCGAGTCTAAAACAGTGATCGACTTGTTGCTACTAAATAACATATCATATAAGTAATTATTTAATAATTACCATCTATATAAATTTATAATAATATGCTCTGTAAAATACACATAATGTCGTGTGATATGTATTCTTGATAGTGTTCATTCATTCACATGGAAAGATATTTAGTTTGAGAAACAATATTATATTATTGTGAAAATAATAGAAGAGATATCATGTACTAACAGTTTAATTGATGAGAACCTAACCTGTTTATACAGTACACACAGTTGTCATTAATTGGGTAAAAGACAGAAAAACTAAAATATTACAAAAGTACACTCTTCTTATTTACCCATTGTTATTGTTTCCCCACTGTCTAGAAAACATAAATGATGTATCAATATAAAAACTTTCATTTTTTCATGTGTAGCCTTCCACTGTTTCCCATTTTGTGTCTATATGTCCCATTTTTGTTTTGCCTTCTGCAAGCAAATCTCTGCATTTATTCACATATAAAGTCTTCTGCCATATGTTTGCCTGGTTTTGAATTTTGAATTTTTGCTGCTTCTATAGTATTTGCCAATTCTCCTAAATCAGTATCATCGGCACTTTTGACTAACCCACAGTTTCAGAACCTAGTTGTCCTAATTCAGATCCCTGTGGTACTCCACTAATTACATCACCCATATTTAAAGATGGACTGCTGTAGCCTCCCGGATTCTTGCAAGTCTGTGATGCCAGTGACAGTATCGTGGATCCAGAGCCCTAGTTCACAGTTGTGCCATTTTTCTTGTTTGTGTTTTCCTTTTTTCTGTTCTCCCTGTGTGTGTGGGAGTGTGCAGGTGGATGCCACTTTGGCAAGAGGTCACACAGGACCCACACGGCAGAGAGGACATATGTGTGAAGGGTCTCTCATTGGGCAGGCGGATCTGTGATGAATGGAAATTTCTCCAACACCTGAGAAACACCACCACAGGCAGGGGGATTTTAGGTTTGTGGGTTTCTTTGTTAATAAAGTTGGCATACTTCTATGTCTGTGGATCTATGTCCTAAGTGCCCTCAATCAACACCAAACTGCAGGTTTTGATACAACATGCAAAACTAAATAATATGGTTATTCTACATCATACCATCCTCCATACACCATTTGTAGAAGCCTTAATCCTGGTAAGGGTCATGCCAACCTAAAGTGTATTCTGGAAGCACTTTGCACAAGGTGGAACCACACCAGAAGCAACTGACAGACAGCAATAAGCCAGCATGCCCTCAGAGATAACTCACATGGACAGGCTGAGAACATGCAACCTCCACACAGACAGACACCCCAAGCCTGTTAGCAAAGCCAGGATCCAAGTGCTGCAATACCCCAACTGGGCGATGGACACAATGTCCCATGAAGGGTCAAGCCAGTTGAACTCTTTAGCTAAAATTGTTACCTCTTCTCCAAGGTCTTCCTCACATTACATGTGTAATGTGGGGTACTGTGGCAAGATGTCCTCTCTAGTGGCCAGTTGTGTTCTGTAAAGCCCTTGGCAGAACTGTGGGAAAACAGTTCATTAATAATTGCTTACACTTATATAGCATTTTTCTGGACATTCCACTCAAAGCACTTTGCATGTAATGGTGACTCCCATCCACCACCATTCACCTGGATGATGTGCCAGTACACTCCCGACACATCAGCTGTCAGTGGGGAGAAGAAGAGAGTAATTAAGCCAATTCATAGATGGGGATTATTAAGAGATCATGGTTGGTAAAGGCCAGATCCCCAGGGTAACACTCCTACTCTTTTCGAGATACACCCTTGGATTCTTAATGACCACAGGACCTTGGGTTTATATCTCATCTGAAGGACTGCACCTTTTTACAGTAAAGTGGCCCCATCACTATACTGGGGCACTAAGACATACACAGACTGCAGGGTGAGCACCCCCTACAGGTCCCACTAACACCTCTTCCAGCAGCAACCTTAGTTTTTCAGAACACCACATCTCACTGTTCTCTTATGGATGCTCCAGGCTCCAGGACAGTTTTGAGGTTTCCCTCCGGATAACCCCCTGGCCATTATGTGCATGTAGCAGCTGTTGTGCATGAGCTAAACACTTCTGCAGAAAAAGAGCTTTAGCGACCTGGAAGTTTTTCTTGAGTCTATGATCTACAGTTCAAGCATGAAAAACCCCATGGCGAACCAGTTGCTCCTCCTGGTTTAAAGATGGAAGCAGCAATATATAGGTTCCATCATTTTTAAAAATACATAATCCAGTCAACAGTGTCACAGCATTTCTGACACTCATTTGTGTGTCAAAAAGGCAGTTTCCGTGTAAATGCAAATTGTGCATAAACATCTGAATCAGCTGAGTTTAAAATGGTAGTTAATTGATTTTAATGCTAAATTGCAAACTTTGCTAATACAAATAAGGAATTAAAAGTGCAATTAATGTAAGAATTCATTCTTCCAGACAACACAGGACTGTCACCTGGTGCTGAAATATTTTTATTTATTATTACCAGAGGTGTAGGAAATATGACTGAAAGAAATTTATGCTTGTGGGGGATAAGTTGTTTATAATTGTCCGAGTATTTAATATGATCTTACATATGCATGAGACAAAGGTTTTATATTGCTCTCAGACACGACCTTTATCAAATAGCAGTGGTGTCTTTACAATTACCCTAGAATTGATTTTCAGTATAAACAATCTAAACACTGTTCAGTGTTTATGACAGTATAATTGTCAAATTGTTGGGATTTTTATTTATGTTAAAGTGTACCACGTGTGTGCTATTGTTTACCGCTGGGAAAAAAGCTAATGAATGTATATCATTTGTATTAATTATTGGTGGCAGTCGTGGTATTATGTCATAGACGTAACTCTTTCCCTGATAATCTCAAATTATGCATTATATTTTTGAGTTTCTTTTAAGAACACGCAGACTGTGACCTGAAATGGTTCCTTGTGCTCAAACGCTTAAATAAACAGGCAGTGTATTTTCCTTTTTTTAACTACAGTACTCCCAGGCCTTCTTTTTGAGTGCGCAGATACTCGAAAGTGCTGGGTAACCAAAGGAATGTGTCACACTAATGCAGAGCTGTAATGATGTCAACTTGTTATTTACTTTCCAAATCTGAATGACTGAGCAAGGCGAAAGGAGAATTAATCAACCACAATGTGACCGTGCAGGCGAAAAAAACGAGCTCACAAAGCACACGGCCGCGTGGGGGGAAGGGATACCGATCTAGCACATGGACCCAATGCAAGGTAACGTTGCATGATGTAGTAAAGGTTGTACTTAGGATTTATTTTCTTCCAGTAAATGTGACTATATTTCGGAGTCTGTTTGAAATATGAGTAAAACGACTGAGTTACATAACGAAAAACACTCAACGAGCGAAAAATAATTGCTTATCATTAATGCTGATTCATATTCCAAAACGTACAAACGCTGTTTACCTTGAATTAATTTGGGGGTAGAAATCTATGTATGTATTTTGTGATAGTTATTCTTATGTTCAGGTCATTTGCAGAAATTAATAACCGTTCCCATGTTGCTTTTGAAGGCAAGGTACAGCCTACATAATCGAGAGTAGACCTATAAAAATCAAACCACATAATATTAGTTCATACTGAATTATATTTTTAGAAACTCTTAGTATATCTGAGAAAAACCAAAAATGAGGTGTTGTAAGTCTTAAAATTCGATTTTTTTCCAAAACCTGGTATAGTTTCAGTTTTACTTAGACTTATCTTGTAAGTTTTTTTTTCTGAAAATTAAAAATCTGTGTTCATATTAAAAACAAAGTGGCTTTAGTCTATGATACTTCGCGTCTAAACAAGCACACCAGTCCTGTGCGTGACCATTATACAGCAATGTGTGTTGTCAGGGATGCTGCGCTAATTGTTTCAGTCTTTAGATGATCTACAATGTAAAATGTGTCTTCTAATATTTTTTCCCATGTGGAAATAATGCTCTGTGAAAGCGGGTTTAAGGTCACTCGCTGATTTTTCCCTTGTAGGTCACTGGCTGTGGCTCTCGTCTCAAAAGTGGCTCTCTCTCTTGGTCTGCGAGTGGTTGCCGCTGTCTCCTGTAGCTTCTCTTACAACGCAGACACAGTAACTGCTAATGAAATAGTTAGCGGCACCTCCTGACTTCATTCCACTCCAAACTTTACCCTCTGGCTTGTCTGCCCTTGGTGTATACGACATATTTATTTCGGGTTTCTCTGGGGTTTGCGGATTACAGGGTGCAAAGGACACACGGGAGCCTTCTGCTGAGTTGTAGCGAATATTATGTGAAGAAAAGTCCGCATTTCCTCACTGAAGTTGGAATCTCTTTCCTTGTGGAAGTGAAAGCTCTGGCGTCGGCGCGCACACACTCGAATTAAGGTAAAATCAACCCATGATATACCGCATATTGTAAAGTTTCAAATGATTGTTTTAAGTTGTCTTTTATGTGGTGCTGTACAATTACAGCATCGTCTTAAAATTTCCTTGTTTTTGCATTACTTTTTCGGCGATGTGTGCTTGCTTTTAAAATAGTTGATCTGGTGTGTCTAGGTTAATCACACTGTAATTCATTTGTTCTCCTTTACGGTGTTAGTGTGGCTTTTCAAGAGCAGCAGTTGATGTGAGTAAAACTGGAGACCTAGTTTGTTTTGCCTTGTGGAAACTAAACGTGTAACCTCTTGAACTGTGCTGTTAATGTGTTTAATATGGAGTCGTGAGCGTTTGAGCCAAAATATTGTCACTTTGGTTTTGATAGCTTTTAAAAGTGCTGAATGTTGTGATTCTTTCCTGCACTTCCATTTTTTAAAAACAAATCTTTCCAGATAGGAAGGTACAGAACTAAGCCATGCAGATGGCCAGACTTCAGAAGTAAGTGGGGGGGGGGGGGGGATGGGCGGCATGTAGAATTGCACCAGCAGACCGTGTCTTTTAGAAGTATTTTGTTAGCTGGTGGGTTGTTAAATAAGGCAACCAAATTCCTCCAACTTTCTTCAGAAATTGTCTGACTGCTGGCTACCAAGGCCTTTTCTGTCTGCTTTGTATCTAATTTAGGAAATGTTGAGCCCTATAATCCTGCTCATAAGTGTATGATAAAAATGCAACTTCTGATGTAAGCTCAATAGCTATACATTTATGGTGCACTAAGTGAAGAAAAGTCACAATGCCACCCTTAAGACATGGAGCAGTGCCAGCTAATGTACGTCAGCCTGCAGTGATCCATATTCTGTTTGGGATCACCTGTTGGACACAGGCAGAAGGATGTGTTGCTGGTCACAGTGTGGAAAGTTGTTTGAAAAATTATAAATCTTGGAAATTAAATGTGAGTAAACAGTGAAGTCACCTAGCTTTTTTAGTTATGGATAAGGAAGTTTATTTTTTATCCAATACGATGTGATTCTCAAAAACAATATTACCACACAAATAGCCTTGCGGCCTTTTAGAAAATATAGTACGCTTATGTCATTTTCCATGTGAACATTTCATAGTAATTAAGTAATAACTCAATGTGGGTTAAAGTTGTAACAACTTCACTTTGCCTATTTTTTGGGGCTTTTCAGAGTTTCTCCTGTGTTGTACACATCAGTTTACAACATCCTGAGCTCTCCTGAATAAATCAGGTGGTTATTACTGAAGGCAGATTGGAGGGGTGGTCACTACAGTCACTTTTCTGCTGTTAAACTACAGCAACATGTGGGTGGGAGAGAGAATTTGTATTTCTGTGTGGTGAAGCTCTATGAATCAATTCTTCAGTCGCCTCCTGTTGAACAACAACAATATAGTCCAGGTGGAGGGCTTAGGGCAAAATTCAAAACCTGTTATATTCTCTACAGAATTACATTTTTAGTGTTTTTTTTTAATTTCTTAGCATTGTCAGGAAAACGTGTGGGTTTGATGGCAATTATTGTTGAGTAATGGAGATAACAGGGAGGATGGCTGCTATGTGGATATAGAGAGTTATACATCATTTTGCTTGTTTGAATTTCAATTTCTCAGTGAAACAGCTTGATTGTACAAATGTGAAACTTCCTTGAAGGAGTAAAAAGGCCAGTGTATCATGGTGTTGTAATACTAAGTGCAGTAGAAATACACCACAAATCCATAGAAACATGTTCACTCATTATGGCGTGTGTGTGGTGGGGGGAGGGGGTGACTTAGTTATGCCAGTTACATAATATTTGCATTACATTATCAAGTTATCTGCATATCTGTAAGGAAGAGCATGTTTCCTCCTTATTGTGCAGCAATAGAAACTATAATTTTGTTTGTAATAGAACCTGAAATGTTGAAAAGGCTGTCAAAAAGACAGACATCTACTATTGTACTAACTGTGCAGGATGTTGCAAAATTAACCTTGGACAAAGGTTTGGGGCTGTTTTATATACCAGGAGTAAAGGGCTGTACTTATTTTAATGATTAATCTGACATGCTTTGAAAGTGAGGACAAACAGCAGTTTGGAGGAGTGGTTAGGTCTCTGCTCTTGTAACTAGGAGGTTGCAGGCCATTGCTGTTGGATCTTTTTGCAGGTTATTTCACTCAGTGCAGTAAGCAAGCACAGTGCTCACTTGTAGAAATGGGTCTTCTGCAGGTCATTGTAAAGGACAGTTTGTTCTCATTTGACTTGCCCACATTAAAGGTACAGTGGCATCATGAAGAAATATCAGTATTGGTTGAATGTGCTGAAACTCTAGTTCCAAGAGATTCTGAAGGCAGTGTTGCTCATTACGCCCTGGTCACTCAGACTCATATCTAGTGTCTGTTTCTTTATTGACTGTAGAAGTAGTGCAGATGTTCCATATCGGATAATTGGGGTTGAGTGTGGAGAGAAGCCTAATGAAAACTCAAAAATGGTTTATTTCCAACCATATAAACAGCTGCAGCTCTGCATTTGGATCCATTGTTTTCTCTGAGCGGATTTTACTTTTATAAAATGTATGTGTTGCTCAAATCAAATGCAAGTAGCTGTTTAAATGTATCATTATTTCTTGGTACTGCATATAAGGAAGTTTTCTCAGGCGTTGGGAGCAGACAATGTAATCTTAAAAGAATTTGTCATGTGTAATATTTGACTACATATTTTTATTTTTTACCCTAGATTTGTCATTAATTTATGTCAATATCACATTTGTGATTTTTCTGTTGTACTATAATCACTCTTTGAGTATCTGTAAAATTAGGTTGCTCTCATACTAAGTATTTCTAAGCAGAGGGATAGACCTAATAATTTCAATGATGTGGTAACTCCGTTACTCTCCTATGATTAGCTTTTAAGAAAAGATTTATTTTCTGGTAAGTGTCTCTAAGACATACTTCCAGCCCAAAGCCATAAAGTGCTCTCTAACATGGCCAGAAATCCCCCTATGCCAAAGGGCGGGCCTCCTACTGTTGCAGAGTTCAATGCTCATGAGAGTCTTAGGAGTTTACGTCATCGTAACTGTCAGACCTTTTATATGTGTCTTGCACTGATTTAGGACATGACTTAAGAGAAGTAAGAAAGTGTCAGCTAATTATTATACCAGGTGTAACTTATGAAAACCTCAGTGGAAATCTAGGGGTAGACCATGGAAGACTTATGTCAATGTGCAGGTAGTGCACCAAAAAGTGGATGTTGCATAGCCTGTATGAGTTGTGGCATAGACTCTCCCGGCATCTGGAATTCTGCAGTGTTCCACAAAAAAGTCAATCAGCTCATTCATTGTTGATGGAGGTGGAAAGCTCTGTCTTGGTAATCGTTCCATAATATCCCATCAGTGCTTAAATGAATTCAGGTCTGGTGAATGTGAAGGCCATGACATACAAATAACATCAGTGTCAGTGTCTAGCTTTTCAAACTATTGGGCACACTGCAGCATGACTATGGTATTTTGCTCAGTGGAGCTCTCTGTGGACTATTTTTAATTAAATTGGCTACTTGCATCCAAGGCTGAAATTTGTAGCTAAATGATCTGCAATAGCTCGCCTGTCTTGCACTTTGTATTAATGCAGGGACATAGCCATCCTGGCCCATGCGCTCCCTTGTGGGGTGTATGTTGACATCATTTTAAACACTGTTACGTGTGAAACATCAGCCTTTCATTCAGAGTCACTGAGGTTTGTAATTATAGGTAACCAGGCCCCTCTAGTATTTTTATACATGACCAAAAGCATGCTGGGATTTTATTTACTGAAGTGATGCATGAAATGCCCTTTGGAAGGGTTTGGAAGCCCTTGTTTTCAGTATACTTCATGTCCCTCTTTTACCCAGGTGTTTCCATTGAGTGTGTTCTGTTAAGAGTTAAACAGAGAGAGTGTTTAATGATCTCCTTTAACACGCACAGATTAATATAATTTGTGCTGTGCCAAGTCAATTGTGATTTTGGGTAACCAAACATATCCATTTTCTAGACGGAGAAATGAATCTCTTATTTTATTTATTCATATTTTCTTCCTTACCTTGTCCTTCATTATTTTTTTTACTAATGGTTAATATAAAACTGCATGTTACACTTTTAGGATTAGGCATAGAAACTTGTAAAGAAATGGTTTACATTTTATGCACAATCAGTGTTGTTTTAACAGATCTCAGTTTTGGCCCTGTGCGGTGGTTGGTACTGTCTTGTAATTGTTATTTTGCACTCCTGTGCAAAACTCTAAAACACTATAGAAAAGCTAATTAAAGGTTTCCATGACTGGCATTTTTTGATGAAGTATTTCACACCTTACACAAGCTTGGAAAACCTGATGAAACAACATGCAAGAAGAATAATTGCTGTTTTTAATCCCAGATATCCCAGAGGGCTTACTTGTGGTGCGGGGCGGGGGCACTTCCTTCATCAGCACCCATTATTCATCAGCAGCCCCAAAGCTGGAGAAGAGAGAAATTACTTCATCCCTTGAATTAAGGGTAGATTTTCTGGAGGACTGATGTAAGCCCAAGGTGGAATTTAGTTAGGATGCCAGAGTTGACAAACCCACTCTTATGAACATGTGAAATGACCAGGAAGTTGGGACTTTACTTTGCCGTCTCTGTAGTCCCTGTGGGTGTAGCTCAGTGGCACTGGAAACCCTTAGCCTTAGCAGCTTCCTTAGCCTCACATGGCTCCAGGGTTCTGCTAAAGGGCAGCAGTGGAACTGAGGCATGCCATTTGGCTGTTGTGTGCGAACAGGCCAAAATCAACCACCTGAATCATGAAAGCACTTAGGATCTATGAAAACACTAGAGCATCATGGAGACTACATTCACTTCAAAATCCAGAAGTATAATTTTGAGCTTAAGGCTGCAATGTGGAAATCAGTGACACCTCAGTTTAAAAGTCAAATAATTTGTAGGGTTTTTTCTGCGTTCTGCACTATTAATGTTAAAATAAGGGTACAGAAACTATTGTCTTCTGATTTCTTGGCTACAATCTGTCTCTTCTGGGACAGTTATTATTCCAATGTAGCAGCTTTTCTATCTTCTTCTAGTACGCTTCTTTTAATAATAATAATTATTGCTTACACTTATATAGTTGCTTTTCTGGACACTCCAATAATTTGATATTGACACTCCAGTGTCCAGTGTAAAGTGCTTTACAGGTAATGGGGACTCCCCTCCACCACCACCAATGTGCAGCATCCACCTGGATGATGTGGCGGTAGCCATAGTGCGCCAGGACGCTCACCACACATCAGCTAACAGTGGGGAGGAGAGCAGAGTAATGAAGCCAATTGATAGATGGGGATTATTAGGAGGCCATGATTAGTAAGGGCCAATGGGAAATTTGGCCAGGACGCCGGGGTTATATCCCTACTCTTTTCGAGAAACGCCCTGGGATTTTTTATGACCACAGAGAGTCAGGACCTCGGTTATTACGTCTCATCCATAGGACGGCGCCTGTTTACAGCATAGTGTCCCCGTCACTATACTGGGGCATTAGGACCCACATGGACCGCAGGGTGAGCGCCTCTTGCTGGCCCCATTAACACCTCTTCCAGCACCTTCCAACACCTTTTCCCAGGAGGTCTCCCTGATATGAAAATATCTTTTTTTCTTACCAAAATGCTATCAATTTCATCGATAATTAGATAAGCATTCATTTTAGCATAAAAGACATGATGGTATGTATGTCTTACGTCATCCACTGCATGTCCTCATTGCAGTGAGTAGAGATGAGCAAACACTAATGTAGCCGAGCAAAGCCTTGCAAACCTAACCAATACCTAACCAGTTACTGGTTGCTGTTGTGTTGCAAAGCTGAGTGACCTCAAGCCTAACCGAGCCCTAGAGGGCTTGATCAGGCTCAGGCTGCCTTCACAGAGCTCTTGCTCATAGCTGGCCAGTGTCAGAGCTCGGGCTCTGGTGTTCACTGAATTGCAAGACCCTATCTAGGCTCCAGGCCCTGTGCCAGCTGAACTTTGCAGGAGCCTGCGGTCTCTTCACTGCGAAGAAGAGTTGTTGGTGGGTGAAACTTTAAAGTAACTTACCCTTTTCATTTGTATGTCATGTATGTCCGGAACTTTCTACTTTCCTTTGTATATACTGAAAATTGTCAAGGACTTAAATTTTTAAACTTTCTATAGTGCACTTTTTAAAAGTCATTTTAAAAATTGTTTGGTCAATGTTAATATTTGAAATGAACTTTTTGTTTGTTCATCAGTCTTATTGTGGATGCACCAAAAAGTATGATAGATAGGCAAGTGCTATATTATTTTGTTTTTAAGGCACATTTTGCCTAAAGACTTTTTTTATAGATGGAAATTCAGATTCATGACAAGGGTGTTAACAATAGCCTATTTTTATCCCACAGTTGTCAAACGACTTTAGAATAATTGGCAAATTCAAGCAGCTTTTTGTTTTGGGCTTGAAAGCTTCAACTTGAGTATACGTTATTTTACTGTCTTTTCAAAGCTCAATTTTTTTCAGATGATACCTTAAATGCATTTATTTATAAAGTGCGCTTAAACAGAATGCATCCTCAGACTTAAAGATGTGTTGTAAAGTGTGTTCCAGATGGATCTGTTGAGAGAGTTGCTCTAGGTCACATTGCAACTGGATACATGTAATCCCTTCTACATTTCAATGCAACCGCATTCTGCTTTTCTTGGAAGAATTTCAGTTTTTGAGAACGGGTACTCTAGTTCTCGAGAGAAAAAAGTACATTTAATTTATGTGGACATTTTAGTAACTGACATCTTGGATGGAGTCAAATAAGTGAACAGTATTAATTTCTTTCATTAGGCATAAAGAGGGGGAAAAAAACATGTTCCTTTCAATATTAAGGCATCAACCATGTTGAATTTGGTATAATGGGAAGAGAGAAGTGATCACATTGTGTTCATCTCCAATTCAGATATTTGTCTCATGGGGAAAAATGTATATTTGTACACTGGACCACCGTACAATTGCAACAGCTTTTTGTAGAGGAGTTTGTAACTAATTTGATCATTTAATTATTTTGCCCTGTGTGCCTGTGGGATTGACAGGCGTTTGGTCTTTGGTACAAGAAAAAATCATTTGAGATCAATAAAATAACTTGCGTGTGGGGACTCTGTAAAAGAACGAGCCAGTTGTTGGCTCAGTTGCTGGCAGTGTAACGAGTGTGTTTAGCAGGGAAGTGGTCCAGTTGAGAGAATTGAAAAGATGATTATTGGTGTCAATGCAAATGGCAGCGATAGTAACAGTGACTCCAATTCCTTGGTTTCAGGCAATATTGAGAGACATCAAAATGGTCAGACTTTTCTTGTTCCTCTGGCAATTAGCCTAAACAGAGTAAATTCCTTTGTTCATTTTTCTCTTTTCCAGGCATAATGATGGATTGTAGATGTGCAGTCACTTTTATTATAAGGTTTTTATTATTTATCTACTGCATTTCCTGCACAATTTACTTTGAAGGGTCGTCCATAGTTAATCTTTGGAGGATAGTAAGTGTGAGTCACAGGGCTCCTGCCTGAGCCAGTTACCGGAGTGATGTCCCCCCCTCTGAGATCTAGAGCATGTAGATCTCTGCCGCAGCAGCACAGCCGGTCTTTTGGTGTGGCGCAGTTACCCACTGCATCGAGAGGGGCGCTGTGTGTGCTCAGAGCCTGCGATCAAGTGGGATGGAATCCCAGCAGGGGCAGGGAGAGCTGCATTCCCTGCACGTGGAAGGGACTGGTCAACACGTGGAAGGGACTGGTCAACACATGGAAGCTACACGTTTGACGAAACCTTGACCCCAGTCTCGCACCCTCACATTTAGGATGGGATAATGAAGGATCTGCAAAGTAAAAGCCCCTGGCTGGTAATGGAGAGTCTTGATTTGATATTGGCTGATATTCCAAAGATGACTCTGTCTTAGGATTTTTAAGTTTGCATGCTAATTAACTGGCTGCTCTCGAAGCATATAGTCATTGTCATGAGTGAGTTCCACCCACCGTGGTGCAGTTTTCACTCTGCATTTCGAGCAAGGTTTGACCTGGGGTCACAATGACACGTGTGCAAGGTGCCAGAACGGCAGTCTGAAAGGATGACTCTTTTTAGCTTGTTTATGTCCATACTGGTTCTATGCAATACTGTTGGGAAGAATCCTCATCGAAATATTGTAGAAGACGTTCTTGTTGCAGATGCTTCCCCTCCAGACTTGTTTGGATCGAATTGTTGGTTCTAAGGATGGTGAGAGCAGCTGTCTCTGTGTCGCTCCACACCATTCCTACAGCACTTGTGTGTCATTCACACTATCAACAGGCTGTTAACAGAAAAAGGATGTGCTGTTCCAGTACTGGAGCTGGCGTGGCTCTCTCTCGTCTGCGTTACTCACAAGTGGTCGCTGCTGACCTGAATATGTGGTTTCGCATCATTCTACGCTGGTAACTGTGACATGGATGACTAACCCTGAAGATGACCCGTCCCAGAGTGTGAAAGACAACAACAATAAGAAGAAGAATCGGGCACAGTGTTTTATTCAGTATCACGGCAGAGATGCAATGAAAAAGTTACATATGGAATTTTTCAATTTCTGTTTTTTACACACTGGAGTTTTTTTCTTAAATTAATTTTTAAAAATCAACTGTTTCTTATTTGCATACCGATTTCCCCTCAGGTCAAAGGCCTGCATTATTACGGCACTTTTAATCTGTTTATTCATTATTTTCTGGAAACCGTGGGATGTTACAGCCTGCACAGAAATTCTAGGTCTTGTCGTATTGCACATTCAAATACAGCTTTATGCATTAGTGGACAGTTTTATGTGTGTTAATGGTTTCATAGCCGTTTGTAATATTTAACTGCATTTCATTGGATTCCTGGGTTCTGTGACGACCGTGACCTTTCCTGCCTGTGCTGTAGCTCATGACTCATGTTTCAGTTTGCTCACACTCTTTTGTCACCTTGAATTTTCTGTGCGGACTGCAACACAGGCCTTGTTTATGGAGAAAACTGAACATTTTGTTCTTCCCTTACAATTACAAGTTTTCAGTTTGGAGTTCAGGCTAGTACCGTTTTGTTTAAACTTAAATATCACTAATTTCACAGACTGGGTTTATGACTTTCCTTTGCATGCATAGTTGAATATAGAGTTTTGGAGCTAATTCATTTTGAATGCCCCATTTATTAAGATTTTTTTTGTCCATATATCATAGACGTATGGTTTTTGGTAACACAATTTTCCTGCTTCCCCTTTTCATCTGAGCCTTATGCTTGTGCTCATTCTTTGTGCTCTTCAATATTTATGTTGTGCTTTACTCTTTGATGATATTGTTACTGAAATCTCCCTACCCCCTCCCCTGCTTATTTTTTGCACACAGGGCTATTTCTGAGCTTTTTATTGACTATGTCCAAGACTGAAAAAATTCCAAAGGTTTTGAGGTACCTGTAATGTGTTGGCATGACGTACAAACCGCATATGTTGCATTAGCATTATTTGCGGTGTGCTTTTGGAAGCAGCAGTATATCACCACATTAAAAAAATGCATGTATTGATCAGGTATAACTTATAAACTAAAATATAATTTTAAAATGTAGTTCTGGATTGATTTTTAATATGCATGAAATTATGTGATTGTTATCAGAATGGAAATAGTTTCAACTGCCGTGACAAATAAATGAACAAGACATGTTTCCGTGTTCCATTAAGATGTCTGTGAAAGCTGTATTTTTTTAAAGGAGCTCCAGCCTATATAATAATATCTGCCTTTGGAAACGGGCAGGCTTAGAAGTCTTGGCATACTACTTCTGAGTTTTAAAGATTCCTGTCGTGCTGCTGAAGCAGTGGTATAATCTGAAATGTCTGACTGTGGGGGTTGTTCTGTGCGATGGGGGATGGGTGGCAAACACTTCTCAGATCGGCTGGCTCAGATTCTCAGATCTGTGTAGACCTGCGATTGCCGATTTTGTCATTGTGTTTACCACATTTTTGTGAAATAGCTCTTTCCTGTATACGCCTCGCAGCAGGAAGGACTATGGGTCTTAAATTAGCAAGTTAAGGTCACAAGGAAAGCAGATGCTTAAGGCCTAAGGGCTGGCTAGACTGAAGCAGGTTTATCTTAAAAGGAAAAGGGTGACTGCTCTTAGTGGAGTGAACTCTAAACTGGTCCAATATGACATGTTGTTGTTAAAACTGTTTCACTGAAAACCATTTGTAGTTCTCGTGCTCTCCACCATTAAAGTAATTTTGTATGAGCTCTACTCTCACTACTTTGTATGAGGCCTACTGTACACTACTGATGGCTCAGCAAAATACTTCATGGTACAGTTTACATTTCAGTTGAATGGTTTCGCTAGTTTATTTTTGCTTGTGTTAGCGGCATTGCTAATTTTACTTGACTGTATCTCCATGCTATCAGTATTTTAATCTTAAACTATTGTGCAAACAGCATGCTTTTTTACAGATAACGTTGACTATTGTGATTTTTGGTAGCATGATTCAAACTTGATCCAAATTTGTTTATTACAAGTTAAGCGGTTACAAATTAATTAAAATTAAACCTAGAATATAAAAGTTAAAAGACGTTACAGCTGCAATACTTCATTTATCCAGTATAAATGGTCTCGGGACTAATGTGTTTTTTTTAAATATAGAAAGGTGAAATTAGAAAATTAGGTTTTTCTCCTGAAAGGGGACACTTGTCTGTGTTCACATGCCCAAAACGGATAGCTGAAATTACGGATTTGTCCAATTCTCCTTAGTAAGTATATTTCACTGTTGTGGGGGGAAGCTCAGTGTGAGGCAGAATGGGAAATGATGGTACTGCCCTTTTCTCACTGTAGTGAAAGTTGAAGTGATTACTTCAGTATTGCAAGCTGAAGTTTCTCACCTCTCTTTACTGTTTGTGCTTCAATACAGCACTTCCTAAAGGCTCAGAATAGATATTGATGCCTTTATCGAACTGTTGTTGGGTCATATATTCTATTGCAGTGAAGGTTCAGACTAAAGATCTGGTAACAAATTTGTATGTTTGAAATGTTTATTGGCAATGTCATGTTAAAATATCTCATTAAAATACAAAATATTAAAATATTTGTGTGATATATAATATTTTTATTAGATATAGAAAGTGCTCATACAAGAGAGACTTAAGAGCAACATTTCAGATAGTGTTCAACTTTATGGTCTGTCATTTTTGCATAATTTAATAGAATTATTCAGTGTTAATAGTAACTTATACTGTATGTGGTAAAACCTACCTCTATTGTAGATTGGTTGCATGTTAGTAGCAAAAGCTTAAACTCCATACTCATAACCCTAGAGTACTTACAGGAGGTAATTTGTATACAACTTATTTCTAAATATATTAACAGTTGACTTCCTCACCCTTTATGCAGTGTAAGTTTTCCAAGTCCAAAATGTAGCCATTACATTTTGGTTTAATCTAGTCTTCTACACAATTGTTTTGTTGATTATGTAACAAATATCTAGAATATATATAATATATATTATAGCCACCATAAAGTGCTTTTACTTTTTCGTTAATAAAACTTCATTGGTAACTTGCAGTGTAGATCCATATAAACTGATCCCTAACTTGAATTTGAAATCCGCTATAAAGTATTTTATCGATTATAGAGAAAAAAAAACCTAGAACTTCCTTTAACAAGCTGCAAAAGAGGTTGTTTAAGGATGTACAATGTGGAATGGAAGGTTTGCTTACCTTTTAAAATACTCTTGGAAATAAAGGTTGTACTGTAATATGAATTTGCCATGTTGTAAGAAAATATTTGCAAGTGTCTACAATAACAAAAAGGAGCTGCACAGAGGAGCAGTGGTTAGCATTGCTGCCTTGCAGTGTTGGGGGACCTGGGCTTAATTCCCGGGGTGCTATCTGTGTGGAGTTTGTGTGTTTTCCCTGTGTTCATGTGTCTTACCTCTGGGTCCAAAGACGTGCCGGTAGGTTAATTGGCTTCTGGGAAAATTGGCTTTGTTGTTGTGAGGGTGTATCACATCTTGTGCCTGCTGCTTGCTGAAATAGTCCCCAGCTCCCTTACAACTGGATTGGATGAACCAGTTAGAGAATGGGTTGATGGATGGGAAAAACAAAAATGAATAACAAGAAAGCAAAGCTTTTGTGTTTGTCTTGACACCTCAGGCTACATGGCTCATCAAGGGTGTCATATAAGTGAGGGTTAAATTAGTATAGTTGTACATTGCAGTTTTATTTTGTTGTTGTCTGTAACTGAATTTGTTTTTAAAATACTGGTCATAAAACTTTTAGTCACTGTCGTAAATCTTTCTGATACGCCATTAACAATTATTAAAATATTTTAAATTAGATCTATTCATTATGTAGTACCAATTGCAAGTTTTGTTGGAAGTTTCTTTTGTAATTAATTTTGGAATTAGTGTCTAATTTCCTGGAAGTGACATGCTTCTTGATTTTATAATAAAATTACAGTTACCTCAGTAGGCCATTTTCTTGTAAGTACATACTTTCGTAAAGACAGGAGTAATTTTGAAACAATGTGAAATGACAGCGAAAAGGAATATTTTCTGCATTCACAAAATTATGTAAATTGACAAAATATCTGTGACATGCTCTGAAAATCACAAAACCAACCACTGAGACTGCAGGACTTTCCATCACTTTAAAGGACTGGGTGATACTAAGGGAATTTTTGCAAGTTTCAGACTTGTACCCACATCTGTCTATCATTAATAATTTGAAACAATGTGTATGAGTCAACTGTAAATTCTTTTTCGAAGACTAGCAAGATGAACATTTTCAGTGATGTTTCACCTTTTTCAGGCTACATTTCTGTGTACAGCCGGTAATTATATAATCACGTGCAAGGGGAGAAAGTATAATAGTCTCAGTGGGAGATTGTGTCTCAAGTAACTGCAGGTATTAAAGCTGCCTGTTGCTTGTCAAATCGGACCAATGTCTTTAATTATTTAAACAATTCACTGTGGTTTGGGATTCACAAGACCGTGCTACAACAAGGGTTGCGTTTCAATTCTCGGAACAAGCAGAACAACCTGCCCTGTAGTCTCTTGCTGTCCGGCAGTTGTCCTAGTGTACCTTCTTGAGCACACAAGCCAAGCTTAGGTTTCCAGGGGAACCTTTTTAAGTTAGGCATTGGGTTACTGTAAAAGTAACTTGTAAGTTCATGACTGATTTACAGTATACTTCAGCATATCCCTTCTATTTTTAGGTATTCATTCACAGTGTCTGTTTACAAGAACATTCTTGTTTCTTAATTTCTCTCCTTCATAGAAGCTCAGGACTGAGCAGTGATGTTTATACAGATATCCTGTGATTCACTGCACAGGTACTTCAAGGCCTGAGACTTAACAAAGACGCCATGCAATTGTGTGCCAGTTTCAGAATCACAGTAACCAGCAACATGTCAGATTTGTCTTCAGATAAGTTCTTTGTCTTGTGAGGTCTAAATATCTAGCCGTGTTTCCTGTAAATCAAACATACAGCTGATTTAAATTTAGCAATGTGTACCAAACCAAGGACTGTTCCCCCTGACTTACAAGACATTTATTGACTTCTTCACTGGTGATTTTCTGTTTATTACTAATGTATGAGAAGAGGATCAACCATTAGTAATGGAGGGGTAATCTGTATTGGAACAGAAACAATATGGGTGTTAAAGAAATTGATTAGTTCGGTTATTAGTATGACTTTTTTTCTTTTATGTGATTTTTTTGCTCAGGAAAAGAATGCTGCAGACAGATTTGAAAAATGTTGGAGAAGATAAAGTGAACTCGCAGTTGTATTTTGGTAAATAATTTCAAACAAAGCAGATGCAGGTTTGTGATCTTTTTGGACTGCAACAACTCTCATTGATTAACATACCTCTAATTCATCAGGATATCTGATATCTAATTACAAACTGCTAAGTGTATGATAACCAGATGCACATTTAGATGAAGAAACTTAGGAACAGCAACAAATATCTTCGTCTTGACTAATGATGTTCCCTGTTCTTAGCCAGTTACATCTGGCTCTAAAGCCCCTTGATAGAGATGTTGCTTCACGTTAATAAAAATAAAGGTAATATTTGTTGGGTCACTGTTCTGTATTCTAGGTCTAATGCATTTACACAAAAACAGTTGTGAATCCTGACGTTCTCTGCTTGATTTTTGCTTCGGCAAATCCTTTTTTTCTATTTCCAGTGCAGCCCTTCATAATAAAGTCCTGATGTGTAGCCTAATGGGTGTATGATATTTCATCATGTTTCACTGGGGAGGTGTGTTCACCTCCTGCTGCAGAACTGCAAATAGAAACTGAATTGAGACTAGCATTTGGGAGGATCATCCAATACACAGGACATCTGGATAATTTCATGTCATTGTTGGGAATTCCTAGTTCTGTTTTTTTTTCTGTTCCATTGCTCCTTTTTATACAAACGTGCTTTGTGTTCCCCCCCCCCCCCCCCACCAGTGTAGAATGTTTTATTTGTCCCGTGGGAAGAGAAAAGTTGTGTTTGAAGGCCAACCCAAGAGCTGCAAAGCAATATCTGTGCCAGGCGCTTACTGATTTAATTTTCCTAAAAAAAGGCCGCAGTGTGGAAAAGTGGTCAGTGGTCTGGAGCGGAGAGTCCTGGGTCCAAACCCCAGGCAGGGCACTGCAGTAGTACCCTTGAGTGAGGTACGTTTCAGTCCGACTGCTCCAGTAAATATGAAATATAATAGTCGCCAGTTCATCATTGTAAATGAAAATTTGTTTGAATTTTGTGAGAGATTGACTTAATGTATAAGATTAGTGGGGAAAAATTGTGTAGTGGAGAATAACTTCAGTCTGGATGCTTTATGGCCACTGAGTAGGACTCATTTCTGCTAAGTCATTTTTTTTCAAGGCTTTTCTTTTTTTTGTTTGTTTGGCTTAAACTTGTATAGCAGTTCTTGCATCTGTCATTTCAGTTACATACTTAGGAATGTCTACATTAAATAACAGAATTTGGTATTGCAGTTCTCTTCTACTGATTTATTCTGGAAAGGAAAAAAAAGAAGTTATATTCACAGTCAGATGCTTAGTGAGACCACAGGTTTGCCCTGTACTTAAGGTTCAGTTCTTAATGACACACTTGGAGGGTGAGTAGACTTCACAGGATCACAGGATCTAAGACACTTGCAGAAAGTGTGATCTTTTTAAAACTTTGATCCTTTCTCTGATGGTATGCAGGTTGAACAAGAAAGCATCCACAAGAACAGTCGAGGTGTTAAAATCTGGTAATTATCAGGAAAATAACAGTAATTTCTGTAGTGAGTGCACTGACATTTGATTGAACAGACTTAACACATGGATCAATTAACTACTAACTACCAAAAGAGCTAGATAGACTGAATGGACTCATCTCATTTGTAACCATTTTTCTGTTCTTAGAAATAAGTTAATTATGCAGATTAACATTTGTCATCATCATGGTTGATCAGCAGGGGCTCTCCTATGAAGGTTATAGGGCAGTAGCTAATAGCAATGCCAACTGAATATGTGTGATGCACCAGGTTGCAGATCCAGTCTCGTTATTCTCATGGGCTGGACAAGCATGTTCCTGTTCACTGCTCTCTGAACCCTAGATGCCGCAGATCATCCCAGCTCATCCCACAAATGTCATGTGGGGCTCAAGTCTAGCGAGCTGAGCATCTGTGGTATTACTGTCTTGTTCTCGTCTGGTATGAAAGCTGGTGTTGCACGAACAGCGTGAACATTGCTCATACTAGCTTGTTGTCATGTCAGTATGAGCTATCAAGGAGGCCAGTAAGTGAGGTTTCAGGACCTGATCTATATGGCACTGTGCAGTCATAGTTCTGTAATGAATACACTGTCTTACCCAGACCTCCCCAATCCCCTTTAATCTGAGGGAGGTGTTGTGACTTAGTCTCCAGATCATGGTCTGTGAGACACTGCTGGGTGCGAACACCACTTGTTGATTAGCGACAGTGCACTAATACGATCCAACCATGTAGTACCGATGGCACAAAGATGTTGTAATCTTGGTAGCACATATTGGTTTCTTTGTGGTTTTTTTTTCTTTAATTTCTCCATGCTAGGCACCTTTAAGCATAGTACCCGTGGCCACTCAACTTTCACCCTAATGAGGTGATTAAGTGCATATGCACAAGCCACTCACTTGAATGCATTATGGTCATGAAAGATCAGTTCATCAAAATTCTGCAAAAAACTTTTAATCAATATCCAAGTCATCATACTTTATTTTTCTATAAATATGCATCGTTTTTATTTTTTCTTAAAATATTTAACTTAAAATATAATGTATTAATATTACACATTTTATTTTATTGTCATTCAAGTCATCTTAAATTAAAAGGTTTGGCTAATGGTGCAAATGTAAGACTTCTTGGATAAAACCCATTTATAAGGCAGGGCATTTTACCAGAGCACTGTAAGTGAATTACCTTGCTCTAGTCTAGGGTACAACTGTTATGACTCACACAAAATTTTCAACTTACAACTTCCCAGGGCCTGACCTCTACTCCACATTTCATAAATAGAATGCACATTTTCAGAAGATTATTTGACAGGATTTTTTAAATGGTGAAATTGTATGTTTGCAATTGCTTTAAGAGATTTTTTCATTTCTCTTTGTGTGGTGAGACAAGATGGTTGTAATTTTTACAAAAAAAAATGTCTATCATCTTTCTCTTTGCTTAGCCGTTTGAAACAATTTGTAAACCACTCAATAAGTGCTGATGAAGACACAATATCAACAGTTCTGCAAAGGGTTTAACATGCATTTTGCTGTCTGTTCTTCACTGTTTCACTGAATTTGTATGTTCTGCATTTTAAACATTGCAATGTTTTTCCAGATGTTATTGTCACTAGCTAATTCTGTATTGTCAATAATTGTGTTATTAAGCTGAAATGTCTTTTCCTTTCTATTTCTACACCACATATACATTAAAGCATGTGGTCTATTTTAAAGACATTTTCAAATGGAGATTTTTTGAATGTCTGGAACGACTCTTCAGTAAAACCTTTGATGCCATAGAGAGACCTGACATATTCTAGAATGGATTTGGGTATGTGGGTAATGTCTAATGCTCATACTCGTCCCGGTATCTTGGGTTATCAAGTATTTATAATCAAACCAGTGCTAACCTCTGGTACTTACATTGTGTGCAGAAAGACATGAATCATTTTTTGTGTATCATTCTTCTTTAGTCATAAGCAAAGTAAAAGCCAACAAACAGTATATGAAGTTGTCTGTCTGAACTGCCCAAAGCGTTCAGTTAAACCCGCATGTTAACATAGACGTTCTTATCCAGAGGAGCATTTGCCATTTAGGGACATGCTTATTTGTACCATCATGAGCTCCTTCAGGCTTTCTGCAAAGTTATTTTTTCACTCACTCCATTTCCATTCACTTTTTTATTTCAAAGGGCAGGAATTGCTTGACACACCTTTTGCCTTTTAAAGTGAATAGGCTTGCTCCGTTTTCTCTGACACTTGTTAATTATGCTTCCAGTCTGGTTGGGGAAGATTACATGATTCCATGTAAAGTTTTAAATGGCATGTAAATGTTATGCATCTCCCTTTAAAGAATGGAAACTTTCTTACAATAGCAAACTGTGCACACAATTAATTAACCTAATGCTTACATAGTGTGTGCATGTATATACATTGATGAGCAAATATCTTGGATAGCTTAGAAGCCATCATGAGTTGATATGTATGTTATGAGCATCAGCAATTTACTCAGTCCTTGCAGTGATGTTTTTTATTGTACCATATTTATTATTATATTTTATTATTATGTCCAAAATTTAGCAGCCAGGATCCTGACCAGGTCAAGTGCAAGTGATCACATTACTCCTATCCTGGAGTCCTTGCACTGGCTTCCTGTCAAATTCCATGTGGACTTTAAA
Organism: Atractosteus spatula; assembly: GCF_055471065.1. Lineage (NCBI taxonomy): Eukaryota > Metazoa > Chordata > Actinopteri > Semionotiformes > Lepisosteidae > Atractosteus > Atractosteus spatula. The sequence continues at coordinate 51,398,720 of NC_142709.1, forward strand.
ATCCTCATGCTCGCCTGTAAGGCTCTGCATGGCTTGACACCTCAGTACCTATCTGAACTATTATTGTCCTGCTCCCCACTTCGCAAACTTTGCTCTTCTCATTCTGGTCTCCTAACTGTCCCCCAAGCCCGTCTACATTGTATGGGTGACAGGGCCTTCTCCTGTTATGCCCCCAAGCTCTGGAACTCTCTGCCCAAGGATATCAGAGAGTCACCTTCTCTAAACTCCTTCAAATCCAGACTCAAAACCCTCTTCTTCAAAAAAGCCTTTACTTAACTGGTTCCATTTTTCACCCCTCTGCTTTTCCTAGTACCAGCATCCATGGTCTCCTCTGTACATTGTAATTGTGTTTTATCTTGTGTATTCTTTTTATTTATTGTTGTTCTCATTCTGTAAAGCGCTTTGAGAACCCACCTTTAAAGGCGCAATATATATATATACTTTTGTCACTAAGAAGATCAATGAGAGAAAGTGCTGCAATGATTGCATAGCAGTGTATACATTATATATAAAATACATTTATGTACATATTTCAATATTTGTTTAATATCTGGAAGCTATTGGTTGGCAAATTGCAATTATTCTACTTCTTTTAGAAAATGGCATTTAATTGAGATATTTAACCCACAGTACCTGTGTGTTTAGTTTTATAATGGAATTAATTTAAAATAAGTCAGATAATGTACCTTAAAATTACACATGGCATCATAACTGTAAGTACTAATGAATGTCCATACCATCTTTTTAAAAGTTTACTCTTCATTTCAAACTAAACCAATAAACAGCTATTTCCAGCACGCAATGCTTTGTGCTGGATGTGTCTGAAAGCTTCTGTCTTGATTTACAAGATCCTGTGAAGGCAATAACACTTTGCGTTCTTTTCTGAATTGAAATGTCAAAGATGTCTAAGTATGTGAAGAAACAGCAGGCTTTTGATTTCTACGTTAGACTGATTTGTTTGTCCCCGTTACTGTGTGAAATTTCCTGAGGTTTCACATGCTGCCATTTAAAAATCAAATTTGCTGAATACCTGCGTTTGAAAGGCTGTCTTTCAAACCAGTGATTTAAAATTGAGTACTTGTTCGTATTCATTGCTCCATGTGGATATAGTTTTTAAATGGGAAGTAATTCTACATTGTGAAAAAACTTCAATTACACTCCGGCCAGCATCAGTCATGCAAGATCTAGCATATTGCATGACTAAATATGCTAAGAAAACCTGTAGAGTAAATTTATAAAAATTCTGAATGACATTAAAATGAATTCAGAAACATTTCCACATTTATTAAATATAAAGTTGGTTAATTAGTTTAGAACGGCCAATTATGTTTTATTATACTCCTGCTCAAGTGGGAATTACCACTCTTAATGTTTCATGTTACAGTGACAACCCCTGTACCCACACAGGGAGGACACCTGCAAGCAGTCCTCCAGGTCCACCCATTCACTGAGCCTGCTCTGCAGTGAGAGACAGGTGATTCAGTGCGGATTGGAGGAGAGGCACCTCCTTCTATGACATCACCATCTGCCTCCACCAACCAGGACGTTGCAACAGCTATTTTGGTGGAGAAGGGAGGTCTGACTAAGTAATGCCTTCCCTACCCTCTCTCGCCTCTGAGCTGGTGGTGTTGTTTATGGGATCGTCGGCCAGCTTGTGAAGCTCCTGGGTAACTGTCATGGCACCCTGGGATCTGGGGAGATCAGGGAGCCCTCTGCAGTTTTCTATTTATAACATAAATAGTGCAATTGAATAAACCAGTATAAACCTAATGTAGCTTTTTCACCATTTCATTGTAGCATTTTGCATTGCATTCATCTGGTTTTCTAAAACCAGTTTAAGCTGTTTTGTTTTAACGCCTGCATTAAAGTTGGTCGTACATAAATTCCTCATTTTCCTAGTACTGTTCCGGAGTGATTTCTTTCCAGAGTGATGTATAAGCACACAAAACACATTACCTGTATTTTCCAATATAATTTAGCATAGAAATAATAAATGTAACTAATTTTCACTTTGTAAAGGGATTTAACTTGCAGGTCTTCTTTTTTGCCCCTGTAGGATTTGTTGAAATTATAATGCAATGGGCTATTTCATTCTGTTCACATCAGTACATATTCTATTCAACCGTATACATTCCATCAAATCAATACACAACATTAGTTTTCTGAGTTTTGCTGTTCAAGGCAGGCGTTGTGCTGTGCTTTTCCGAACCATGAAGCTATGCAGCCAAGCTGAGACTCTTCAGAATTCCTAAAATGCAGGCAAGACATTGGTTCAATACAGAGGTTTGAGATTCTGCATAAAGAAAATACTTTTTTATTTTCTTCCTAAAGACTTACTTTGTTTCTTCCTATGGAGTCACCAGTTATTCCTTTTTTATCTAAGCCTGGCCATCCTAGTGCAGAATCTCCATTCAGACCTTTTTGTGCACACAACAGAAATGAGCACAGTGCATGCTGTCTTTAGAAATCTGCACTGTCAGAGCTATCGTGAGTTTTCACACACTGCCTCCGGCAGAGTTAGCAATGGATACAGGAGGGAGGTGGTGCTTGCTGACAACACTAAATGCTCCCTTGCACCAGACAAGGCTCAGGGGCCACACTTACCTGGCAACCAAAGTGATCCTGGTTGACTCAAACTGACCCAACCCCGACAGCATTCTGCAGATTGTTTCCAGCCACCTGGGAAGTAGTGGTTACAGTTAAGCTCAGACTCAATTACATATGTGATTTTGATTTGCAATTCAATTGTTCCACATATAATGTAGAAGGATCTCATAGTTTGTGATAACCACTTCAATGATCCATGAGTGCTTCCATAAATTGCTTTTTGTTTTGTGATAGGGAATTTAAAAAAAACCTTTGCAGATTGGGGGGAAAAAAGTGATGTATAACATTATAACTAACATGTATTCTGACCCTTGACAGCTTTTGCAATGGAAGCCAGGGCTGTGTAATTGCAGACTTGCCAATAACTGGAGTCTGCCAAGTGTGAACAAGTGTGAAATAGTCAGTGAGCCACGTGGCCATTACCGTTGCTGAACACAGAAACACATGGCCACGTCTCTGCGGTCGCCACAGCCGCTGAAAGTCGAACCCCCTTCTGTGTGCAAGCAGGGACTTGTAGCCCTCTCTCCAAGTGTACAGTGAGCTCATTTGTGCCTCTTAGCATCAGACCCAGAGAAGTAACTTTGAGCTGCATTACTCCTTTATTAAGTTTGCACTCACTTTCAGATCTTTTCATTGCATGTGGTAACATATTCGTTGTCATTTTCTGTTGCTCTACCAAAATATAAGGTCAAGCGTCAAGGATATTGGAAGGCTTGTTTTGTGAAGTTTGCTTTGCAACCCTTGTGGAATTGTGAAGCATTGACAACGTTTTCTTTCAGCTCCATTGCTTGAAGCTGAAATATGGGAAACTTGAGGAAACAGAAGCATTGCAACCTGAGAAGTTGAAGTATTTATGTTGTGGATTCAGATTTATAAAAGAAGTTTATACTCTAATGAGCTATAAATAATGCTATTAGGTATTAGACAAACTGGCATTGTTGCCAAGTTTGTCTAATACCTCATAAATACTCAACTTGTTAAAACATTTAATAATGAATAGTAGGAAAGCAAAATAGGCAGGAGGTGCAGATATTATTGGCATGATGCATAATGAAAGTGGAACAAACTGCAGATTTTACATCGATAGTCTATCGGACACATAATGTTGTTGACATGTTCAGTAGGGAGCAGATGTGTTTGTTGTTTGATGGAATAGCACAGTATTCAGTCTCAACTCATAAAAACATTCTATTTCTCAGTGTTTGGTATTGTGTTTGATAAAATTGTTTAAATTAGCTTCTTAAGAATCCGTATCGACAACTGTTTAAAAAGGCAGGCTTTTAATTAAACATGGAAAGACATGCTTGTGCCCTGCTGGGGTAATGAAGATCTCCTGCTTGCTGTCAGCTTGATTGAAGCTGCCTGGAGAACAGACACCAGAAGAGACCTGATCTTTGAAAGTGCTCTCGGGTCTCTATCCTGACCAAGGACAACTACATGATCCTTTTGTGACTGCAGTGGCTACATCACTTCAGCTTTCAGAAAGACATGTTTACGAGCAGAAAAACTTGAGCTTGCATGTTGTTAGCATGGAGCACAGGGGTAACACATTTAGGGTTAAGAGAAGGGATTGTCATCTTCTGTGAGGCAGAGTGATGGGACTGTTTGCTTGCTCAGACCTGTGTGTGGGTTGCTGATCCATTCCAAGCAGTAGCAGACAGCAATAACGTATGTCCTGGGTGGGGGCGAATAAAAAATATTTTATTTGATTTTCTCACTTGTCCTCCCTCCTTGGGTTCAAATCTCTTAACACCAGATCTGCCCTTGTTCGAGTGCACTTCGAGAGAAGCCTTGGCACTCTGTACAGGCCGGGAGTCTGAAATCGCAAAATAACTCCTCATTATGCCTACAGTTCAATTAATGCATTTAGTCAGAGTTATTTTGTTTTGTGCCTAAAAATAAATTGCTTGTTCTGTGTGAATTTTGTTACTTTTTAAAATCTAAAGCTCAATTAATGAAAGCTGTTTCTTCTTGTCATTGTCCCATCTGTCTCATAACCGCAGTTAATTGCACAAAGTTCCATATTCCTTAGTATGTTCTTTATAAAAAATATTTTCAGCAGTCCAAGAGTAGGTAGTTAATTGTCACTGTTACCTTGTGCAATGAAAGGCAAGCAGATGAGTTCTAGCTGAAGCAGAATCCTGGTGTTGTCTCTTTAGTATGGAATGTAGAACAGGAAACGAGATACAAGTCATCAAAATCCTCAATGTCTGTAACGGTCACCACAATGCACTTCTTAAGACTGAGCACTGAAATGTGAACCAGAATATACAAGTGGAAACTATGTAAAAGTGCATTTAAAAACAAAAAGAGGAGATACTTCCTGGCTGGTGGCACTGTGGAACAAGCTACCCAATCATGCTGTTGAAGTCCATTCCATGGTTTCATTCAAGAAGCACTGTTAAGAGATTCTTGGATCAACTAGCTCCTACGTACTAAAGGGGCTAAATAGGCAGAACTGCTGCCTGTCATATGTGACCATTTTATTCACAGATGTGCTTATTTCTGGTAAGGGTCGAGGATGAATCACCACAGAAGTTAGAATGCGGCTTTAGTATTACAGTTACTGTAGTAAAAAATGACAGGTATTTGCTGTTAGTCTGTGTGACTCAGTAACGATGGCAAAAACCCAGTATTTTTGCATTGTGTGAATGGGATCAGAAAAAAAACTGCAAGCCTACACATTCTGGCGTTTCCTGTACATTTGTAGAAACTCGAGACTGTTGCACTGTAGACTGTTGAAATTTATTCAGTCTTAACCTGCATCCTTTGAATATCGATTTCAGATATGGACTGCATATTTAGCTCCGGTTATTTTTTTTTCTGGACATCATAATATAGAAAACGGCTGACATTGCTTAATATAAAAAAATGTATGTCTTTAGAAAAAACAGTATACATATTTTGGGTAGGGACTAAATACTTTTTGGCATTGTTTTAGTGGATTGTTTGTGACAGATTGTGAGTCTCAGGTGACTTTGTTGCTTAAGTACTAAATCCCCTCATTAGAGAGTCAGTTGATTGGGCACAGGTGGTGATTTAAATTGTTGAAATTGTGAAAGGTAAAAGAAAAGGAACCAATATGTCATACTTAGCAAGAGAATGCTGCCTTGATGGTATGTTGGATCATACCAGTTCAACTGTCCAGTTCAGCAGGAGTCAAGTTGAGGCAGGAATGACAATTTTCTGTTGACTGCCTTGGTGGATGTCAGCAAGCATGGTGCAGACGTGCAGAGCAACATCCTCATTTCTGTGTACTGCCGACCAGTCAATGGGGAGGTCTGAGCTGATTGTGTGGGGAGGAGTGCCTGGAAGTTACAGAACTCTGCTTGGAAATATTGATGACTGCATGGCCACAAGTTGACCAAGACTTTCCTGTGGGCTCCTCCTGACATCATTCTAGCCTGATTGTATTTGTCTTCGTGCTGCTCCTGTAACAACATGGTTTTGTTGCAGGATGAGAGTGTGAAACTTGATGAGAACATGTTGTTGGTATCTCCTTCTCCAGACTTGGATTCTGACCGTTACTAGGACGTGACATCTATGGTTCAGAGACAAGGCACATGGTTGTCCTGAAGTTATGAGTGAAATGGGACAGAATCCTTCAAGGGAGCATCTTCTACCCAGTGCAAAGCAGGCATGGCAAAAATGCTGCTTGTACTGCCTCTGATTGTGGCCACACATGCTGATAACCTGCGACTTTCACAATGCTAAATGTTAATCCGCATAATGAATTTACCTGATATATCTGTTCAATAAAATGTCAGTTCACCAGCTGCAAAAAAGATCGATCTATTATTTAGCAGATTTGGCAAAGATCATAAACTTTCTGTTTCTGTAGCAGTAACAAGTGATGTTTCTTTTGATATTTGATATATTTAGATTTATAACCTTCACATTTTACTGCAAAACAGGATTTTCTCTTATATTCGAGGTACTATATTACGTACGTTTGCATTCCGCATTCTGTGGTTTGCATTTAAATTCAGCAATATTTGAATCAAACACTAAGACCTTACTATCTATTTCTGATTTAAATGTGTTTTAAATTTGTGTGAAAGATGCTAAACATGGCTATTGCAAGTGATGGGTGTTTTCTTGGGACTAGATGGACTATAGCATGTGGGAGATTTGTGAAAGCATGATTTACTCATTGCATTTGGGGAAATGAAAGAGAAACACTAAATGCATTAATCACAGTAATTCTAAGAATGGCTCCTGAAATGTATTATTGCTTTTAAGACCACAAGTGTCGGGAGACTTTTACACCCCTACATCAAAGTAATGTGATTCAGTTTGAAACTTTAACCCGGTGATACACTGTCTTGAGGTAAATTTGCACTCCAAATTTCTATTAATTGTCAGCATTAATCATGTCTCTTGAGTGCTAGTTACAATGCTAGTCTTGAAATTAGAGAATTGGTTTGATTGTTTAAAAAATGAGATTACTGTTCAGGCAGCAAACATCTTAAATAGTAATGTTTTAGCCTAGATTGTTACTGAGATTGTAAGGTTAAGCACTTTCTAAAGTCCATTTGTCTCAAAGGGTAATGTAGTTGTGAGTTTGAATTAATTGTAGTCGTGAGCAAAGTGGAGGATCCGATTATAAGTCCTGCGTTTCCCAGAGTGCTGCGCCCTGCTGATATCCTTATTTCAGAACACAGGCTTGGAGTGCAAATAAAATAGCAAAGAAGAAAGGTCAATTGGCAAATTCCAACTTGTTGCCTCAAAACAGAAATAGTGTCCAATTGTAATAAAAAGGATTGGGTCAGAAAGATTCATGCCTCAGTTCAGATTCTCATGCATAGGTGGGATCGCTTACACAGGCCAATTACGGATTCAGAATTAGGCTTTGTAGTTTTAATCTATCACATTCCGTCTGGTCTATGTGTGTCTAAATGTCCTGGCCCCAGGGTGTGAGCACTCAGCTGCATGTTAACTTATGGCACAATAATTGCTGCATCTGACAACCTTAACATTCTCAACAGGAATTCATTGCTATTCAATAGAACCATGTAAACACCAGATAGTTGAAATGGACAAACTTGGTGCTTTGAGCATTAAGAATTTAAGTCTACATGTACGTCAGCACTAAGTGGAGATGTCTGATACATGGGGAAACTGATTAAAAAAAGAAAAATAACCCAAAAAAGTAATTTGGCAATTTAATTTATAAATATATGGATACTGTAATTGGAAGTCATTTCTTATTACTACTCCTTCTGGTGTTTCAAAATCGGCAGTAATCAATACTTCTAGTCCTTATTGCATTAATCATTACTGGTACTGACCAAGTATTATGAGCAGAATATGGGCTCAGATTATGTTTTTACAGAGGAATGTAAAAGTTGGAAAGGACTGCATTGTTTTGTTTCAACTTGGATTCATCTTGTTTTCTGATGTTTGAAGTTAAGGATGTTTTGATTGTCATCGTTTTGATTGGTTTGTGCTGTGGTTATTTTCTTCTCAGGCAGATGTTTATGCACCTCCTCCATTTTCTTAAAAAAAGGTCCTCTTTAGCTTTGTTTTTTCATTGTGTTAAAGGGCACAGTGTTGCTGCCAGATGCTTTCCATGGAAACTCAAGGCGGGTTTTTTTGGGGAGTGGAATCCTATTCAGATATCTTGTGATCTATCCTTATTTCACACACCAGTGCACCAGAAAAGCAGTGGAGTGAAATGCATTGACAGATTGTACTCTGAAGAAAAACAATGTAATTCTGCAGTTTTCTTCTGTCACAAACATTAGCTGATTCTTAATGCACCGACCTATACAGGGACCTGTGTACTCAAAATCAAATTAACACTTCCTTTCTGCCAGTCACAGTTACTGTTGGTATTAGGCTGTATTTTTGTGCATTTGTTTCTGCATTTATTAGTTCTTTACATATTGAAAAGAACACATTTGGAGGAGCACCCTAAGCAGCAGATAGTGATTCTTATGTTTCTTCAGAAAGGCAGAGTTAAAGAAGATACCAAAGAAGTACAGAACAAGGATTTGATTTATAAACCCGTCCATTTTAGCTTGTTTAAGTATATGAAATAAAAATCCACAAAAATAGAAAATGGAACCAAGCTAACTTTTATCAACTGGAGCAGAAAGACCAAAGTCTACATTTTTAAAGCACTGAAACCGATAGGTAAAAATATTTACTCCAGATGTTAAAAGTGGACTAAACACTGAAGTATAACTTATCCTTGCTGTCTCCAAAATAATTTTGGGAAAAACTCCTCTGAGTAATTCCTGTCTGAGAATGAAATCTGTGCTCCTGATATCATTAGTTTATATGTTCTCCATTTCTCCCAGTGTTTTAATTATGGCCGTTACAGTACACAGTCCTAAAATCGATCACGCTGCTGTGTCTAGAAGTAGCAGATGAAGCGGATAATGGGCATGTACCTGCGCCTTCTAGACAGAACATCACGGACTCCCCTCCCCCACCTGCAGCTCTCATAGTTCCGTGAGTCATCGTGTGGGAGGGAGATGTATGCACAGACAAAAATGGCTGTGGTTGCTACCTGTTTGTGGTTGATTGGTTGCCCCCATCCCCCCAGTTGCTGGAGGCTCGGAAGAGAACAGCCGCTCATCAAGTGCTTCAAAGCTAGTTTGCTCAGTGTAACAGTTCAAGAGAAAATGGCTGCTGTTTCCATGCCTTGTTTGCACATCTGTCAGGAGATGACTGCACAGGAGAAAATGGGGTCTCCATCATGTGAAGCCTGAATGTTTTTTTTCTTATTATTATGGAGTTCTTTTTCTCTCCATCAGTTCTTTGAGAATACACTACATTTAAATGCAAAGCATTGCATTTTTCCCCGTTTATTCTCATGAATATGTATATATAAAACTCCTTTTTTTGCTGTTGTTCTTGAAAAATGATTCTGTCTTAATGACAAAGATGTTTCTTTCCAGCCACTAAAGATATGCATTCTGCTCAAATGTGAAATAAAGCTGTACCAAACTGCCATGTTTAAAAATTTGCTTCTATTTTTCTAATTTAGTGTTACGATTTCTGTTGGCACATGATACAGTACAATTACATTTCCAGTTACTTACATATTATCCTGATTAGTTAAGATGTTAGTCATGTTTCTTGCTTTGTATGTTTGCATCCTTTAAAATGTGCATGTAAGTGAATAACATTTGCTCATGTCACACTTCTGTTGTATTTGGAACAAGTAATAGGTTTATTCCATGCTGAATAAAGAAGAAAGAAAACACAACGTTTCGGCCGTGGAGCCTTCTTCAGGTATTCTTCTTCACCTGAAGAAGGCTCCATTGCCAAAACGTTGTGTTTTCTTTCTTCTTTTTTTCAACATGGAATAAACCTATTACTTGTTCCTTTGCAGCCTACACATGCTGACGCAGCTACACACCTAAACTACTTCTGTTGTATCAGCCTTGGGAATGTAACCCTAGAATCAGGAGTGACTATTTCATAATCTTGAATGTTGTACTGTGCCGTATTTAGTGGGCAAGCATGGTTTGTAAACTCAAGCTGGTGTTTGATTCTTCAGTTGAGCTACCAGGTTGTAAGTCTCAGCTTCTGTACTAAGCAACACTCATGGCAAAACATTCAGCTTAGTCCTTGAATTCTGTGTCACAGAATTCTGTGCTATTTTTGGAGTAGCTTAGCCTGCAAACAAAATTTCTCATATACAATTATTTCTCTTTTGCATAGTTTCATAATTTGATCCTTGTAAAGCATCGCTTCCAAGACTACTCTAAAGTTACAACTGTTTTAGTTTAAAATTACCTCTAATGAGTGTACTGCTCCATTAAGGTGCTCAACACTATGGAAACAAATTTATATTTTTTTTTTACTGCCTTTCAGAAATCTCAACTTTTGCTTTGTGCTTTTATGTAAGCTTTTGGTGGATTAAACATCTTTAATCTTTGTTGCTAGAGATTCTGACCCTGTGTACATTCTGCATTTTGCAGTGAGGAGGGCTGTGAAAATATAATGAACACAGTAGTGTTTCAGATAAATGCATCTAGTAAATGAGATTTTTTTCCTTGTTAATACAGTACATTCTTTAAGGATCTGAGAGCGGAAGATTAGACTTTAGCAAATAATCATTAGGATCAACGTGGGTGGCGGTTTTGCTGAACATTTTTAAAAACCTATTTATTGATTTTCTCATTTCATTTCTGGTTTGGTGTATCAAACCAAGCCTTTGCTCTGATTTCCGTTTGTTTTTTGAGAAAGTCTGAATAGTTTCAAGACTACTACATTCATTGGTTTTGTATTTTGTAGTCTTTGATTGTATTCGCTTATACTGCAGCATAATAGTGCTGTGTTTTTAGCAGACCGTTTTTCTTCCGAGAAGCCTGGATTGTGCACTAGAGGACTGTGTTCTCGGGCCTTCAGAAGAGCCAGCACACAAGGAGAGTTGACTCATCCCAGCAGAAGCAATCTGAATGAGATCTGCAGGGCAGAATGTTACGTGTCAGTCAGTATAAAAATAGAGGCGTATAAACATGCTGAGTGTTTCTGGGCCTCCCCTCCCCCAGCCACAGAAAACAGTAGTGTAGTTAATCCTCTGTTCTCGCCTCCCACAAGTAATTCTGCTTGACATTCCTGTACTGTTTCCTGGGATGTTTAGGGCTGCTATCCCATGTGACCTTGTCAAGACGTCATCAAACAGAACACTGTTGTGGTGTGATTTTCCTTGATCCCTGCGGTCATCTCAGGGTTTCAGAGGCCTTCGGGGCAGCCACATTCTTCTGCTGTTGATACTGTACCTGTGCACTGCCTTGTTTTCTTCATTAGCTTTGCTGATTAATAGCCAAGTACTATCTGTTATGTTGTCGCTCGAAGAGGAAAAAAAATGCAGCATTCTTATTGATGTCAGGACATTTTATTTGAGACCCCAAACCTACCTGAGACGGACTACAACTCATGTATTTTTTTTTAATTGAGTTGACTAAGTCAAGTTGTGGAATTTCAAACAACCACTATAAGAGGGTTTGTGAAACATTTCAAGACATTTTTCTGGTGAGCAATCAGTATGAAATACATTTTTTGAGGAAACGATCTAATTAAAAAAAAAACTACCGTAGCAGTCTGGAAGCTGCTGGTTGTGCCTTCTGGCACACTGTAATGGTCCCATGTGCTCTCTGATGTGGAATGGAGATCAGATCAACTGGAGCAGGTATAAAATCGCAAACCCTGTCTTATTAACCTCTGGGAACCAGAGCTCAAGCATCATTTCAATATACGTGTCTTAGGTTATCCCTTCCTGAAGGCTATAAAACCTATGGCCAAGTAAACCTTATCATGACATGTATTTTAAGTTGAAATACAAAAAATGCGATTATTAACGTTGTTTTATGGATAGCCAGAGAGACCATGGTGAGCTTTTAAAAATGCTGCCAGTGTGGTGCCACCACTTGGAGGTACAGGTCTTTATCATTAGATGAAACTGTCAGTTTATCAGCTTTTGTGTTCTGTTGGCATAATTGTATAATGTTATTATCATCTTACAAATTTAGGCCAAGTGTGCAATTATACACTGCAGACTCCTCACGGATGGTTTAGTTAGCTTTAAATGACAGCATGATCAGTGCGGTAATGATGTCTGCAGGACGCAGCCGTTTAGAATGTAGCAACGGTGGTCTAATTGAGAGTTAAATTAAATCCTGGTGTGCAAAGAGCATTGCTTGAGGCAAGTAATTCATCTGATACCTAAACATAACAGCTATAATAAATGCTAGTAATTTATCTTTACACCATAAAGTAATCACAATTAATCAACCGTAAAGTTCCTAAGAATAGGCTGGACCCTCTTAATTAGGATTCACAATGGTGACACCTTGGTTCTAAATTTCAAGTAGCCAGTGTGTATGAGTGCTATTGTACTGTCAATTCTAGGGAGGGATTTTGTATAAAGGTTTTGTCTGTTGATGAATAGTTTGCTTCATGAATCAAGCTCTATAACTCAAAATACTTTAAAGATTTGTTAAAATTGTGATTTCTAGTCAAATTCAGTTCAAACAAATATTGAGTTTATAAGCAGAACCATTTCTACCCCTGTCTTGAGCTCCACTTCAATTGACACCTTAGGTGCAATGTTAGGCATTTGGCACAGCAGGACAACGGCACATCTTGCATTCTACTGCCATTAACAATAATTAGTGTTGTTACCTTTTCTACTTTGTACAAAATAATTCAGATCTCATTGCTCTCCCCAGTTACCAAAGAATTGTTACCTCAGTTTCCCTGCAATGTTTCTGTCTCACATCATGATATTATGATCTGATGTGCGCTTTTTGAATGGTTTTGGAATACGGGGATGTTTGTCTGAAGAACGGTAAGCAGCACAACAGAGAAACTTCAGAGGAACATTTTACTTGGGATAACTTTGGGCTCGAAAATAAACTGGGAAACTGGCATAGCACTAATGGACTTCTTGGGGCTGAAAGATGGGGGTGGTCTGTAATTGGGAGCTGTAAATTGTTTAACAGTTATTTGAGGTTTAAAACTTGATCATCTACAGATAATCTATGTTAATTTATTTCCGTTTAACTTTAAGGTATGTTGTCCTCCTGTTCTCTAAAAACGAGTATTTCTCAAGTGTTTTGATCAATATTATAGATGAAAGCTTTGCTTAAATTTGATCTTTTTGCCTTTCTTTCTGTTGTCGCATCATTCTGTTTTACAGTTTAAAAGAAATTGAAAGAGTTGTCCACAAGGTTGCCACTTTTAAAGTGACTACTTAGAATAGTATGAAGGAAGCTCACGGGACAATTGTGTTAATTTAAAAAGGCTTTTATCGCACCTTTCATGACACACTTTAGAATTCATTTTTGCTGACACATGATAATTAAAATATAACCTTTTGTATTATTACATTGTGACTTCACGGTGCCAAACTAATGATGGAGTTATTCCAGAACAAAATGATGCTGAATTTTCTTATTTTCAATAACATCGTTCCTCTCTGTTGATAATTACATTGCTTCTGTGACTCATGTTTACAATATGACCTTTAAGAGATGATTTGTGGGTTTCAGTCTGATGTTCAATTTATTGATCCTGGCTTATTATGAATACTGCAGGCTTTTAAAAATGGCATAGTGTAAAGATTGCTTTGATTTGAGAAATGTAGAAATGATATTCTTTTCATATGTTGCTGGATTTTAGGACAACAGGATAGTGGTACTGGATGCTAAACTACATTGAGTTAGTACAAAGTGATTTTTCTTTGCCTATTCTTATATGATAATATAAGTATAAGTTAAATTATAGCTGATAGCTCTTTTGATTGTAGTAATAGTTAATGCTTACACAGTGACTTTCATCCCAAATTACCCAGTAGTGCTCTATATATACAGTAGGTGGGAACCTATTTCATTTACAACTGGAGTACGTTAGTGATCTATGTGCTCTATGAATTCCGTGCAGAACGTAACCCTAACAAATTGACATCTACTGAAATTTACATAAGTTAGAACGCACTCTTGTACAGTACTTGGCAATTCCAGATATTATTATGGTACTGTAATAATGCAGAATTAGACTATTGCAGTATAAGTGCAGCTTTCATAAACAATAGTCTACGAGCTGTTGCATGAATACACCATCATTACCATCCATCTTCTAATGGCTTCTCCCAGTTCAGTGTTAGGGGAGAGCCGGAGCCTATCCAGCCTATCCTATCGTGGGGCAAGGTTGGGTACACCCCGGATGGGATGCATAGCAAAACTGACAGACGTACACATACCAGGGTCAATTTTCCAAGACGCCAACTACAATTCCAGTATGTCTTTGAACTGTGGGAGGAAACCGGAGCACACGGAGGAAACCCATGTAAACTAAGGGAGAACCTACAAATTCCATGCAGATAGCATCCCAGGTCCAGAATTGAACCCAGGGCCCCAGCACTGTAAGGCAGCATTGCGAATCACTGTATCACCATGCCTACCCTTAGAAAATTACCATTCATAATCTTTTATTGTAAATCAAAACATTTTCCTAAATGAAACATTTTAAAACCCTATAATCAAAATAATTTAACACCAAATATAGAATATTTGCACACTTTGAAAATATACAGAAAATAATAAAGGAAACATTGGAGGGAGAATGACATTTACAGGAATTTATAAATACTGTACATTTCATTACCCTCAACTGATCTGCTCAGTAGTATGATATGACTACAACACAGGTTATTCACAGTTTTTAGCAAAAATGATGCTACACATGAAGTAGAACCAAGCGAGACTAAAATTCTGAAAATGCAAGAATTCTATTGAATCAACTACTTTGAGTAGTTCTAATTAAAATAACTTCCACACATTTTAAAAGATGAAATATTTGAAAGATTCCAATAATCAAAACAATGCCAAGACCACCTAATGTTCAAAAACAATTTTTATCTTAAAGCACACATGTATTAATGTTTCTTTTAATTATAGTGGTTAGTGAAGAAGTGTAGCCAATAATAACTCATGATGTGTAAGAAAGAAAAGAATGCATTTGTACTTTAATACCTTTTAATACAAATATGATAATAAGCTGAATAAGATTAACACTCACCAAGCCTACAATAGTTGATTTAGCATGATTATAAATATATTTGACTTTGGAGATTAACTCTTTAACATTACTGACACCTTTATATTAGGACATCTGGGTTTGTGGTTTTTAGAATGAAGGACTCACGAAATTACATCTGTTTTTAATGAAGTGCTCCCAAATAAAGTGATTTGTGTTTTTTGAACTTGTTTGTTTTATTTCAATGTGAAATTCCAGCTTTAACATTGGGAGAGGCTTGATTTGTGTGTCAAAATAGAAATCTATCAAAGTAGTTTATTTACATTATTAAAATACAAACGATTCAGCTTTTGTTTGAAACGGCCTGTAACACATGGTTTTCTAATAGTTTAAATCTTGTGTACAACAACACAGGAACCCTTTCTTTTCAGGGTCTAAATTTCTACACTGCAGCCCAATCTCCATATGGGGAAATATAAGAAGAATGACCACAGTATTTAGTCATCATATAATAGTAAGCAACAGACGTATAAATGCTTTGAGAAAACATTTTTTAAAAAGGGTTTATAATTGTACTCACCAGTTACTGCTACAGTTCACCTTAAAACCATGGTTTGCTACCCAACTGTCCTTACAATAAGCCGATAAAATGTTTTTCTTCTTAAAGATCTTACTTAAAGGATCTTGGCTATATAGCTTCTGTAATATGCCTAACTGTGGGGATAATTCATGAAACACTGAAAGGCTCCACATAAATTATGCATGTGCTTTGACATGGAGACATGGAGTTAACTGTTTTATTCCATGTGGATGACCAGCAGTTTCTTTGGAATACTGCTGATTTGTGATGTGCTAGAAGTGCCCAGCTGTGTAGCTCTGGACAAAGTTCAAGGACTGAGCAAAAATAACTATCATCATTGTGACGCATTATATCATCATATTGAGTCGCAAAAAGATTCATGGAGAAACATAAATTGTAGTAAATGAAAATGCAGAGCATGTGTACACTGGTTGTGCAAATGAAAAACGTTTCTGCACCTGCCTTCCTGTGACTGGTTTTCCTGTAGTACCCAGGTTTCTTTCTGTGGCTTCTTACTCTTTGTCGTACATCTGAACAGACACAGGCATGATTAGAGGTTACATGAAGGTTGCAGGTCAGAAACACTGTTGCCAGATGGTTTTGAGGAGAATGAGGGTTATAAAAGTGGATGCAGGCGAACTATTACAGAGCAAGAAGCTTGAGTAATCTGTGGGCTCAAATTTGTAGCTGGAGACTGAACTTACATCACCACTTAAACAATGAAAACTTAAAAGGAGTGTCCCATTTTTAAAATTCGATTGCATGTAAGCATGGTTCTGCCAGACATTAGATGTGATTCTGGCTTTTTTAACTGTTCGTATCAAACACAAAAGGTCTGACACTTGCAGTTTCCAGCATGACCAGTTGTTTTAGACATATACCCATGCAGTAAGATCTCAAATTTATCATATTACACATCCAGAAGACACTATGTAAGTTGGTGCACGACGATCTCTGGGTGGTGAAATCCCACACATGTCATTCTCTAAATATTTCCTGATGTGTCTAATAACAGATTGCTATAATGCTAAGTAGCCAAATGTCAAAATCATTTGAAACATTTTTATTGTAACAGCTGCCTGCTTGAAGACCATCTGACAAGCTATGATCACAAATTGATTTGTTTACACTTATTTTTTTTACAAACTTACTACGAACAATCAGATCTTCTAAAATCAAATATGAATCCCTTTTAAAGGAGTATTTAACTTTTCATTACCAGTAATGGAAAATGGTACATTTTGTTTTGTTGTCCTGGGGAGTCCATTAGTTTCCTTTTAGATTTTGTTCAAGATTTGAATTTCTTCCTTTAATTGGCCTCTAGATATGCATTTTCTCAGGCACTCCTCTGTCTATGGGTACATTCCTAAAGGGGGTTGTGCCAGTGAAATTTACACTTGTCTTATAACTGTGTCCTTAAAACTATGACTAAGCCAAGCATAAAACAGTCCTGTGACACCACTTGGCAGGAAATGCATCTTTGAATTACACCTGAGCTTAAATCCTATGCCCATTGAAGGATAGGATCAAGAAATTAGCCTCGGGACTAATGGTTTGAGCAGAGGCATTCATAGTTAAATTCCCCAACCAAAAAAAGTGAGAAAATTATGCATCTTCTCCCCCAATCAGCAGTATTAGCAGGAAATAAAACATAAATGAGTGCCAAGGGACAGCAGTAACACTATTTTCGATGACATGCAATTGTGTGAGACTATCAACATTGCTGAGAATTATTACTGGTAATTGGAAGAATATTTCTGATAAATTCAGACAGTGGTAACATTTCAAAGCTTTAAAAGTTGTGGAGCCTCTCTGAACACTGTGGTAGACATTTCTTGATAGTAATGTACATCTGCTGAAAAAAAGATATTAGAAACACATTATGATTAAAGTACTGATTTATTCTTTGTCAAATTGAACAAAGCTGAACTTGAATTAGATGAAGGGTGGAGTCCTCAGAACTATGTTTACATTTCCTACAGTAGAATAAAGGATTGCTCTTTGGAGAATTATGATTTCAAAACTTGGTGTGGAACCAGAGATACGTCATCCAGAGGTGCTTCATCCTCATGGGTCTGATCACCTGGCAGTGATTTGAGGTAGGTGACAATTATGAGTGGATCAACTTGGCAGCCAGTGCAATTTAAAACTTATGGGCTCCGACAGACCCTCCAGTGTCATTTTCTTTGCACTTTCTTAATAGAAAAATAATTGCTGGCTTTTTCTTTAACTTATGTATGGTATATAAGTATGAATGCTACCAACATACCTGTTCTATCCTTAAAGTAATCACTAAATTACATAATGAAACTTATATATAATTGTAATCTGAATATCCTTAATCATCTGAAGCAATTGAAAAAATATCCTTATCCTTGATAATATCCATGAATATCCAGGTAGAACAGATTATGTGTTGGTGGAGCCTAACAACATGGATTAAGAAAATAAATTTGTGTTTTAATCAGACCAAGTGTATAATTAATAAAACGGCAGATTTA
The DNA here is from genome assembly GCF_055471065.1 of Atractosteus spatula. Lineage (NCBI taxonomy): Eukaryota > Metazoa > Chordata > Actinopteri > Semionotiformes > Lepisosteidae > Atractosteus > Atractosteus spatula. The sequence goes on from NC_142709.1 coordinate 51,416,906, forward strand.
AGAAATGTGAAGAACTTTTACGTTCTGGAAGCACCTATTCATTTTCACTTTTTGACTGTGTGCTGATGCACCAAATGGGTAATTCTAGGATGTATGTCATGAAGAAACAACTGTTTGGGGGTTTGTCTAAAGCAGATATAGCCTAATTTATCACATATAAATTGAACCAGAATAGTATGCTTACAAATACATGCACAACATTCTTAAGGGTGCTCAGCAGATGATACATTTTTTTAATGCAACAGCTTTACAGTTAATATGGCAAAACTGGATGTATTCAGCAGCCAGTATCTCCATAAAAATCATTTTTTTAAGAGCGATTCTCATGTAAAGCTATAGTTCTATAAAATTATCCTTGTTCTTTGGTTTTGCATATTTTAAGACTCCCCCTTCCCCTATTGTCATGTGCGGCTTTTAGTTAGATTTTGAATTTGTATTACCGGTTCTACATTCATGGTACTAATGTCCATAAGGTGGTTTATTTTAAAGTTAATGCATTTCCTTGTGATGCCTTGTGATGAGAAAATCAACATTTAAATGGAGTAAGATCAAGCATGATGGCTTGAACACATTAAGCTTATTTTTAAATTTTCTTTTTAAAATGTACTGCCACTATTAGAATCTATGAAGTACTGTCCTAATTTGCAAATGGGGATAATCATGCTTTCTTAGAGAACAGCAGTTCATTTTCCTTTTTGGAGAAGACGCTTTCTGTGTGGTGCAGTGTTGCGTACTTCAGAGAGAATGCAATGCAATACATGTATTTAATTGTTTGTATAAAATTTGTTTTAACAAACGTTTTCCTTATTTTTCCAAGATGTTTTTTCGTTGTTGGATCTTTGTCCAGTTTTCATTTTCTACTTTTGTGGACATTGACAACAAGCCAACACAGCTTCGTTCCTACGAGACTGTTTATTGTGAAGTGAATGGAACAATTAAGAGTTGGGCCCCTAAGCTGTTTGTTTTCAGTGCGGAGAATTCGGCACTCATTTAAATAATGAGGTTGCCATTTCCCTCCAGGTGTTTGTTTTGTCAGTTCAGCCGTCATTCAGTAAAATCTTTAAAATGATTGATTTCTAACAGTTACAAAGTTTGTTTTAAGATAATTGTAGTGTAGTTTGAAACAAATACCCTTTGTGGCTCTGTTTTCTATGCAGTTGCTGGCTGAAAGTTTCTTAACTGCGTGGAGAATTGACGGTTGTTGGGTGCCCAGTTATGCTGCAAAAAAACACGTCAGCAAAATCGGGCTTTCTTCTCATTGTGGTATTTTATTAAATAATACCTAACATTTATATTGGAAAGTGAGTCCCGTATAGAATGGGACCTATTTTATCCACCCCTGAAGAGCAGCCCACCCCTGAGCGAGCACAGCAGCCCTTCTGTATACACATCAGTTTGACTTGTTTTGCAGGACCAGCACGATTAGAGTGTATGCCTATTAAAGTATTATTCCTTTTCGTTGTATTCAAGGGATCAGCAATACCTGCCTGCCCACCTACCTTGCCTGATCCATCTCGCTTCTCATTCTTTTCAGATCCCACCAGGAATATAGAATAAGGCGTGATTAAGACTGGGGTTTCCGTTCTGATTCATAGATGATTATTTTTGGCCTGCTGACCCAGTTTAGGATGGCCACTTGTGTTTTCCACATCTTTGGTCGAGGCAAGGAATCCTTGCAGTCGGGCAAGAACGCGTCCATTTCTGGGCATGTAGCGTCCAGTTGGCGCAGAAGCATGTCCCTCCCTGACAGCACCCGGAATCTCCTTGCGGTCACTGGAAGCAGAGTGCCCTTGGGAGCTAATCCCATCGTTCCTTTCTGTGGTGCTGATTGGGGAGTCCTATTCTGCCATGTCACGTGATCTGTACTTGAACCCGCACCTTCTCTAGGATCGTAGGAGTCTCCCTGCATTCCCACATACAGCTGCAGCTTCCATTTCTAGCCAACCTTTAATGTTGTTTCTTGTACTATAAAAAAAAATATTTTGGAAAGAACAATATACTGAAAATTGATTGAAACCCCACGTATCAGGAGTTATTTTTTAATGAAAAGAAATTCCTAATTTTTTTTTGCACACAAAGCAACGTTTTGACCAGATGTGGCATGGCACAGCAAGGAACTGCCACTACATGTGTGAAGTCCACCTTTGGAAAATGCAATCTTCTCATCCTTATTCAGGGTAATCTCCCACTACCTGGATTTTGGGAAGGAGAATATGGTGTTCAGTGGGGTAACTATACCGTATCTTCATCACGTTTTAGAAGAAGTTCCTCACATGCCACATGGGTTTCTCGGACAGACAGTGGATTTTCAGTTTCCAAAGTCTTTGGAAGGGACAGTGTAAATCTGCCTCAAAGCACAGCTCGTGAGATTTAATGTCCTAAAAGGCTCAAAGATTGATCAAACACAGGTTAGTTTTCCTTCAATGAAGATTGAAAAGACACTATTGCAGCTCTTAATCCGCTCGTATTTAAGACCTTACATGCACTATTTTTATTCAGTGAGTCATAATCACTGGGCAAATCAGCTTTTGTACATGCCTGCTGTTCATCTTTTTTATTTTTATTCTCAGTTTTCCACATTTGATTTTATCTAAAAATAGGCAACATTATTAATGTATGCCTTGTTCCGTTAAGGAGGACTCAGTCCAAAATATCCTTTCTCACTTCCAATAGCACAGTAACACATTCCTTAACGTATCTTTTGTCTTCGTTTTATTTTGAGAGAGATGGCAGAAACTGTGGCGTTTTGACTGGAGTAATATTAATGTAATGGGACCCGTGTTGAAAATGATTCAGTCATCTGTCAGTCTGATAAATGGATTAGTACAAGAGGTGTTCCACTGGGAGATGCGGCCCTTCAGGGCTCCCTGCTAATTATATTTAAGTTGTTTGGTACTGTAAGGGAGCAGCATCCAGTTAGTAGCTGAAAGCTTTGATGCAGTGTGCCCCATTAGTCCTTGTTCGGTAGCTAATTAACCACTGAGGCTCAAAACTGAGAAATGACAAGGAACAATAAAAGCAAAGCCCTCAGACATAAGCACATTATAGTCAGATACCCATCTTCCTGCTCCTGCATCTGATTTGCAAAGAAGAAAATTACCTTTTCTGCAATTAGGTTTAAGGACAACATCTGTGATATACTGAATTATATAGCCTGTTTAATGTTTTTCATTTATTTCTGTTCTGTTTTATTATATATATTTCTTGATATCTTTTAAAAAACAGAATTGGTTAGGGAACTAGAGAGTGTAAGTAGGTTTTAAGGACCTTGCAAAATTTACAATAACATTAAAAGTTTAGACTAAGTGGTTTTTAGTGATTTATGTACTCTGGGGACAGAACTTTTTAATGTGTCGTAATTACCCGCCCCTCTCCAGCAGTTCACAGGCAGAGATATTTATTTTTGTAGAAGACTATACAGTAATGCAGGAGTAATGAGGAGGAGATGTCACCAGGCTTAAGGAGACAGGAATCCAGGCCAATAACCCTGCCATCCCAATTAATCTGTGTGATGAAAGCAGTACAAAAGAAATAGATTTTAGAAGGTCTGTCACAGAACAGCAAAGTAAAAAAATGATAAAATATTATTTAAAAGGCACACTGGGGTACTCTGTCATGATACTTGTGTCTGGAACTCTTTCCTGGCAAGTTTGAAGCAAAACAAAATATGGGAATGTATCTGGCCTGCAGAGTTTGGAGAAAGAAGATAGAATGATTTAGATTCAAAAATATATTAATTATCCACATTCATTCTTCTCCAAACCCCTTCCTAGCATTTCATATTGTTAATCCGTTTCTGCACTGTTAATAGACTAGTGATAATTTGGCTCAATGATGTAAGTTCCAATTGTTTTCTTCCATGCCCTTTGTTTATTTATTAGAAATGTGTGTATTTTTGGAACTTGCCTTTATGCCAAGTAGTAGCCTTTTAGACTAGATTTTTTTCATTGTGTTACCTAGTTTTCCCTGGGCTTGCTTACCATCCACCTAGTTACACCCATCTTCCACAAGGGAATGCTATTAAATACATATATTGCTATTCCCTGTCAGAAAGACTAATGGCTACAGAATGCATATTCTGAACTGTTTTGTTTTCTAAAATTTAGCATAAAAATCAAATCATTGCGGTGCCCTACTTCAATCACATAACCTCCGGTTTGTTCTCATTGATATCATGTCATGAAGATGCATTAAAGCTTTCCAGCCTGGCCAATTTTTAGTTAATTTAAAGTGAACTTTAGCTGGGATATCTTTATTAACACCCCTACTCTTCCTGAAAGTGCCACATGACCTCCTCTAGTAATAATGCCTGTTAACAATCCCCATCTATGAATTAGCTTCAACACCTCCCCACTGATAACTGATGTGTGGGCAGCGTTCTGGCACACTATGGCTGCCGTTGCATCATCCAGGTGGATGCGGCTCATTAGTAGTGGTGGCTGAGAGTCCCCATTTCCTGTAAAGCGCTTTGAGTGGAGTGTCCTGAAAAGAGCTATATAAGTGTAAGCAATTATTATTTTTTCAATGGCTGGATAACAAGGACCCCAGTTTAACATCTCATCAGAAGGACAGCGCCTCCTACAGCACAGTGCCCTATGCACTAACCCAGGCCATGTTTTAGAAATTCCATCACCACCATTAACTGCAGCAGCCCGGGTTTCCTTGGAGTTCTATAGTCCTATTAGTAATTTCCTCCTCAGTGCAGATTATAGTGATGAAGGTTGAAAAAATCCAGAGGAATTTGGGATCCTTAACTTGTGAAACCACAAAATTATTGGGGGCGCATACATCACAAGGGATGAAGGTGTATGCCAAGTCAGATGAGTGCTCTCCGTCCTACAGTGTGACTGACAGTATTAGAAAGAAAAAGTTAATAAAGTGATATCAAAGTAGCGTGGGAGAATTTAAAGATCTCAATGAGCATGTGTCTACAGCTCATTGCGAGAATCCACAGGGTAAATTCTGGAAACCAATATAATTCTGTTTGTTCTTTAGTTTCAACAGGGATATTCTGCTACAGCAGATGAAGGAAAAAGACTGAACATGAGTAACCAATCCTGTGTGTATATATATAGATTTTTTTACTTTCATTATAGCAGAAGTTTACTTTCCCAATTTTAGTACAACTCAGCTCAATTTAAAATTAAAGTATATTAAAATAAAATTCCTAATCTGTCTAAAAAATTGAGTGGGATGCATTCATGGAGAAGTGTTATATAGCAACTTCCATAAAATGCGATATACCCAGGTGAGTCACTTAATGTTTTAGAAGAAAAAAAATATTTACATGTTGAAATTATTACGTCTGCCTTGTGTAACTCAGTCAGCCCTGATGGAAACTGATAAACCTCTTAGGTTTAATATATTAAATATGAATTTTCTACACCAGTGGAGCTCTAATTAGTAATTTTGTATGTGAACATATTCATATATACTAAGGTGACACTGAATAAAAATTAATCATGTTGCAGCTGTTTCACTTATCTATAACCATAAGGCTGTCATTAGATCTGTTCTCCCTTTAAATTATGCTTTTACAAGGCTAAGAGCATAAGTGTCCCTTGTGTTAAATGTAGGCTCATCCTATTACTAGGGCCTGGAGTGTTATTAACGATGTGATTTTTAGGGCTCCTCACCTGTAGTTCAGTCATTATCCTCTAGGTATCCCCGTAAATACGCTAATCTCAGCAATCATTAGGTAATTGGCAAAGGAAATGGGAATTAAAAATGAAATAAAATGTGTTTACTGGTACAAATCATCAAAAAGCATTTCTTTAAGTAAAGGAATGCAACACCATCCAACTGGTGTACTTTGTATCCATTGGTATACCATATTTTCCAAGATCTGCAATTTGAAATTAGTGTACATTCGGAAGATAACTATAGGACAATGTAACATTAGTAACTGTGGAAGTAAAATGTCTAAAAGATCAGTTTTGCACATTGTTTTCCAAGAGTGATCAAGTACTGGTGAACTCGGTTATTCAATCCGAGATAGTTTATTTGCTGTCTGTGATTTACACCTCTAAGGCACAGAACTTTGTGAAATGTGAAAAGTTCATTTGAAATGGATTTAAAAAAAAAACATGACTGGATTTGTATCAGACAATGCCAGTTGCATGATCAAGGCTTACAGTGACATTCTTCAAGGCTTGTTGTCGAATTCAGTACATTTAACTTGGTATTCATCGAGATTTGTTCATATGATACTTATAAGGGCTAATCATTTCCTCTAAACAAATAAGCTTGTTGCAGCAATGAAGACAGTTTTTAAACATTGACTAAGCAGGAGAATGTTTTAAAGAGCAGCCGAGACATGCAATAGAAAGAATGTACTCTACGTATAAAGCTGCCAACCAAGCCAACTTGAATTGTGTACACTTGATATTCTGGCGCAGAATACCATTCCAAATATAGTAGTTTTTCTCAAAGCTTTTGTGGCATAGGATATTTCATACGGTGGTGTTACAGGAGCTGAAAGCATTGCTAAAGATGTATGAGGTTTGGACAGTTAGTTTTTTTAATTGACATATGGCAAAGGTCTTGCTGATCTGATGAGGTTTGATTGTTGTATACCTTGAGTACATGTAGCATACAAGAAAACTGAGGCATTAATAAATGCATGCAGAGCTGTTAAAACCTTAAGTGAAGCTACCAAAAAACTGATTGCATACATCCACATGGATCAGTTAAAAAATAAAACAATTCAACTGGCTCACAGTTAGGTTATTCAAATCAAAGTCAGTGTGCAGTTTGGATGTTAGGTTCCCGTTAGATTTTATTCCAGGCTGACAGTATATCTGAAATGCACAAATACAAGCACTATGCAAATGAAAATGTCAGTGGAATGTGTTCTGAGAAAATATTGGAATGCGGCTAAAAACATATTTCTCAGTTTGAAAGATAAATGATATTTTTGAGTTGTTACCAGTTCTTTGGATGCTGAAAAAAGTGTTTCTCCACATGGGCAGGTTTTCACACAGCAACATCAATCTATGAAAGAAGAATGGGGAACTGACAATGATTAAATTTAACAGCAAAACACAACACATTGGGTGCTTTATTTCCTGGTACTGTAAGTGACAATTATAGGTTCCTTGTGAATAGCTTTTATGCAGGCTACTGAAGCTTTACTGTGACTGCACTTATTTTTGGATTTTATTATTTTTCGTCTCTGAGCAAAGCATAACTGGTCTGTTGATACATTATATCTGTGTTCACAGTCAGCTTCAATTTATTCCTGCATTATCTATTGTACTACTGAATAAAACGAACACTATTGTCAGTAGCCCTGTACACTGCAGTTAATCTGGTTACGCATGTTAGTAGCAGTAATGAAATGATTAATTTAGATGATTAAGGTGTTGCACTGAGGCGATTGAGGCGGTGTTGCACGGCACCGTGTACAGTGGTTAGCTTCGCGGCCTCGCTGCACTGGGGCCCTGGGTTCAATTCCTGGGGTGTTATCTGCTGGAGGTTTTATGTTCTCCCTGTGTTCACATAGACTTCCCCAGGTGTCCAGTTTCCTCCCCCCGTCCAGAGACATACTGGTAAGTTAATTGGCTTCTGGGATAATTAATATGAGTGTATGCCAGTCTGTGTGTGCCCTGCAATGGACAGATATTCCATCTAGGGTGTATCCTGTCTTGTGCCCTTTGCTTGCCAGGATAGGCTCAAGCTTCCCTGTACTGGATAAAACTTTTAGAAAATGGGTGGATAGGTTGAGGTGATTAATTAGTAAATGCCTTTAGGAGTCTATATTGACCTCCAGGTCCTAGAGGACTGAAAGTGAAGGAATACTGTCCTAATTTTTGCTGGATTTGTAATAGAAGGAAATGAACAAGTTACTCAACATTAATAAATGACTAGTTTACCCTAGGAAATTCTTTAAGATGCATTTTTATCTCATTATCCTAAGAGCATCGTGAAGCCTATCCAAAAGGCATTAACTGACAAAATTCAAGGTTTTGTAAGCATTAGAGAAAAAAATCCGGCTGATCTTTCCAGTTATTACATTATAATTTTTGTAATAAACATTCTTCTTTTTTTCAAGTAAAGGAAATTATTTGGATTTGAAATACAGGTTAGGAATATTAGGCGAGAAAAATTCCATTCACTACCTGTTACCCTGATGCATATGACTTCCCTAGGTTTGACTGTTCACCTAACGTCGCTCCTCTGAAAGTTTTCCAAGAGGTAATTTTGCCACAAGTTCCTATGGATTTCTGTTGGTTTGTCATGTCTTCACGGTGCTTTACTACATGTGGCATTGGGAATACTGGTATTCATGGTTTTCATGGTATTCCTTTGGTCTAGTGTTGGGGAAACTAAAACACTGCTATCCTCCTGAAGATAGCCACATACTCTCAAAACATGTTATGTAATGCCAAATCTGATTCAGGCTTTGAACTATTTTCTTCCTGGAAGCACGATTATTTTTTATGTGCTTCGATACAGAACCTTTTTTGTGGAGAAGAGATCATTACTAATTGTCCATTGATATTTCAGTGCAAGATAAAGTTTGAGAGATGTAAGGTTTATGCACAAAAAGTAAATGCATAGTTATGCACAGATATTTATGCACAGATAGCAAAAGGACAGTTGGCTCTTGGAAAACACTCTATTTGATTTAGGTACTTATTCAGGTTCAGAAGACCTTCATTATTATTGCCACTGCCTGGATTAAGTTCAAAAGGTTTTTTTTTGTTAAACTGAGAATTATTAGCCTTGCTTCTCTCTGAGTGTATAAATTATTGGTAAATGTAAATTCGGTTCACGGTCAAAAGAAGGTGCTTTTTAATTTATAATGTGATTATCTTAAAGTTTACATCTGAGACCTGTAGTTGATTTTTATTAAAATCTTTTTTAAAAACGGTCATAAACAGTAGATTGTGGCATGTTTTCAGTTTAAATCATAGAAGTACACCAGGTCTTTCAGTGATTCATCTGTATTTTGAACATCTCAAACGTTAAGCTGATAAAATCTATGGTTTCGCTTTTTGCAAATGTGTGGTATTACAGAAAATATCGGGGAATTTTGAGTGGACTATGTCTGTGAAACCTTATGTCTCTGTGAGGCTGGTTTCTCCCAAAAGAGTTCTCCTAAGATGTGAGCCTGGTCAGTACCTAAATGGAGACCTCCTGCGAAAAACGAAGGTTGCTGCTGGAGGAGGTATTAGTGGGGCCAGAAGGGGGTGCTCATTCTGCGGTCTATGTGGCTCCTAATGCCCAAGTATAGTGACGGGGACACTACAGTGTAAAAAGGTGCCATCCTTCAGATGAGACATAAAACTGAGGTCCTGACTCTCTGTGGTCATTAAAAATCCCAGGGCATTTCTCGAAAAGAGTAGGGGTGTAACCCTGGCATCCTGGCCAAATTTCCCATTGGCCCTTACCAATCATGGCCTCCTAATAATCCCCATCTTGAAATTGGCTTCATCACTCTGTTCTTCTCCCCACTGATGTGTGGTGAGCGTTCTGGCGCACTATGGCTGCCGTCACATCATCCAGATGGGGCTACACATTGATGGCGGTGGGGGGTATCCCCATTACCTGTAAAGCGTGTCCAGAAAAGCACTATATAAGTTTAAGCAATTATTGTTATTATTATTTTAACGAGATATATCATTTTGCCATTGTGCTTGAATGTCAGGTATGCATAAGATGCATCATTTACATGCAGTTGAACACATAATTATCATTGATGGGCACTCTGGAAAGACTAAATAAAATTTGTAATGTTTTCTGTTCCCTCTAGGAAAAATGAAACAAAAATATATCCTTTGGTAGAAATATGAAATTCAGTGCAGCAGCCAGCTTGGAACCATAAAAAACCTGAGTATCTGCCATAACATTGTAAGAATAGCAGGCATATATATTGAGTACAGTGGTAAAATATGGTTATATTTTCTTCATTTCTGTGTTTCATGGCCTTATATTTTGCAATACACTTTTGGGTTGGGTCCTGTTTATATTGAGAGTACAAATGTTCAGAGTTGCAAGAAGCTGATTGCTTTAGTCAAACAATTAACTGGCCTAAACCAAAGATGTAAAAGAGGGCACAGTGGAGGACTGGAGGAAACGGTGTGATCTCGAAAGGAGATAAGTGTAAGTATGTGTATCCAGAATCAATAGCATTCAAGGGTTAGGATCACGAAGGAATTCTGTGCTTTTGAAAATGAGCCCTGACAGCAAGGTGGTAATGCAACAAATATTGAAGTTGTAGGCAAAAATAACCAGGACCACACCTGTTGTATAGAAGCTGTTGAGGTTAAATAATTTATTTGACAGGTATTCTGATCAAAATGCTACCTGTTTCTCCTAAATGTTTAAAGGCCTGCGTGTAATTAGAGTTGTAGCAGTGTGCCAGTATGACAAGGATAGTGAGGCGCTAATTGCTCAGGTCTCAACTATGCTTTCAGTATGAGCCTCTCATTACCAGCCTGCAAAGCTAATCTGATAAAGACACGTGTTGCTGCAATAGGATCAATTGCTGAATGAAATTCCTCTCTTAAGGGACATTACATTTTTTCATAGTGCCAGGTTTCACTGCGCTCATCCTCAAAACATCATTTGTGCTTTGGTTTGCAAAACAAAAAATAATACAAGGTGCCATATCACCCAGTCTCTTGAGAGATGAGGATGAGTGTTTCTATCCGCTTATTTGAATCTTACACCAAAGGCAACTCTTATCAGCCACGGGCATTAATATGATTTGAACACAATGCAGCTATTGGAGAGGTTTCTGCTGTTTTGTGATATACTGTACAAAGAATGTATTAACCATGTTGAACAAAGTTAAACTGCTTCAATAGGAGACAATTTTATGTGCATGGTTAAACTGCATATTCACCTTCTAAAATATATCTTCAAAAATAGAGGATTTAAATTATCGTTGCCACATTTTATCAAAAGAACATTGAAATAAAGACTAAATGCAGAAGATGAAGTTATTGATATCTAGGGCAGTTACATATATTTGTAGAATGAAAACGGATTAAACCTTTATTGGACCTTATTGTAATGCTTTTACAATCATTATAAATGAAAACCCGTTTTTTCCTTATTGAACACAAACTTAGAAAGTGACATTTATCAGAATACTAATTTAAGAGTTACTGAAAGGAATCAAATGTTGACTTTTAGGAGTTTGTGTTTTCTAACAGATGGTCAAATTAACACAACATAAAAATTGTATGAATACACTCATTTACTGTTATTCACGTAGCACTCTGTTTATTTTCCTGTGGAGTTATACTAAATATTAATTCTTCAGATAGAGAGATGTTTCTCTGTAGGGTTATACTGAGTTAACAAAGGAAGGCGATTATTTGTGACCACAGATGTTAAACTCTTATTTAGGTAGAAACGGGTTTAGATGGTATATTTAGTTTGCATTAGATGACATATACACATCCTGTTCCAATCAGAAGGCGACAGCAGAGGAAAAAATCAGAGCGTAATCAGAATTAGTCACTAAGGAATTTAAACTCTAAGTGAGGTCACCAACATAATAATGCAATCTTGCCTTTCTACCTGATTAATTATTGCCTTAAAATACTTAAGGTGCTCAAAGATTTCCATGTTGCATTTATCTTGTGCCTCACATACTATGAAGTGATTAATGCAGTTACTAATACCAGTAATGATGAAAGTATATCCAGGGTGTAGTCTTGTGCTCTGTGCTTGCATGATGCTCACCAGGAGTAAGCCCTTTCCCATAATGGAAGGATAGAATATTAATGAAAAATGAGCATAAAACATGCTACATTCAAATGAGATATGTATGGGCAAAAACTGGTAGCCAGCTGTCACTTATTAGAGGATGGCTTGTAAAGGAAATGTGAATTGTTGCTGCCCTGAGTCTCTGTTCTGTAAAATTCTCTTGCAAGTATTGTAATTTAATTGAGAAGTTCATTGGTTTTTAAAAAAGCATTTTCTGTTATACACAATACAAGCACACTGCACTTTGTAACAGTTGTACTGCATTTCTTTTTATTTCACTCAGTAAATGCTGTGGCTGTGCTTGTTCAGGAATGTATTGTGCCCCCATTTTCATCAACATGCATTTTTAAATCAAGTTCATATTCTGGGTAATCAGGATAAATAATGCCTTCATAATGTACAAGTGCATATGTGAGGGACCAAATTGTATATTTGCTATTCAGGTAGGAGGACCCTGAATATTTTTGGATTCAAATGCTGACCCTGATATTTATACAAAAGCTTTCATTATCTTTTACTTTTTAACTGTGGCTGTGAATATAAATGGTTGAGAACTCCAATGTCGTTCTCATTTGGTGATATTCTATCCAAAGCAGTTTAGGAAATAGGAGTATTTTTGAATAGCTTAGAACATTCTTTTTATGTCTTAAAGCTATTTTCAATAATGGTAGGACACAAATCCAAATAATTTCCTTTACTTGAAAAAAAGAAGAATGTTTATTACAAAAATTGTCATGTAATAACTGGAAAGATCAGCTGGATTTTTTTCTCTAATGCTTACGAAACCTTGAATTTTGAGTCAGTTAATGCCTTTTGGATAGGCTTCACGATGCTCTTGGGATAATGAGATAAAAATGCATCTTAAATAATTTCCTAGGGTAAACTAGTCATTTATTAATGTTGAGTAACTTGTTCATTTCCTTCTATTACAAATCCAGCAAAAATTAGGACAGTATTCCTTCACTTTCTTGTGGTTGCTATGCTACCAGAAAGGAATTCTTCAGCACATCTGAATTTGAAAGAGCTCAGGATTAAAGTACACATATAAAGGAGTTGTGTGGATCTACATAGTTATGCATTCCTTCACTTACATTCCCTTTCAGCCTGGCCTCAAGGGAATGTGAAACCCATTAGTGTTTTTCAGCTGCAGTTTTATAACTCTGATGTCACAGGGATCAGCTTGTTTGAAATCTAAAACTGTGAGCCTTCCTCTTTCATTCATTCAAAGCTCGCCTTCTCTCTAAAAGACCTAGAAGGGGAGATAACTGGATTTTGTCATAATTCTATTTTCCATCTTTGATGTTTTTGGCTTTGATGCATTCTCTCCATGCACCACTTCCCTTTTCTGGTACTTCATTATCTTAGCACATAAGTTTCAATATTAAGAACATTTTAATATTAAAGGATCTGTATTTTGAGAGGCGTTCATAGTGTGGTAAATTGAAAGTGAGTATTCCACTTCCTTGTGCAGTTTTCACTTGCATTATATGGAACAAATCTGAAATCAAGCAGAACTGTAAAGAGGACATCTCTGAACCCCTGTCATAAAAAATTGTGGGATGACGAGAATTGTCACGATCACCGTGTTTTATGTTCAGGCATGTAAAATCCAAGGGTGTGATTTGTCTGAAGTACCTGAAAATAGCTACTGTTCACTTACACTTGAAAATGAAGTATATTGTGTACACATTAGGTTGCTCATCCACTTTTACTCTTCGTCATCTAAATCATGCCTCTTTTCATGAAACTCAAACATGTTCTTCAAATGGGGTTTCTATGATGTACTGTATATGTATCAATTACATACTGTATATAATTTTAGAAACCTTAGTTACAGGTAATATTCTGTGCCTTAGATGCCTCTGTGTTCTAAAGGAAATACTTATTTGACTAGCTGTTCTGGCATTGAAAGTAGAACACATTGGTCAGCTTATCAAATAAGCATTGGGAAATGCATCAATAAAAAGGGCTGACAGTGTACATCAACAAGTGCTTATTCACAGTAACAACTAGTACTTATACAAAGAAAATCTATTGCTGTTTTGTAGACGACTTCAGTTTCTCCATATATAAATTCTGAATGTTTCTTTAAAGCTAAAAAAGTCAAATGCAGATTTGAGTGGAGAAAAAAGCACACTATTTTGAAAAAAATATTTACTGTTACTGTGCATGCCTTAGGCTCATCACTAATTGAATCACTCTATCTTTTATCTATGAACAGATGAGTTTTAAGCAGCAGTTGATAGATACTCTGATTCCTGTTTTGATTGTTTTACATGCTCAGCCAAGACTCTGTGTGGATGTAGAAATAAAACTTGATTGGATTGCCTAATGTCTGAAATCTGAGTGCATTTCCTGAACATTACCATATAGACCAAAGGCAAGTGGGGATCTCAACGGCTCTACTAGTAGTTTTCTTTTTTTTATGAGGCCACTCATTCCTAGGGATTGATGCACTGCCAGAAGAGCTAATCTGATTGACAGATATAGCCTATAGGTAGATGCTTAAGCTTAAAAAGCTTCAGTTGCATTTATTACATGTAATAATCACACTTGGAATAAGGCCTGATGGCCTATGCAGTGCTAGAAGACCTTTCCCATCTAATGGGTCCAAATAACCCAGCGTTGTTGTCATCATTCCTTTGTGTCAACATAGAAGACTAGAAAGTGTTTCAGAGTGTTTTGTCATCCTTTAATTGAATCATACAAATAAAGTCTTCACTTTTCTCATGTGGTAGTGGCTTTCCTGTCTATCTTTGAAATAATGCTTGGACTGCTCCAGGCTGTGGAGGAGATTGTGTACCCAAAGGAAACAGCAGCCAACACCATTCCAGCACTGTCACATCCATCATCACCCTTTACATCTTGATTCTTCTTCTTGAGAGTGTTCCTCTCTGAGATGGGGTGATAGGATCTGGCTTCAGGGGAGGTATTTTGGAATAAGGGAGCTATTTGTGTTCACTGCTATTTTTGATATACAGTACAGTATCTACACAGCCTTTCCAAAGCAACACATTTTGTAGCCTAACAGTGCAAAATCAAAACCCCTTAAGCCAGATTTATTTTCCCATTATTTACACATTGTAACATGCAACCTGCAAGTGAAAAACAAACGGTCAAACAATCCGAAAAGTAATTTCAAATTAAACCTAGAAAAATGGGTTAGGTAAGCGTGCATACCCCTTAGTAATTGCAACTGTAAATTAGCTCTGGTGTAAACAATTGCCTTCCAAATCGCAACAAGCAAATTAGCCTCCACTTGTATTCAGTGGTAGTGATTCTGATTTCAAAATAAAATTCTGTGGCAATCTGCGTTGATGTTTATTAACAGCTGTGTGCTTTGACTGTTAGTTCAGGCAATTGGACCTAACTCCAGTTTGTCACAGTGTTTCACTATGACTTAGAGAAGCAAACTAGACCGATCGGGAAGCACCAAGATTATCAACACAAATGTTCCTTCTTTGTGCTGCACATGCTCTTTAGCATTCTTGTATTGGTGGTGAATTATTTTAGCTAAATGAATTAGTGAGTTATTTAGTACCCTTTTCCCTGTTTCAGTAACGACTTTATCTTGTGGGACATGTCCTCCGAGACTTGCAGATTTTTTTTTTCTTTGAATAAATTACAAGTAATGTACTGTGATTGAGAAAGTGTCTAGTGAAAAATGTTAAATTCTGGGCAATGGCATTAAACGTTATTCAGATGAAGGGTTCCCCTGTGGCTCAGCTAGTGAAAGCACTGCCTTAGAGAGTCAGATCTGCACTTATTCCAGATGTAGAAACTTAAAAATGAGAGGGACTCTCGGCATCACACAGTTAACTGTAGTCAGTGTTGACTGGGAGATCAGTTGGCCAGGGCTGTATCTTGCTGGGAACCTGCCCCTGTTTGCCAGTGGAGATGTACAGCTCCTTCCATAAGCACGAGCTCTTCTCACCAATGCTGCGTGTTGTGTCAAATGGCAAGTGGCCCTTTTGGTGACTGTTCTGGCAGAGCACGTCTAGACATATTCTTTCTTGAGAAAGTGCAGGAGTCATTGCTGGAGACCCGAGTCTTAAAGACAATGGGCACTTCTAATTTAAGAGAATACAGAATAAGGCTTGTTGCTTTTAATAATTGGCAAAAATAAACTACATTAAAATTTCCATGACCTTATTATGGTATTGGAATTAGTACTTCAACCTTACAATGTTGTCACTCATTGTTACTCTGCAACAGTTGTTTTTAAATCTTTATTGACTTGCCCTAGGTGTTCTTCTGTGTGTTTTACAGATTCTACTTCTTGACAGTTTTAAGTATCTGGGTCCTTTAGGTTTTTGCTCAGTTGAGACAATACCTTGAATGCTGACTGCTCCCGAAAAGCTTTACCCAAAGTTAGTGCTTTATAGCCAATGTACACTTGCCAAAACCTATTACATGGTGGAACAATGAGAACACATAAAATACCTCTACAAGGACTATTTAACTTTTCACATTTTTTCACTGGCCAAGTAGTTAAGCCAGAAACTGTAGCCACATAAAGCTAAATTACATTAGAAGTCACTGTCAGGTTGAAGAGACTTGATGAAAAATATTTTTTTATGTAGTAGAGATGGATTTGCTCGGCAACCAGCCGTGTCATTGACATTCTCAGCAGACCGTTGCAATCGTTGTGTTAGGCAAGGTGAAACTGCACTAATGGAGGCATGAATTAAGATATTTCATCATTTCTTGACTTGGGGTAATACACTTCAGCACTTAGCATTATTGTCATCATAAGGGGACAGTGAGGGAAATCATTTAATCCACTGATGCAGGGGAGGCCTTCATCACGATTGCAGTCATAATTCATTTCAGAGATGGAGTGAAACATACAAGAGCTGGGAGAGCTGACAGTATTGCCCATCCCTGATCAAGCTTCTCCTGCAGTCCTTCCACACACTTTCTGTCTCATGTTTGTTCCCCATGAATGAGTTTTGTAATGCTTCCAAAACTGACAAACAGGGGGGGGGAAGATTGAAGTTGTTTGCTGTTGACATCTAGTGATAAACTAACATCATCACAGTATGATGTGTGGGCTGCTAACACAAATTTAAAACAAAATGCAGTAATAGATACTTTACCAGTATAAGCTAAGAAAAACATAATCTGGTTAGACTTCAAAAACTGTACTCATAAAGTCAATAGGAATTAAAATTGCGTGTAAAGGGAAGCAGATTGTTGTAAGCCTCTGTTGACACTTAATTGATTTTATCCTGGTGGACATAATGTGTTCCACTTCCTGCTGCTCTTCAAGATGACATTTTTGAGATTGGGAAGTTGAGAGATTTCTGAGGTTGGGAAGTCTTTGTTTTAGCCTTTGAGCCATGCATAGTCTGGTTTGTATTTATGATGATGTAATATAAACATAAAGTTTTTATGTGTTCCTTGTCTTACAAAGAAAAGAAACTAGATACAAATGTCAAAAGCGTAACCTATAATTATTAGATTTTACTTTATCGTGGGCAGTTGATTTTATTTTATTTTTTAGTTCTGTCTGATTTGCATTAATAGAATGATAGAGCAAGTTATTTAATTGATCACAGCTTTTGGCCGGACCAGTTTTTTGTTGTGATTTCTTCTTTTGAGCTGATTGGCAGCTTTCTGAGTTTCCATATGTAGATTTTCCATTTTTGCAGAAAACCAGTCACGTGCTGCTTTTCAGACTTGCAGGTAAAGAATTGGTTGACATTTTTCTAAGTTGCACTACCAAGTTTCACATTGTAAAAACGACAAGCCCTCCACTCCCATCAGCTTCTGTTTTTTATCAAATCAGATAAAATGCTTTCTTTTGCATGGAGTATTGTCTCCTGAAGATGGTGGTATTCTCTGAACTGATTTAATAGAAGCAATATATTTTTTGTAGTAATGTGTCTAATATTGTGCTATTCTGAATTAGATATTGTTTAATTGTCTTGATTAAACTTTGTGCTTTTAATCAATTATTAAATTATATATTGGGTCCAAATGTATTGAGAAAGTGAAGTCTAAACTGAGATTTTCATAATAAACATTTGTCATAAAAAACATGGTTGATAAGTACAAGTCCCAGGTATGTAATTTTTTATTAAATCAGTAGAGTTCTATGCTCTTGGGTCAATGAATAGATTTGAACCTCTATTTTGCAGGAGCAAAAGTTGTTTGAAAATTGCTCGGCATTTGTCTCTTGTTGAAAAGCTTTTTGTTGTTGGGTAATTAAGATCATAAAATAGCTGTGACCTTCCCATCAACTCACTTCAGCATTTGGAGTTTGTAGTCAAAAGTAAAAATGTTTTGACAACAAGGGCTTTCTCTTAAAGAAAAGCAGACAGCTGTGATGAAGAAAATAAAACTCAGTTAGAACCATAACAAAGAAATTAGGCATACTAAAATCAACAATTTGGTATATACTGAAAAAGAAAGAAACCACAACTATAATTTCCAATCAGGCAAGACCAGGTAGGCCAAGAAAAACATCTGCAGTTGATGACGGAAAAATAATCACAGCTATCAGGGAAAAAAAAACATGGGTTAAAAACTTGGCTGTCCAATCCTCAACTTGGAGGGCCAATGTGTCTGCAGGTTTTTGTTCCAACTCTGCTCTTAACCACCCAGTTCAGCTCAATATGGGCTAAATGGAACCAGTTTAATAACCTCACATAGCTCTGCCTGTACTGCTGCTTTAAAGAGATCTATAAGACCTGCTGACACACAGTCCCTCCAGGAGCAGGATTGACCATTCCTGCCCTAAAACACCTGCCTGAAATTGCCAGCAACCTCCCAAGTGCAGGGGTGAAGACATCAAAATCCTCCATTAGCAGAAGAGACAGACAGCAGAATTACAAGAGTTACACTGCAAGACACAAAACTCCCATTAGTGCCTGCAGCGGTAAGGCCAGATTAGCTTTTGCATGGAAATACAAACATGAGTCAGGAGAGTTTTGAAAGTATCATCAGTAAGGGTTTATCCTGGTTTCATTTGTCAGTGACAAGAAGGTTAGAATGTGAAGAAAGAAATTGCTAAAACTCTGAGGAATACTCAGTCATCTGTGAACTGAATCACTTATCTTTATTGAAGATGTAACACATGAAGGCAGCATTACCATGAATTCTGTCGTTTACACAAATTTTGTCTAAGTAGAAGAAACTGCTTCCATGGTTCCATGCAGCGTGACAGTGGCCCGACATGAACTGTATAACCAGTGCAACCATGGAGCTCTTTAGGAGCAAGAAGTGAAAGTCTTAGACTTACAAAGAATGTGAACAAGCATTTTACAAGCTGAACTAAAAACCAAAGCCAAAAGATCCCATTGGCAACTCATCCCACTCCTAGCAGCTTCAGCAAAAACATGGAATCACAATATGCAATAAAACAAAAATACAATTGGTCTTTGAGGAAAGCTGAACTCTCCCATGACAACTACTTCTTTGCACATACTGTACATCCCTGATTTAATTTTACAATATTGAAATATAATATCTGGATTTTCTGGTCTGTAGAGAACTCCTGACACAATGCCATTTGAATGTTATTGTAAGCCTTATTAGTACTGAAACCCTTGATAAGTTAATTTTATCTTTTGTGTTGCTGTAAATCATAACCTCCAGTATAAATACAGCAGTCTTGCACTGCAGTGATGTTGATGATTGGATACAACAGTCTGGTGGTTAACTTCCACACAGTCTGTCGAAGTGTGCTGAACTGTTCTCAGTGCAGTGCTTCCGGAATCGACATTCTAAAAAAATGGCTATGATTTTTTATTATAGCTTAGAACTACAACACTGTGTTCTACAAAGTGCCCATCTCCACTACATAATCTGTAATTTTTTTTTTGCATGCAACATTTTATTTCTTAGGTTACCATGTCCATTTAGTAGTCCTTCATAACTGATTGTTTGAACTGTTTTTTTTTTTCTCTTGCAGAGTGTGGCACTCCCTTTATATAAACCTCATACGTTGAGGTGAGGCTAAGATGAGTATAACCAGTGACGAAGTGAACTTCTTGGTTTATAGATACCTCCAGGAATCAGGTAAGGACTTCTTTAAAAAATAACTTATAAGTGTGGTGCTTTTAGACAGAAGTCAAGGTGGGTTCTGGTGGGTAATGCTATTTATACAGTTTTATTGTAGCTAATTGTTAATAGTGCTATAATCACAAATACTCTGCAGGAGTATTGGGTAGACATTCATATTTTTTATGTATTTAGAGCATCTTTGTTCTTCGGCTGCACATTTATGGATTTTCAGAAATTTTGACTAACAGCTAACCAAGAAAACAGCCAAGGTTGTAATGCTTTTATTTCTCAAGGATGTCTGTCTTGGTGTTGAAGTTTTTGAGGTTCTGTTTCCTGATAACATTGTCATGATGGTGTGCAACTCAATTGGCAAAGAAATGATGTAAAATGACTCTTTGAACTATAGATTCAACCAGAAACTGTGAAATACAGTAAATATATCTATTTTTACTTTACATTATAAATTATTGTATTTAAGAAAATATGAGGAAGACCTCTCTCATTCATAGCACATCCTATAGTCTTTATGGAATTTTCAGACAACTGTGAACGTCCTTACAGAGGAGACATCTCTACACTTTTATTCATAAGACAGTTATTAATTAGAAAGATTCAAATTCACAGGCCCCAATCCTATTGATTCAGACTCACAGCCTGTGTCTAGAGAATTAGAGTATTTCCCTTATCTGAGAGTCATCTGATATTTCCAAACAATTCTAGCATCAGTTGAAATCTATAAGATGTACCTGAGATCCATTATTTGAGTACTGCAACATTAAACCAATCAGATGGTCTGCCGTCAGACCACTGGGCTAGAACATGAGCAGTGTACAAGGTACATGTAAAATGACTGCATCACCAATAGTGATGTTGGTGTTTACAGAACACTAGTGTTTTCTCCCAAGTAGGAACTGCAAGTTCTCAAATTATGACAACATTGTGTTGTTGTGCAAATGAGAAACTCCAAGATTCCAAAGAATGTTTTCTCCTTCTAGCTTAGCCAAGGATATAGCACGTGAGGAGGTGGAAAGATGTGTGTCAAGGATATGGTAAAATCGAATACAAAATGCAGTTTCATCTATTGGGAGATAATGGCCTTTGAACAAACCACACTGAAGAGAAATATCTGGGAAAGGAGCATCATGTTCAGATTAAAATGTGTCAGAACAAGAAAGCAAAGCAAGAGTGTTGAAGAGAGTGCTTAATGGCTGGATAGCATATCGCATGATCTCTCTGATATCTGATCAGTCACCTTTTTGATAATGGAAGACAATCATCCAAGACAGCAAGGGACAGCCAGTGAAGGAAACTATTTAGGAACAAGTAGAGGTTAATTCCACATTAAAACATAAAGTGTGAAAAGATAAAAAAAACAAACTTTCACATGTGTAGCCTTCTTCAACTGTTGGGGTGCCTTTAACACAGAATCTGACTAGATCAACCATAACTGTCTACATGTTCCAGATCACAGAACTGATGTAAATTTCCACTCTTGTCTCTGCTATTTGTTTTGCAGACTAAATATAATCCTTTCTTGGCTAGTTCATATGAAAGGCTAATAATAAAGTAAAGGAAATAAAAATCTCTGTACCACAGAGAAAAGGACAATGTAGGGTGATAACCATTGTTAAGAAGAAATAAAACATTTACAATAATAGCTCTTGGCAAAGGATCAGGTGGAATGAATTCTCTATGACTTAAAACACATTTTCCACACGCTAAGTCAATGTGTACCCCTAGTGATTTCCTGCACCAGTATTTTTATAAGAGATATTCTTATTCTTTCTTTACTTGGAAGAAATAAACTTTATGTAAAATTGTCTCTTTTAAAATAGCTGCAATTGGTATATGTATGTATATAATAATTTCTCTCAAACATTGACTTCCAATAGTCTTTACAGATTGTAAACAGTTGGGAAATATGAGAATATATATTTTTTAAATTGGTATTTGTGGACAATGTCCCATTTCAGGGTACTTATTCTTAAACAAGATGTTTTAAGTAAGGGCATGCAAAAATTGTGCTGTGCACACATTGTAAATGTTTAACCGTTTGACATTTAACAATTTGTTTTTGTTTAGCTGCTTAATTGCATTTCATTTGTTTCTGTATGAAAAGTCACCAATCATCCTTACATAGGAAGACTATGAAATGGCACATTTTACTGTGTATTCCCCACATCACCAAATGTGTCCATATTAATGCCGTATAAATTAGGTAAAGTCTGGAAACACAGATTAATTGAATGTGGAAACACAAAGCTGTAGCAATGCTCTGTGATTGACAGACCTCCACAGTGGCTCAGGAGTTTTCTTCTTTGGGAAGGGAATAATACTGGACAGGATAGATTAATTCCTTGGAGACCTCTCATTAAGGTCAAAGTCAGTGGCTGTGATGAATCAAGCATCATTTTTATTTTCACACAGAACATGGAATGCCTTGTGCTTTAGGATCTTTTCAGCAAGTAGTATCCAGAAAAATAACGGAAAATGCGTTTTCTTATTCTCTTTGACTGCTTCCACATTCCCTGAGGGGTGAGTGGGGGTGTGTAACAGAAAAAGTCTAAATATAGCAGTGTTTCAGCTGCTCTTTTATCCTGAAAATAAGTGGGGGGGAAGGGGATTTTCTATACAGTGTTCAGAAAAAACACTACCTTTCCCTTAATCTTACCTTTTGAGTTTCTCGATTATTAATCTTAAATGAATACAGGAATATGGTGGGTTTGTCATAAAACATTACAGAAACAGACCCTTCAGCATCTTTTTGCTGTTGCAATAAATTTCTGTACTCTGCATCTCTGCATATCACTGGCAGGGCCTCCAATTGCTGTAGTGATCCTGCTTAATATAATAAATCTTGTTTGTGCAGGAAAACAACTACCTGCTTATATTAAAAACTAATACAGGTTGTATTATAAATCCCCCATATTTTTGGTGGTTTAGAGCTTGTTAAATAGTAATGAAAGTAAAATGTCTATATGTTTTTTTAAATTTTGACTTAACACTTGGAAATTACTGCTTTAGGTAATGTCAAGTTGTATATTAAGTTTGGAACGTTCTCAGCTCATGCTGATGACCCTTGATGTTATCTGGGTTCCAAATTTGTGATTTCTGGATCGCAGAGCCTGACCTGTGCTAAGAACAGGCTCCTCACCAGTTGAGTTAACTGAATCTGTTTTTTAAAAACTGCCCTTTCTCCCTTAAATTTCATGAAATGTCAGGTTAGATTTGAAATTCTCATGCTATTGTAAATTTTTTACACTATGGCTTGTATATCCCTTATAGAATTTAAGTAGATTAATATAGAATTTAATAGTTGTTTCACAAATACTGTCTTCTGAGATGAATTACTAAAAATGTTCTTAGTTTTCCTAGTTTGGTGTAAACGCTTAAAATAGTCCATTCACTCTGATATATGAAATGTTCTTGCATATCCTGTGAAATTCATGCTGAAATTTTGCACATTACATTATTTATTTCATTTATTATGTTCTGTAACTTAACCTACTATGTTACTGTAGTATTGCCACAGGATTATAAGGGTGGAGTAACTTCATTTTCTCCTGATGGCCGAGCGAGGAGTTTCTTTTATTAGAGGAGTCTTTTAATACCTTTCCTGAGCTGCAGTCTGTGCTGAGGCCAGCAATTAAGGTCCTTTAGTTTCAAGGTGGACTTGGGTCTGTTTGTATGTGCCAGCAGAATGTTTTTCTCCAGTTGACAGAACTTGGCAGGGCAAGATCAGGACTGTTCATTGCTTTATATAGAATTCACTGCTATTTTCAGTTCCTCGCTCTGAAGATTTAGTAAAGTACTTGAATTTGCTAGAAAATAAGTTAGTGCCATGAACTGGAACAGGCAGGGCTTTTGAATCCCTGTGGATTTTACTTAAAAGGTCAATCAAGAAGATCCACCAACAAAAGTCACAATTACTGCTGAAGGTCTGCCACTGGTTGACTTGTGATGGAAACAGATTCAGTTTTTAGTTACTGCCATGAATTGTTTGTGAGTCATTAATTAGTCATTGCTTGATTTGTTGTGATCGGTAATCTTTTACTTTAAATCCTCAGAGAATTATCTCACTTTGGTGCTGAGTGTTTTGCTTCAGTGTTCATTTTCCTTTTATACCCAGTGGTAATCAAGGTGACATCTGGATGTTACTGTGAACATTGTGAGACTGTGAAACTACTGGATGATTAAAGAAAGGAGTGTTAAGTTGACAGAGTTTGCTTTCAATCTGTTTTCAAGATGTGAAGAAATTAAAATGTTATGTATTTAGAAATACATAGTTGTTAGTTATGCTACTTGTCCATTTTTCACTCATTTTAATTCATTATCACATTTTATTGTTGTAAAAATGACAGACCATGAATGTAAAACTAAAATCGTTTTTGCTGAAGCAAACTTTAGGTTTGGTTTATCAAGGATATGAATAAATTTGAATGCTACTCGGCAAACAGTTGAAGAAAAAAGTTTTGATAAAGCAAGGTATCAGTACAAAAACTAGTAAGCATTAGTAAACCTGAAATTGAGCTGATCAGAAAGTGCTAGTCATTTCAGATGAAATATCTGACTGTGAAAACCAGTAAGAATAAATGTGTCTTCATTATAGCATCTGTGTTTATACATAGACACAGACAGGGTGAGGGGTCAGGGAGTTAATCAGAACCAGCATTGTGGAGGGGTCAGTATGTCATGATAAGTCCTGAGTGTAATTGAAACCCTGATGAGGCAGTCTGGGTAGATGAGCCTGGTACAGAATACAATGTCCAGGCTGCATTGTAAAACTAAAATTATGGTTGCTGTATTCCTGCACCATCTGGAGTCTGTTGACCAGTTAGTACTGTATGGGATTTTCCAAATGTGAAAAGAGACAATCATAACTGAAACTTTTGTATTAGATAACATCCTCATCCTATATGCTGCGTACCTCCATGAAAGCCATTATTGCTAAATTCACAACTTTCCTTCTTTTGATGAGATGAAACATTTCTTGAAGTAATTCCTAATCCGATTGAAATGTTTTCAAGCTCTTGTGCAGAAAGCTGTGGCTTGATCTCAGTATCAGTTCTTAGTCTTCAAACTATTAATTACTGTAAGTACTTTCTAATCTGAAGCAGCCTCAAAATCTTACATTTTTGCAGTACCAGCACTTCTAATAGACCACAGATTTTACTGTGGATTTTGGCAAATTGTCTGTTGGTATTTCTTCAAATGGCGACTAGCCATACCCCGTCCTTTGACCACAGACTTGCTTTATTGCTAAATGAGTTCTCCAGAGTTTGAAATCTGTCATCTGGTTAAATAAATGCCATGCAGTCTGTGCTAATGTTTAAGGAGCCAGATGGGTGCACTTTAATGCTGGATGAAGTGGGCTCCCTCTTGTATGTAAAGTGCTGAGGGATTATTTCAAATGAAATTCTTTGGACATTTAAATGCTGTTATTTATAATTGTCAGAGGGCGGTCAGTGGAGACAAGATGGCAGTTATTGTTGGAACCACTGTTCCCATGAGGCAGTGGGGAGTGACCTGTTGACCTCAGTCACCTGACCAATTACAGTAAAACCTTTTCACCTGTGCCAAAACATACTCATTCAGGAGGTGATATAATGCTCATGCAAAATTCTAGGTCACCCATGTGCATCATGGTCATAAAATAACATTTAATAAAACTGACACCAAAAACAGTTAATCAACATCTAAAGTCCTTATATTTTATTTTTATTTAATGAATTCCAGCACTAAGTAATATTTTGGATATTTTGTTTTTTCAGTAGAAACATGAAAGTTCATTTCTAATATGTAATGCAAACGTGTATATGACCTGTTAGAGTAGAATAGGAGAGACTGTGATGTGTGCTCGGTAATGTTGTGACAGAGTCAGAGAGGGAGTGCCTCTGGGGGTATTGCCGGAATGTCACAATATTTAGCTACTGGGACTTTCAAGGCCTGTTCAGCAGCAGCTGCAATTTACAGAGGCATACCTGTATTCAGTTCAGTAATGGCTAAATATGAATTACAATCCAGCTGTATTTCTGACAGGCTGGGAGGGGACATCCATAAAATTGGAGTAACCCAATTACCTGATTACACACACCCTTTGGTGGTTTTTGTGAAGCCTGTGTCTCATTTAGTGATGGTAGAGCCCATTTGCTGCAGTGGTTTAAGGTGAGGGTACTTGTTACTGGCAGTATTAGGAGTTGGCATGTTGTCAGCCGTGGCAGTGATCTCACCGCACAATATCAGGTTGACCATATTCTGAAATCTGCGCATGTTCTGTTACAACACCAAAAATAACCATTTAATTTTTCAGTATAATAAGGCTTCTCCCCACATGGCAAGTATCACGCAAGGATTTCTTTGTTAATCCAACAGTGTCAAATACTGATCCTGTTTATCGCTGTGTTTTAACCTTTTCAAGCAGTGGTGGGACGACTTGAGCAGACAAATATATTGGTTTCAGTTACCACCGAATAACACTGAATAACTGAACATCTGTCTCTTCAGTGGGCAATGTCGCTACGTTTCTGTTTTATATCTGCTCCTTTACCTTTTTGCTTAATTGCTCATTTTCATTTCTAAGAGTTACAGTACATGAAAATGATACATATCCGTATGAGTGGTGTAAAAGTATCAAGACGGGCACAATGTGCTTTTCTAGTGGTTTAAGAGTAATTCCTGTGAGTCAGACTGGGGTGTTCTCAACAGTTAGCATCATTAGCAGTAAGGTCTTAGTACAACAAGGTCTGTTTACAGGGCATCTTGACGTTGTGTTGAGAGCACACTGGGATGCTGGATTAAGGCAGATTGCCGAAACTGTTTTCTGTTAATGGCAGGTAAAGGGAAAAATGCCATAGCCACAGTTGAGCTCATTAGTTAAACTAATGATTAATGTGTTGACTAGAGATGTACAGTGTTTGAGCAGTAGCATTAGGAAATAGGTTGCTCTGCAGTTTGTCTTGCCTATAATTAATGATAATAGCATTTTTTTCTTTATAGTATGCTGTAGATAAAATGTGATCTTTGGGGAAACTGAAGATGTGTATCACATAGACCCTATCTAATAGTTCAGAAAACTGCAAAATAAATTACTAAACTTTTCCATGGTATGGGAAAAATGTTTAACTCTTTAAAGAATGAAAAGCCTTTTTTAAGAAAATGTAGGGGTTTAATAAGCACAATAACTTCAACATCTACACTTTATCTATGATGGGACATGCTGTTGGCTTCACTTTGTGTGCTTATTGACTTTCTTGCTTTGAACAGTGCTTGTCTGTTTCAGAAATGTTGCAACTAGAAATAATCTTGGGGAAGGCACTAAAATGCTGGAAAATCTTAAAGAACTGGTCAGCATGAAGTGGTTTTAAGGTATCATATCTAGATATGTAGGATCAATGTCGTAAAGAACCCATGTGCTTTTATGATCAGAGAGATGGTTTGCCAGATCAGTGGCTGGTGAGATCAGATCACGGTGACCCGTTTCTTACCGCCTTCAAACACCTGCTCTCAGGGATTACTCTGAGAGGTTTATTTTCTGATTTTTTTATTAACATTTGTGCCACAAAAATTGAAAAGTTGGGATCAGTCATGATGACTGAGGGCTCAAGGAAAATTTGAGTATGCGTGAGAGTTATGTACAGCAACGAAATTTGCAGACATCTGAAATATTTGGTTACTCCTTCTAATATATACACTCTCAAATCATCCTGCAATTTGTAGGAGATGTTGGGTATGTCAAATCCAACTGAGAAAATGACTGTAAAATAAACATTTTAGCTTCCTAAGGAAATGTGGAATTAACATGTTTGTAAGGAGAAGAAATTGGCTAGATTTTCACATGTAGAGGGTAATGTGTGGCAGTTTTCACACAGTATTAAATTATCAAAATTCTTTAATAACATTTGATGAATGACATCCTAAAAAAAGAAAGCAAATCCTGGTTGTCTTAATCCCCCAGTGTCTTAATGCCAGAAGTGTAATTATTATTGTTGTTGTTTGCATTGCAGGCTTCTCCCACTCAGCGTTCACGTTTGGTATTGAAAGCCACATCAGCCAGTCTAACATAAATGGGACACTAGTGCCCCCTGCTGCTCTCATTTCCATTCTTCAGAAAGGCTTACAGTATGTGGAAGCAGAAATCAGTATCAACGAGGTAAGCAGCACTGACAGTTGGTGTTGTTTTTGTGTTCGTGCACCCAGAACAAAGCTTCTTCTGCAGTGTGTTTCCGATGTTTCTTTAGGGGGACGCAGTGGCGCAGTGATTAGCATTGTGGCCTCGCAGTGCTGGAGCCCTGGATTCAATTCCGGGCCCGGGGGGCTAAATGTGTGGTGTTTGAATGTTCTCCCCGAGTTTGCCCTGCGATGGTCTGGCATCCTGTCCAGGGTGTATCCCATTTGTGCCCATTGCTTGCCCGGATAGACTCCAGTTCCCCTGCTACCTTGTAATGGATAAAGCAGTTAGAAAATGAATGAATGAATGGATAGATCTTTAAAGGAATGAGTAATGTGCTGAAAATCTAAAATACAGAAGGAAGAAAACAACAACTTGTAAAGACTAAAGAATACAATAGGTAGCATCTGTACAAGCTTCTAAAGTACAACAGCCCTTTGTGCTTATGCGTGAACAATAAAATTCAGTTTATACAGTGGAGACTGCTTGTGTATTAGTCATATTGATTTGCAGGTGATCAGTGTTAACTTTAACACTGTTTTCTTAATCAAGCTCTTAATTAGATTCACAATTAGTTTGATAAAATCCTTTTGACTATCTTTTCTCAACCAGTCAGAGGTTTCAGGGTAAAATTTTATATTTCATATGGTGCCACTAATTTCGTAGGAACCAACAGTAATGAAAGATATCAAAGATAGTGGGTTCATTTATGGTTTCAATTGTGCGTCTGAGAGCTGGCCTAGAATGAAATCCAGCCAAGAGAGAAGCTGGAAAAGGTGGGTTCCAGCTCTGTAAGACTAAAAATAGAATGTAAGTTTAAGTACTGTTTTACTCATTTCAGAATTATTCTGCAGAATTTTAATTTATTTTAAAATAAAGCATTTTAATAAAGAAAACAATTCACCTTACAGTTTTCACATGCTGACAGTTACTAATAAACTTTTTATAGTTAATATTATTTACATAAACACACTTCAGTGAAATCAAAGTCCATTGTGTATTTGGTAGAAGTTTCAGCTTCTTAAGGAAAAATCATCCCTGTGAATGGTAAGCAGCCTCTACTATGATGAAGTCCGCTGACCCGCAGTTGTTAGCAGGATTGGCTTTAGGCTCGTCCAGGGGACAGACACAAGAATTAATTATTTTCAAGAGCTGAGACAATTCTTAGAGCAATGGGTTCCCAATCCTGGTCCTGGTGACCCACACACCTGTTGGGTTTTGTTCTAGCCGAGCCCTCAGTTACACAATCAAACCTTTCATTGACTTAATAATAAAATTAATTTGAACTGTTTGTTCCCAGCTCTTTAAACATGTTGGAATTTTAACATGGTGGATAAACTTGTGACTAGAAGAAGAATGCAAATATTCTAATGAAGCTTATTAGATCAAACAAGGCTTCAATTCGGTAGTTAAGGTGGGATTAAATGAAAATCGACAGGTGTGCGGGTCACCATGACCAGGATTGGGAGCCACTGCTTTAGAGGTTACCGCTCTACATCAAAGCCTAGACCCTGAGACTGAGACATTTATTTATTTGGAAATGTCAAAAACGCTCTCCAGAATGTAAAAACTGTGTTGGCAACACGCGATTGTTAAAGTGAGTGAGGGTTCTGCCACGTCAGGAAATGATGCCTTTGTAGGGTGAGCTGTAAGAGGTCTGGGCTACAGAGTGTTGTGCTCTCTTTGCAGGACGGCACAGTTTTCGACGGCAGGCCGATCGAATCGCTTTCGCTCATCGACGCGGTGATGCCCGATGTGGTCCAGACTCGGCAGCAGGCTTTCCGGGAGAAGCTGGCCCAGCAGCAGGCTGCCGTGGCTGTGGCCACAGCTGCTGCCCAGCAGAACGCACCAAAGAACGGGGAAGCTACTGTGAATGGAGAAGAGAACGGGGCACATGCAATTAGCAAAGGTCTTGGATATTCGAGCAGCTTTTTTTTTTTAAAGGCATTGCAAAAACCCACCAAACAGTACCCACCGAATCCAGATGGATCACAGATTAGGTCATTTTTTCATGTTTCCCACATTGTCAGAGTTGAACAGCTGCATGAGCTATTTACACCAGTGCTGAGCTGACAGTCTGAAACTGGATTTGTGTTTGTGACAGTGAATAGGGAAAACAGGTCAATTTACAAGTTTTTAAGAAAAAAAATTGAAACCGCACCAATTAGATTTCAGTCACTCTGTGATTATAAATGTGATGATTCTCATCATTGTTGCTATATAACATGGATAGCTTCAAAGAAGGGTCTCAGTTAAGGAAGTGGTACAGTTTATACTTACTGAATTTGTATGCAGGACCAGAGTAAGGGACTTTTTTTCCTTAATGAATGTCAAGTAATTGTCTTATCTTTTTCCTTAAAGATCTACTGAACTTTACACCATCCTTATTACAATTAATACCCTGTGCTGTTTGTTAGCTTTATTGCATTTAAAATGTATCTTTTAGTGATTTTAAAATAATGTTAGAAACCTACTGCAGGCACCTTCAGCTTTGCCATGGGCAGGTAGCCATTTCCGACTTTCCTACCTGCAAACCCCTCCTGTACCAAGTAACAAGCAAGCTGAGAGTGAGACATGATGATGATAGCAGTGAATTTAGATGAGTATTCTATCAAGGGTGACTTAAATTAATACATACAACACACAAAGCTGAAGATTATCCAGCTCCCTGTTAAAAATTTCCTTTGGGTTTAGCTAAATAATTCTTGTATATAACATTTGACTCTTGAAGTCACAACTCATTCACACTCTTCTTAATTTAGTATGAGACACCAAGGGGTCATATAAAGTGGAAAAGACAACCAAAAGTAAAGATCTGTGCTATAGCCACTTGGCGACATCTAACAAACTTTTAAGGGAACATCTGCTGTTTTCATGCAAATATATGTACATGCTGTATAAGACCCAGTGATGCAGTTTTCATTTCCACATTTCCTTGGCTTTTGATTGCTTTGTTCTACTCGTAGTTCAGGCTTTGCAACCATACATATGTTACTGAACATCCAGGGCTTCATGAAGCTGAGAATTGTATTCACTTTATAGCCCTCTCTTAGAAGAGTGGTCTGAGGATGATAACTACTTATGAACCAGGATTCCCCTGCCTTTTTATTTCTCCACTTGTTCTATTCCATCTCATTTTTCCAGCAGTGCCACTTCATTCACTTGTTCAATTCACTGTCCCTCAAAGTACGCATTACATTCGGTTTGACCACATTGCCTTCACACAGCATAACTGCTCACATCTTAAATTTATCTTATGGTTCTGCATTTAAGCGTTTTGTCACGGAAGGTGTCCACAGCTTGCATTCAGTGTTTCTGTGGACTTTGTTCACTTGTCCCATCTTCAAGATGTGGCTTGGCGTGCACCCTCCCAACTTCCTTCCGTTTCCTTAAAGATCCAGAAACCTGCAGCAACAGCAGGTACCTTATTAAAGAAATATCATACAAAAAACATTATAAGTTAACTCCCATTGAGCTCTTTTTCATGGTGCATTTCAACATGATGAAGCATTGCATTGAATTCTGTGATACTAAGAAAAATCTTCATCCTGGTAAATGGACGTCTAGAATATTTTAATAATTGCTTTTCGAGAAAGAAGAAGCTATTTCCCCGCAGGTCATAAAATCAGCAGGCAAAGGAAAATTGCTTCTGCATTAACTATACCCTACAGTACACATTTGATGGGACTTGGCAACACAAAGCAAGAAAGAAAAGCTCACTAACATCATGTGGGTGTGCCCTTTTGTCATTTTGAAATTATCTGAAACTGCTGTGCATGGACACAAAGCAGCAGAACAGTGTATTGATTATAATAAGGAAATGGAGTGATTCATGTTAATATTTAGAGCTTTATGATAGTTTTCAGTAGACCTTTAATTACTTAGTTTTTATCTATATAGTATATGAGATTCCATTTCAGCAGACAGTCCTCCGAGGAAATGAGCTCGATGGTGATCAGTGTGGTCTTTAGTTCATACTCCATTTATAGCATCTTTACCACTCTAAATACTGAGTAAATATTGTCCTGCAGAAGTTAGCTGGTTTTGATTTTCAGTGTAATATAAGTAGGAGGAAACAGTTTTCCACACTCCTGAGGTGCAGGCTGTACACTTTCTTTAAAAGACAGGATAGGCAATATGCCCATCAACAGATCTTCATCCCATTAACAATTCAAGTGAAGAAGGCAACTGAAAGTAAAGATCTGTGCTGTAAGTAATGCTTGTGTTACCTCTCAGGAATGTGATACTCAGTTTGTAACTCAAGGTAAAGACAAGTCCTACAATAAGACAACATTATTTCATTTAGAAAATCACCTTCCCAGCTTGTGTTATTATTATTAGTTTTATTAAGTGTTTTTAAGGTTGTTAGTTTTGGGTACCTCTGATCTGTTTGAATGGGTTATGGGTTTGACAAATATCTTGGCGTAAGACTTTGTAGGAATGGATTCTGAAATCTCAATAATCCTGACGCCTGAAAGTGTAAATCTTTTCCTACATCATGAGAAACGATTAAGAAAGCTGTAATTTCTGCAGTGTTGTTATTGGTTAATTGCCCTGTATCAGTTTAAAGGATGGAATTTTTACTTACTTCCAAATATACATATGCCTTTTTTAGACAGATCTGCATTTTGCATTCCACTGCTCTTGTTTTGAGCTTATTTCGTTATTGTGGTCCAGAATCTTTCAAATAGGATACCTCTTTTAACTTATTACACACGACCTGGAGAGATTGATCAAAACAAATTAAGGAGAGCTGGAGATTTCCATCCTTTGCAAGGTCTGTCATCTGTTGTTATGGTTTTCATCATCCAAATCTTAAGAATAGCTTTAAATGAATAATGTTACAGATAACCATACGGAGGCCATGGAGATTGATGGTGATGTCGAGATTCCAGCGAACAAGGCTACAGTCCTGAGAGGGCATGAGTCGGAAGTCTTTATCTGTGCCTGGAACCCTGTCAGTGACCTTCTGGCATCAGGGTGAGGAAAGAATGGGGAGCATGTTTGTATTGTATCTTATGATACAAAAATACAAATTAGCACAATATATAAAACATATCAGCAGGTTTTGCACATGTATAATTTGTCATTATGATAAAAGTATGCCATTCCTATAAATATAGGAAACAATACGCTACATATACTATGTATACTGATGGGGGAGGGAAAAAGAAACACAACATTTTCTGGAATGAGAATACTATAGTTTTAGCTTATGTACTCTCACAAAAAGTTGTCAATTTGTTTTAAGCCCTCTGACCAGCAATACAGCTTGTGAAGTGCAGCATTGCAACTTGCCAATCACACGAAATCTCGTTAGGTCCAGATGGAACAATGCCCGATCAGGTCACCTTTAAAAAGGCTTTAATTCAAAGCTTAGGTGACTGCAAGGAAAAAGACATACTTAGTCAGTTTTCTGTGCATTCCATAATGCCTTGAATGTCACCAGAAGCAAGGGAGAGGACCATTGGCGTGCTGCAGGCAGGCATGTCATGTGCCAGCGTTGCCAGACACTATGGAGTAAGCCGCTCCACTGTGTCCTGACTGCAGAAAAGGTTTCAGCAGACCAGCAGGACAAATGACCGTACAAGATCCAGTCGCCCTCGAGTGGCCACACCAGAGCAGGACCAACACATCAGACTTGTCCATCTGAGAGATCGTTTCAGATCTTCCAACCATACTGCTGCTGAAACTGCCGGCAGACAGTGTCCACATCAGTGACAGGACAGTGAGGCTCCATGCAAGGCGACTTGTCAGAGGCCCTCTGCTCACGCCTCCTAGACATCACACCCGACTGGCTTGGGCCAGACAGAAGCTGCGATGGTCTCGTCAGCAGTGGCATCAGGTCCCCTTCACAGATGAGTCACTCTTCAGCCTGTTCCACACAGAAGGGAGGGCCAGAGTGTGGAGGAGGAGGTGTTGTGTTTCTTTTTTCCATCAGTATATATGGTGCCCCAAAAAAGGTGTGTCAGGATTATAAACTTGTGTGATTATTTCCTCCAACGATCCAAAGACACATGGGTAGTTCAATTGACTCCTGAAAAACTGGCCCAGGCAGGAGTGTGTGTGTATTTGTATTTGTGTGTGTCCTGCAATGGACTGGCATCCCATCCAGGATGTACCCTGTCTTGTGTCCACTGCTTGCCAGGATAGGCTCTGGGTCTCCCGCGACCCTGTACTGGATAAAGCAGCTAGAAGATGGATTGAAGAATATATTCTTATAGATTTTAATTGCACAAATTATAAATTGGTTGTATCAAGTGTAAAATAGTGAATAGAGTAAAATAGAATAATTGTTCTGTAGGATCTAGAATATAAAAAGAATACTGAGATATAGCAAGAAAATGGAATATGGCCTTCACATCTCTGAACACAGCAGCCACAGCTCTGTTGACAAATATCATTGGATGTGTATGACTGCTTCCTACCCTGTACAATGGGCAGTGTTTAATTGCGGTGTCACTCTGCTGACCTGTAAGATTTACACCTTTAAATTGTAAGCGACATTCACTTTCACAGTTGCTTACACACATGCACACACAGAGGACACTTTGGAGTTGATCATTTAGACAGCATGTCTTTTGAGCGTGGGAGGAAACCAAAGAACCCCAAAACATGTGCAGCAACAAAGAGAACATGCAGAATCCACAAAGAAGCCTCCTCCACCAGTGAAATGAACCTGGGACCCCAGGAGCTGTTGGGAAGCCATGCCTCTGTGTTGCCCACCACTGTTTATATTCTGGGTCCTAGACTTGGTTAAAAGATTAACTTGTTGAAAAGTCAAGGAAAAGAAGACAATTGTAAGAAAACTTCGAGCAGTGTTACATTCTTTTTATTGCTGTATGACTGCTGTGCTTTTCTTGAAATGACAGCAAGGAAGAGTTCAGATGTGTGATGTTCTTGCACGTAGGTCTGGTGACTCCACTGCGCGTATATGGAACTTGAATGAGAACGGAAGCAGTGGCTCCACTCAGCTGGTTCTCAGGCACTGTATAAGAGAAGGTGGGCAGGACGTCCCAAGCAACAAGGATGTCACCTCCTTGGACTGGAACGTGAGTATCTGGCAAGGGAACCTTCACAGCAGGGGCTCCCATCTCCAAACCTTGGGGTCGAGAACTGAGCAGGTCTTCTATGTCTGTTTACCCCATCAATACCTAGAGCTGTGGAGAAGGGGTAGACTGGTCCAGTTAGACCTTAACTGGATCTATTTAACACTTTTCTGAGGTGAAGAAAGATTTAAAACTTAAGGAAACAGAAAACCTGCTTGGCTTTGGACCACAAGGGCTGGAGACCAGCTTCAAAGCTTCCAGATAGTGTCATTTCATTAACATCTTATTTCAGGTATTCATGAACTTGTTACTAACTCTTCTTAAAAGTCTGCAGTGCATCCTACAATGTTTCTATTTGTAGGACTAGTTTATGCTAGGATCATTTCTTCATTTTATTTAACTTTTATTAAATCGAGAAACATACTGAGCATTGAAAGACACTTGTCACTTTTAAACCAATGCTTTTTTGTAGCTGGTTCACTGGTATATTTGTTGAATGAGTATGATATCAGTAAATTCATAGTGCTTTCTGGAACTGGTCATCACCAGGGCTGAGCAACTGGGCATCTGTTGAGGAAGTTGCAGGCTAGCAGTCAGGAGGCCACTATCGAAAGCAATATTAGCTGCATATCTGCAATGTTGCAGAATCTGTCTCTTTCCTCTTGTAGAGCCAAGACAAGCATGTGTCTGTTCACTATTCTCTGAATACTAGGAGCTATGTCCTCCCCAGAGACATTCAGCTGGGCACAGGTGTGGCAAGTAGGACACTAATACATACAAAAATTCTAAAATTCTCAGCTCATGGGAAAGCTGTTGATACATGTGCAGAATGAAGACGTGCATCATCCTGCTGTGATATTGGCGCTACACTGTGCAGTCAAGAAGCCATCGGTCACTACAGATGGAATTCTGTAGCAATAGACACTCCAGCTCTCATTTGGGCCTCTCCATTGATTGGTCTGGTTCACACAACACTTCATTCTACTCATCTGTACCCCACTCACTGATGTCCACCAGATTCATCTGCACAACCTTATTCACTAAAGAAGATTTGTTGTGAAGTCTTGTACGTGGTATTCTCTTAATTGTTGGAGAATATCCATGTTTTAATTTCTTGATTTACCAAGACATAATTTCTATTTACCAGTATTTTGACACTTAGCATGTTAAATTGCCTTATCACCTTTGCCCAGTCAACTCTTCCACTGGTGCTATAATTCATTTGCTTATGCTACAGTATCAGTCACTCGAATGTATCACAGTTAGTCATGAATTATTATTATTAATTTTCTCACCTGCCACATGGGAGGCCCGGGTTCGTTTCCCGGCCAATGCAATGCACCATGAATTATCAATTAATCAAAATGATGTCAGAAACACTCAAGCAAAATGTACATTTTTCTAAAGCTATCCATACATTTTTTTGGTGCTCACTATAATGTTGAACTCAAACTGCCCTTTTCATCAGAGACCAGTTGCACAGCAGCAGAGTCAGAAACAAGTCTTTAACCTTCATTAGGACAGGGGACTTAAGGCCATGACATGGGAGTTACTACTCCCTCTTGTCGCAGATGGCATCATAGGTCTGTATTGTCTGTCTTGAGACCTCTATGACACCTGCTGGCCTGTTTTGGTTTGGAATTTCTCATTCAAAGGACAGAGGCCCATCTAGTGGTTCAGCTGCCCCACTTCCAAATGAGACATGATTTTCCGTTGAGTTGACTCCTCATGATATTCCCCAGCTGCAGTCCTTATCTTCTGATGTCTGACAAGATTAAGTTTCAGATGTTTCAGCTTCTGGTAATGCAGTATGACAACACCTTCTCATGTACTTGTTTTATCAACAGAGTGATGGAACACTTTTAGCAACAGGATCGTACGATGGCTTTGCAAGGATATGGACAAAGGATGGTATGTTTCTTATTTCTGTGTCCATCTTAACCTAAAATGTGATTTGAAAAGCTTCAGTTATTAGTATGACTGTTTATGTTTTCCATGTAGGTAATCTTGCAAGCACTCTGGGACAGCATAAAGGTCCTATTTTTGCCCTGAAGTGGAACAAGAAAGCAAACTGCATTCTCAGTGCGGGAGTGGACAAGGTACTTCAATGAATCCCATAAAACTTATTCAGAAATCATGTTTGAATTATACTGATTTTTTGTTTAAACAACTTCTTTAAAATTGAGATGACAGATGAGGTTATCATTCTGGAATTATAAATCATAATCACTTTACAAATAGGCAAAACAACTGTTGTCAGAAATCGTAAGACTCTATACTTGGTGCTTGGTGTTGTTAGATACATAGCTTTTCCGTAAATTAATCTCCACTGATTTATAAGTTCTTAATTTTTAACAAAATATTTTGAACAATTACGTACTCTGTGACGAACATAAAGCGCTGCATTGGAAACCTTTGCTGAAAGTAACCGCTGAGGACATTTAGACATTTGAAAAATTGTAAGTGTTGTTCAGACTGTGTATTTTCTTTTTCTTACAGACAACAATCATCTGGGATGCACACACAGGAGAGGCTAAGCAGCAGTTTCCATTCCACTCAGGTGCGTTGCCACAGAAGAAGATTACAGTGTTGCACGGCTGCTGTCGTCAGGGACTGATAATGGCAGATTGTTGGGAGGGAACATTTGTAATCAAAACAAATGAAGCCTTTTGAGGGTGGCGACACTAACATCTGTGATGCTATCAAAATGCCACTGCGTTCTTGCTGCTGCCCTTAGCTGCTACATATTCCTCATCAGTTGCCTTGGTGAAGTGCTATTTTCATTCAGACAAGGTTAAGCAGAGCAGCAATTTGTACCCCTTTTAAGTAATCACTGCTAATTGCTACAGTATTATTACAGTGTTAGTGTAATAGATCACTTTGTGCTGCCTCTTAAATTGATAATTACTATTTTTTAGAATTAAATGGCCATCTTGTGCAACTGCAGTGTTCTCCTCCTCAGTGAGGAACCATACTTTCCATTATGTGTTTTAAAGACAAGTACATAGAAGTGTGGCAGATCATCCCCCGGTGTTGCCATCAAATATCTCACTCCCAAACTAGCATGTTGAACATAATTATGGTTTTGAGAATCTTTTGATTTGCATACTCTGGGCCATAAACTGGCTAAGGAATATTTATTTTTAAATCCCACATTGTTTCACAGAAGACAAGAACACTACACTGCACAGGCACATTATTGTATATGTACATACGCATCTGTTAATTCATCCTGAACAAGGTTTGAGATTCTTACCCTGAAATATTGCTAGAATGCTATAAGCATAGTAGACAACAGTGACGAGCAATGCAATTTTATTTGCTTTTAATATAATGTATCTGTATGTATCTGAAACCTGAATGTTATGTATTGCTTAAACGAGATAGTGTTTTTAAACCACATTTTATGATGATGATATTGTTATCAGGTGATGTATCCTTTAAATCGATAAAGGATTTAAAAGCTTAACACTCTTGAATAAAGTGAGGTTTTTGTACTAAAAGTGAAGGATTTTGCAGTAAGTTGAAATAGGAAAGTAGTCAAGAATGTAGAAGAGGTTTATAACCAGAGAATAATTCACATTGATAAGCGAAGGCTGCCAATTAAGCATGTTGTATTTTAAGTATATATTCTGACATCTCCTCTCTCCAGAGCCATAAAGCTGTTGTTTGCTAAGAACCTCCTCGCCACTCAAATTTCAAAATGTCATGTGTTGTGCAAGGACAAGAACTGTAAATCTCATATGAATGTAACTCACTCGGGATGGAAGCAAATAAAAAATGTAGAACTTCCTTAAACTGGGTATAGGGCTTTAATTTCAAGATGGTAACTTTGTACTCCACAGCGCCTGCCCTCGATGTGGACTGGCAGAACAACACAACCTTTGCTTCCTGCAGCACAGACATGTGCATTCATGTGTGCCGGCTAGGCTGCGATCGGCCAGTCAAAACCTTTCAAGGGCATACGGTAGGTGTGCTTCACCAAGAGTCAGCATATATAATCATTTTCCTTCTGTTTCTTTATTAACAACACTGAAGAGTAAGGTTTACCAGCTATTTCTGTCCTGTCACTCTCATTAACAACCTTGAGACAGACTGTCTCGGGAGAGATGTAAAGACACTTCCCATACCAGTGTCGGGTGCTAGCTTGAGATTTGAGACGTTTTAGAGCAGAAAGATTGAACTTGGACTGCAAAACATCTGCTGTTGAAGCTCCGGTCTAGTTTAGAACCTAGTTTACTAATTTACTGTCGTTCCTCATTGTCCTGAGTACTTAGTATAAAGAATGCACTCTGTTTTTACCATATCATAGGACTGTCATTTAAAATTGTTTTAAGGAGCAGCATTAGTTTAACGTCCATTTAAGTACATTTTATTTTCTGTCTGGACAATATTTTCTTTTTATTTATTGGTATAGTGGACCCATTTTTAGGAATACGTTAGTTAAAATGTTCTCTCGCAAATGTTTTTTCTGTTTCCGTAAAGTCATCACTTCATTTTCAGTGGTTTAATCATAGCTTTAAAGTTCAATAAACGTTTACAGAACAAGAGGTGATATTGTTAATCCAGAAACTTAATAGAGTGTCTATTGACCCATATGAAATAGCTCTTCAGCACTGCTATAATGAAGTAATTAAAGTACACTGCACTGCAACAATTCTAAATACTTTAAATGTATTTGAGAATACCAGTGTGTTTATTGCTTTTTAATGGACATCTGTTAAACTAAAGACTGTAGATACCTGTCCAGTTACTTGTAGACAACTGCTATGAGGTGCTAGTAAATTCTTAATACATTTTAAATAAATGTTTCAATTTCTTTTTATAGCAAATA
The DNA here is from genome assembly GCF_055471065.1 of Atractosteus spatula. Lineage (NCBI taxonomy): Eukaryota > Metazoa > Chordata > Actinopteri > Semionotiformes > Lepisosteidae > Atractosteus > Atractosteus spatula. Next base: position 51,456,690 of record NC_142709.1, read on the forward strand.
CTTTTTTAAAATGTTAGTTTTAAAATTACATGCCATATGTGTGCATAAATCTCAAGGTTTACTTAACATTGCATCTAAACCCTTCAATTAAATTGTCTTTCTTACAAGGACAGCTATATAGGACCTGAGCTTCAAAGCCTTCATTACCTAATGATTTTATTTTTTTTCAGAATGAAGTTAATGCAATCAAGTGGGACCCATCTGGCATGCTGCTTGCATCCTGCTCAGATGACATGACGCTGAAGGTAAGAAAATAGGAATTTGATTTAGTTTTTTCGTAATAAATATCACAGAATAATTGTCTTATGAAAAAGAAGTGATTGTCATTAATCACATCAAGTCCTCACACCACACTTCTAATTTGTTAAAAGGTTTACACTATAATCTAACAGCCTGTTCTGTTGAATAAATTAATATATAGATTCTAATGTTGGTTGAAATTATCTACAGTGTCTGTTGGCCCCCTATTGAAGAACTTTGATAAATATTTTGTTTGTATAATACACAAAGTAGAGCTGATTTTTAAACCTTCAGGTTTCTTTATCAATGGTAATTGAGTGTTAGGTGAACAAGCATCAAACTCTGGGGAAAGTGTTGAGATGTTTATTTTAAGGTAATTGTGAGTTTAAAAAAAGATGATTTTTTTTCTATGTTATTCAGTTGTTTAAATCGTGGAAATAATACGGTTAAAGTAAAATGCAGCACAAATTATATTTTTAATAGGAATTAAGTTTAGCATTTCTGTGTATTTGCTTTTGTCTTTGTGAACTTGCTTGTCTTTGAGAGACTCCGGATGTTTGTTTTTTTAAATTTGAACTAAAAATAAAAGTAATTGCATGTGCGTTTGATTTTGAGATCTGGAGCATGAAGCAGGACTCCTGTGTGCACGACCTCCAGGCCCACAGTAAGGAAATCTACACCATCAAATGGAGCCCAACTGGCCCGGGCACCAACAGTCCCAACTCCAATATTATGCTAGCCAGGTACGAGAACAGGTGTCACCTGCATTCTCAGGGGAGACCGTTCCCAGTGAGACCTTTTTTTATCTTTTGCCACTCAGCAGGCAGCCCAGGATATCCTGGTCACCTCGGCTACCACAGAAGCATTCCCTAGCATTTTGTTTTTGCACTGATAATGAAGAACAGTATTTATCCTACATTAAGGTTGTCATCTTAAACTGAAGCTGCAAAAAAAGAATAAAGACTGTTGAGAATCTCAAATGCACTTAAATACCCTATAAGAATTGTTTCTTTAAAGTAACTAGGTATTTTTTAGGAAATAAAATGCAATCCACCTTCTTACCCCAGGATTGAAAATGGTGTTGGTGGCTGTCTATTAAACAAATGCTTCTTCCTAATATCCAATGGCAATCTGCCTCCAGGTACAGTGTTAGGTGCATCATTTATGACCAGCTGGGTCAAAGTTCTGATTTTATTTAGGTCTATGTCTTAAACCTTGAAAGGGTAACAGTGAAATTGAAAGGGCAATTCTGAGAATACTGTGCCTTTTCAGCAAATTCAGCTTAAACATGAACAAAAAGTATTTTATGCTTATATTCCTTCATTACTTATGCTGTCAAACTTAACAAAAATAAGTGTTCTTATTTAGTGTTAAAATCTGCACCTCTTTACACATTTTGATTGTAGTTTATTTTTTCCTCTCAAGTGCTGACATACAGTATATCTTAACGCTTTTTTTCAATTCTGTAACTGCCTGGTGTTCTCATTAAAACTGGTCTCCTGTGGTGATGTTTTTGTAAGATGTCTCTATGTTAGGGATTTGCACAATTATACACTTGGTGTGTAAATAATTAACTCTAGAATAGCAAGTTCATTGTGGTAACTTAGTTTCTTAAAGTTCAGGAGGGCCATGGATAGGCAGTGTGGGATAGTCTGGAATGATTTTCTGTACTGTGGGCAATTTGTTGGCTCAGTTCCAATGGGCAAGACTGAAAAGTGAGAACTCATTTTTGCAGACTTTTCTTTCCTAGAGTTTGTTGCAGACTAGTATTTCTGCTTTTCCCAAATACTAGCAAGCTTTTGTTTTTTATTTTATTTGAGCAATTTAATCATTACGGGGTAAAAAATCAACAAATGGTTCCAAAAAATAATTTGATTTGTGCCTATTAAAACAGATAATGAACTTGTTTTCTTTGCTTGCTCAGTGCTTCCTTCGACTCCACTGTCCGTCTGTGGGATGTAGAAAGAGGAGTCTGTATCCACACTTTAACCAAACACCAAGAACCAGTATACAGTGTGGCCTTCAGCCCAGATGGCAAGTACCTGGCCAGCGGATCCTTTGACAAATGTGTGCATATATGGAACACAATGGTAATAACCTTCTTTCATTCATTCCGATTTAAGAAAGGTCAAGAGAGAATAGTTCTTCCATTCATTTTAAAATTATTTGGCATACGTGCAGCAAAAATCACTATACTGTTTATCAGTGCTAAAGAAATATGACAAGATTCAAAATGTGATATATTATAAATGAACATTGTTAACAAATGGAATTTTATTCTCTAGTATAATGGATTATACTCTAGTGTTAATTTTTTTTTTAGATTACTGAATAAGTGCAGGGCGGCACAGTGGTTAGCATTGCTGCATAACATCATTGGGGCCCTGGGTTCAATTCTGGACCTCGGGCTCTCTCTGTGTGGAGTTTGTATGTTGTCCTAGTGTCCTCTCGTCATTAAAAAACAATGACTGGCCCTAGGTGTGAGTGTGTGTGTGTCTGCCCTACAATGGACTGGTGTCCCATCCAGGGTGTACCCTGTCTTGAACCCGTTGCTTACCAGGATAGACTCCAGCTCCCTTGTGACCCTGAATTGGAGCAAGCAGTTAGAAAATGGATGAATAAGTGCTAAGGAAGATGTGCAATCCAATCGTTTTATATTTTTATATTACATTTGCATATTTTGTTAAAGCTAATGTACAGATGTTTTTGCATTAGATCTCTTGGAAACTCTCCCACCTTAAACACCTGTGTTTTCAGAGCGGGTCCCTGGTTCACAGCTACAGAGGGACTGGGGGAATCTTTGAGGTGTGCTGGAATGGCACAGGGGACAAGGTTGGGGCTAGTGCATCCGATGGATCCGTAAGTAGTGAAGAAAAAGTGGTGATGTTTTCTGTTAGAATACAGTAAACCCTCAAAAGATAAAAATTAACTGTAACGAACAATATTTTTTTCTCTAGGTATTTAAATTATGATGATTCTTATGGATCACAAATAAAACTAAAACGCAGTGTAGTATTTAGGTTTGATGTTATAGAAGTGCAAATGCGTAAGTAGGGTGGAGGACTAACTCTGGTGTGCCACAAGGTGGCGCTGTCTTTTAGTGATGGTAATCACGCACCTTCATGAAACGTGATGAGTCTCTGCCCAAATTGACTCAGAACCATCGGATTTGAGGGTATGCCATTACCACTACTAATACACAGTGGTAGCTAGTGGCATAACAGAGTTAGTCCTCCAACCTTCTTATTTAACAATGTGCCAGTACTGTATAAAAGTATTTTATTTTCTATATTTGTATATACAGTATACCTTACATTGTAATATACAAGGGTATATTATTTTTATCTACAGCAAAATCATGTATATACATATTCAGTAAATGTAAATTCAAAATGTTTTATTCATAATTTAATGGACAGCCGGCAATATTGAAAACAACTTCCCCCTATTATTCTGCTAAGTTGAGGGTATATAGTATCTGCTTAATACTTCCTTGCTGTGAACTTTTAGTTTTTGTTCAGGACAGTTACCTCTCATGTTTGATGTGACTGTAGTGAAAAGGTTCAGAATTTGCATTGCTTTTACAAGAAAACCTGAATATAAAAGAAGTCATTGGTGGATTAAACTTGAGATGGATTGGATGATCTTGGAGGGAAACTGCAGGGACAAATAGTCTGTTTTGACAAGAAAATGTTTTTGTCTCTTGTAATTTTAGGTCTGTGTTCTTGACCTTCGAAAATAGTGATCTGGCAGTATTTAATTAAGATGGACCATCAGTGATCAATGTTGGAAGAAACATTCTCCATTCTGTAACAACAGCTTCAGAACCAGTAGAAAACATTGCTGTGAACCATATTTACACCACTCAACTATCCTCCTTGGCAACTGGATTCAACTGTTCTCTGGTGAACCTTGTTGAGTGAAGAGAAAAGAGGTGCAGGGAAGAAAAAGAAGCGATTCTGTGGAGAGAAACAGTTTATGCTTGGTAATGGGAGAACATAGTAAGGACTGTAAAAGGTGTGCCAAAAAAGAGAAAATGTATAAACCAAAACAAAGGAAAAAAAAGTTGCCCTTCTAAATGTGGATCTCTGTTCGTATATTTGGACACTACTGTCAATTTCCCAAAGGATTTCAGTAAACCTGTAACATCAAAATCGCCTGTTTTCTGTACAACATGGTTCTGCACTGTTTGATAGAAGCTGGAATAAGACGTAGAATCCCGAGATGCTTTCGGCCTTGGCATTTGAATGGATAAAATCTTTTCTGTTATCTGTTCTTCCTAGCTGGGGAGTGAAGAGTGGAGTGAAAAGATGTAAAACATTCAATAGGTGGTTAATCTTTCCTCGCTTATAGGTCTTGATATCTCTAGAGCACTTAAGAAAACTCTAAGAATAAAAAGTGCTTTGACAATATTCCTGTGCACAAGGAGCTTTATACAGGGAAATGTCATACAAGGAAAGAACGCAGTGTATTTTTTGAAAAAAAATAAAAGTGTATAATTTTTTATGTAAAACATGAGTTTTGGAGACAGAATGGGCTAAACAAGGACAGACTGCTTTCTTTAAAAAAAAAAGTCACTTGGGGTGACTCAAACTGAATACAGACACGTTTTTAAAGCTGCAGTATCCTTCTTAAACGGAACTATCGTTCACAGGATGCAATGTAAACCTTTTTGTTTTCTAAATTGTAAATGTTATCAATGTAGGCCTCAAGATTTTTCACTGGACTTCAGAAGTTTGGACAGGCACTGTTTAAGGTTTATTTAATGAAAAATGTTCAAATTACATCTTCAGACTACCTTTAATTTGTGCAAGTTCATTTCAAAGTTAATATTAAGATAATAAGATAAACCGCAATACAAAACTCAGTATTGTTTATAAAGTTTTTTTTTCATGTAATGCTTTTGAATAACTTGAAGTTAAATAAAACTGAAAAACATCCTTTTAACTTTTCAATGGAAACATTTATTACCACAAATATATGTAAACCTTTTCTTTTGGATGTAAATTTCATGAATGTAAAGTTTGTAAAATAAATACAAATACATATATAAATATATCTCCAGTCTCTGCTAAAATGAATAGACACACCCTGAAATTGATTATTTAAATAAGAATTCCACATAAATTAATGCAAGCACTTTTATTTTTTTTAAATCTGTTCTTATAATTTGTGGAAATTCCACCTGCTCTTAATATTGTTAGAGCCCTTTGTCGCATGATGTTCTTAAGTAATGAATGAATATGAATAGCTACATTTATAGTTGCTGTTTTCTTTTTTTCAGAAATGGATAATGCATATTTGTATTTTTACAATAAAGGATTATTACTGAGCTCTAAACACAAGAAATCAGCACAGCAAATTTCCCCCAAAACCCAAACCCTTTAAACACCAAATCCTAAACATTTAAGTGCCTCAATGGTAGAGAAAAGAAGAGAAAAGACATTTTAAATCTCTTCAATATTTAAAAAAAAAATCAGAGCTCTACTGTTTCAAGAAGGAGCTGGAATTAACCTAGTCACACCTGACAGAAAAATACTAGATAATGGTGGATTCAATGGATGTAAAACAAGAGTAAAGCCTCAACAGAAAGCCTTTTGTAGAAAAAGGAAAACATATGGATTAAGTATCGGCAAACGTGAAATTACTGGGAACTTGGCAAAGGAGCTTTTTATTAAGATGAAGCAGTTATGAGGTTAGAGCAGCATGCAGGTGAGGAACAATTGCTTCAAAAAGACTTTATATCCTAGCTCCCCCAACACTGATCCTTTTTTCTTAGTGATAACATTTTCCATACTTTTGTTTTTTAAGTGATGGAGAGGTGTTTTATCCTGATGGATCAGTCGGTCGTAATTGTCGCATTTGGTTTAGTAATTGCCTATATCTGTGTGTCATGGGGGTGTGTCTCAAAATTATTTTTAGTACTAAAATGCAACTTGAGTCCTGGTTAAATATGTATGTTGCAGATATTCTAGACTATTATAGTTTGTAAAAATTAGTCTGCTCCTCTCAGGTGGCCTTCCAATCTCCTAATTTAAAACATTTCAATGTCTATGAAGACTTTAGACTAAAGCTGTCAGGAAGTGTGTGTTCTATGGCAAAAGTAAAACAAGAATTGGTTGAGATGGATTAATATTCTAAGTGCCACTTCCATGTCACTTATAGGGTCATGCAAATTACTCTTGGTGCAGTAAAGGATCTCAGCACCAAAGCAAGCAGATAGAAGGCCAGCAACATACAAAATCATATTTTTTTCTTTCAGTACTAAGATTGTAATAGTTCCAAAACATCAAAGGTATGTTCAAACCGTGGCCAAGACTGTATGTGTTTATGTTCATAGTAATGTTCAGATTCTATTGCAATGCCTTGAATTTACCATTTGTTTGCGTTTATGCATTTTCATTATTTAGAGAACAGGGTTTACACGACCCCAGTTCAGGACCAAACACGCAACATTTCTTGGGAGTGTGTTTTGGGTTAATTTTTCAGGATCACACAATTTGCACACCATGCCATGGGGTGTTCACATATTCACATATTGAGGATCCTTTATGTTGAGACATTTGTCTCTCTAGACAATTCCTTTTGTGCTGCTGAGTTGAGTGTTTTTTTCTGACCTAGTTTCTGTACTAGAACCATATTAAGCCTTTAATTCAGAGGCTGCTTTATGGAGCCTTACAATGTTAAAGGTTCTGGTTGCTGGAGATTCAGAGGTTTTGGGGCTAAAACCTCATGAAAATGTGAACAGCTGAGTAGCTGATTTATTAAGTTATATTTCATCCATACCCTGTCTTGGTGGCTAGAAGTTTGTCACTTTGGAGAGGTCAGGTATTGCATGTTGGGGCTGTTGTGGAAGCAGCCATTTGACCTCGGAAGTAATTGGCTATGCCTTTGTGAGGTTTTAGGCCCACGATGTAGAACAGTTTTTTAGCTCAGTAAACCAGTGAAGTATTCAGTACGTTGCTCCATCAAAACAAAACTGGAACTGATGCTTCTTTTGCCTGTTTTTGAGATTGATTTGTCACAGCTTTGGGAATGTCTGAAGCAGAAGTAACACAAAACGGCTTTGTTAGTTGATGATATATTGAAGTGCGTCCAGTTTTGGGGATTGACGGTATACAGATACAAAATAAGCTGCAAGTACCTCATAAGGAAGTATCTTCCCTATAACAATGTTTTCAACAGAAACTAGCAACAGGGTGTATTTGGCAGGTTTTGAAAACTGACATGAAGTAAAAACATCTGACCTTTGCTACCTTCATATTACATGTTAAACTCAGAAGACATGACAGAGGCATCGGTAGTGGCCCTGCTGTAAAACAGAATTGAAATGGATTGAACTGTGCATCTTTAATTTTCCCTAAATATTACCATGAACGTCCCAGATTATGTTTGCATTAAGACAGTCGCTTTCTCTTGAAATTTGTTAATGTCATGTTGTGAATCTCTTTCTAAGGGGCCTGAACCTTGTAATTGGATGAATACGATTTTCATTTTCATTTTCTTGAGGCTGTTTTGTTTTGAGGGGGGAAGAGGGATTTGGTTTTTACTTTTGTATGTTTTTTTGTGTCCTCATAAGAATCTGTTTAATATGGGGATACTGCATCTTTAAATACTTACCAATCACATGCTTTGTTTTGGGTTTGTTTTTGATTTGTTTCAATAAAGCTAATAGTTGTAGAGCCACACAAAGGACACTTTGTCAGATGGTAGGGTGTGCTTTACTCCATCTTTATTGAAAAATACTGTCCATCACAAACATACTTTCAAACATTTGTTCACTTTTTTCTGGCTTCTGCTGTTTTTATTGTCTGTCTCAGACCAGAAACCAGACTACAATCAGTGGTCATTTCAGCGTAAGGTCCAGGGTAGAACAGATTCCTTTGCTGTTTTTGTCTACTTCATCTGGTCAAGAAAGAAAAAAAAATAACATTCATATCCAATGTCTGAAATAAATCTATTTTGATATTAGAATGCACTGTGTCTGTATCTCATTGTCTTGTTGCCATGAGCACAAGTTCCTTTGGCAGATTCTATAGACTGCTGTCAAATATGAAACATTTTCTAAGAATTACAAAAGCAATAACATCAGAAAAATCATAACACCAGTCTTGCAGTCAATAAAATGTTGTAATTGCATTTCTCATATTGCTTTTTTTGCATACTTTGAGTTAGTTATTTAGTAAGTAATATAAAGTATGTCTGTGTATTCAGAAGCTAGTCAGAAAAATTATATTCATGGATCATGCAGACTTTTATGAATGCTTTTCATTTTGTGATGTTTAGGTTTTTTTAACCTTACATTCCCTAATTTTTTAAATGCTTTAGTACAGGCTAAAGTATATTTTCCTACATCAAATAAAAAAATAAGATTAGTCTCAAGAATGCTGCAAAATTAAAACTTGTTTATTATGAAAAACATAATTTTCTCCTGTATCATTGCCAGGATTAGCACATCCCCACAGAGAAGACAATACTGAAGACTTGATACATTGTTGTTCAAAATTACATTAAGTAATTTCAGTAATACATGGCAAGTGAATCATTCTTATTCAGAAAAACAATCACAGTTTTAAAATTATTTGAAAACCGGAAAAAAGTCAAAACACCAGGCAAGGTAAGGAGTCCAGATCACATTCTGAGAGCTTTAAGCCTGCCATTTATTTTTGAACATCTTCCAAACAAAATGTATTCCAATCACTGAAATTTATTGGCATTGCATTTATTTTGCCATTTTCTTTTTAGTGTTCTTGAGTCTTTCAGCCACAAAATATGGAAATAAACTTGATTGCATTCAGTTAGCTGTTTATTAAGGAGCAGTACGGCCTTCAGTCTCTGCCTACTAATCTGACAATGACTTTTAAGTAGGGTTAATTGTTGCTATTGGTTAAATATGGCATTTTGAAACACAAAATGCTTCTTTAATTATACTTAAATATACTTAAAAATTATACTTTAATTCTGCGTAATGGTTAATGTGTAGTGTCATTATTAAGAGTAGTATAAAAACAGCAGCTACCTGAATGGAAAACTCAGCAATACATGATCCTCGAGGTGTCTATTTTTGTATGCTCAGTGAATAAGTAACGTACAAGAGGAATGCAAAAATAAACATTTATTCAATAAAATTTGGCAGGAGGATAAAACTGCTGTAAGGTGGAATCACTAAAGATTGATAAATAAAGTACTTTTTCCTAGACAGAAGAAGGTGCCAGACACAGTGAATACAAAGAGTTTGGAACTTCTAATACAATGCAGCTCATCTCACCAGCTGATGTTTCTCAGATTTACTGGTTGTTTCCCCATCAGCATCTAGGCCCTCAAAGTCACGGAGCTCAGTTGAAATGTGGATTTCAATTGTACTAGACTCGGAATCTAACAAGACAAAGAAGGGAAAGAACTCTTTAGGTTTTTACATTTCTTGCTTTTATACTCTCATATCGGTACTGAAGACATTTTTTGAAAGGTTTTGATTCATTTCTAGAATACTTCAGTCCCACATTTAAAAATTCTCTTGATCAAGAATTTGACATTTCATAGCCCTTTAGCATAAGATGCCCTCCCAATTTTTTCTACATTTCTTCAAATTGACATGACGTTTTCTGAAGGTTTTAAAATATGTAAATTGTAAATGCTGGGAGCACAGAAAAACATGTGCAAGACCCTTTGGGACATATTGTATGCTAGTTCAAGCCTTTAACTTTTCTGCTTTTCCTGAGAACAGTATTTATGCCATACTGTATAGATTGCATATTCTGGATTTTTTTAAAATAGTTACTCATCAATAATAGCATATGAATTTGCAAAAAAAAATGTAATAGTTATTTAAGGGATAGGAGTAGCAGATCTTTAAAATATATAGTTTATTGGAAAAAAATGATAAAGTTCAATAATATTTAAAAATGTATTGTGGCTACTGTAGTAAAATTCTTTGTACTCTTCCTTGCAACATTCCTGCCTGCCTGAAATTGCATAGACCTTATCTTCATAGTTCACATAGTAACAACGTCTTTCTGCAAATCCCTTGGCAGCAGCCAGGCACAGAACTGATTATTGGGTTTCTTTTTTATGAACCAGAACTGTGGGATTCTATTATCTATGGAACCTATTATCTTTATTTTCCAATGTTGTTCAAGGACTTCATAAATAGTTCACCCTTCCACACTGTAGCCTGAGGCTAAGGGCAATTGAGTGATTGTGAGTGTGATAATCGCCATATTTATTCACATGTTTTTCAATACCCTTTGAAATTTCAATTGGAAATGAAAAGTAGTCAACACTATTCTGAAATCAAGGACATCGTGTGACAGCAGATCCATGTTGAAATTCTGCCTGTGCAATGAAAGATATTATCTGACCCTCAGAGCAATGGAAGCCTATTGGGGTGCTTACCTTCTAATTGTGCCCTATATCACCCATATCAAGGCACAAGAGCTCAGAGCTTTTGGGTTTTCTGTCATTATTATAAAGATTTCCAACTGATGGGAACAATTTACTAGATTAGTGCAACAGCTAATTAACATAGATCTGAGGAGAAATTTTATGCTGATCTATTTTATTTTTAAAATTTAGGATATACTGCATGTAGTCTACAAAGTGGAGCTTGTTTTGTAATTGCAGTGAACACCACAGAAAATGGGTTTTTCATCTGCAGTACTAAAACACAGTGGTGCTGATTGGTGGCCGTAGAGTCCAGTGTTCTCGTTGTTCAAAAGAAGCAGCAGCAGTCTATGAGATAAGGGCGACTCTTGATTTCTACAGCATACACGTGTTGATGTTCTGGTATTTTTATTCAGCTTCTTTTATATATATTTTGTTTGGTTTCATCTCTCACTTATTATGCATTTTGCTTTTATTATTATAATCATTAATTATATCATTATTCTTGAATTATTATTTATTGAAAATATTTGTGAACTATTATAAATATTATACAATTTTAATATAAATTCTTAAACATCGTTTTAAAAAAATCATCATGATGGGACCAAATGTAAAGTCTAAAAATGTGCACCGACCTACAAAGTTTTATTAACTGCTAATTATTATTAATAAATACATGAGATGTTCCTGTCCATCAGTCATGGTGTATTGCATTCGCTGTTGATACTACAGTATAACAAACCCCACTTATTGTATTTTGATTAATTTTAATTGATTTCTTTATCCTTAGAAGTTTCCTTTGTTCTTGCTTCAGAATAGTCACCACCACCATACATGCACATTTCTAAAGTTATTTTTAAAAAATACAACAATACCAAAAACATCCTGTGTTGATAAACTGGCACATAATCAAACCAGAATAACCAGCATCAACAGACAGATTCTTCTTTCAGGGTTTTCATTACTCATACTATTACCTTCAGAGAGGACACTTATGGCATCAGTGGACTGTTGGTCATTCCCATTCATGCTCTTCTTGGTCTCCTGTACAAGGCCTGGGTAGTTGAGTGAGGAGCCCACTGTGGGATTGTAGGCTCCCCCAGTAACCAAGGACGTTGTGGCTGATTCCCAGGGAATCTCTCGTTCCCTCTGAATGCTGAGATCAACGTCAAAGCCAGTCCAGCCCCGAAAGGCCAGAGTATTGAGAAAGCCCTGCATTGGGTTGAGAATTCCCTATACAAAGTACAAGAAAAGCACACACACATAGTAATGTGAGTTTAATAAGTACAATGTGTTACATCAACAGCTTCTAAAGGTACGTTACAACTACATAAAAGCTCAAAGACCAAAGATTCACTATGAATATGTTTACTCGGCATACATAGGTGTTGTTCAGTACTGTGGCCTCTGAAATTGGCTTTTTTCTTTCCCTGATATCTTGCTTTTTCTCTGGCTTTAGTGGATTTCTCTTGACTGCTAGTGCCAGCTATTGGCCTTGGAGAGATCAGGATATTGATCCAGAACACTTTTGTTTTTGATTGACAAAACACAGGGTGGACCACTATAATAGGTTATACACTCCAGTCTAACCCATAAGTCACCTACTGCTATTCATTCAGAAAGCAGTTGCAGAGCTCACAGAATCCACTGTGTCACAGCGGATGATAGACCTCTTATATGGCTACTTTTCTCACAACCTATTTTCACTTACTGCATAGGGCACAATGTTTAATTTGTAAAAAATGGTGATGCAACTGGAAGTTTCGTTATGTTTGCACTTCGTGTGGTGTGTTCTGCTATGCAATTTTGTACTTTGACTACTAATGTCCCATGTGTGGTTGAGAAACAAAGTAGGTGAGGCAGGGAGAAACAGTTCAGGGAAAACAGTTCAAATCATATTCCAAAATATTCTCATCTATCATTACCATTACAGAACTAAGCATAGCAATTCTTATAACATACCATTATGAACCACGTGATGAGGGCTGCATTTCTCACATTCTTGAGGTGACTAGCTCTGATATCATCCTGCATTTCCATGTAAAAGAGTAGGCTCTCATTGATGAGGTTTGGCAGCCAACTGTAAATTGAAAAGAACAGATGATTTCAGTTCCTGCATTATCCCAGTGAGGAACACACGACTGTAGAGTAATTATGATATATAGACAATATAAAGTAATTGTTATATATCTGTAACTGAGAGCAATTAGAAAATATAAAATTCTTTCTTTGGAAACAACAAGCCTTGAGTCTAAATATAGTGCAGTCTTGTATTTCAGTTAGCAAAAACACCCATTCATCCATTTTCTAACCACTTCTTTCAATTCAAGCTCTATGCAGATAGCACCCCAGGTCCAGAATTGAACCCAGGGTCCCAGCACCGTGGGGCAGAAATGCTAACCACTCCATCACTGTGCCATCCCTAGTAAAAACATATATTTCAACTAAGGTTTTTAATGGTTGTATATATTAAAAATTCTCAGCTTTAGGCTACAGGACAATTAAATTACAGAATTATAGAAAATAGAATTAACAACCTGCTTTAAAGTTACAGAATACTGAAAAGGGAAACCAAATCTTTGCATGTAACTATGATAATTAAAGTGAAATTTAAAGTACAATTGTTTATCGATTCCCTATCTTTAAAGCTTGTTTTTCACACAGAGGTGCCTGAAGACACTTATTGATTTGGTTCTGTAAAGGAGACACATTTTACAGAAATTCCACTGATACAGTACAATTGAGATATGATGTTTTCAAACTGGTATTCAGTATTGCATGGATTTACTGACACATTTAGAGTAATAACCTTGCAAAGTATTACTTTGTGAATTTGTGAGTGGAATGTTATATTTACACTTCCAGGTAAATATAACATCCCAGAAAGGGATGTGTCTGGTCTAATGCACTAAGAGTCTTGCAGTGATTTATTCAGTTAGAAATGCCATTGATTTTAGACAGCACATAGAAAAGCAATTGTCATCTGTCTGGCCATGTACAAGACTACCGACAGACAGAAAATATTTTAAAATTATTTTTAATACTTTAACCATTCTGACTTACAGCACTAAATATCTGTTACATTTCAGAAGTCGATAACAAATCTCACCAAATAATGAAAACCAACATAATCTTGAAGAAGCGTATTTTTATCTCTGTCCCCAGTCGTCTTTCATTCTCAGTGTAAATTCCTTGCCTTCCCTTCAGCAGTGATGTCACTGCATTGGAAAAAAACAACAAATGTGAGCATTTGAAGTAACTGTTTTATACACCTGTTGTACACCTAATGTCCCATATCACACGTGTTGGTATGTGACACCTAATTTATTGTAATATAGTCAAGTATTGTGAAATATTTCCGCAGTTGATTCTGCTTATAGATTTGAAATTGCTCAACTAGATATGCCTTTATAATTATTTTGATTAATCTGTGCATCACGTTTGTTCATGTTTTGTCTCAAATGCTTGGAAATTCATGTGTGTGCACAGTCATGTCTGTTGACAGTCAGTTCCTGTGAAAATCAAGAAAGAAACCCAACATGCCCCTTATTGACAAAACAAATGCATGTAATGCTTCCAGTGCCACACTCGCTGTTAGCCTGTGACTTTTGCAGTAGACCCCCTGTTGATGAGGAACAGTAATCAGCTAAGATTGTCTTTTCAATTAAAATTCAGCGCACCTGCTATCATAGTTATTTTTGTGATGAATTTTTTCATTTATTGTAGTTACAGTATAAGTGATTTCTTTTGATACTCGATCGATAGAACATCACAGTTCAAATGTCAGGACTGACAGAGTTTTGCAGCTATGAAACTGAGAACTGTGTGTCTCACCTGATAAATGAACTAAGGGTATATTTATTTTAATACAATTTTGCTTCAAAATATCGCTCAAGGTTTGGTAAATATTTAACTTTATGCACAAATGTCAGTTTCTCTGAACAGTTCTTGACTTTCTTCTAATATTCAAATCGGATGTATTAGGAAACAAACTATTCCTGAAGGAACAATGCTGTTCTGTTCTGTCTCCCAGCCCCTCTGTACAAACTGATTCTAAGTTTTTGAATGGCACTGTGATATACTGTCAGTTTTATGCTATTTACAGCAACTATATGAATTAGTCATACATATGGGTGTTGAGAAGGTATGAAGAACTGTCACATGGGCATGTAACACATGGATAAGTGTGTTGCTAAAAGGTGTTTGAGTGGGTAGCTGTGTCAGTGCACAAGCAACAAACAGAGGTTAATTCGTCATTGAAGAGTAGAAAGAAGAAACACAAGGTTTTGGCTATTAAGCCTTCTACTTGTTCTAGTGCATGGGTTCATATAACAAAGTCGCAATAATAAAATAGATTAATCAGTGATGATCAGCTTTACTAAAGAATGTAAATGTACTCACCGGCTGATACCGTTCTTCCAAACAGTATTGGGTTCACAATTAGGACAAGCAACATGGGAGCGTAGGTGGTGATATAGTGAGGCACGGCATGTTCTAGTCCATTTTCACAGCTGGAATTCGAATCTCATGTTAGTGCGCCAGCTGTAATACGGTTCACCCCAGTTCTTGTGGTGAAAGATTACCTTCAAGTTAACTACCAGAATTAATTGTTTTATTCCGTTGGAAGTTAACAAGCTTAATGCAATTCGAATTCAATTTCATAGCCATTCTAGTAGTTATGCCCCTGTATACCCAATGCACTTACAAATTTGAGACTTCTCTTGAAGAATCATTATATGTATGCCAAACATTTTTGTGTCATAAAAATGTGCTTTTATACAATAGAGTAAAATGGTAAGGTTCTGAGCCTAGTGTGTAAAAAAAAGCATCATTTTGCACTACTCATATCACTGTTTGAGTTTTGAAAAGCAAAATTGCAATATTCTAGAAATGCTTCTTTTGTCAATAATACTTCAGCTCTTATGGATTGACCAAGCATGTATAATAAAAACCTGCTGTGTCTTCACATCCCAAAGCACATAAAATGTAATTCTACCTGATGAAGCGACACATGAACCTTTCACGCCTTTGACAGGGAAGGGTTCTTACCCAGTGCTTGTCTGTAGGAAAGCTTAAACACACCTTGAAATGGAAGGGTAGTAGAGCATGGCCACGCCTTCCACACACAGCAGCACTGCCAGGCCCCAGGTGATCATGTGGTACAACACAATTGTGCTGAAACAGAGGGGCGGCAGCGTGAGTGTCCACAAGCACTGATGAGCTGACACGTGGCCTTGCCTTTTCTCCTTGTGAAGCTTTTGTATTGACTGTTGTGCAGAACACATTTGACCTCTGGATGTAAAAGATCACTAAGATCTTTAAAAGGTTAAAGTACATTGCTGATGATACATTTTTACTATATATATTTCAGTTCAAACAATAAATTAATATCTTTAATAAAAATACTATGAGAAAAGAGATGCTGGATATTCCAAATTCTTAAACCCTTTTGAAATGGGTTAGTGTAGGAACACATTCACAGAGTGTTACAACTCTTAATTTTCAGCTTACTTAGCCAAAAATAAGTTATTGTGTAACAATTACTGTAGTCTTTTGTAATACTATTTCCCTTCCTCTTTTATTACCATCAATGTGTCTTTTATAAAGTTGATTCCTTTCTAGTACATCCATTATATTTTAAATTTAACAGTTAATCTATATGATGTCATTTCTAACTGCTCTCTATTTTAAGACTGATAGATGACTGGTTGGATTTCCCATAGACATTTTCTTTTAAAGCAATATTTTAATACATATTTTAATTTTGAGATGTGTTGGTTACCTTTCAATATCAGAAAAAAACATATTGTTTCATTTGTATCATTTTCTGTAGTATTAAAAATAAAAGGTTACTTATTTCAAGGAGAAGACCCAAAATAATGAGCTTTCATAATAGCCCTGTAATTGGTTTCAGCTTTCCATATTCATTTTGTTTTACTGCAAAGCATAGTTCTCCCTAAATAAATTCAGTATATTTTATTAATGGATGGAACCTTTTTGAATGAGTGGAGTCCCTGAAAAGAGATTTTCATCCTTATTATTAAAGAATCAAACCTGACATAGAATTATCAACAGGACGTACCTTAGTCCAGCTGATCTTTTAACAACTAAGAAGACATCCACTGCATAGCAAAATGTCCACCAGAAAGAGGCACTGTAAAACAGCTGAATCCATATCTGCAAAAATAATTCAGTTATTTGTTACTGTTAGCAGATTAAATGTGAAGTAGTTCTACGTTCTTAAATTCCTACCATGAAATATTTTTATGTTTTCTTGTTTTCAATTGAAATATAAACGTTTATCCAGAGCCCATAATGAGTATTGTTCAATACTACTTTGGTATTTACACTTTTTTTATATATTTCCTTTTATATACTGTACAGTAATTAATGAGTAAATATACACCCCGGGCAGCATGCCATCTGTATGGAATTTATATGTTCTCCTCGTGTTTGTGTGGGTTTCCTCCTGGTGCTCTGGTTTCCTCCCACAGTCCAGAGACATACTGGTACAGTAGGTTAGTTGACTTTTAGAAAACTGTCCCTGGGTTTGTGTCTGTGTGTCTGCCCTGTGAAGGACTGGTGTTCCTTCCAGGGTGTATCCTGCCCTGTGCCTGCTGCTTGACAGGATGGGCTCCAATTCGCCCCGCAATCCTGAATTGGAAAAAGTGGTTATCCAGTATATGGATTTATATACCTCACAACAATAATATAAATATATATTTTTTAAAAAGGCCAGTACAGTTTAATAAAAAAGAAAAGCTATAACCTTTCAGATTTAATTAACTGCTCCTAAAAAAGGAATGTAGTTCTGACATTATGCCATCAAATCTGCAGCTGGTGGAAAAAAGAAGTATCTCCAGTAAAACCAACGTCGTGGATTCCCTGCATGAAGACAAAATTAGCTTTTACGTACCGCACTTCCCACACAGAAAGCAGCTGGCCAGACTTCAGTGGTATTGACAACTGACATTCTGGAAACGAAGTCTGGCAGACCAAGCCATGTGGAGGATCTAAGAATTATCCCTTTAAAACAAACATACAAGCAAAAATGTCTTTTTCTTTGCTGCTTCAAAAACTGCACTCTGACAATGGTGAGTGAATAACTTTAAAATAACTTTTAAATAAAAGCCTTGTCCATATGATAGCTGCATTATTAATCTTGTCCTCGAATATCAAAATAGAAACAAAGAACTGATTTTTATTATCCAGAGCATTCATTTTTTTAATAAAGTGTCTCTCGCTTTACACTCACATTGATGCCCAAGAGTACTAGTTTGTAAAGGATATCGACTTGTAAAACACAACTTGAAAAGTTTTCATTAAGAGAAGTTTTCATCTTGAAAGAGAAAAACTCACAGTCTCTTCATTTAATGAAACAGTCCCTTTATATTGCTGATGCTTGCAGATGCATGCAATGATTTAACACTTTCATACTGATCTCATGTGTCTAGCCCTCCCTATTTTATTAGTGCCCTACAGGGGTGCTTTCTGATGCTCTGCGAAGAGCCAAGAACAACTACATCTACAGTATGTGTGATGACCTAGCTAACCAGAAAATCAAATGTCAATGATGACATGAATGAACTCTTCTACACTTCCAAATGGAATTCCAAATGAAAACTGACAATCAAGTAAATCCATTGAGACATTATAAAAGGGTATAAAAAAGTTAGTATTTGGTTAGTGATATTGTAAACATTCCACTGTACAGGCTGTGGTCACCATAGGCAATAGCAAGACACTCATGCTCGTGGTACTCCTGCAACCTTACAAGATTCTGAACAACTCTTGAGAGGTCATGACTAACAACGTTTGATTCATTGTCTTGAATGCATAGACATTTTAGCAATTTACTTCTCCATATATCCAAATGTATGTTACTGGTAAGCAAACATATTGAAACTTTTTTGGGGGGTATACCTATTTTTTTAAATATCACCTTTTAATGTCAGGGTATTTTGAACAAAAAAATGTTAGCAATACAGTACATCTCATTTTGAAGGGCGTGATTATGGGGCCGTAGATTGCACAGTTGTTCAAGAGATTATTCTGTATATCCAATTTAGAATTTTGTTTATTCATTATCACTGCTGCAATACTCGTACCAGTGTTGAGGCACTATGTTTTTCTACCACAGCACTCAACGAGAGAGTATCAATCTGAAGGAGTGATGCGTATATAGACAAGGACAGTCAATGGCTTGATTCATGCCTGTCCAGTCCTGAGAGATATCAGCTGTTTGTACACCACCGATGGGGGAATTCCAGCCACACTCAGCTATGTCACTCAGTGACATAGTTTAGATTTCAATCACCTGCCTTGGAAAACATCTCAACTTGTGCTTGTAATAAGCGTCTTTGTTTAGCAATACCAGGTGTATCTTTTTCATTCTGTTTTATTCTAAGGATTTCCACATTTCAGTCTAGATCTCTAATTTGGTAGATTACTGCAATTCCATAAGATGTCTGGTTTCCACATCAAACAGCCAAGGATGTGAAAGGGATAAAAAAAACAAACTTTTGATTTTTTAAAACACCAGAGTCTTGTGAAACTGTCAGGCATTCAACATGATAATATGGATTCGAAAACTGCTCCAGCAGCTCAATAAAGCTCTGAAAAGGTCATATTGAGGGGTTCAGAACTGAAAGCTGCTGGGAGGTATCACACTCAGAAAGAAGATGTTATCTGCAAGACATTCCAGGGGAATTATCGCTTTCATTAGGATGATAGCTTTTTTAATACAAAGATACACCTTTTGTCATAGGAACAAGGACAAATCCCATCATTGTTTCATCAAGATTCTGTTCAGTTTGAAAACAGCAATGTCTTTGCACTCTGTTAGCCTGGGAAAAGCAAAAGAACTTTTGCTATGTTCAATGAATGTGCCATGGTTCAGTTGTAGTATCTGCCTAAAAAATTGATTTTTGGACATTTTGACAGTCTGATGTGATTATGCACATGTACTGTATCTCACTAATGCATCATGTTCTTCCATGGCTGATTCTGCTTAAAAATGTCAAGATGTTTTTATTTTTAATCTGGCTTTTCCCAATTTTATTGTGTAAGAGCTTGTGACAGTTATAAGAAGATACTAAGGGCACTTTGACTGCCCTTTCCCATCCACATTACTCAGTTTTCTTCAAAGCTCTTCATTGTTTGTGACTATTTTTTTTCCTTGCTTGGACTAATCTTTTGCTAGTTCTAACTACATGTCAGTATTTTCAAGCTCATGATTTCTTAACGCTACTTGATTCCCCATTTTACCTGCTAGCTCTGGCTGCCCTAAAGCTACTAATTCTGCTTTGTCCGATTTCTGTTTGGTGATTTAAATACACTCTTCTAAATGCTCGACTACAACAGATTTCGTAGCTACTTTGGATTGTGTCAGTTTTACTTGGCATGTCAGCACTCAGCATGGCTACATATTAGATAGTGAGCCTACAGGCAATTGAACTGTGCATTTCTGACCACAAAAGCTGTCAGAACCATGAAAAAAATGCTTGCCTTCTATTGACACTATTTCAACTAATATGGTGGAAGAGATCTTTAAAAACCACTTAGAGAAGCGCAACGTGTTTTGCTTGAGGATTCTGTTGATCTTTACAGTGACACACTAATACAGGTTATTGATTGTCTAGTAGTTACTAAAACCCATTGAGTTTCTTTATTTTATCCTCACCCTGATCACAAATGAACTGCGCTCTGTGAATGTTGGAAGAGCAAAGTTTTGAGCATTTGGGGGAAAAGAACGAATGCAGCTGACTGCTCATCTGCCAACTTCTGAACACTCTCAGCTGTGAAGATGTCCTTAAGGCAGACAGATCTTCCTTTAACTCCAGGCTTATTGAGAGGAGTTGCAATTTTTTTCATCATGAACAAATGCCTGAATGAACTTATAAGTCCCTCTACTGAACAACGACATTGATACAATACTTCCACAGTAAAAAACATAACAGTGGTAAGAGGTTGCTGACTGCCTGCAGCTGAGACAACTACTTCTCCCTCTCCTGCTTTCATAGGTTTGTGTTTCTCTTTATTTTACTTTTTACATTATGTGACTGAATTTGTGCCTTCTTCCTACAGTCCTTCTTAATTCTACCACCTTTATTTTTTGTAAAGTTAAAGTCAGTGTTAAACGGCTTGGCCTTTTCTTACAAAATTCTGAAATACTGTAGGCAGTTCAATGACAAACGTACTGTATCTTGCATCTAATGAGCTCTTTAAGACAGAGACACAGCACTCAATAAGCATGTGTTAAAGTAGTTAAGGTTTTGCCAGTGGCTGCCGAATTGAGGTCATGTAATATTCTCCTCCTGCTAGACTTAAGTGTAGATTTTGATATTGTCAATCATTATATTTTACTGAAGTGAATAGAAAATTATATCAAGTGGGGAATGTTACTACTTTCCTCTGTTGTTGTGTCTCCTACTTGGAGACAGAAGCTAACAGAAGCTAATTTGAAAAGATATTCCACATGGTTTTGTGCTGCAGTTCAAACTGCACTTAACTCCTGTTCTAATATAAATTGCAGTGACAGCATGGGAAATTTAGAGTGGACTGGAAGGTTGTCCTTCTCATTTAAAGAGCACTGAATAGTCTAACTTCAGGTACTCTTAAGAGCTCATTACAACAGTAAAATAAAGATATAATCTGAGGTCTACTAGTCCAGGGCTTGGGACTAGATTCCATGTCTGTGATGTCATGGAGAGTCTGGCATCCAGTGTGTCTCAGGAAGCAATAGTCCAGTTTGACACGGGAACAGATAAGGGCGTATTAACTGTTTCTGTGACAGTCAGGTTTGGGAACTTTGCCACTCAGGAGAAGGGTCCACACAAATTCTAAAGTAATTGGTTGTCACATACCCTCTATTCTTCAATAACGACAAAATAGTTAAGTTGATAAACTCTGAAGATTATCAGTGACCACTACCATACAGCTTTTCCCCTGTCTGATTTCCTTCCTGGTGCTGGAAGAGCACCTACCCTAAAGCTACTGTATTTGCTCTCTCAACACAACACTCTTAGAAAAGTATTTATTGGTAGATTTCTGGATTCTATCTTCCCAGTAATGTAGCATTATATTGTATTTTGTATATAGTACATGTATGTTATTTATGATTTCTCTTTATCTTCTTATATCTCTCTTTCTTAGCTGTTATTTTGCTCCCACCACAAAACCTTCCCTATCAACTAACAACTTTATTGGTTGGTTTGGCAATAAAGCTGACTTTGACTTTTATGTCAATATCCAAATCCTTTAAACTGCACCTGCTTGTATTTAACCATTATATTGTATTTTCATGACCACTGGAATACCTATATTTTTACTGTTTTGTAAATAGAATTTATTTATATACTCATGCTATACTCACTGGTTTTATTGGGTTAATACCCTGAATATAGGTTTTTCTCTGGGTTCACTTCTGTTAGTGATGACAGGACCTCCCAACAGTGAAGTCATCCAGTTATTCCCAAGCACTTTCCTGTTCTACTGTACTACTGGTATGAACCCTCAACAGAGCCTCTGGGCAAACTATCAGACACACATAATGGCTATTGTTAACACACATTGTGCTTGGTCATTTGCTGCTGTGTTACTTTCATGGCAGAGTGGATCATCGCATTCTAGCAGAACTCTCTGTGTATAAGATATTGCAGATTTGTAAGTATAGAAACAAAAAGCTTCAGGTGAGTCCATTCAATAAGAAATAGGATGCACTATACATGCACTCTTTCACTTTGTATGATGAACTATTCCCTTGAAAATCCCAACAAAACCGCCTGGTGCTTATTTTCTAGAATAACACTGGGGACCCGCCATCACATTGTAAGAATGTCCTCTAAATCTAGGTGAAGCAGACAATTTAATTTCTTTTTCAAATGAAAATATATAACAACAGTTGCTCCCTTGAGAAACATGATAAACACAAGAATGATTTTTCTCTTAAAAAAACAAACGGAGCATAAAAATCAGAGTTCCAATAAATATAAAGATAAAAGGACAGGTCTGTTATGGTGTATGGTGATGTTTAACAAATGTGTTTATCCTTTTTTAAGTATATTTCAAAATGTAGTGGAACTGATTTTCCACAGTAGCAGAACAAACTGGAGTAAAACAGATGTTAAAATGATCTAGGTTGCTGCATGTAGCGGCAAACTACAATTTTCTTTTCATATAAAAAATAACTTTCCATGGTAAAAAAACTGTTTTAATATGTCTGTCATCTCACCTGATGATGCAGAAGCGTGTTTGTGAGTAGTTCCTACCTACTACCAGTCTTTAGAAAAGAAAATCAGAGAAAACATGGTAATCAGAGGGATACTCAATTACTTTAATAGCTGCTTGATATGTAAATTCAACTGGTTGAAAATATCCAAAAACTGTTATACAGTAAGTTGAAAATTCTAAGTATTTCCATAGACAAGCTAGCCATGAAAAACCATTAAACAGAACACTTCTCTTAAATTGTATTCCTCCCCAAGTGCACACACACACAATCCTGAAATACACAATCTGGTCACAACTGCACAGGCCTTTGACATACCTGCGCATCCTAGAATATCGCACAGACTAATGATGAGGAGTATCCGAGAAGAAGAGGCAGGTTTTGGAAGAGGATACTGCCCAAGTCTTCTATAGCTCCGTCTTTTGGGCAGAATCTGTAGGATGGCGAAGATGAAACTGACGCTGGCACTACCGATGCAGATGGCACTGAAAAAACGAGGCTGGAAGCTTATCACAAACTCGGTGGATTTGTCTCTGTTAGGGCAGCAAAAACTTTCTAGCCGAGGAGATGCCATTGTGGAATGAGTCAGGCGTCCGTGTCAGAGAGAAAGAAAGGGAAATTCATTCATTTGCTCTGCAGTCTGGGTTCCCAGAGGAATCACGGGATAATTTATCATGTGCTTCTTCTTAATCCCTCCAGCCAGACTCTACTCTGTCCTACATCTTCTTAGGACCCCCTGTGAAAGAAACGGTAACAACATTTAAAACAAAATAGGTCGACAAAACTGTAAAAGATCATTATATTTATAATATACTATACAATTCTTTTGGCTATACAAAATAGAAAATGGTTAAGATTTAACTGATTCAAAAGAGTTAATTGATAACATTTAAAATACAGAGCTTTTTAAAAGTTTCAAAGGGAGGGAAATAAACAGTAAATCAATGGATTAGACATATGGGATTCTTCCTGTTATTTTTTATGTATAATTCTAAAATGGTTGTCCCAATATTTTACCTTTGTGGTTAAAAAAAAAGAAAAGGTGTTACTCTGTTGTACAGTAGAGGATCACAGAGAGTCTGGGAAAGGTTTCTTTTCATTCAGTGTCCACTCGGGTTTTCAAGTAAAAAAAGCAGATCTTTGCATATTCATCCATCCATTCAATTTCTACCTTCTTTATCCAGTATAGTGTCATAGGAAGATCCAGAGCCAATCCCAGCATGGAAGCATGGAAGCATGTCTAGGTACACACTGGACAGGATGCCAGTCCATCACAGGGCGCACAAAGACACAAACGCACACATTCACACCACAACTAAGTAACCTACCAGCATGTCTTTGGACTGTGGGAGGAAACCATAGTTCCCAGAGGAATCCCACATGAACATGGGGAAAAGTGCCTGCAGACGGCACCCCAGAAACCTTACCCAGAACCCCAGCACCGCGAGATACTGTAACAATGTTAACCAGTGTGCCACCATGCTAGTGCTTTGCAAGTATTTGCCAGATGGTAATTTTGTGGGGATCCAACTGAAGATATTTTTCATTACCATTGTTGATTGCAGTGCAAATTCTACTTCTTTAAATTTATCCATTGTACAGCAACATTATTTTTTTATATTAGGTATTACATGCTTACTAAACCATTCCTGTTAAAACTCTCTCAGGCATGGCACCCTTAAACGAAGAGAGAAAATCCTACCTTTCTTGTTAATTGAGAACAAAAATGACCAACGGGAGATTTAGAATTAGAAAAAAGTCCTCAATAAAAGGTATGATGTGTGCAAATATCTGAAGGTTATCTTGGTATTTCCTATTTATTTCTGCCATCTGGTGGCTAATGGTGAATATTACAGAGATAATACAAAATGAGCCTGCTGAACAGTCCAGCACTCTTTTTATCATGTCATTTTTCAGGAGAAGCTTAAGAACATGATACACTGGAGCTCAAGATGCTTCCTCAGTCAAGAAACAGGCAGAGGGAAACTGTCAATAACCAGGGGGTCCATCAGTGTTTCTTTTATTTGAAGTCTGTTTTAGATTTCAAAGCAATTTCAAAGCGTTTGTTTTGTGAAAGAAATAAAATGCAGTACTTGATAATGTAAAGAATGTTAGTAAATAAAGTGATATTCCCCAGAAAACTGTATAGAAAACTAGCTTTATTAGATTGTTTTTATTTATGGATAAATAAGTGTGTTATAGTTCAAGACTGAAAGAAATACCAAAATATTATATAATGTGATATTTCATACCAATTTCTTTTGCTTTTACTATTTTTGTTGCAGCTGGATGTTGTAAAACTTTGGTCAATAACAACGATTTTTCTTTGTGAATTAATACAGACTTGTCTAAAAACGTCACCGTTATTGGTTTTGCTAAAACAAATGCATGAGGCCAGTGTCTGGTAATGAAGTGTGCTCTTTCTTTGATTTGTCTTAATGAAATTTTAGACTATGGCACATAATCAAGTTTTATATTTAATGTCTTGCAAGTTACAAAGTTAATCACAAATCACATGAATAGTTTGTGACTTAGCAGATGTTTTATTCTCTTGAACAGTATTGGATTTTTTTTTCCAGAAATATTTTGGATGCAATTTCTAGGCAACCTCTGACTGTTGCAGTCGCCATCTGAGGATTACAGTGCCGTGTGACCCATCTGTCTTGTGATGTAGCCATTCGACGTGGATGTGCAAACAGCGAGCTTAGGGCTGGTGTTGCAACATCCCGGAAGTGCATGAATGGCATTTCAGTGGCATCCCTAATGGTTTGCAACAGCTTGTTAGGAAAGATTGTGGAATATGCAGCTTTTGATTATGCTCATGAGTGAATTGTGAAATCACCTTGCTCGAAGCAAGAGACTTTTCTTGTGATGGACTTGTGACAATAGCGTTGCCGTCTGATTTTGTCAGACATCAGAAGCTCAGTAAGGTTGAACCCGGACATAATGGGATGGGGGGACCTCTGAGAAAAACCAGATTGCTGCTGTAAGTAGTGTTTGTGGACCAGTAAGTGTCAATCTCCTTGTATCAAAATTTTCCAAAAGCAGTGCTCCAGCATGATGACTGGGGAATCTATGCTGTAGTTTCTGAGATCTGATGCGATCAAGCTATGGGTTAGTAGCACTGCTGTTGAAGTTACTGTTGGCATACAAATGCCATGTTTGGTATATTATCACCAAATAGTCTGTATTACCCTGTATCAAGGACTAAGTTACATGGATACCTCTTTGGCTTGATCAGATCTCTAGTCTTGCCTTGGGCTAATGGAATTTCATGCTCTAAAGAGCTCTTTTTCCAGCTTTGCTGAATGAGTGGAGTCTGACAATAATGTCATGCAGATGTTTGGTGGGTTTTAGCTCTTGATTAATCAATGAACAGTAGACTAGCCCCCTGAATCTAATTCCAGGCAATGTGTTAGTGTACCAAGTGAATCTGACCTTGAAGGTGTCTGTAATGGGGTCACTGAAATGGCCGTAGAGCATTTTCACACAGATACATCAGTAACAGCTCCTATCCTGCAATGTTCAGGGAGTTTCTGTTTGTTGATTGTTTTGAAAGTGAATGAGACGGGTTCATCAGTCTGGGACAGGGCACAGGTGCAAGGATTTTCACTTCAGTGATTATTTCAGTATTTCCAAAAATATTGCCCTTTCTTTGTTAGTTAATCCTTCCTACGCGGAATGATGATCATTTCAATTTATCATTCAATTGCTGCTTCATTAAAGTACAATATACAAGTCTAAGCTGCAACGTTGTTGCTGCAACATTCATGCAATGTCACTAACTTATGTGGTAGCAGTGTTACATCACAATGTTATTATAACCATATGAGGTTTTTCCACCACATTTGGAAAATGTTTAGTCTGGTATACTTTTCCCTCTGGTCAAAGTGTTCATTATCAGATGTTACATTCATAGGATAAAAGTCCATCAATACACCTGGAATCAGTAGAAGTCCAGTCCAAGGATATACCCAGATGGTATTTACACCATTGTGAGATTATGACCTCCACAATAGTACACACCCTTACAGTCTGTCCTAGATAAATATAAATTATATGTGCAAAATAGCCTTCAGTACTGTTTTGGATTTCTTAAGGGAGAAGTGAGCAGACACCGAAGCTAAATCTGCTTCTATTTTTTCTGGAGAAGCTGCCCCTGCTGGAGAAGCAGAAATTGTCTGATACAAAGCAAGCATTCCTCATATATAGTACAATTTAGGCAAGCAAACGAACTTTTCTGTATATCCTAATAAAGACAGCCTTCTGAAGTGTGAGTTCAGCATGCATGTCTGCAGATTCAGAAACTAATTCAAAACATACTAAGAGTAAAGCAGAGGTTTGTTATTGATTAAAAGCATATAATTAAATAATTAAACACTTTACTCTTTAAACCTAGACTCTCTTCATCCAGTATTCTGTGACGTTGTGTGTTGTTCTGGAACTGCAGTGTGTTAATGATCATCTGAGGGATTGTGGTTATGTGTCATATTACATTCCTGCTCAACAAGCTTCTGCTTCAGTTCTCACTGAACATTCTTTCACTAACTTGCCCTAAGCGTGCTTTGGTAAAAAAAACAGGGAAGAGGAATAACTCACTTTCTGTTTTTTTATCGCTTGCTTCATAGTTGCAGCAGGAAGAAGCCATCGTAACTGCTACTACAAGAGACAGATAATAGCATATTTTCTGGGGAAATTGTGCGAAGTAAGTTTTACTTCTCTTCATGCTTCAGATTCTGAAGAAAGAACTGTTGTGTTCCCCATTCCCTGTACCTGCATGTTTTCCAGAGCTGTAAAATATCCACTATTTACAGATGGTGCAAACAAAGAGAACCAGCAACCTCAGGCAAACCCACACAAGTTCTCAAACCCAGCCATGAACGGTAAGAGTCTTTTATGTTAATTGAGAAAAATGAACTGAACCTGTTGAATATCTTATACATAACATTCAAAGTATTATTTTTTTATGAGGAGAAACCATCTTTTTTTTAGAATAGTAGCCAACATTTTGGTTTAAATTGTGCTGAAACAGTACATTCCCCAATGTAAGAGAACAGAGTGGCCTCCCTACATCCTAGGATTCAACTGTCTCGTGATTATTTGATGACTTATTATAGCCTAATGTAAGTAATTATTTTGTACTTGCCACATAGGTTTTACTCCTCTGTTTTATGTACGAGTTTAAACCTCAGGGTCGAAAATACATACTGAGCATATAGCCGCTCTTATGCTTGTGAAACAAGAAGAACTGCTTATTCAAGCATACGCTGTATAGATGTGAATTATTCATATTTGAGTTTGTGATGTTATATAACATTTGTCTCTTTCTCCATTCATTCTTTCGTTTTATTCATGTTCCTTTGCTTACAGTGCAGTCTCTGAAACAATAATGCCCACACAACATAATTCAATAGGAAATAGACATAGTTAAAAAATTACAATGTTTCTTTATAGCTTGAAATGTATCACATGTTACGCCCAGCTCCTCCAAACCCTGCGATCTTTAGAGTCCTCTCTTCTGGCCTGCAAGTGTACTGATCTATCCATTCATTATCAGAAAACTATTTCTTTCCTGGTGAGAAATCTGTAGAAATCTGGGTCCTGCTCAAAAAGCAGAAGCACAAGGGCATAAGGTGGCACTACTCCCTGGATAAGATGTCAGTCAATTACAGGGGTAGCAAAGAGATACCTATTGTCCTAGGTAGCACGTCTTTAGAACATAGAGCACTTGGAGAAAGCAAACTCAGATAGATGGAGAATGACACCCCAGTCGGGATTTGAACTCATGACACAAGAGCTGAAAGGTTGCAGTGCTAACCTCTAAGCCCCCTAGAAAATTAAAATTTTACTTGTTTTTTTTTGTATTTTAACATGTTAACCATTTATTATTTTCTTTTCCATTGAAAGATTTTGAGTCTGATTGGTCTCTGCTTCATGATGCTGCTTTTAATGGGCGCCTTCTCTCACTGCACAAACTGATTGCCGAGGTAGGGTGTGCTGTTCAGCACCACTGTGTTTCACTTTGACTCTAAAAAGTCTGCTTTGTCTAGATATCTGGCCAGGTTTGTAGCTGTCACCTGAGGTACTTTCTGATTATTTTGAATTAAATATGTATCATGTTTTTCTTCCTGTAAAAGAAGATTGCACTGCTGCGTAGATATACTGTAGTATGTGAAAAAGTACAATAGTCTGAATGAAATACCTTTGTAATGTGTTTCTTGAATCTGTACCATACAATTAAATAAGCAATTTTTCTGTGGCACACAATATTGAACACATCACTGAAACACAGAAAAAATGTGTGTTGAGTAACAAAGGTTTTGACTCTGTCTTCATCCATTTTACCCTCCCTCCTTATAGGGCTACAGTGTAAACCTGTCAACTTTGGACAGAGTGACCCCTCTCCATGGAGCCTGCCTGCAGGGACATGTCCTATGTGCAAAACATTTGATAGAAAATGGGGCAAACGTAAGTAGTACTGTAGCTAAATACTTAGACAAGGTCAGAAAACTGTGCAGAATTGACTTAGCTACCATGTCCAAGTACTTTTGTTTTTTAAAAAAATATGTTTTGGCAAAATAAAGGTGTTCGTGACTGTTCCTGGAAGCACATTATATATTATTTTTTTCTGACTGAGTCATAGAGTAACCATAAAAAAGAAGTATGCTATTTAAGGTATTCATAACATTAATTTTGACATCAGAGTTCTTCTTTTAACTTCAGTAATGAATAGAATAATTTTCCTTTATGTATCCTTGTCCATTGAACTAACACTTTAATGGTCCTTCAGCCCATTGAAATATTATATTCTAATTGATCCTAACACAGCACCCGGCTGATTCATGGGGATGTTGGAGTATTGAATTTTTTGACAACTAGATTGTGTTTCCCTTGATTATACTGTATAAATAAGAAAATTGTTCTTCTAGATGAGTACGTTTTAAATAACCACAGAAAATCAATCTGAAATGTAGCTCACAGACTCTAGTCAAGGCTCATTTGCTAAGGTCTTTTTCTTTTCTTTGGGACATCCTGTCCTTTTTTCTGGAATAAGCCAATGTGACCTTTTCCAAGGTATGTGCATCCAGGATGTGATACCCAGAAATGACGAGAGTATTCCAAATGTGGTCTTGATGTGGAACTGTGCATCTGCTTCATTATTTTTAAAAACTACTGTAACAAAGGTTTTGACTCTGTCTTTGTCTGTTTTACCCATTTTACATTCTATACATATATTTAATGGTAACATGTAATAGTGGACATTTCTGAGATTGACTAGATGTATTCTTTGCAAAGCGTAAGATGTGCAATTGATAGAAACTGATTCATGGATGTCAATGCCTCTGCAGGTGAATGTGGCCACAGTAGACTGGAACACCCCTCTGTTCAATGCCTGTTCCAGAGGAAACACTGCCTGTGTGAACCTCCTCCTGCAGAACAGGGCTGAACCTCAGGGAGCAAATGACCTGGCCTCACCCATCCACGAGGCTGCAAAACACGGTGATGGTTTATGACGCTGTTCCCCATGAGCAAAGAGGAAATCCTCTCTCTTCGGGATGTTTGCAGGTTGAGCAGGACAAGTCCTACTCCTTTTAAAACAGGAAATTGTGAGGGACTTAAGAACCTTTACAGCAAAGAAGAATATGCTCTGGGCAAATGTTTTGTATAAAGTGTCATAAAAACTGTTTAAAGATGGTCAGATTTCAGTGTAAATTGATGTGTAAACCAAAATGTAAAAGACATGCATTTGAAATCCCATTTAAATACAAAAATACATCTTTCAGCTGCATCACAGCTATAAGCAAAATAGCACTACATCATACAATTTTGTTCCACAGTGAAATGTCCAATGTGACAGTTCAAGGGTACTGTATAAGGGTGTTTAATTTTAAAATGTGAAATAATTTCATTTTTTTAGAGGACCCTGTTTTTTATTATTTTGGTGAACCTACAGTAGGATGTCTAAACTGTTATAGAAGGATCTGCTTGCTCTTTTTTGAATCTCAGTGTATTTGGTCTCTTTCAGTGCAGCTCTTTGTACTCAGTGAACTTCTTTTTTTCGGCATGGAATAAACTTATTACTTGTTCCTTTGCAGCCTAAGCATGCTGATGCAGCTACCCACCTGAACTTCTTATTTTTATTTTGTTGTTTAGGTCATACAGATTGTATTGAACTCTTAGTGAAGCATGGGGCTGATATTGACTGCCAGGTTAAACACTTGGGTTCACCTCTGTATGTTGCTTGCTTGGGACAGCATCTGGAATCTGTGACGAAACTGCTTCAGTCAGGTATGACGCCTACAGTAAGTGTGCTGTTCTAAAATAATATTTAGTTATTTTACAATTTAACTAACCTTCCTTCCTAAAATGGTTCTTGTCTCTGTGTGACCTGATTACATTGATGAAATTATCTACTTCCATACATACATTCCCTGATCTGATGAAAAAATACACACATTGTACTGTTAATGGAGTTTCTAAAAAATTGTGAGGACGTTTAGATCCTAATCTGACATACCTCAGCTCATCCATGTATATAAGTCTCACACTCCTGGGACTTCCCTTTGCACATGTCCCTGGCACCTCCATCCCATCTACACCTTTGCTGCAGCTCCCTGGCTCAATCCTCACCATGTTGAGGGGAGGTTGGACAGCTTTATCTTCATGGCAAGTCATTCCAAATACACTCTACATATTTTGTCCCTGTATCTCATTCTTTGGAATTTAACCAAACCCAAAACAATATCGGTAATTAGAAGAGATTCTTCTCTGCACTGTAACAGTGTTCTTTATTGAGCCAATGCCTATCTTGAAGGCGCCAACGTGAACAGCGGTAAACATCTGGACAGCCCACTTCATGCAGCAGCTCGAAACTCTAGACCTGAGTTTGTTCGGGCACTGCTTGCTCATGACGCAGATATGAACGTCAGAAATGCCGAAGGCAAACAGCCCCGGGATCTGGCTCCTCCAAACAGCGATGTGGAGAAACTTCTGAGGCAGGGGGAAGGTATGTCCCATCATTTCCAATCCCACTTTCCTGCATGGCATTACTTTCTCTGCATTATTCTGTGGATACAGGGCAAGCTTCTCTGAAATTAAGTCATATTTAGCAACCTAAAGTCCTACTGTGCTAATGCACGTTTTTGCCAGATTAAATTTATATAAAGAAGAATCCTTTTTTATTTACCATATCTTTTTGTTGTCTTTCTCTGTTTTATTTGTTGTGACTTTCAATGTAAAATCCAAATTGTGGTGCATAATTGCTTTTTTATAGTCACATCTGGCTTCTCTCTCCAGGACCCACATCCTTAATGCAGATATGTCGTCGGTCTATTAGGAAAGTTTTGGGGAGAGCAAGGCTGAGTGAAGTGTCTGGACTCCCAATTCCAGCTGAGCTGAAGCACTTTCTGTTGTACAAATAAAACCACTTCCAACTTCCAGGCCTCTGGGAAGGAAAAACAACACAAGACAGATTTATATTGACATAATGTTTCCACAGCATCATACAGTGTGTGCTGCACATTGAACATTTTTTCTGCATTACATTTAAACTGATGTAATTATGGTACATTTTTATAAAAATAACCTTTTATCATGTGGGTGGAAGAGTTTGTGTCCATATAGGATTTGCTCTGTGTCCCACAGGAAAGCACCCAAGCTTGAGCTACATAGCACTGTCATAATAACAGTGAATTCTGCAAGCTAACCTCTACTGGGTGTCCTATGGTGCTACTGTATGAGCCCTTTTAAAGGGCTCTTTTTAAGGTGTTTTTCATGTGTTTATCCTTGATTGACTGCAAGTTTCCGAACAATTGCTATGATATTGCTTGTTTTCAATAAAAAATGTTATATTTGAAAATGTAAACTAGATTTAATCTGACCGAATCCTACCCCTCTCTTCAAGAAGAATGAGCCAGGTTGCTGCTGCAAGAAAGCTATTTAAGGACACCATTAAAGTAATGAGACTTTATCATTTATTCTTATTTGTTGTTCATAACCTGGTCCATAAAAATGCTTATGTTTTTAAATAATTGTAACAATAGGAATAAATGGTTGATTGTTGTGACATTTCTTTAAGTCCAATGCTTTTTGGTGATATTTATAACAGTATTGTGACATAACATTATTGGTTATTTCCAAAAGAATGTCCCGTGAAACACTTTCCTTAGACGTTTTAGCTTTTTACCCATCTTTGTGTGGATCTTTCTGTAGAACTGTTAATAATTTTTTTCCCACATTGTAAAAATCTTTGGACACTTCTGGGAACAATGGTATGCTGGCTGTTTTGTAGTCCAAGAACACCAGCTACACACCAGATTACCGAACAAGAGGGGTGTATAAATAAAATACGATTCTCGTAGTTACATTTCGGTTCCCCTGCACCATTCAAAATGTTCTGACTCAAACTTATTTTGAAAATCCTGCAACTGCAGTCAAATGTCTTATTTCAATTGATTAGAGCAGCAGGTGGAGCCATTGCTTTGCAGGCATTGCCTTCTCCTCTGTGAGACAGTCACACCAAGCTTGTAGAGTGTTTCAGCTTGATCATACAGTTTGATACAATAATTAACCCACGAGGAACAGTATCAGGTTTGTAAGCCCCAGGACCCTGAGAAATGCTAATTGCTGTGTGCTGAGTACTAAAGCTAAGAGCACCTTTTCATCTTCTTACTCTTGTTTTCAAACATGGTATACATTACGATAAGACTTACCAGATAAGGCCTTACAACTGGTATACTTGGGTTATTGCTTTGTTTTTACTCAATGACTTGGTTCTGCCTTCAATGTCTCAATGTATGTGGGCTTTTGTTTATCTAACAGGCTAGGTAGGTGGACTGCATGGCTTTATTTCTTTTGGACTAGTTCATAAGTAAAATTTACGAGAAATGTATTTAAGCCTTTATTCCTGAAGTGTAACAAATTGCAGTGAATGTAATTAAATTCTTCAGAATTCCTACTGTACATAATTTGTTTACCAATTTAAGAAAAAAACTTCTTGTATACAGGAAATAATAAATTTAAAATGAAAATCATTGAAAGTCATCCTGATGCAAATTAAAAAGTCTGCATTTTGGTTAATGATACTGTATGAACACTCTGGTTGCCCTTCTAATCAGAATGAATTACATTACATATTATTTCTCTGATGAATGCTGTCACATTTCATTTATGCTAATACAACTGTTGTCTCTCAATTGTAATAATGGCCTGAAGATTTTTAAATATCATCATTTCTAAAGAAAATATGGAGTTAAATTACTGATCTATTCATTGTTCCACAATGAACATACTACTATAAAAATGCTCGGCTAAATGAAAAAAAAAATTCACACTTTTATATACTGAAATGAATATCGTAGTTGTCTCTTATTTAATGTTATATTTATTTGTAATGTAATGGTTACTTGTACTGTTTGTCTGGTATGTGAGCTTCTGTGTGTGTAAAATATAGCTGCTTTGATGCAAGACAAATTTCTGGGAAATTAGACCGTACAGTTTTATTGTATATTGCTTTATTTGACATTTCAGGTGCAAAGATTTCATTAAAAATAGATTATGGAATATTAGCTCAAGACAAGACAAAAAGAAATTGTATTAAGTGTTCATATTGGTGTATCAAGAGAAGGAAAAATACTGTAAGCATCTTAACACATACAGTTAGATGTCCTAGACAGTCATAAAGCAAGGTAAAATTGAAATACAAGGAAGGAAGCAGGTCAAAGAAATTAGAAGAAAGATTAAGAACGGTTGTTGGCATTAATCATTCATGGTAAAAAAAAAAATCATGGTCAGCCGACGTCCAGATTACAGGCTGCAGGGACTTTCAATCAGGGCTCTGCCAGTCGAGCTGATCAAAGCAGTAGATGAAAGGTTGCCATTTATTGTAGAAATTCTTTTCTAATCCAAATACTGTCAATTTTATTTTTCTAGTTTGAGACAGGAAGATTCCCAGTCCAAAAAAGGCAGAATGGGTGAAATGAACTGTGCTATTTTATAAATGGTAATCCTACCAACAGCTGTAGACACAAAAACATTGACCTTCATTTGTATTGGAAGAAGTATAACATTCAACTGGCAATACCAGCCTAAAACTCAGTTATTAGGAAAAGCGTAATGAACACTGAGATAAAATCAGTACAGCCACTGAATAGTGCTAACTGCATTTCATAGAGGCTGATCCTGATTAAATTAGTTTCCACTGGTATTGACATTTCTAATGTTATAACTTTCAATATGCAAAAACCTTACACCATTTTATAAATAAGGGATTATCTTCAAGACATAAATTAGATGCAGTCTCAGGGGAGGCTGTTTTTCTATGCATGTTCTGTACGCTAACTGATTGAAGGAAATAATTACGAGAATGGAAGTTCCAGGGTGGGCATCATTAATAGATAAGTGTTGTTCCTGCTCACTGAAACCAGAATCATCATAATCTAGATCCAGAGAACTGTTTTTACAGGATTTGTATATTGAAAGCTTGGTGCATGTTAAGATTAGCGGGCAAGCAGTGAATTAGAAATTGATGTTAAAATGTTCTATTTCAACACTTGTGATGAAAAACAATGGTGAACTCTCACTCAAACTGTCCAGTGCATTTGGAATGTAAAATAGTATCCCATACAGTGTCATTTTTCTTTTTCTTATCAAAGAAATTCCTTATTGTGTGGATCAGGTGTTGTGCAGAATTTAGATGTTGATATACTGTATTTAGCAATAAATTCACAATTTTATTAACATTTAAATCTGTGCAATATTTGCAGGTAAAAATGCTATTTGGGTAGACAATTTTATAAGTGATTCAGTGGTACACAGCTGGAGACATTAAGCTCATTTGACCTGTGTCTAAGGAATTTTAGAATCTGTCAGTTCCTTGGTCATCTAACAACATCATAGAATAAACTTGGATGGAGCCGAGCCAGGTCCTGTCATCTCTGCTGTTTCTAAATGCCGCAGTGACCATTTCACTGATAGCTCCGTGTCTATTTATCTATTTTGCCTTAAAATGGAAAAAATGCATGCTAGCATTCAAGAACAATGTCGAGAACATCTCAACATATAGATCTCACAATTAACACCATACAGTATTCAGAGCATACGGCACCATATTAACACCATACAGCATTCAGAGCTATGATTATATACTGCTGTGGTTTCGTCTAGAGACTTGTAAACCTGTCTTTTGTGTCTATAAAATCATAGTTAGACGTGTTGCAGACCAATGTAGCAGGCCCTGCAATTTAATCCCTGAAGCTCGTCTCCCTTGTTACCAACCAAGGTGAGTTTGAAAGAAAAAAACTGATTTTTTCTACATACGTGCAATCTATACTTACTTTACCAATAACCAACCCCCCAGAATGCATCTATACACTTTTT
Source organism: Atractosteus spatula (assembly GCF_055471065.1). Lineage (NCBI taxonomy): Eukaryota > Metazoa > Chordata > Actinopteri > Semionotiformes > Lepisosteidae > Atractosteus > Atractosteus spatula. The sequence continues at coordinate 51,492,919 of NC_142709.1, forward strand.
CAGTGTGTTTTTTTTAATATCCAGGCTAAGTAGGATAAATGGTTTGACAGCGTTGTATTCAAATAAAAAGGAAGACCAGCTCCCCTCCAGACCACAAGAGGGCACTATAGAATCAGACCGGCGCTTGTCCGGCTACTGTTCTTCAAACTACAAACTTAATCCTGAACCTGAATGTGCTGTTGGTCTGTAGCATAGGTGACTGAGAGCGTTACTGTAAACTTAAAAAACAAACAGATGCCTATTAGTCATTAAAAGAATGTTATTTCCATGTATCTTAGGTCATGGAGGCTATTTCACAAACTATTCACAGCATTCACAGTAGCTGGACCACATGGGAGGACCTGGCCGCAGGTCAAGACACAATACAGGATTATCATCCACAGTGGTCCTGTGCAATACAGTGTAGTGCAATTTCTGATTGAAAATGTTCCCGAATTTTAGCCAACAAGAAGTGTGAGCAGAGTAAGACTAAAGGAGGAGGTATCATCATTAACACGATAAAGAATGTATTCCTTCATTGGGGTATTGTCTTTTTCCCAGTGTTTTTGTGGTGTGAATCATGCAGTATAATTGAGGTGCTTCCCCCCTCAGGTTGCAGAAAGTCTTGAGCTAGGTAAAAAGTCAATGTTTTTTTAGGAAAGTGTTTTATTTTTTAAATTTAAGTAGATGCCTGTATATTGGTTTTCTGGTTAAAAAAAATCAGCCTTGTTTTGCCCTGTGTGAGTTTTAATGTCTGTCCAGTCCAGAGAATATATTATATTAGAAAATGTTGCAAGAAATGTTTAGGTCACAGGATAGCTACAGGGAACAGAAGGTACAATTACAGTGGATAGAATGAAATATGAGAATATTACTATTTATTTCATGAAATTCCTTCTTCACTTCTGTATGGCCTAGAAACATTTTGAATGCACACAAAAGCTGTTTTAGTGAAACACCACTTTTCCTATTGCACAATACACTCTGAGTACCAACACAATGAAAAAAAAACCCTGCACCAGTCACAGGGAATCTTAGCCCTGTGAACAGAGTTTGGGTTTCTTTTAAAGCTTAGCTTTGACGAGTAGTATTAACATTGTATGGGCTTTAGGGATCGTAAATGTAAAGTATAGTGTGTCTACTGAAACAGTATCTTTCAAATAAAAAGTATCAGCAAATCGTAAAGTGCAATTTCTAAACTTTCGATCTCTCCGCAAAGTTCTAAAGTCAACTGAATCCCTAAAAGAAAGTGTCAACCTTTCTTTGTCAACGTTTTTTTGACGTTTTTGGTTGGTCTGTGAATCGAGCTCTTAACCTCAAAATCAGGTTGGGTGTAATTTAACCTGCCCTGGGGCAAGTTAAGAATACAGGAAGTTTTACTATAGTTTCTTCAACGGATACAATTCTGCAATCCTTCAATCCTGCTTCATGAAACCGAAAATCCTGACTTTGTTAACTATTTACAAAAACCATCAGGTTAACTGAGTAATCTCGCTTTGGGAAAGAACCCCATGGACTTGCCGGTAACAGGTCAGGGTGTTTAATGTATGAACAGATTGAACTTCACAGTTACCTGTGTCCAGTCAGCTCTCTCACTGACGTGGTGAATTAATGCTTATTTCAGCACTTCTCTCCGAGTCTCTTTAATGTGGCACAGTCGGTCATGAATGATCCCATTACTCAAATTAAATAAATCTAGAAAAATGTAATCAATATCCATACTGAAGATATATTTCTGGATTTATTTGGATTAATTGATCATGCATAGCATATGACTACATGTCCACTCACAATGGATAAAAATCCAGGTGGCCAAGCAGATTTACTAAAGCTCATTATTCAAACGGACCAAGATCCATGCAGGTGGACCTGGACAGGTCCTGGACTTTCTACCTTCTTCAGACATAACCGAAGAAGCTTCCCCCAGGACCACAGAATCGAAACAACATTCTCTGGATTTTTTCAAACTTTTTCTTTCAAGGACAATATGATTTGAAACCTTGTCAATCAAATCTTGAACTATCACTTTACAACAGATTTCCAAAAACAAAATCCTGTTGAGCGGTTACGATCAACGGCGCCTGGGCAGTAGACTGTGAAATTGGCAGCCGGTGGCATGGCACAGCTTCACTGCCAAGGACAGAGATGGCCTGTGGACCACCTTGCAGCCCTGTTCTGGACTTTACTCCCAATACATTCTGCCTATGGCTAAAGATAGTGAAAGAATCACATTACTTGTTTGTCTCTGGAAAGAAAAAATAACTTCAGACTGTAGAAAATAGCTCATACTGCAGGACATGACTTCAGATCTACAGATAGAAAAGTATTCTCTTTTACAGCATTTGTGACATTCTACCACACAAGTGTGCCTGTAGCCCTTTTTGGTAACCCTTTAGCCAACCACAATTATTGAAATGCTGGAAAAAAAAACAGTGCACTGCAAGATTGTTTGCTTTCATTCGGCTAATGTTGAATAAACCTTATAAGCGCACGGATATTGCTGAATTTGCAAGTATTTTCTGCTTTTAATTGATTTAAAATTAATGCTACACAAGGTGGAAGATAACATCATTGAGGGCAGATATATACAGTACATACTAGTGTCCAGCACAGACATCTTGAATGCTGTCATTTCCACTGTTGCACTGCTCCCATCTTTAGGTGCCTACTAGTTTAAAAAAAAGTAAAGACAATCAGCATTTAACTCTTGGTAAAAAGATTTAAAACACTAAATGAAAACCACAGTTTTCATCTCAGGCTGGTAGCTCTCACACCACATTTCTTGGGACATTAAAATGTACTTACTCAGGCTTTACAGGAGTCTTTAAATCATCAGCTCTTTACAGCTGTGGAGAAATTTAATTCATACTGTTAAGGAAATTTGCTCAATTACTTAAATAAGTGGTAGAATTGAACAAAAAGCTGGGAGATACCGTGGCGCTTGGATGTACGAGGGTTTCCACAGACGTACAGTACTAGTTTCAAGATATACATGCATAGTCTGAAAGCAGTATAGCACTGAAATTTCTACTCATGAGAGCTTTATTAGTACATGTGTAGGTAACAGAATGTTTGCACTTCATATTTGTTGTGTGGAATTTTTCAGCTTCAGCAAGAATGGATGCTCTTTTATTGACTTGAGTAAATTCACAGGGCTGTTCTCAGGAAAATGAGTCTTCTTCGTAGCAGGTGTACTGTTTTAATGAACAGTCGAGACATAGGTAAACTCATTATGCCCATTAACATTTTTGTATTGGTTTTCTGGTAAAAAATCAGCCTTGTTTGGCCCCGTGTGAGCTTTCATTATGCCGATTAACATTTGACATCAACAAGAGTGATCAATGGTGGCTGTACTGTGAAAGTCACAAGCTAATAGTGTGTGTGCCCACTGCTGGAAGCAACGGAAGCTGAGACTCGTGCTTTGCACCAGGAGGCAGTTGCTGTCTTGTGGGATTCTGTCCCTTTCATCTCCTAGAGCCTGGAGAGGCCTGTGCTTGTTCACTGGCCTTTGAGCCACAGATGTCACATGTTGTGCTAGCTCACCCTACAGGTGCTCAATGGAATTTCAGGGCTTCCCTGGTGTCATCTTATTCTTCTTGCAAGAAAGTCATGGTCCAGACAAAATGCAGATGTGTGTTTTCCTGCTGGAACTTTATTACATGAAGAGAGCCAGCAGGCAGGGCAGCAAGTGGAGCAAGTGGGAACGAAGCTCCATGTGGTCAGGTTGCCATCAATCACAAGTGGAGTTCTTCAGTGACTAGACACTCAAATCATCATACTTGGAAATCCCTATTGAATTGTGTGTTCTGCACTGCAATTAACATTTTATTCTCAACGGTCTTGTACATTTGCTGACATCCACAGGGCCCTTTACACAAATTCTTGGTTTACTGCTGAAGAGGACTCGGCTCCAAAGTATTGTTTAATTTGAATTTTCACAAGGCTTGAAATTCGACTGGTTTCATCAGGTACACCTGTGCCTAAACAATGGTTTCACAAATCACTCAAAATCACAGTCATGAATGATCAGTAACTGAAAACAATGCTTGTTTGTAGTGGTTTACTAATTTATTTTTGATCCAAAGCAACTTTCTGCCCCATTTATGGTCCCATTTTTACAACCGGGCATTTTGGATGAAGTACTTTTCTCATGGGAATGGCAGCAGTTTCTCAACTAGAATTTGAACCCACAACCTTCCAGTTACAAGTCCAGAACCCCGACCACTGCTGTCAAAATCTGTCCAAATACAGTACTAAAATCTATTAACTTCTTCTAACGTACATGCAAAGAAATATCCTTGTTCTGATGCTCAGTATAGAAATGTATTGGGAAAAAAAAATAAAAGAATGCCTTTCCCCTAGTTTTTGACATTCCATTTATAAAGTAGAGAACCAAGGCAAGAAATCAAACTGTCTTTGATCTGCGGTTAACCATCATGATATGTAGCCATGGAAACCAACATCCGTATCTTTTTTTTATCATCTTCCCTATGTTAGTTCATGAAAACATCCCCTGGAGAAGAACTGTCAGGATTAATAAACCTGCCAGATGTTAAGCTGCATGGACACAAGACCCAGTAAGTTGAGAGTGTTTTACTAACAGTTTATAGGGCCTTAGCCCAGAATAAAAGTAGTAGAGTTGACAACTGTAAGACCCAATAAAAATCAAACCAAATATGACCTCAGGACACGTTATTAAACACGGTTGAAATGTAATATTTGAACAGAAGAGACATGTTTGATAGAATTTAGAATTGAAGCTGTAATTGTCAATGAACAGTCCATTAGCTGAATTTCTAATAAGGTTAATAATGGGGTCAGTGAATACTTATTTGTGGATCCCCTTCGAAGACTTAAATTTCTACCCACATATACAGTTCAGATTCTTTAGGATGTCTGAAAAGTTGACAACACAGGTATTTTGCCATTCATTTATCAATCAGCAGGAAATCCCATCCTCACAGTTTTCAAGTAAAAATAATGAGATATGTCAACTAAAACAACCACTAATGCTTTTTAGTCTATATTTAGTCAGAGGAAAGGGACATCTTTAGTTCCTGGAGTAGTTCAAATGGCATCTCCCACCATGTATTTTAAACTAGGATGAATGTACTGGCAGTTTGCAGCTAAATGCACGTTGGGTTGCCTCAGTGTAATTGTTACCTCATATTAAGATGATTATATGAAAATGATGCCCAGACCTGAGCCGTCTGATAAAGGTTGTAATTATAAATGGGGTAATCTGAAAGAAGCATCATCTGATGAGGAAGGGACTGCTGGCATGCTAATGACTTTGACTTTTATCATTAAGCACCAACAAGCAAGTCTGAAAAATGTGCCTTGTTTTAGTGATGTCAATGATGACACTATTATTAATACTACCTATATCAGTGTGTACTAGAACCCTAGAATTTGCCAGACATAAATTATGACTGTAATCAAAACTAAGAGAAGGTGATACCTAGATTATTGTTAGCTGTTATATATGCAAATCAAAGTATTACATTTGTAGTGAACAACACACTATAATTACTCTTCATGTGATCAGTTTAAAAAACACTGAACTGTGATTTCAATCTCAGCTAGGCATCCTTTACTCATTTCTTAGGCAAGAAACTTACCTGAAGAAGAAGACTATTATTTTCCTTACTGTTTTCTTGTATGGGAGGTCTATTTTTTTCTGGTTTTCTTTTTATCACCAAAGAATAAAAACTCTGCACCCTTAAGGAATAGAAAAATAGGATTATGGTTATATTGTCCAGTCTCATAAAATCCCTCATGCCTTCAATTTAGGAGAGCAACATTTTACACATACGATAAAAATGGAGGATAAATAGAAATTGAACTGGCTTTCAACTGGAGCCGGAGGAATGCCATTCCTCCCAGTGACTTTGCTGGCTTGTGTTGTAACATTCCGTCCATCCTGCATGAGGAGCACGTCTGTGTCACAACAAGTGTCAGATGTGACCACTTAATGCCAGTCAGTAGAAAACCATAACAATGCCAACAGAGGGTAGTCTAGAGGAGGCTGGAATCGATTCACCACACAGTTAAAATGCCTGCTACGTTTCTGAAAAGACACAGTTTGAAATCCTAATTAGTTTAAGAAACTGGGACAAGACGCTTGTTTGTTAAAAAGTTAAAGAGACAAACATTTGATTCTGACATTTTCCCCTTCGAAATTCATGTTCTGCTTTTCATGAACTTGTGGCTTTGTTAATTATGAATGAGGACTTTTGTTATACTGGAAGAAAAAAAAAGTTTAATGGAAATTTCAAGAAAGCATTGCAGAACAGCAGCAGCAAGACTCTGACAATAAGATACCGTGTTACAGCAAAACAAAAAGAACATACCTTAAAAACAAGTCATTTCAACTGAGAACTTGGTCACCACATACCTCTGTAGTGAGTGCTTGTGACAGTATGTAGAACAGTAAGAGCGACTGATAGAAAGATATCTTTGGGCAAATTAAATAAGAAAGCTGTTTCATCGAAAACTAATGTCTCATATTTATTCTTACCTGAGGTATTCATTCTGGCTCTGATTGTCATTACCAATATTTCAGATAAAAACTTTTAGTTCCACACTAGGCCATATGTAACCATAAATGGGAAAATAGGAGCACTGTGATTCTTAGATTTCACAGTGTTAAGACATAGTCCTGGGTTTCACAAAAGTTGACTAATAAGGAAAATTAAGATTTTTTTTCTCCTTAAAAAGGCAAACTATTAATTAAGGCACATCCTTAAAACAAGAAAAGCACACAAAAAAACGTATAAATGGCAACGAATAACAAGGTGCACATTCTGCAATTTAATTTTATTTCAAATTGCGAAATGTTTTTTTTCATAGTGTCCTTCATTTTTGCATTACAGTCAAGAAATTTGTATTTGTGATCATGAGATTAATCTGTGTGATGAAAGCTCTTTGAAAATTTGAATTGCTTGAATAATGTAATACAAGATATGTCTGAATTAAACTTCTATGCATTTTAAAGTTAATCACACAATGTAAGGGTTTAGAGAGATGCTCTGCCATCAAAAGTTCAGTGTTCATTTGTTACACTCACACAATATGGCACTATAAATAAGTGCCAGGTGAAGCGGTGGCACTTTGGCTAAAGATCTGTGCCTGTGGCTGGAAGGTTGCCAGTTCAAATCCTGCGGCCAGCAGAGGAATCCTACTCCAATGGGCCCCTGAGCAAGGCCCTTAACCCCAACTGCTCCAGGGGCGCTGTACAATGGCTGACCTTGTGCTTTTACATTTATTTCTGTGGTCTTTTGTTTGCAGAAAAAAAAATGTCTTCTCAAGTCTGCAGGGATTAAAAGGCATGAAAAATGGTATCACTATACTGGCAGAATTACCTTACATACTTCAATGATTTGTGGCTTTACTACATGAGCAGTGTAGAGATATAGACAATGTCTTGATCTCTAAAACTTTGTGCCCCAATTGGGTAAAACTTTAAATCCTGATGTATATTTATCCTTTGTCAGAAGAGCCACTTTAGTTACAGACCACTAAAGTTTGGACAGTGATTTTTTTTTACCGTATGAGTAATATTTTTTCAAGAAGTGGATGCCTTGATTAATTTAAACGTGTACGTGAGAGAAAGAAGCCTAGAATGAACCATATCCTGCTCATTCACAGCCTCAGAGAGGTGTTAAAAGAGAGGGACAAAAACAATCCTAACTTTATTGGTACTAACACCCTGACATTGCTAAGGAGATTTGATGGACAATACCCCAGCCTCCTGTTAAAACCCTCTCTTACAGAAAAGCAAGTTACAAGAGCCACTTTCTACAGGAGTAACCCATCACTGAACAACACAGCTGACTAATTCATCCCTGACATCCACAGTGCTGTCTATAACTTAACATCTGAGTGTTTGCTAAAGAACACACTTGGGTGAGCTCTGTTATACGAAGTCTGCAAAAAGGTTAAGAACTTCACAAACACCAAATTATAGTTTGTACTAGTGATGTTGGTCAAAAGATCCTTCATGTGTCTTGCTTACAGAATGGCAACTTCCTGGTTCCTAACTGAACAGTTTTCTCAGGAATCAATATTACCCAAAATCAGAATCAGTCATTAAGACAGTTTTGAGTTGTATAACCAGATTAACATTTTACAAGGAACACATTTCAGGGTTATGGAGTGCCTTAAGAGCATGCTGTTACTATGCATTATGTGAACTAATATTAGCTCACTGTTTCCCAACGTTCAGCTGTCAAAATACACTTTTCAATTTCCATTTTGCCTCATCTTTCAAATACTATTTATTCTTACCAGATCTGTGAGCCCCCAAATATCTTAATATATTATGTGTCTATTCATTGCATTGTGTGACAAGAACAAAACAAACATTCTTCCTCTCATAACCTTTCCACATGTTCACTGGCTGAAGTTCTCTATGAATTCTAAGTGAACTTCTAGAAGTTTATTATTACTTTTAACACCCATTAGTTCACTATTGATTTTACCTTCCAATCTGCATGATGTATTAAACTGGTGTCCATTTCTAACATGTTCGTTTTTACAGGCTTCATCTCCTGCTCTGTGTCTGGTCCTCCTTGCCTTATGTAATGCTAAATCAGTGTTCCTTCGGGGTGTTTACCTTGCTCACTGAGAGCTGTGTAGGTACTGTAGATGCACATTTCCTCAGCAGATACTCCCCTCGTTGCCTTTGCATAGTTATCCTGAAAAGAGTATCTGATAAAGGAATGTTATCTAACTCTTAGAAATAATGCATGTGAGTTAGGCTTAATGAAATGTCGATATAATCAGTCCTGTGGAAGGTGTTACATTTATTTCATTCAAAGGATTGTATTTTATCAGTATGCACGGTACTCAGCTCAGCAGAAGTACCTTGTAAAACTGAACAACATTTCCTAGTAGATTTGTGGTCAAATTTAATAATAATAATAATAATAATAATTGCTTACACTTATATAGTGCTTTTCTGGACACTCCACTCAAAGCACTTTACAGGTAATGGGGACTCCCCTCCACCACCACCAATGTGCCACATCCACCTGGATGATGCGACGGCAGCCATAGTGCGCCAGAACGCTCACCACACATCAGCTATCAGTGGGGAGGAGAACAGAGTAATGAAGCCAATTCATAGATGGGGATTATTAGGAGGCCATGACTGGTAAGGGCCAATGGGAAATTTGGCCAGGACGCCGGGGTTACACCCTTACTCTTTTTGAAAAACGCCCTGGGATTTTTAATGACCACAGAAAGTCAGGACCTCGGTTTTACGTCTCATCTGAAGGACGGCGCCTGTTTACGGTATAGTGTCCCCATCACTATACTGGGGCATTAGGACCCACACGGACCGCAGGGTGAGATTTAACTAAGCTGTATGACACTTGTGGCTGCTATTAAAATACAAGGCACTTGAAGGCAACCTGACAGGTATTTTTTTCAATTGCTCCATGGTAGATTTTAATTGAAACATCCAATGTCTGGGAAATGTTAACAAAACATACTATGTGAAAGTGCACAAAATGGCATAAAGATAAAGTGACGCTTTATGTGTGCTTTATAATCTTGCTCAAAGTTGTATTAAAAGTAGCTCCTGCCAATAATCCTCCAGTCTGTGAAATGGCTTATTTTGATATAGGAATCATTTTGTTTTATGTAATTGCTACTGATCGGAAATTATTATTTGCCCCCTATTTTTACACACAACATATTTCCATAAGAGTAGCTGATTTGTCAGTGTTACTAGACACTGAGCCCAAGGCCTTGTCAGGCTGACAGCTTTGATTTTTATGTTTTGCCCAGTCATCCACAAAAACAGTACAACTGTGGTGTCAAGTAGAAGGCAGGCATGGCTACCTCTGACATTGCCCAGTCACTCAGACCTCTGAACAGGAATCCCAGCAGGGCCACTCAGACCTCCAGCAGCCCACTGCCTGCTGAGCTTCAGAGCACTGCAAGCAGAGACTTTTACACTGGAGCCCCTCAATATCCTGTGAGGCTGAACACTTCAGAATCCAACAGGCAGTAAGAGTAAAAAAATAAATATTCTTGTCAAGTTCCTAACACACCCAGGTAAACAAGAAAGATGTAAGCATTAGGGAAAAAAGAAAGTTTGATTAGCTGCTCTTTATTTCCTGAAGACCAATAAAAACCCAAGTCAACATGCAGGTTCTCACAGATGGCTCACACCACCTGCAAAATGAGTCTGTGTTCTCACCGGTTAAAGCAAGACCTCAATTGTGTAAATAACTGGAATGAAAAAAAGACAGTCAAAGATCTCCAGTGGTACTTCAGGACTAGCAGATAAAAGATGCATTGCGTTTTTGGACAGTTCTGGTTTGTAAATAACACATACTGTATATACGTAACGTGTATATATCAATCCTATAGCTTCAACCCATAAATAAATGAAGGCACCTGAAAATGTTGTAAAAAAATGAAAAAAAGGTTCCCAAATCATTTAAATAATGCCTAAACATACAGGTGGATTAAATATGATTATATTATTATATATAATTATATAACTGTATTATTAAATAAATATAAACACAATATATTAATAGACAAAAACTCTTTTTCATTCTTGCAATTTCAGTTTTTCTGATGAGGGTACTGCTTTATTTAAGCACAAATGTTGTTTCTTTGTAGACAAATTACATAAAGTAGGAAACCTGAAAACATACATATATATATATATGTTATACTGAAAAATAACAAGACTGCCATTATTTAGTCCAAGAGCTGTAGAACTACTGTTAGATTCTTTTCTTTACGAAAGCTATCTCTCAGGGTGATTTTTCAATTTAATGGTAACCAAGTTAATACTTTTAGTTATACTCTGTAATTTTTTCCATTTCTAAAGCACTTTTCACACAGGTCTCCATACAGGAGGGGACCCACTCCACTCAGCACTCAAGTGCGGCAGGTCAGGTAGAGGCAGACGAAACTGAGTCATTAAGCAGAACAAGCCATCAAGCACCGCAAATACCAGAATTCCTCTTCAATTAAACAGAAGGGCCAAAAGGGACAATCCAAGCAAAGCAATGAAAATGTTAGGTTTTATGTGGATTCAGGCAGTAGAAACCTCATCACTCACTCGCCACTGATCAAGTTTTAATGGCACTTACTGTAGGTGGCAGTTTCTGCTTACCCATTTATAGGGGAATGAATAAATAATAAAAAAAAACAAAAACAGATGAACCATGAGGAACATGGAGCTTTTGAAATAAGTCAGGGAAAAAGTGGTAAACAGCCACAAATCAGGTTAAAGTTACTTACACCCTTTAAGCATAGTCAAGATGATCATTAAGAAGAACTTGATTTATACCATTTAGACACTACCTACATCAGACTGCATTGTGCAACCAGGAAAGAGCAGGAATCTCGTTAGTTACTACTGTGAAGCCTCTTTGAAAGATTTGCAAAGTTCTTGTCTCAGGAGTTACTGTATACACATCAATTATATCCCTACAGAAACCAGGCCTGTATGGTTGAGTGGAAAGCTTTAGTGAAAAAGTCTCATCTCAAATCTGTCAAGCACAGCAGTGGCAGTATCGTGACACAGGGCTGCTTCTCATCAGCAGGGACTGAGTGATGCTGGAGAAACCTACAGGCAAATCTCAAAAACCTAAGAATCTAAGAGTAAAAATGTTTAGAAATGACATTTCAGCAGGGGCAATGATCCAAAGCACAAGGCCAAAACCACACTGAGTAGTCTGACAGGAAGAGAAAGGTCCTTGAGTAGCCCAGTCAAACTTCTTTGGGTTCCCTGTTGTGTCTTAATAATTTTAAATGTTATTAAGTAATGTGTATGCAGTAAGAAAAAGTGGGAAGAGAAAAAAGTCTGAAATACTGCATTTGTGTTTATTGAGATTATACCAAATACGATTTCTATTAAAATAATATAAATGTATCTTTTAATGCTAGACAAAAAAAAGTAAAAAAAAAAATCAGCAGTCATTAAAAATATGCCTGTTGCACCAAAACAAGTCTAGAAAAAACAAGCTTAACGAAACTGTGCAATTTTACAGTGTTACACACATCAATTTAAAGCAAGAACTGTACATAAATTCTGGAAACCACCGTACCAAGATAATAAATAATTCTATCTTCATATTAAGGAAATCCATAACAAAAACAAAACTGGCTGGTCATTTTTATCCTCTGTTGTAACTGAACTTGTACACAAATCAATATAGGAAACTCAGTGATTCACGAAATACCTTGTGGAGACACTGCACTGCCTCAGCTTGCCTTCTACCAGATTTAAGAGTAACAAACATAATGGCTCAGTTCAGGTCTCAACCTAGACATCCACAATTGGCTTCATTATTTTGGTGTCTGCATCAGATTAAGCATCTTTAATATCAGCTTATTAGCAAACAGAGCAGCTGTTAACGCTGAGTCTCAATGTAGACAGCATGGCATCCTTGATTGAAAAAACAGCCCCCTTACAATCGACTGCTGCTTGTGTACAGGAGATGCAGGATGAAGCACGTTACGGCCATTAAGAGGGATACTAGACCTATCAACATTTTCTGAAGCCACAGGCAGTGATCGATCTGCTCTTCAAGCCTTTTACTGCTGGCCATGACTCTGATGAGCTGCAGGGATGAAGAGAAAACAGCAGAGAGAGATTCAGTTGAAAGGCTATCATGACAAATATGGGTCATGCCAATTTCCTTCATTATCGAAAAGCCACAATTGTCATAGTGAGTCAAACTTTTTTTCTTCTTTTAATTCGATCACCTTATCATCGTTTGCAAAATTTGCTAAATTTACAATACACTAGTGTTACTTTGTATCTCAAGGATGAGAACAAGAGGCTTCTCTATGTATAGTCCAATTTCCTTTACTCTACAAGAGAGGAACTGCTTTGTTCATCACGTTCATCATCACCAACTTCACACAAATGCTGCATAAGTAACTTTTAGAATCCCATGTTATCCTAGCTGTTATTTCCTTAATTCTTTCATCCTAAACAAACACTGTATACGTGCAGTCCTCGATGAAAGCATACAGTTACACAAATTCTATTCTGGGGACTAAAAAATTTGTATTCTTGCAAATAATAACCATGCCAATGAAATGTCTCATTGCCTCCGATTTTTACATATTCTGGAACTTGGTTTGGAATGACTTGAAAATAAGCAAATGTGTCTGTTTCATCAGACTAGTTCTCTATTTACTGCAGGCATCCCATGAGTGGGATGTGAGGCTTCAAAGCCAGTCCCTGTGTCAGTGGTCTAATGCCAAGTGTGCACCTGGAAATAGGCACATCTGCATGTTTACAAACCACTCCAATCGGCCAGAAGAATGTCAAACATTGCATGAGTTTCATGAGATAATAAATACATGGGAAAAAAAGAAAAAGTAATGACATTTCTGTCCAGCTTTTACTTTAATTATTTAATGTCTGAGAAACAACACCTACTTTAGAATGCAGATCTTCAGGGCTGGTTTTCCCATTGCTGAGTGGGATGTCTTTGGATAAACTGGTGGGGATACTTCGTTCAATAATGTGACACCTTAATCTATTGATATACGGTAAGAAAAATAAGAAATAAGAGCACTTAGGAGAGGAGTCCACAGTGGAGTACAATACTCTCACTTCATGATCTCCAGCTGTCATGCTGTGTTTTCTGTTTTACAACTATGAAAAGAGATTTTGAAAACATCACTGCTTTTCTGCACTGTTTAATGCTGGATCACACTGCCGTCTCATTGAAGTCTCACAACCTCTGCCCCTTCCCAACACCCTCTCCAAAGAAAACCAGAAGATCCTGTTGGCTCACTTAAATATCACACAGGTGCTTCATTTAAAAGCTGTGCTACAATGTACGATTTGTATTGCGTTTCCTCACGTCTGCCTGCTAAAGTTTCTGTCTAAACGTTTGAATGACTAATTGGCTTACATTACTAACATAATCAACTGATGCCTTGAAGCACCGGGATCCAGTGTACGTTGTAATGTACAATATTTTCCACAAACCTAAGCTGCCTTTTAAGGTATTGCAACAAATGTGCAAACTACTAATACTTTAATGTCAATGGAGGTGTACTGAAGTGTCATAAAAAAGTGGACCGATAAACCAAGGAATAGTATTCCTGAACATGACCATTCCTTAGCTGCTTCATCCATTAACGTCTGACAATTAAATGTTGCCTGGCATGGTGACACGCAGGCAACCACCCTGTCATCACAGCCATTGATTTCCTGACTCTTGATCCCTGCTGACATTTGCTTTATTTTCTAGTTGTCAGTCTCCATGAACTGACAGAATCTTAACCAGGATATCCTAGAGGCACAGTGACTTCAGTCTGAAAGCAGGTGAAGTCTATTGATGAAGCGTTTTAGATAATCTGTAAAATGAACAGGCAGGATGAAATGCCAGACTACTGGTCAAGATTTTAATGCTGAAAGGCTGATATCTGTCACTGAGCCTAAATACCAACCTTGTGCCTCTGATCTTGAGGCATGAAGCCTGGCCACAAAGACTTAAGCCATAACATAACATAATCAACAGAACACGCACTTTATTAAATCAGAAGATCTGTAAGTACTGATCTTTATTAAATCTATCAATTTAAGGCCCCAAGTGGAATACTGTCTTTATGTTTGCTCAAAGTCAGCTTAAACTACCAAGATCTTTGTTAAAAGCTTTAACCTTTAACAGACAGGAGACTAAGCTGTCCCACTCTGACTATTTACCTGTGTTCCATTATTTTGCTTTTTGGTACTTCTTTCCAGAACTGGGCAAGCTCTTGAGAACCTGTTCCAGGACCCTGGTCCATTTCAGCTGCCATTATCAAGAAACGATCCTGGGGAGAGGCCTGGAACCCTGAGAACAAATCCCCCCCCCCCCCCCACGGAGAGTTATAGATCATAGACACCATTGCAGACAGGACTTTGTAACATTATCACATTCTGTTTCCTGTTTCACATGTAAACGATCTGAACAAGGGATATAGCAGTCTCAGCAGCATCACATGTGACTCTGATTTAGATTACCAAGGCTTAATAAATAAGTGGAAGAGAAACAATTAGAAATGGAAAAATGCTGTATATAAAAGATATAAAATGCTGCAGCCCATTGCAATGTGAAGAGTACAATGCAGTGTACTGCAGACAGTGTGAGGTGTACAATGCAGTGTATTACAATGTGAAGAGTACAATGCAGTGTACAGCAGACAGTGTGAGGTGTACAATGTAGTGTATTACAATGTGAAGAGTACAATGCAGTGTACTGCAGACAGCGTGAGGTGTACAATGCAGTGTACTGCAAACAGCGTGAGGTGTACAATGCAGTGTACTGCAGACAGCGTGAGGTGTACAATGCAGTGTATTGCAGACAGCGTGAGGAGTACAACAGGCAATACCTCCATGAAGAGAAACGATGATGTCTACAGAAACACCAGGCTCACAGCTGGTGTTACTTGGCTTAACTCTGTATTTTTCAGGTGCAGTTGTTCGAACCTAAATAGCAAGAGCAAAATAACTATATTATTAGTTATGGTTATAACTATAACCATATATTATATTGAATAACTATAACTCCATCTAGCTAAAAAAATCCAGATTTGAAAAAATATAGCATATTAATTACTGTAGTACATTATCAACACATTAGCAGTTTTAACGTTCATGTGGACATATAAATAATTATACATTAAATACTTATAGTGCCCTTCACTGAATACTAAACCCAAGATAACAAGGCAAAAGAGATGGACGCACCTTAAAGGCTACGTGATTTTTGGTCACATTGTTCAAGATAATCAGACATTTCCTTTCACAGTCTTTTGATCCAAAGCAAATTTCCTCTGCTGGGCTGAAAACACAAAGCAATAATTATTTGAAGTACAGTCATTTCTCATTAGGATTTTTAAGTTCAATTATTTTCCTAATAATTCGTGATCTGTTTTTCTCTTTAATTTTGTTAGTTGCAAGGTCACATTAAAGATGGAAAAATGTCTGACATAATTTATCTTATTTCTGGCTTTACATCACAAAAACCTGCAATTTCAATAAGGGCGTGTAGACTTTGTATATCCACTGTACATACTGTATAGAAAAGAATTTAAAAATGTTACAATTAATTGCTCTAATTAAGTTCTTCAAAAAAAAAACATGTTTGATGAGAAAGTAATCCAAAAATGTCTCAAGGCAAGACTCAAGATAATGTCCTACATTCTTCTTGGCATCAAAAACATTTTCACTTCTGTTTTAGGAATCCAGGTTTTAGGCTAAACAGCAACACTACCTTATCTGGGGCCTTTTCTAGATTTGAACCTGTATCTTCATTATGTTAATCATGCTGCACTAAACTGATAATATACTACACCTGGGGCTGAGATATTACCCTGGCCTGAGTCTATGACCAAGTTGTTGGTAAATGTAATAAATCATTGGAGACAATGTGAAAATCAGGTAGGTTATGTCACAGGTACAGCACACTCTAAGCAGTCCCAGACTAAGCACTGACTGTGCAGTCTGAACAATTTTACAATAAATCCTAACATTCAATAACAGTCCCATAATAAATCACAACTGTATCAATAACGTTTGATAGAAAAATGTTGTGTAGAAAAAAAGAAATGTTTGACAGTTAGATCTGCAGATTCCAAAAGTGAAAAAAAAACCACAACATGTGATACCTTTCTTATAATATTGCAGAAAAAAAAGCTCATCAATACCAAAAATGACTAGCTGTAGTTTTAGTCCTAAAGTGTGTTAAAACAATTTTAATAGGTTTTTTTTAATTTTAATTCCAAATAATCTCATAATATGAACAGTTCAAATTTATATTTTCTTCCGGTTTATTGTAATTACAGGCCAATTATGTTCAATGGCTTATGAGCCTTTTGTAAAATTACATCTTTAAATGATACAATAAGCAATACTATGTTTATATTTGCAAATCATTCCACATTACCTCATTACTTTGTTTTAAGCTACAAAATAGAAATTCAATAAAACTGATTTCTGAGAGAAAAGTAATTTCCCAGATGTTTTTAAAATAGTTCATGCTGTTCGGAAATTAGAAAGGGAATTTTACAGTGACTTCTGAGCAGTCACATATAAAAGTACAACATTTAATCTGCATAAAGGCAGAATATATGTAAAAAAACAGTGAATACCTTATGTGAAGCAATGGCCCTTTGAATGTCGACATGGGATTCCTGGCTGTTTTGGTCTTACTCACTGCATCCCCTTTGTCATATTCGTCTTGTCTTAAACTTTCTTCCAGAAAGGTCACCTGTAAACAACAGTAAAGTCCTGTTTAATCAATTTTTTTTCTTGTATGACCATTTGCACCAAGTAAAAAAAAATCAATGTAATTGATGGCATTCATCAATTTTGCCACTTTGTCTTCTAGATATCATTAACCATTAAATAGCGACACAGTCTCAGAGCATAATGATCTAAAGTTGCTCAAACTAATTGACCCCAAAATACTGTATAAACAACTTGCAGTTGTTTTAGTGTCACTGCTTGTGTCATGAGTATAAATAACAAGCATTGAATCTTTTTAGTTATGATTAATGATAAACACACAGTAGACTTGTACTGTAACACACTTCATCCCCCCCAACCTTGTTGTTAAATTGGTGAATCTTACCCTTAAATTCTGAGAAGCTTAACATGGTTTTCAAAATCTAAAAAGCTCAGTGAGCACTTATGAAAAACGCTTATTGAAACATACAGTAAATATTATGGATAACCTTCACTTTAAAAGTAGCATGAGAATAAAAGGACAAACATCTTATTTGGGAGAAAAGTCTTAGTGTTTTTGGCAAAGTCACTTCATGGAACTGATTTGGAACACAGCATGAAGATTCCCCTCTGACCCTTTTCAAACAGAATTGAACAACGGTGATTGCTAAGGAAAGCAGAGGGGAGGAATACAAGAGTGTTTTCAGAATAAATAGCACTTGGGAAGATGCTTATGAAACTGACATTGACAGGATCAAAACTGTATACTAAGTAACTTCAGGCCAATACTCTTTGTTTTAAATGGTCTTCAGTTCCCTTTTAGTAGTATTAGTGAAATAAACAGCCTTCACATGACTTTGTCAGGTGTTTTCCTGATAAAAACATGCTGCATTCAGCTCTTTAACAACAGTGTATGGCTCACAAATGCAACAGAATAAAATAACTAACAAGTTATTTAGTATTTGAACTACTGTTTAAAATATTTTGAAGAAGTGCATTAATGACAGCAATGACAGGTCCTACACAATGCTGCTGCAAAGGTGTACAAAATTAAATGTGGCAAAGCAAAGGTGAAGATCATTTTAAGATGAAAATTAAGGCAAAGCGATAAACTGAAATTCATGATGAACGGTGCTTTTTTGCCATTTTAAATGCCAGATTCTGACTGAATTAAATAGGATGATCTCGCCTTCTGCTACTCTGTTAAACGTGTGTGAATTAGAAGTCATGTTCAATAAGGGGCTAGAGGCTGTGGATAAAAATATTATTCTACCAGACTCTATAATCCACAAGGGGAACAGAACTGGTGATGAGCCTGTTTTCGAAAGCACCTTTGCACACTCGGAATAATAACACAGATAAAATGTTCAATTTTATTCAAGTGGCATTAAGGGTAGAAAATAGTACAATTTCGTGGCAGAAGCTTTGGAATAAAGGCTCTTCCAGATCATGAAATATTGGGCTATAAAAATCCAAGAAAGTATATCATACCTAAGAAAGTCAGATGACTTGAGCCCACCCAAAACAAAAAAAAGTTGACCTGGATAAAAAAAAGCTTCTTCAAACCTCTGCCTGGAATGTTCAATGACACAAACATTTCAAAGAAAATGAAACACTTTGTGTCATGTTCATAAAGCATAATCTGCCTGACTAATACTAATTAGTATTAAGACTACCAGACTAATAATAATTTTCAAGAGAAAAACGATTCCTTTTTATTGGAAAAAGGGTACTTTCTTAACTTAAAATAAATGTGTTTGATACTATACAACAGTTTATTTGGAAAATATGCAATTTAAGAACAGTTGTATTCATGAATATGGTCTTTTGTATAATGGACTTAGGGGGAACTGAAGGAACAAGTTTAATAACATAGATTTCTATTTCTTGGGCTTTGAATACTTACTGGGCTTGTTTTCAGCAAACTGTTTGGGCCAATAGAGCACAAATTCAGTGAAGCTATTCAAGATTAATTCACCATATGCCGGGGTGGCCTTTAAGGACCTCAGCACTCAGCAAACAGACAATACTCAGAACTGTTGAGGTAACAATCATATTTACTACAAAGAAAATAAACAACTTCTGTCAACCAGATTAGCCTTTTCTTGAGCAACAACATTTGATAAAACATTTAACAAAATAAACAGAATTCGAGAGCAAGTTTCAGTTTGAAAATTTTATTTTCTTCAGTCTTTGAAATTCTCGTGTCAGAATAAATGATTTTTTGCATTGATTGTGCATTAAGTAGTACTTAAGTTACAGTATTTCTGAAACAATCTCTATAAGACCATTCTGAAATTTGACATCCAGCAGCTTTGATAAAATATTAATACAATTGAAAAGAAATAATCAAAATATGAATATATCAATGAAATGTACTGATTATAGAGTTAAAACATTCAATAATCATAAGAAATATTAGGGACCTCTGTTAACATCAAAGTTTTACATAAACACCTAGAACTGGATTCTTTGCACACTTGGACTGTTGTCCAACTATTAATCAATATTATTGCTATAGATCATTTTGATAACATGACGCCCTATAATCAGTCTTACTCATACAAAAATAAAACAATCAAATATGTTAGTTAACAACAAGCTAAAATTTCAAAAAAGCATTCCAGTATAATCACAATTTAATTGAACACGTCTTTGCCTTGCAATAGTGCAGATTTTTTTCCATTTTCAATTTGGGCTCTAATTTACCGAGTTCATCTTAAAAACTCTTTCTGGTCTGGGAGGTTATTGATTGAAATGTATCATTTTACATTTTTCTGTTTTTCCCCAAATCAAAAATTGGACATTGGCACAAAGCTCTTTGTTTTTAAAAAGTAAAAAATATACACTTCACAAGTCTGATTTTTCTTTTTAGTTTCTTCCACCATTGAATAATAAAGACTCATTACATATGATAATCAAATTAATCAAAATACCAGATAAAAGACAGCAATGAAATGTGTGCAAAGTCTGAAAATAAGAGACATTATACAACAGGGACCTCCTTAATACCTGAAATTCAAGATTTCACCTGTGCCACAAATTAACCAGGCAAAATAAAGGGGAGATATGCTTACTGTTGATTATTTCATTTACTTAGTGTACCAGCTACATTTGGCCCTTAGTTGTTATTAATATTCATGTACGTGATGTTGAAATTTTAGAAGACTGTGAAAAATGATAAATAGTGCTCTCTTTTTTCATATCATCAAAAGCGAGTGTTGTTTATTTTGCAGATAACTTTCCAGAACTTAAACTGAGCAGCAAAATAAAGGCAGTTTGAGCAATCGGAGCTCACGGGTTCAACCAAGAGCAGTATGCCATGTGAAAGATAATTTTTCACCAAGAAATTCAGCTAAAACATTGCTTTTCTCAAATAATCACATATGCAAATGTTTAGCTATCACTTTAGTACAGGAAGGCCGTTTTTCAGGTCTCCAGTAGATCAGTTATTTTCTTGGAAAAGACAAAGTCAGAATCATGGGGATCCAAACTACAAACTGACATCAGTACTCCTTGTAAATAAAACACTATATTATTATTTGAAGTTTTGAAATTGCATCATAATCTTGATGATAATTATTACTAATTATCAAGACATTTGTGTTACTACATTAATGTGGCCAAAGCATATGGCTGGGACCGATTACGTAATTAGAAATTAATTAATTGTGGCAATAGAAATCCTAAATAAACAAAACACAAATAAAACATCTTGAAATAATGGACAAAGTGCACAAGATTTATAAACATACTTCTTATAACGGTCTGGCTGAAGTGCTGTGTTCACGAACTCTTCCAACAAATTCCTCTGAGGCGTAAAGTTTGTTTCAATTACAACGTTCAGAAGCAGTTTTTAAAGTGGAGTGTACTGAAATGTATGAAGTGATCGTAAAAACTTTCAGCACAGCACTGCGCATAAAGTGTGCCTTTCATTTTCAGTCCTATACTATCTTTTGTTACAAACAACATGTGTTAGTTTACCTCAGGGTCCTTTTCCCCTCTATATAAGGCACATATTATGATTTGAATTTTCTTATCAGTCTCATGTTTAGTGTGAAAGCATTTTCAGGGCGTTCATGTTAAGCAATGGAATGAGAACTACATCATAGGAAGGATGAAAAGCAGCATATAAGAAGTCTATCTTATAACAAGCTTCACCAGAATTTAAAATGATAAGGTCATAAAAACATTAAGAAGTATAATTGCATTGTATACATCATCAAACTCAAAATGATGGGTTTGAAAAAAACTAAAACTAAAGGAAAATGTGTATAATTATAAAATCAACCAGACTTTACAATCAAACCAGAGCTGTATCATATTCCTCTTCAGTAAAAATGTATTTGGTATTGTTCTATCTTAAAAATTAGGATCAACATATACAGGAGGTCCCTTCTTAACGTCTCCCTGAATTAATGTCATTGGCTTTTTGAGACCGAAGACATAATATTTCCCCAAATTCATGTCCAAAGGATGTAAACTACACCCTACAGATTGAATCCACAGCATATAAAATGGTAGATTTCTGGTAAAATCGATGCAAAATAACTTTGCATTATATAAAATTACAGATATATATATTATTACTATATTATTTTATAACTGTGTTTGAAATCTTTAGCATTTTAACGTCTTTTCTGTGCCCAGACTTAAGTCCTCTGAATGCAAAGTGCTCTAACAACGTTCAGAGAAATCTCAAGAAATGCAAACAGAACATGTTATTAGGCAAGTTAAATACTAATAATTGTACTCTATAAAGAATTAGATCAACGTATTTATCATATAGATGTATACGGTATTAAATGTAACTGTAGTATTACAGTGTACATAGAAGTTGAATTTACAAGTATTTTGCTGTGTTTTTTTTATCTGAATGTGCACGTGTACTTACTTACGTGATGCATAACACTTAAAATTCATCACTCACACATTAATTGTTCATTTTCAAATGCTCTAACACATTTTAAAAAGTTAAATCATATTTAAGTGCTCAACTTTTACTGTAATCATTCTGTTTACACACAGAAAAGTGAATGCTCTGTTCATACACAGATAATGTGAGTGTACATGCCATAGACTTTTGTCATGTCCTGGTCCTTATTACTGTTGAAATACATTGATTCTTATGGACAAATATGTTGCACTTAACGCGCTCAGGGCAATATTTACGTCCTTTCAGTCTCCATTAACCGATTTCCATTATTTCTTATGAGAAATAATACCCTGTTTCATGTCACAGTTTTAACAGTCCACATTAAGGATGTTAAACGGGAACCCCCTGTATTTACATATTTTGATTGCGTTAGAAACACACAGTAGGAGTAATCTTCCATGGATTCCACTTGCAAAGTACACATGTACACGTACATCTTTTCGAATTACATCTGCAGCTTCAATTAACTTTTGATGAAATCACATATAAATGTCAATGGGACAAATCAATTACATTTTCAGGTCAATACAAATTGATGTAAATTGACTTCAGTGTAGCTCAAGTCACGTACTATAGTTTAATGTGTAAAGTGACTGTCCAGAATTAATAAACATGGCAGTTTTTGTATTTTACCATTAATGCATCTGAATAATTCTGGAATTCCTTACAGTATTCTTCAGAATAGCTGCTGCAATAGGTTTGGCAGGTAAAGCCATTTTAGTTTTCTCAATATATTGTGAAAACCATTTTCACTTGACTTGCCAGATAGCTGTGACATAATTCTGAGGTTTGGTAACATACTGTACCAAAATGGAATGCACAGTACTCTCCACTGTGCTTGACTTACAGCACATTTACAGCACATCTGATTATACTAAAGGAACATGTACACTATGTGAATTTCAATTTTATATGTTGTTGGAGACAGAGAAGGAAGTTTACTCACAAAATACAAAGAATTTTATATAAAGAGACCATTTCGACCGCAGAAACGCTTCGGTTTCCAGAACTTCTTAATGGAGGCAACTCATCTTTAAATTTCTTACCAGACCTTATTTCAAACAAATAAAAACAGAATTAGTTTTTCCTTCTTACAGGTATCAACATTCTGCATTAAATTACACAAGCAAAAAGCGTGTCTCTTTGAAATCAGCATAATTTGCACAATTGTGAAGAACTGCAAATTGATTTTGACTGACATCATAGAAACAATAATGGCTTTTCTATATATTTATGCTGCTTCGAGGGCAAAAGCTTGTCTCTTTAATTGTCACATTTTTTTACCAAGGCCTTTTTATTAGGGATTAATTGCAAACCTTTATAACAGAGTGCAGGATATATGAAAAGTCTCAAATTTACTTAAAGATCTCTTAATTAAAGTTTTATGAGCAAAAGAATTTGTCATAATGGGAGACTTCATTCTTCTCCGCATAGTCTGGGAAATATCTACAGGAATGACAGCAGTAGAAACGGCAGTGACGACCTTCTCACTCAGCTTTGTCAGAGCATCTACAAGACGTATTCGAAAGCTTATACGAAATATTTGTATCAACGTTATCATTTCAAACAATCAAGAAAGAATGACGTAATCAGAGGAAGCATTTTTTTAAATGAGCTTAAGAGTAAATAGAAAAGAGTAGGATAGCTAATTAGCTAATGAATCAGAGGAGAAAAGGAAGGCAAACATCTGAAGTGATACCATTTGTAGAAAAAAAAACACTAATCCAGAGAGTGAGCATAGCAAAAACTAAAAAAAAAATAATATTCCCAAATGATTCAGCAAATAAAGTAGGAAAAATATATTACACCTAAATGAGATTCCTGAATCAATAAGCTACTGTATTAACGACCAAAAGAGCCAGATGGGTCAAATGGCCTCCCATCCTTTGTAACAATTCTTATTGTCTTGTCTGTAATGATCACTTTGAAGTGCCCATACATACTCATACTTCAATGGACTTTTGTTCTTTAGGCACTCCAACAGAGAAGACAGGCTGTGTGGTTCAGAAGAGTGTGAATCTTGTAAACACACTAATATTCGTAGTCCATTAATACACAAACTTACAAAAAAATGTATTAGTAATGTAAAGACTCGCTAATTAAACTAAAATTGTTTCTGATTTAAACAGGATACAGATACAGCTGTACATATGATAAGAAATTCTGTTTGATATGAAAAGTTAAAATTTTGATTCAGGCTAATAAATTAAGGGCGAAACAATGATGTTTCTGGTATTTATTGATCTGAAACATACAGTATGGTTTGCATAATAATTGACATAATTTAGCAATGCCTGCAGACTATGATATTTTTATATGAGCCTTTGGTGATGTACAACTGACCTTCTATCTCCTTTTGTACCATGGTCCTTTATCCCTCATATACTGATACAAATGCCACACCTCCATACATACTACTATCAGAGCTCGCTTCCTTGACCTGATAGTATCAAAGATGCATAATTTTGATGGATATCTCTGAACTGAAACAAATTCACCATACACACACAATATAAAACAAAGATAAATATACTGTAACTTATAAGGGTACTCTGAAATAGCCACAAGAAAATAAACCAGGCAAGAAAGAATACAGCATTAAAGAATGGAAGTTGTTTCTCTATGAAATTAAACAGCTCTTGAGAGAGAATTGACCGTGGTGTTCAGAATTCTTCAAAGCCATCAACAAACCCATAACCTCAAATTAAAAAACACAGCATGCAAACTAGGAGGTGATGACACAAAAGCAAATGATTATGAATAAATTCAGGACAGGGTGCTGTGAAAGGGAAGACTTTACAGAAGGAGCTGCAGATATGAACCTACATCCATGCTGTAGGATCCAGCTCCCTGAGAGATCTGGCTATGGTGTTCTGACCCTGAGGCTTATGAGGATATTTCTGGTGGATCTTGCTAACCACTGATAAGAAAGACAGGTTGGGCAATCTTCTTTCCATTTTTCAAACATTCATTTGGGAACATTCCCCTCTTACATACAAAAACAAGCTCGGAATAATTACTCTTAAAGTGATCACACATCCCCAGAAATTTGCCTTTGATCATAACATAATACATGACTGGCCAAAAACCTGTTCTACCCATAGATCTTGTTTTGGGTGACAGAATGTAATTGCAAATGTGAATGATATAGTGCTGGTGGCCAATAAAACCTCTATTTTTCAACTAAGACAAGAGGGATGCAAGAAAAAGTGAACACAGGATAATTTCAAACAAGAGGGGAACATTCAATTTATCTTGGAAACTTGATAACTCAAATTAAGAACATTTTAGCAGTTTGGAAGATATTTGGAAGAAAACAAGAAGAAAATACCCAAAATGAATGAGAAAATAAGAATTGTATATAATATATTAATTGATAGTATAATAGATTCCTAAAATTTAACCACAACAAAAAAAGGCATATGACCTTATGCAATCCACACCAATCCTTGTTCCCTCATGAGGACAGTATTCCTGTTTTTCAAGAATAAGTGAACTCTGGGCTCTTTCTGTATCACAGTGTTACCACAGGAAACTGGCATTTGTTATAATCTTAGAAGACAAGAGGTGATCCTGCACTAAGTCTAAATGTAAGAAGCAATGACTAATCACCAACTTCAGTACATCAACTTCAGTACAGGACAAAGAAAATCCATCAGATTTTCCGAGGAAGCAGGAAAAGGGCAAAGAAAATCTTAATGGCACAATCACCTTAAGCAGCAATTTTCCTATAAGAACATAATAAAAGTCTGCCAAAGACATTTTGCTCAAGCAAGTATAGAATCGTTCTCACTCTGGGGAAGATAGATAGGTGATAGATATGATCATGACCTGCAGAGAGACACTTTGAAAGAAACACCAGGACAAAAATAACCAGGTCACCAAAGCACCCACTACATAGACGCCAATCCAAAATGGTTTCTGCTTCCATCTCAGCCAAGGCAGTTTCTCCAGAGGACTTCAAAGACAACACGGATAGCACTGACATCA
Organism: Atractosteus spatula; assembly: GCF_055471065.1. NCBI lineage: Eukaryota > Metazoa > Chordata > Actinopteri > Semionotiformes > Lepisosteidae > Atractosteus > Atractosteus spatula. Next base: position 51,519,033 of record NC_142709.1, read on the forward strand.
ACAGCTAGGAGATAATGGCTCTTGACCAAATAAGGAGGAATATCTGGGAAGACGTACACCACTTGCAGACTTGTCAGAAGGAGGAAACGAACTGAGTGAAAAAAGAGGGCTCTGGCCATGATTGGTGTGCGCGGGGTGCACAACCCAGATGTCCAGAGACTATACCTGCTCACCCTGCCAGAGAGTAAGCACGTCCTGTATTGCTCAGTGGCCTTTGAGATCACAGAGCACAAACAACCTCCAGCTTCAGCAAGGGAACGATTATCTGTACAATTACTACCTCTGACCTATGAAAACTGGTGTCAGTATCTGATTGTGTGGCTTTAATTTTACCTTTATTAATAAAACAAATGTATTTGCACCACTTAATTATTAAAACTGGTGCATGAGCTAAACTAATTCTACACTCACAAGTCCTCCAATAAGCGCTTGCTGCTACAGCCTTTTTCATTAACTTTGATACACATTTTCATAAAAAAAAATAATTACAGCCAGTCCTGATAATTCTTTTTTTCTAAAAAAATTTTTTAAATAGATTTCCGTAGCTGAACATATAGCTCGTGAAGGTGGATATGAACCAGACAGGAAGAAAGATTTTAAAACAGAAATACTGCTTCATACCCTTAATGAATCTGTATAATTCAGAAACTGAGCAGGATTTGAAGGAAAGGTAAATTGCGATTTGTTCTGCATCATGGAAGAATCAATGTTCTGTAATTATTTTAAAAAAGCAATAATTACTAATCCACAGATGAGAAGTCAGAAACACTGGCCGGCATATTTTGACTGTGCTGCACCGCAAGTTTCTGTTCCTTGGGTGGTGTTAAGAGATATGTGCTGAGTACACAAATGCTTTAAAAGTACGTTTGAGGAGACTTAAGTGGGAGTGGTGGAAAACATGAAAAGTCACTGTTACAATATTTGGTTACAAAATGGCAAAACTGTTAAAGCAGGTTAAGATGCAAAGGAGACAGTCCAACAGAACAGTCTAAATTTTAAAACATGCAAAGTACTGGTGATTAAGATTAAAATGTGGGGATACTCGTGTGGATGGGTCTTCTTTATGGTGTACTATGTCTGAATTGTGGCAGATGTAAGCACATACACACAGAGCTCAATCAGAAAGGCACAAAAGCAGATTAAAATGCAGGAGGCTGTTAATTTCATTAAAACTCTTTAAAATGTTACCAAGCTGGAACTTGGGCAGTATAAGAACATGCTTCAGGGCTTACCTTTTTTACCTTAAGGGCTTGCTCAGTGTTGGGACCAGACTCCAGGGTGTCTCTGCCCTCTGCTTCACCGTCTTTGCTTTCAGCTTCATCTTCACTAGCAATTGGTCCATTTTCAGATATGGGGGATTGGAAATCATCGTCTGGCAGGGGAGGATAGCTGTATTTAAAGGAATCCTAGAAGAAAATAATACATATATATATTATTTTGGGATTACAGAATGAGAACAAATCCTGGTTAATGGTACTCTGAATCTGAACAAGTGCGAATAGCAACCAAGAAGTGCATTTTACCTGGTACAAGTGAAAAAAAAAAGGCAAAACATTTAGATTACTATTTTTTTTTACTAACTCCTTGGAATCTGCTAAACAAAACGATGCTTACAGTTCCTCCCATATGTGGTGGAAGGTATTCGGCACCAATGTACTCCTGTACGTCACTTTTTGTGACAAATTTCAGTTTGTTTATTGCCTCTGGGCCAAGCCAACTCTTCACAATCTTCCAGGCGGCTGAAGCAAAAATAGCAAAAAAAAAAGTTCACATTTACAAAAGTTAAGACTTTGAAATAACAAGTCTACAAGTCTTCCATGAGAACTTCACTTTAAACTCTTGTTGACCTGGAACTCAGAGTTTCATCACATCTCTGATCTCTGACCTTGTTTCCAACTGAGCTAATTATTTGGATACGAAGTTGAGTAACCTGTTGAAGCACTTCAAAAAAACCTACAGGACTCCGATCCTGTATCAAAACATTCAGCAGTAACATAAAATGATTTAAAAACACGATGTAATGAAAGAATACAATAAGTCCTGCTCATAAAGCCACAGGTAACTATAGCTGCAGTAATAAGAGAAAATTACTCTAAATCTGGTAAAGGGAGTATTCTTCAAGTACAAATACAGCCAACAATTATTCATAATCAAACTCAGGAACATTTGTTCAGTATCTATTACAATGTATAATAAATTTTACTAGTAAATATGGGATACTTAAAATAAAGTATATATTATAAGGTAGATATGAATTACTCACCATTCATAATCCACGGCATTTCATACATCACCATTTTAGCTAAAACAAAAAAAATATTTTTTGAGTTCTTAAGGGCAAGGCTCAGATTGTAAGCACTGATGGCAAAATAGGGAATAGTAACTATATAGTACAGATTTAGAATTATCTGCATTGAAAGCTGAAAAAAGAAAATGACTAAACTATAGGAAGCAAGTACTGTATGTTACAAGACCTCTGGTACAAAGCACTTTTTTTGTACAAATTCCTTTCCATCATAAATAACTAATAAATGTATTAAAATAACTAACATATCAGAATAAGAACACATCCTCAAAACCATGCTGAGCAATCCAGCTCTGTGCAATATCAGAACTCTGTTCTTTGTCATCTATGGATCTTGAGACAAAAGCAAACCCTACAGTGCACAGTGGACCTCCTCAGGTTTGCTTTGAAAGAAACGCACAGGACGTCAAAAAGAGAAGAGAGCTGACCAAAAGCAAGGAGAGCTGAAAACAGCATCGGACGTACTAGTATTCATGAATTCTCATGCTCCTTGTTTTCAGCTTTGAGTTCAATAGCCACATGTAAGCAAACTCTAATCCTGCTGTTCATGTGCTTTGGAAAAATAGATAATAAATTAAGAGAAAGCAAAGCAATACTAGATCCTACAACTGATTCCGGTGTGATACACAAAGCTTATGCCTCCTACAGTGCAAGCTCTTGTTTCCTCTGCAGTAATCAAAATACACAATGCTAGAAACATATTTGGTAGGAATCGTTATCAAAGTATATGAATAAACATAATCCAGGCACACTGCTCTTGCAGTATTACAATGCTGTGTACAGTACTACAGTAGTACAACATCACAGGTGTCCTGAAGCAGTTTGGAGATGCAGATGCTGTAGTTTTCTCATTGTAGGTAGCTAAAAACAGTTTGACATTTTTCCTGCTTCTCCCTGGTTTATTTGTGGTGAACACATTTTGGACATTCACTCCTGGTCCTGCAGGGCCACTGTCTCCCCTGGTTTTCGGCCCACACTTTTTTTTTTAATCAATGTTGGACTCTTGAATGATTGGTACCCAAAGTTTCCAGGTCATCACTCATTGAGGATTACAAGTGACCTTTAAAACCTGGCAGGCTGTAGCCCTGCAGGAACAGGAGTGAATATCACCACTATAGAGGATGGTGTACAAGTGGCTGAAGGGGTTCCTGAAAAAGAACAGGCCTCTTGCGTTAAGCACCTCCATGCATATGCTTCAGTGACATCATGACTAAAGAAAACTCCACACAAGGATCATGTCTAGAAATGATTTCTTCCATTTATTTATTTATTTTGGACATCAGGCCTGCAAACATGAAACAACCAAATACAACACTTTCCTGATTTTCTGCCAATAATAAGTGAATAATAAAGTTACAAATGATTAGTAAACATAATTTTCAGGGTAGTTAAATAATTTGAGGTGAAAAGCAAACAAAAATGTTTACAAGAGTTCCAGTAAGTAAATATTTAACCTTCACATCACTGTTTTTCCTTTCCTCCTGTTAATCCAATACAGTTTCATTTACCCCAGCAAATGGCCTATTCTGACATGTCATGTGTTTCTAAGGGTGTTATGGCAAATCCCAAAACAGAAATTAATTAGTTATTCCAACATGTAAAATTAAAGTTAATTAAGGTTTATTAAAAAATTAAGGTTATTAGGCCTTTATTCATACTAATTTGGAATAACACCATAAAGAAAATATGAAATATTCGAGCTCATGTATTTTCCTTCTTGTTAGATACTGTGTAAAAGCAGGAACAAATTCAAATTCCAACACCTTTGAATAATATTTTTTAGTATTTTTTTAAAGTCTAGCCTTTTTTAAAGGAAAAAGATTTAAAGACAAATATGTTGATACTTACAAAGGAACTTAGGATAGTACACCTTGAAGCAATTTATGATGTACTTCACAAAGTCCATATCCTGAAACAGAAAAATAATTAAAATGTTCTTCTAACACAGGAGTATTAAAAATTGATTTATCAATATACAATAATATTTTGGGCAATTTCAATTAATTCTACTGTACCTCTAACTCACATATAGTAGGTGAGCGTGCGATCAAATAACTCAAGCATTAAATTGAGAGCCTGAAATGCAAAGTGACGAGGCACTGCTCTCATCAACAAGTTTTCCAAATTAATTAAGAGTACTCATGATAGAGTATTTACAGCACGTCACCTTTAGCCTCTGGCTAAAGAGCTGGAATTGACTTCACATACTGTACATGAGATGATTATTTTAACATCACCAGTAATAACTATCAGGCTTTTTTTCTCAGATGCCTGATCCACAAAGAACACTAAATGTATAAAAACGGAATTGTTGGAACCTTTGGAAATTGAAAGCAAATGTTTTTAATAGCCATGTAACTTAAAGAAAAAAAATCTCAAAGTGTTAATTAGAATTTGTGGTGTGCAGAATTTATCTCCAAGTGACACATCTGTCTTAGAGATTATATTATATTCATACAAGCCTGGTAAAGTGACTGAAAGGCAATTCATTTTCCTCCATTTCTACAAGAGACACTGGGTGGCCGGTACAGCATTATTATTACAGCAGCCCTGCATGCCAAATAAAGCCTACATGCTTACAGACATGCCTAGCGCAAATATTGTTTGCTAAGTAACAAATAATGTTCACTAAACAGTATTTTTACTAAACTTTATAAACTTGACACTGATGTCTCATCTAAGGCACAGCACCTGAATGCTTCTGCAACTGCAAGTTGAAATCCAAGCTGTTACAGAAAGATGGAAGTAGGATTCTTGGCACATTTGTCATTGCCCTTTTTAAGAGGGGTTTACTTTGTTTAAATTTTATTACATTATCAACACTGATATGACGTACAGGTACTTCTTTTTTTTATTTTTCACCTACTATATTATGCTGACTAAAACGAAGTATTGTTATTGTTTTAGAAAATACATTTCAGGTGGTTGGCATACAAAATAATTTACTCAAAAGCACAGCGCATGCATTTCCACCTCAACAGAGGTCCCTGAGGAAAATCCATTTTCAAGCTTGAAATGGAAAGCAAAGTTTATAGAATCAAGCAATGACCTTTGTGTGTTTTTATTGTTTTCCCAGAAGGGGATAGTGCCCAGAAAGCCAGAGGTTTTAAATCATTGTTGTTTTTGTTATTATAGTCATCAATTGCACAAAAACTAAAATAATATTTCAAAATTTCCATTTTCTGGTTGTAGGGTTTATATCTTTATATCAACATTTCATCAGTGTCAGCTAACAACCCTGTTGAACAGATAACCTATGTTCAATGTTTATAGTGTTCAAACATGTTGTGGGAAGTAATTAAAAAAAGTATAATTCTGGCACAATGAAACTTCTGTTGTTTCCTTTACACTTAGAAAACAGATATACAGTAAATTAAACACAACCGTTTATCCCTCTTTATCATTGTATCATCACATATAGTATATATTTGCAATATATTAATATACTTTGAATTATACTGATTTACTTGACTGATGTTGGCATATTTAGAAAACATACATGCATTAAACAATGCACGTCTCCTAAGAAGTCAATATCACAACACAAAAACTGTGGATAAAGGCCACAAAAAATGGCTTTAAATATTAATATAATAAAAAATAACAGTCATTTATTTTTTTAATCTTTGTGGATTAAAGATTACAATAATGTTTAATAAGATAACAATGACCAATACTAAAGGATGTCTTTTAGTCGAGCCTCAGTCTGGTTAACAGCTGACTGTGTCCCAGCACCCAAGTGGAGGAGAACCACAGGCAGCACACCACCTGCTGGGCTTCAGGGGAACTGCAGGCACTGGCAGGCCTGCAGTGATGTCAGCGAGAGATGTGCCGCTCCTCCAATCGGCACTAACTCCCCCTGTCAGTCACTGCAGAGGTTATCGGGTGTCTGACGAACAGATAGATGTCTCTGGGCTATCAAACAAGTATATCTGCAGGTCCTCCTTTTCCCCCTGCAGTACCAGAGACTAACAATTGTCAGGGTGAGGTACATTACCAAAAATAATGCACAATTACCAGTTTTTACAAAAGAGACCAGTCAAGACATTTTGACATGCTATATATTATAGTGGTGTTTAACTGGAATACATACTTATTGATTACACTACTTTCTGCTTTTAGAATTTGCTTTTGAATTAAAAAAATCAGTATGTGACAGTAGTTTGGGACTATGAAATGTATTTAGCAAAAAAAAAGCAAAAACAGCATATGTAAATGTAGCAGAGAGCACTGCTCTTAATTTAAAAAAAAATCTAATCCAGCAATGTTTCCATAAACAGAAAGGTGTGAAAAAGGACAGTTCTCTACTATGATAGTTACCTTAGCATGTTCCCTTCATGCTGCTTAGCCGAGAAATAAACAGAGTATTATTTTCAGCAGTGCCTTGTATTAGGATAGCTGACAATGCTGGAGTCAGTGCAGGAAGAAAAGGTTGCTACTGAACTCTGCACACAGCAATACAGTTTAAATCACAAAATCATCGCTTAATACATAATAAGGAAACTTTTGCTCAACTTCTATAAAAATAAGTGTCCTTCAGGCATGTCCTTTAATAAATTATAAATCTTCTTCTTCAGAAACCATGATAAAAAATAATTACTCATTTTATCTTTTGAGAACTGAAGCCTCAGAGAATTACACATGCAAATCCAACCGTATCTCATGAACAACCTTTTATTATAAAACCACCTTCAGCGAAAGAAGGATTTAGCTCTTTTTAATTTAACGCTGCGGTGTTCATCATAATGCAGAAGACACCGGTGACTTTTTTAAAGGTCTTCCTTAACCCTGTTTGAAGATCTTTCCCTCCTGTGTATTTGCCAGTGTTTTTTTCTTTTCTTTTAAGAGGCCCAACAGGGGATGGTATTAATTCAATGTTTTCTTTTTTTTTCCTTTATCTAAAATTGAAGAGCTCAGGCTACAGCACATGAATAACTAATCTACAAGTATTATGCAAGAAAACTGTTGTTGGGAGGAATATTCCAGAAAGGATCTTATCTTCAGAAATCTTTGTCTACTGAGGAGTTCAATGTAGTACATCCTTTTGACAGTTCAACACCGCCTCTACAGAAAAAGGTTTATAGTACAATAATATCCACATCTGTGAAACACACTTTTTTTTAAAAAGGACTATACCTCTATCTCTAACATGTCTATCATATAAACATACTGGAAAGGATTTAAGTTACTGCTTATTCCCAAAACAAACAGAAACTACAAAAAGCAGGATGTCCTGTATGCCTATTCTGTCACATCTGTCTGTTGTGCTTTTGTAACTCGTCATGACACACCCAGAGCTTGCAAGTCTGTTACTGTCCAGATGCTGCCCGCTGGTCTATTGTCATACAGTTCAACACAGGACACAGCTTCCTGGGGTTTGCTTAGCACATCAACAGTTCTTTGTTTGCACTAGGTGAGATACAGCTAGCAAACTGTACTTGTCCTTCTATATGTCCCATTCAGAATTTCTTTTTTTTTTATTCCAATAATTATACTGTACTGTATTTCATACACACATTGCACTATCCTGAAATACTTTGACTGCCACTTGAAAATTAATGCAGATGCAACAACAGCAAAAACACTATAAGAAATGTTTAAAAGTTCTCCTGCATGTACAGTATGTGTGAATAAAATAAATGTAAAATATACTTAAAGTGACTGCATCCTTGTTGGACTACACTAGAGCTAAATCAGTGCAAGGATTAAAAAATAAACCTAGACAGATTACCCTTGCAGGATTTAAAGGTGAATGGCTGATCAATTCCAATCCTTTGCTGCACTGCGTATTACATTCAATGTTAGAATGTATTGCAAACAAAGTCTAAGAGAACGGCAAATTAACAAATCACAGTTGCATTAAAAAGTCACCTAATTAAGTTGAAGAGACATGATGTCTACTAAGTCACTCCATTTAAGTAATCAAGAAAATAATAAAAACAACAGATTAACTCCTTGTTACTAAGATAATGCAACCTAACAAAGAGGAGCAAAGTATGGCTTTTTTACAATCCATGGATTTAAGGTTAAAGTTTTTCATGAATGAACGGCAAAGTCAGAGAAAATAAAGAAGAAATATAGAAGAAATATAGCAATTTGTCATTTGATAAAAGGTATAATTTATCATATGGAAAAATACATAAATTAAAATAAATTAAATCATTGTTCTTCCTGTTTTTCAACAATTCTATGGTGATGTACTGAAATATCAACTATTTTGTTGCTAACAGTGGATGCCTGCATTCTGTTTTTTTGTACTACAGAATATATGTATTTAACAGTAACAGCATAGATGTGTAGAGAGCAAGATATTATGTTAACGATGAGTCAATAAGATTTGATGGGTAAATGTGATGGGTGTGCTACCATAATGCTTCAGAATGGTTTCTCATATGTGGTTTACCGAAAGCTATTGTGATCAACTTCTGATCAAGTGAGAATTTAAGATACCTTATTGCAATCATGTAATTAAGATGGATTAGACACAATCAAAAGTTGCTAAAATAGTAAACATCACTACTGGCTCAAAATATTGTATTAGATTTTATCTAAGACTAAGACAGCAAAGAGCCTTGCACAACAGTGTATTTTACTCAAAACTACAATTTTTCCACAGCCTTTTTGCTCAGACCTAGTTTGTTCATGCTACTGGATACAGTGACGGTATAACTTGACGAATTAAGCTTTGATAGATTCGTGCACAGATTGCACTGCACGCCAGCAAGCCACGTGACTTTCTAGAAACTCCTTTAAAACATTGCGTCTTCAGGGATGAATGTTGCTCAGCGTCTTCATGGACTGAAACATTTTTATCAGAGAAACAAGCGTAAAATACTCACGATATTGCTGAGCCCGGACTCTGACATATCGAACACCACGGTCAGGGGCATTCCAGGCTCTCGTTTCGCGTAGCGCTCCAACCAGAACGCCACATATTTCTTCTTGTCCACCACCATCTTGGCATCCTTTACATGCAGCTTCACCTTGAACCAGACTAACATGACACATGGAAATACAGCACAATGAGGTTCATTTCAGGGCGGTCTGTATTTCAGGTAAAGACAAAAGGGTCACAGGACACTTCATAAAGGAAGTGTAGTGTTTGCTATCAAAGTTTTCCGGAGGGGGCTTCTGTTCATCTGTGGCATTAGCCATCTATCTAAAGGAGGCAGGTTGTAATGGGAGATTTAAAAGGGTGCTCCAGTTTTCCATGGAGAAGTTAAGATTATTTGACCAATAATATGCCAGTCTTCTGTGTATTTAGCTCACTAATGGAATTTATAAATTCCAAAATATAAATACAGTATATTGTTAAAAACATGGTAAACAACAGCATTTCACCTTAAACCATTAGCATAGCTAGGCACATGAAAACTGAATACTCCGCTTTAAAAAAAAAAATTAAACCATCAGTCCTTTCATATTTACAAATGCTGCTTTGAAAAAAGTAGGACAGCAGAAACCACAATACGATTATCCTTTGCCTGCCCAAATTGTGTTATGTTGTGTAATAGGTTTAGGGTTTGTGTTGCCTGTGGTGAAGACAACTAGATCAAGTTAGGTTGGAGGATGAAATACTGATTTAGCACTGATTTGACACTGTTTGAAACTCTAATATTCTGTAAGTATATTTAAGGATGTTTCTAAATGAACATGGGTGCACCTCTGACTCAGGGGTGCAGGGCTGTGTTGAAGCGCTGGATTAATTCACTGGAGAAACAGTGTTGCAAACACAGTGCTCAGGCAATGCCTCTGGAGAGCCACAGCCCTGCAGGTCTTATACAGTAGGTCACCCTTAAATCAACAGTTTCTAAACACCTGGGACACACTGGAGTTTTGATCAATTTATTCAGTTAACTGGTTCAGCTTACTTCATGTGGTCACTTAGTGACCAACTGGGATTCCTGGGGAACAAAGAGTGCTGGGATTTGCATTTCAAACGATTGCAAAACTGCCTAATCATCCCATGAAGTGGGTAAAAAGACACTGTTCTAAGCATTTGGAAACTGAACACGTAAGGGTGATTGCCTATAAAGAACTGTAGGACTAGTGTTGCCAAACTCTGCTTTAGAATTCTCAGCTCCACCAACAGCGATGTTGAAAATTGTTCTTTTTGTTGCAGACAATGTCCTAAAATTAACTAGCGCAAAAAAGAAACAGCCCAGGCTCTCCTTCAGACTAATTAGAATGTCTGATTTGATTGCAAGGGGCAAGAAAAAGCTTTTAAATCATCTAAATGCATGAGTGGCAGCAAAAGATAAAAATACCAATTACCAAGTAGAAAACAGAGCAACCGATAAGGTCAAAGGGAAAAAAAGAGTCTTTAAATAAAACTATTGTCATTACAATAGAATATAAAGTAAAATGATATTTAAAATTCCTTGAAGCACACAAATATTATCAGAAGTATTATAACAGCAAACTATTTGTATTTATCATACCTAAGAATTGAAATCCTCTCCTCTAGGACAAATTATTTCCAATCCCTTAAGAACTGCCATGTTTTTACAATATAAAAAAAACACACCGGTAAATACATAAAAACAACTTACATAACTTGTTGCCCTCTTTATCGTAACCATGGAGATAGACCGCACCAGTTTCAAACATCCACCGGGGGATACTGCTCTCAGTGAGATCTGCAGCACAACACAGATTGACACTCGTACCAGCAAGGCGATCCTTTGGAAAAAAAAGCCCAACTCGTCTGAAGCAAGAGCAGAGAGAAAAGCCTGAAGCACCCTCAGGCCGACAGCCGGGCCTCATCTGCCAGAGCCAGTCCTCCAGCTAAAGAAAGCAAGAAGGGGCTCCTGAAGCAAACCTTAGAGACAGCTTCATATCGTGAAGATGGCACGTAACTGTAATTTTTTTAAAATGGTGCTCTATGAAAAGCTACATTTTGTACATCTACTTTTTCGAATCCGATTATGGACTTTGACGGGCATTCTGATAGGAAAATTCCCTCATGTAAAACAAAAAGTACTTCTGCTTTACCACTATTTAGCTAACAGTGGTAAGAGGCCTGAGCCTGTGAGAATTAGATTCTTTTGAGACAGATTAACATATTTGAATAATTTAAGCATTGATGCTGACCATAAAATGTTTGTTGCTATTAACTAGTTTTATATGTTTTTTCTAAGAAAATGTCTCTGTGTTTCATGAGGGGGTCCTCTATTTAACAACAACAAAAAAAGAGAAAACAAAAGCAGAAATGACTGCGTATGAAGGGGAGAGGACAGGATTTTGTCGTCATTTCTGGTATAACTCCTAATACTGCTGTTTCAATGCACTTGCATCTGTGATGCTGCTACAAAGCACAGCCCAGAGAATGTATTCCACATGGTCAAACACCAAACAATCCAGCTATTGTTAAAAAAAACAGTCTCTGTTCAGAACACGTGGTTAAGAGGAAAACATCACATTTAATACAGTGATTAATTCTAAACAATATATTTTGCACATACAAAAATCCACTATGTGAAGATAAATTCATTTGCAACAAGGTTCTTTAGGTTGAAGGAGAAATATTCTGCTCTTGCTTAAGAGTGCAACGCATTGTGGTTTATGTGGATATAAGAACACTGATTTTCAATCTTTCATTTCAGCAAATGCTCTGTTAAACAGGACACACCAATGCAAACTGCCTGTCAAAGGACTGTTACTTGTGAGGAGTGAAACATTAAGAGTAACAGAGTGGTGGTTAGCACTGTTGCCCCACAGCTCTTGGGCTTTGGGTAAAAATTACGGCCTGGGAAGCCTTCTGCGTGGAGTTTGCACGTTCTCCCCATACTGGTGTGTGTTTCTCAAGGTGCTCTGGTTCCCTCCCACTGACAAAGACTTGCTGGCCAGGTTAACTACTGTCTCTAAATTGTCCCTGTATGTGGGCATGTGTTGTGTTCGTGTGCATGTATTGCAACACCCTGTTGTGCATGTGTGTGTATGTGCACTGCTACAGGCTGGTGACCTCTCAATAGTGTAGCCTGGCCTTGGACTAACATCAGACTGTAAGCACTGGGAAGCCAGGATTACATGCCATTCTGAAAATGCGGTGGAATTATGTGATATTTAAATGTCTGCATTTGACAGTACAGTCATAAAGCATGATTATACCATGCAAATCACTACATGCATTGCCATAATGAGATTTTCCTTTAAATTTATTTTCGGCAGCACAACAATTTGGTTGTATAACACAGACACGCATACTCAAATGTTTAAGATTATTAAATGAGTATATTTTGCCTCCATCTTCCTGTTGTCAACTTTAGGCTATCTTTTAAAATTAGATTAACATACATTACTGTATAAATATATAAACACATGCAATTGGAGGTTTACATAAACACAAACTTGTGTTAATATGATAGATAAGGATGTAATAAGGATGAGAAGTTAAACTTACTTTTACTTGGCCTTTCATTTACTACTAGTATTTGCTCACTGGCAGGGCTGCTACACTGGGTTCACATAAGGTAAACACAATCAGTTTACATGACAGTTTGAAATAGTTTAAGTGTGACAAAGTGATTGATCGTGCCTTTTAAGACCCTCTGTCTAAACACTGTGCTTCTCTGTAAGAAAGAGGATGTCATATGCTGTTTCACAAAGTCCACTTTACTTAATAGTGGCGGCGATTTCCAAGTGCATATAATTCCTGCGATTGGATACTACTGACCAGAAATTAGTTCCTTTTCTGCCCTTAATTTGTGCATTAAAATAAAGAGGATTTGGATTCTAATCCATAACTTCCAAATGGCAAACACAATTACTTCTGAATGTAATCCTGTGAAATACAGTAATAACCTTTGATTACCAAGTGCTTTTAGATGCATAATAAAATATCCTACCAGTGATTGGATTTCATGGATTGCAAATTTGAGGTTTAAATAAGTGCAGATATGCAAACACACATCTCACAGAAAAGAGAACATCATACAAATCAATTATACTAGAAATGTCAAATCTGTGCACAGTACTGTCTGAAATAAGTCACAGTTTTGTACGCCTAATTAAATGACTAATTCTAAAGAGCAAAATAGTTTGGTGGTGCCAAAGTAAAGAATCACTTACTGAACCTTTGTCACCAACAGTGAGTCAAAAAGTATATTCTTAATATAAATTATAACAGTAAGCACCATCATCGTCATCTTGGAAATTTCTGTCCATAGCCTTGAATCTCAGAGCTGACATTTGACATACAGTGGTATTTATTATAATTTGATTGTGAATTTATATATAATAATAACATTTCCTTACACTTATATAGCACTTTTCTGGACACTCCACTCAAAGCGCTTTACAGGTAATGGAGACTCCCCACCATCACTAATGTTCAGCATCCACCTGGATGATGTGACAGCAGCCATAGTGCGCCAGAACGCTCACCACACATCATGATGTGATGAGAACAGAGTAATGAAGCCAATTCATAGATGGGGATTATTAGGAGGCCATGATTGGTGAGGGCCAATGGGAACTTTGGCCAGGACGCCAGGGTTACACCCCTACTCTTTTCGAGAACTGCCCTTGGATTTTTAATGACCACAGAGACAGGACCTCAGTTTTACATCTCATCCGAAGGGTGGCACCTTTTTACAGTATAGTGTCCCCGTCACTATACTGGGGCATTGGGGTCTCACAAAGACCGCAGGGTGAGCGCCCCCTGCTGGTCCCACTAACACCTCTTCCAGCAGCAACCTTAGTTTTTCCCAGGAGGTCTCCATCCAGGTACTAACCAGGCTCACACCTGCTGAGCTTCAGTGGGCTGCCAGTTTTGCATTGCAGGGTGATATGGCTGTTGACTATATAATACTAACAAGCCCCCCAAAAGCAGTGGTCACGGTTAAATCCAAAATTAAAGAACAGAAAAAATCTAAAGAATAAATTGCACTTATTACACTGTTTCAATAATATGGAGTCCCATCATACTTTCGAGACCAATGATTATTTGTTTTTGTTCCAACCAAAATAAAGTTTACTATTGCACTACTTCTACTGTGTGCTGTACTAAGGGTGAAGACAGAACTGCCTCCATTTATAGTAAAAGAAACTGCTTGATTTAGCATACAATTTCTTACAAATATACTTTCTTTCATTTAGGGCTGCTCCAATGGACATCACATACTAAAAATGAAATATAATTTAGATTCATTCACAATTACACCTCAAAATTTTACAGTTAAGGTTTAATGTGCTGATACAGGAACCACAGACCAAGTAACAGGATCTTCCTTTTTTTTTGTTTCCTCTTACACACATGTCTGTAAACACTGTATCTATGTGGTCTTTGGTTGGAATCTAGCCTTTTCAAGGTCACACAAGTTAACAAGGAATTCCCCTAGTAAAACAATACTAATTCCCTGTTTATTCCATTTCCCCAGGATACACACATTGCTTTATTCGCAAAAAGAGCAGGTTTGTAGTTGGCTCCCCTTACCATTAACTTTGTATTCCTTTCTCCACTGAAAGCTCTCGTCTATCATTTTCAGGGCATCGTCTACAACGAAGTGACGCCACGTGAGGTAGCTTTCGACCAGCAGGTCGTCCTTCCTCAGCCTCTCCACATCCCGGTCGTCGTACTTGTCTGTTGGGTCTGTGTGAAATGCAGGACACTGTCATTGTTTTCCATTTCCAAAAACGCTTTAGCTATGGACGGTGTTTCTAAGGCAGCCCTGTGGCAATGCTATTCTGCCTTGCAGTCACTTTACTCTTTCTCAATATCCTCACTATCTGGCTCAAACCCCTCTCTCTAATTCATTCCTCTGCATTAAGCAGGGACCACTATACAGCTGGTACTTAGCACAGGGCTTGCTGGTTTAGTCAAATGAAAACAATGTGTGTGTTTATATGAAGCAGAATTGGCAGACAACAAAACTAGTGTTGGGGTGGCACAGTGGATAGCATAGCTGCCACTCAGTGCTGGGGCCTGGGGTCAATTCCTGGGGTGCTCTCCATGTGGAGTTTGTGTGTTCTCCTCACGTTCATATGGTTTAACTCCGAGTGCGCTGGTTTCCTCCTGTTGTCCAATGTGGGTAGGATAAGTGGCCCTTATCCTACGTGTGAACGTGTGCATGTTTGTGTCTGTGTGCCCAGTCCAGGGTGTATCCTGCCTTGTGCCAGTGCTTCCCAGGATAGGCTACAGGCCACGGTGATCCTGAATTGGATAAGAGACTATTGAAAATACTGTAATGTGATTAAATCTTTTGCTAATCTCTTCCCTTGTCAACTTGTCTTTAAACTTTACTATAAAAAAGCAGGCTGTATTATTCAAAAGACTATTTGACAACCAGAAAAAGCCTTACTTTGATCAGAGCAATGTGATATTTGACTAGTACCACTACACATAGGAACATAGAAAGCTTAAAAAACATTCCAGGTTACAACATACAGTACAATACTGCAAAATGTTTACAGACTCTTGGCCTAATGAGACCTTGGAAAAAATAAATCATTGACTCTGCAGGGAATTCTTTATTTCATAATCAAGTATGATAAAAATAAGTAACTTTAGGGAGATGAGTTACAGTTACAACAAGGCCAGGAAATGTGAATGTTTTAATTGGTATAGTCATGGGATAAAAATATAAACCTAAAATGCAGGTGGTAAAACATAAAGTTCATACTTTACATACAGTTCATACTTTATTCTGTACTCGGACCAGATCATTAACAATGCAAATATGAAACCAAAACTGACTGAAGCTTTGTTAATCCATGTACAGTTCAGAAATAATGTACAGCAAATCACAAAATAGGAAGTGATACCCTCTGTGGACATTTCTTACAAAACATACATCTTGGATCTGCAGATCCACCGGTACAGGAACAATCAAAAACAATTCTGAAGGGTTTTTTTATGGCAAAAGACTTTCTGTTAAATGATATCAGGTATTACCAATATATTAGTCTTCTTCCAATAAGTGTATAACTGGAAATATTGTGGTTACTTTCTTCTTCTACCATAACAAAATTGTAGGTACAGATCAATCTACAGTTTATTATAGTAATATATTTAAATGAAACCCTGCTAAACCACAGAACTGATATTAATTTTAAATGGTCTTTAACTGGTTTTCTTTTAACCTGATATGGCAGTAAACATACTTCTACTGTGTTGTCAGGTATAAATTGTATAAACAGCAGACATCAGACTTTATTTCACAACTGGCAAATTAGACGTTTTGGCATAATAATCTAAAATTATATAAATAATCGGGGTAAATAAATAAAATATTTAGTATAAACCGGATCTGTCCCGGTAATGCTTTGCTGTTTTACTGTAAAACAAACTTCCCTACAGGTGCAGGACCGCTAGATGTACTGTACTAACTCGTTTGACCGCGTGGTTTCCAATCAAAGACACTGAAAAGCCGACAGTTTTCAGGACTATAACACAACTGGTTATACAACACTGACTGATCCAAGCTTCACATAAAACACACTAGATTACGGCAAAATACATTACCTGTGATACAAATCGTTAGGATTTTATTAATATGTAGCTGGTTACGGTGTGGGTGGGATAAATCCAATAACTATAAAGACTTAAGGAAAAAACATAAAAAGTATGCTATCACTCCTAACTCACTTCAACAACAAGTGAGTAGCATATATAAGTCACTACAACCAATATCGTGTCAATCAGAAAGAACACGTTTTAATTTTTAACTCACCTTGGATGTACTCGGTTTTGAATCGCTGTCTGATCTCTTCGATTTTCTTCTCGACTTCCTGTCGAGGAAGTAAACAAGTACATAATCATTACTAGTTCGGCATGTACAATGTAAATTTATAACAAACATACAACAGTTGTCGCTTTAAATTTCTTGTACCTGTTCTGATTCAGTTATCCCAACATCCGCCATGTTAACAATGATAATACATAGACAGAGCCAAAGTTCATACGGTAGGAACTCCTATGAAACTGGAGACGTAATCTTCTCCATTTTGGCTCCACGTGTACATGATGTCAGCCTGTGCCCCTTCTCCTTGCTTAAGCAAGTATGACGCTAGTTGCATTACTTCCTGGATTCCGCAATCTGGACTGAGCAAGGTCAAAATCACGTGATATTGCTGTATGATCAGTAATAAATTATTGTCAGAAAAAAAAATCAAAACTACATTCTCAGAAAAATGATACATATATATATATAAATGTTTGTTTCATTCATTGTCAACACATAATATTACTTGCATTTTCTTTAATGATGACGTTTGTACATATAGGATCGCGTATAATTAAATACCCATGATGCAGCTTCTTTTTCCGCGGGTAGTTTGTTGTTGAAGTTGCAAATCTGAGGATCGTAGGTTTCTGTGCCTGGTTATGCAAACTAGGAACAACTGCCACAGTATAATGAATGTTAAAAGGTAACTGACTCTGAAAGTAGGATTAATCCTAACTTAATGACTATTAGAAATATTGTAAAGAAATAGCTTTCTGCTTTCGCTGTTTTGGGAGTAATGTGAATTAAGCACTGTGTCAAATGTATGTGGGAATCAGACGTTAAAGCTTTATATGATGTCAGACAGATACAGTGGATCCAGTACCGTTATGGTAGTACAATAATATCTGTTTCTTACTTTCAAGTTACTATATATGATATATATATATATTCAACTTTACAACCGCATACCAAGTGTGGGTTACTTTTCTTTTGCGTTAGCCTACAGCTGATACACGCTATGATTACAGGCTGCGTGTCTGTTCGTGAGCACGCGTGGAAGCATGCAATTTGACCTAAATCTGCTCTTTTTATGTCAGGCTGTACGTGGAGTGAAATGGAAGTGCCACTGATGCTCCAAGGCTGCCGTTAACATCTCAAGCGTCATGGACTCCGCCGAGTTGCCAGTGAAACTCCTTGCCTTCAATGGCGAGGTTCTGACCTTCCAGGTCTCGGGGTCGGAACTGCGGTTCCGAAGGACGGCGTTCCAGCAAAGCACGGGGCGCTTCTCCGTGACATCCCAAGGGTCGGCGCTCGTCAGCACTGACGCCAAAAGCGTTGACATTCTCTGCTGCAGCTCTGCTTTAGATGTAAAAAGTGGCCTGGTGGTGCCTTGTGTTTTGCTCAAACAGTACAAAAGAAAAAAGGCATGTTTCCAGTATACCCTGTTCACGTTAAACAGTCCCAGTTCTTTGGAGCCCCAGATGAAGTTTAAATTGCAGTATGAAATGAGAGAAAATGTAGCACTGTTGCAGGGTCCTACTGTCTTGTGGAGTCATGAAGAGACAGTTTATTGGACATCTTTACAGGCTGGCAAAGTAACGCCGGTCCCTGTTCTGTTTTCATCAGTGTGCTTTATTGGGGAAGTGGCCGTGGGAATCCAAGACATCATTATACTAGGTACCCAAACATCGGCTGCGGAACAGCCGGTGATGTTCCTTGGTTATCTCCTCGGAGCTGGAAGAAGTTTCGATGGAGCTTGGCTGCTACCTCATGAGTACAATTCTGTAGTCACATGTTTGCTTGTCGTCGCTGCTGAAGAAATAAACGGGGAAATTAAGACGCGAGTGGTCGCAGCAACGAGTAAAAATCAGCTGGTATGGTTTGAGGATGGAGTTCCCAAAGAGGTCTGCCTGCTGCCGTTTGAACAACCCCAGACCATTCACACCGTCACAACGGGCAGAGACAGCTGCCTGCTTGTTGTAACTTTCCGCTTTGGAAATGTATGTGCTGTATGGAAAGAAGGTTTTCAGGTATTCTCTTTGGGATTTTTAAAAAAAAAAATCAATCTATTTGATTAAAGTTATAACCAAGTAACTTAGTGTCTAGTGGTCCAGATTAGGAGGTACCTTAACAGTGATGAAGCTGTAGAGAATGCATTTCCTTTTATTAAACAGAACCCGCTGCCATTTCTTTCCTGTGTCATATTTCAGTCACTATCCACAAGCTGCATTTTATTTAGGACTGAATGTTTTTGCTATTTTATTCAAAATTCAAAAGGGAATATGTTTTCTGTCTGTACTTCATATGTACACCTAGTGTACAGATCAAATTTGCAGTTGATAGCAAAACTGTTTAAATTAGGAGCATTAAATTAGGTAGCATTTTGTAGGGGATGTTTAATGATACAGTGGATGGTTTTACAGATAACTATCACACCTGTTGAGGTAGTTTGGTTTAAAAGGACTGTGTAACAGCAGTATCAAGATACAGAGTAACAGTTAAAAATGCATTTGTTCTACGAAGTCATGAGAGAAAGTAGGTCATATAATGCATGGATGGTTTTATATAGTTTAATGCTGTTATCTATGCTGAAGACAAACATCTTTGAACCTTAAGAGATGTATCATTGCAGTGCACTGTAAAGAGTAGAAAGTAATATGCAGTAAATCAATCATGTACACCCAGAGGTCTATGATGTTAGATTTTTATGAAAAGAGGTTATTTAGAAATAACATTTTCTTTTTTTCTGGTATATTGTAAAATAGTTATGTGACTCAAGTAATTAGATATTAAGAAAATATGAAGCATGACAAAGGAAAACTTACTGAATTTAGTTTCTTAAAATCTTTGAAAACCTTTAATCAATGTAGAATATTAATTTTGGTAGGCATGGTATTCAATGACTAATTATAAATATTCTGTAACATTATAATGCCTCTAAATTATTTTTTTTTAAATACTGTATGCTATTATTTACATTTCTGTAGCTGTACTTATTGTATAATAGGGTTGGTTTTAGTTCTGCACAGTTTTTTTTTTAATTCAGGATTTAGAGAGATTGATTATAGAACTAACTTTTACAAAGCCTACATGTATTATATACTGTCTCTGTACAGTGTGTGAGTTTGCCTAGCAATCTGTTTATCGGTATTTATCTTTGCTTCAGGTTGCTTCTAGGTGGGAGGGAGTCAGTGCTCTCCATGTTGATGACTTTGTTGGTTGTGGGAATGACCAGATCTTATTGGTTTTTGAGAACCACACCACAGCTGATGATGTTCTGAGGGACTTCAGACTCACAGATCTTGGTGCAATTGCCTACACGGTAAGGACGTTTTTTTGAACAGATCAAACAGTAACTTTCTTTTATGGCAGTGCCCTGCCTACGCGTTTCTCATCTTCACCTTTTTCCTCCACCAACTCTCCCTCTTTCTCCTCCTTAATACCCCGCTCAGACTCTGACCTTTTCTTTCCAGAGCTATAAACCTGCCACTTGCACTTGCGCTTAGTCCTTTCTGCTGTGCGTTCAGTATCCTTCCCTGGTTGTCTTCCGTGCTGTTTGGCTGTTTTCCATCTGCTTTTTTAACTGGTGTAAAGGGGAGGCATAAAAAATAAATCATTTAATCATTCTGCTTTTATTGAACTTATTCCCCCCCCCCCTAAAATTATTAAACCTACTTAATATAGTCCAACTACACCACCCTCCATAAAAGTCAGGGACCTTTTTGTTATAATAAGGTGCTTTTAGGTTGCCAGGTCAATCTTAATTCATAGGCAAGACACTGACATTGGTTAATATATCATTTGTTGTAATTGAATGGAAAAAAGGCAACTAAGACAGCTCCAGCCCCGTTAGGTGGATAGCCATACAATTACTTTCCATGAACCGTAAAATCACACGTGATAGAAATACCCTTATAAATAAGGTACAGTATGGTGAAACAACCACTCTCCCACTTCTCCCACCCACTTCTAAGTGACTTCTAAGTCACCCCTGATAAGTTTCTTCTAAGGCCAGCCACACCAAATACAACCTGAGCAATAAATTAATTCAAGACTCTGTCCATAAAAGTTAAACCTAATTTTATTATCATACGAAAGTCCCAGCAATGCCAGTCAAAAGAGCAGGAAAACTCAGCAGACGAAAACATGACTTCAGTATTCCCCATACACAGCACCAATAAAAACAGTACAATTAAAAAAAAAAACATACATATGGAGAAGCTGAGCCAGAAGAGACATACTTATTCCGACCAAGCCGAAGAAAAAGTTCAATAATATCTCTCAACACCCATCCACTACACCTTACTGACTCAAGTTCTCAAGTATAAAAGAGGTGCCACTCAGGAACAGTTCCTAAAACACAGGTTCTCTGTGGCACTATGTCAGCTCTGGCGTTAAAATCCCCATCGCCGCATAAACAACATCAGAAAGTAATCAGAGCAACCCAATCATGGGACCACTCATAACAGGCGATAGAAAAGAGAATCAAACAATTACAACTCCTTCCCCTTTACACAGGTGTGCATTAAAGTTCTCTTTAAAAAGACAGACCTGAACCGAGTCCTTTCAGAAAGACTATCCTGCCTCTTTCTTCCCTTCCCAGAGAAAACCCTTGACCGGTGGACTGCCAGCTCTCCGCTCTCCTGCTGCAGTGCTTGCTGCTTGACCCTCTCCAGTCTGCCTTGCACTCACTGTCTTGATTTACACTTCCGTCCTCTGTTACCGAGACCTGTCCCTGGGCGGGAGTTTGTGTTGTGCACCCCAATCCAGGCAGGTCTTAGTCAAGCTCAACATGATTATACAATTTCAAGTCTCATCTGCGACTATGATTTAATTTTGTCTGGCATAGTGTTTTTTTGTTTTGTCCTCTTTAGGTTTAATGTGATCATGGCACGTTCCTAACGTCCAAGCCTGTTCAGGCCACTGGTCGAATGGCCATTTCTGTGGGACAGCGGTTCTTAAGGATCAGGTGTAAGGAAATGTTGGGGCAAAAATGGTTGTTTTAAAAAGTAATTCTTTTCTGTCTTCAGAGTAGTGTGGACACTTGTGAAGATCTGAATGCAGATGGGGCTGTTCAGGAAAATTATCATATTTTTGTGCAAGCACTGGAAACCAGACTACAGGTATGAAGTGTTTACACTGTAGAAAAGAAAAGTATGTATAAATTTATAAATTCTTGGTCAGGGTATGGAATTGAATTTGTACCTACTCTAAAGAGCCCTGATGTACTAAATAAGCACAGTCCAAATATAGCATAGTCATTTTTCACAGAAATTTCACACCCAGGGTGTAACTACAGTGTATCATTATTCTCAGTGAGTATTTGCATCAGACCTTGTGTCTGCTACATCAGAATATAAGGATGTTTTAAACAAGAGGATCTGCCCCTCTGTCTTTTTTTTGTTCTTGAGTAGATAATTGACTTGTTTCTTGAAAAAAACCAGGGTATGAGTTTCGGCAGCATGACTGGGTAGCTTATCCCAAACTCCTGCAGCGCTGTGTAAAAGACGTACCTCCTGTTCTCAGTTTTAAATGTGCGTTCTCTTAGTTCCTATTTGCAGCCTCTGGTTCTGAAGGAGTATATTGAGCTGTTTTTGAAAAATGCCTTTGAGGATTTGGAGTACCTGAATCAGGTTTCTTCTTGTCTACCCTGTTTGAAATTCAAGCAGTTTTTGTGTGTTGTCAGATCTGAGCTCACAAATGTTTTTGGTTATTCTTCTCAAGGCTGATTCAATTTTTTGCATTACAACATGTTTGCATTTTTTGTATTGTGGTGACTAAAAGTGGAAACACAGGATATGTCCTTATGGATCCCTTAAAAAAATTTGATGCATTTTAAATTGTAGATTTTTCTAGATGTAATTATTAAAATAAGGTTAAAGGGTCTATTTATTGCACATGGCTTTTATGATTCACATTATAAAGAGACTTTTTTTCTGTTCTATGTGTGATATTTAAATTCAAATACTTGGATGTCAACTAGATGTGGGCAATCACTTGAAATAAATCCACTCTAGGAGAGATGAAAATGATAATGGCAAGAACCCCTCTGTGCTTCTAATACATCACTATTTAATAGCTTTCACTGCAAATCTACTGCATATCACCTAGCCAAGAATGTTTAAGGAAATGGCAGGTTCTGGCCTTAAATTCTTAGCATGAAAACTGTACATTGGAAAATAAAATTCCAATGTTTATCTTTGGAAGTATCTGTAAAAAGCATGTGATTTAAAACATCATTGTAAATGACATGGCAACTTAATACACCATCTCTAACATAAACATTGTTTTCTTCACTTCACTGTCAGTGTGGTTTGTCCTCAGTCCAGAATATTCAGCTTGATTTGGATCTGAAGGACCGAGTTCTGTTGCAGTCTGTCCAAGCATTTACAGGCCTTATCAAAGGAGAGGAGAACATCCTGTCAAAGGGAGAAGAGGTACATTTAACATATTGTTAAATATAACGTTCCCGTAATGCTTAAGAACCAAGTACCATTTCAAAATTGCCAGATTGTCAAGATTATGGTTATATTAGGCATTTGTCATATCTGTAACTCTGCCTATTGCATATTTCATGAATTTATCATGCCTTGTGAAGTGATCTGGCTGATATGCAATCTGCAGCTGGAGCTTCTTCACAGCTCTAGGATCCATGGTCTCAGTTTGGCTCTATCTGTGTGGAACTTGGAGGTTCTTTCCAAGTTCTCATGTTTTTTCTCTGGGTGCTTCAGTTTCCTCCTACAGTCCCAAAATATGTTATCCAAGTTATTTGGTGTCTGTAAATTGCATCCTGTATTGCATGTCTGTAAGTGAGAGTGTATGTGTTTGCCCTGCAGTGGACACACTGTGTGTGGAGTGTGTTAGTTACTTTATGATGGACTGGTGGCGTGTGCTGATTGTATGTTACAATGTCCAAGTAGATATTAAGACTGCCGCAGAGAGCAGCTCCTTTGTACAAAATATCAGAAACATTAAACCTTTCTTCTGGGAGCTTCCCTTTAGTCTACATTGTTTTTTTATCTTATTACGGTTGCCTTGCACAAGCCTGGAAGAGATTGAATTACCTTTGTCTTCTTCTGTCCTACAGAAAAATGGTCAGTTTGACCATTAATGCTGAACAGTATTAACAAAATCGATTGCTCCACCGTGGAATACTTTAGCTATTAGAAATTGAACTCAAATCTAATCAGTGCTGTTTTGGGGATAACTTCACGTAGAATTCACTTCAGCCTGGTTTAATTGATACAGAAAAACTTTTAAAATATGTAGTGGCAGTGTATCATTCATGTCTAAATTGTTGCTTCTTAACTTTTATACATGAATTACATATAATTGTTAAATATTTTTATGACTGGTGTGATGTTGCTCTTCATATCTAAATTGTTGTGAAAATATACAGTGGATCATAGTCAGTATAATTATTCTACAAGTAAAAAGAACTTATCTCTGATATTATGTGATCTTTTCTGTATACAGTATGATGTAGAAATGATCCTTTTAATGTGAACACTTGCATAATGTCAGTGTCCCATCTCCTATACTATGCCCTCTACTGGTGTGTGAATGTATCTCCATATGAGTAAACACAAGAAGGTCATTGTTTAAGGAACGAGGAGGCCAGCTCGGCAGAGAAAAAGCAAGAGCATGACAGATAATAAAACAAAGGCATTTTTAAAAGCTAAAATATCTGAAACAACAGTTTTGAACCAGAAGCAATGTTGACCGTTGCTTTAAAGATGCAAATAGCAAAAGTGTCTGTGTTGTGAATGTTTGTTTTTTTTTTTTCTGCCGTGGTTAAAGATCCTCTTTCTATTGCCTTTAGGTTTTATGTGAGCATGTTTTATTTGAGTCATTGATAGTTTTTGCTGTTCATCTTGTTTTTTTCACTAGTGACAGAGGCTTCTCATACTTATAGTCTGACTAGATGTTAATATTCAGGATTTGTGTAGCTCATAGGTAACAATGTTTTTGGTTACAATGTGGGATTATATAGGTTGATGCTAGACAGATACATTCCCTGCTTAAAACCAATATTGGTATCAACATAAAAAAGCAAAAGTGAATGTGTGAAGAAGAATTGCTTAGTTGAATTGCAATAAGAAGGCTGACTTAAAGGAGTATCAGATTAGTCAACGAAACCTGAAATAGACAATAAGTATCGAAGTATTTGTTGTTCTCATTAGTGGTTTTATTTTCACATAGTGTTTCCATCTGGAGAACAAAAATGAAAGATATTTTAGATTACTTTTACATCACATGACACTAGCCAACACAAGCACGCACACACATATATCAGGGCCAACTTTCCCAGAAGCCCATTAACCTACCGGTATGTCTTTGGACTGTGTGAGGAAACCAGTGCACCAGGAGGAAACCCACACAAACATGGAAACATACACGCTCCACACAGATAGCACCCAAGGAATTAAACCCAGGGCCCCAGCACCGTGAGGCAGTGCTGTACAGGTAAATATTATATCTAAAATGTGTGGTATGCGTTTAGGGAATAAACAATCCTTGTCACCAGCGGTTGGTTATATTCCTTGACTGAAATTGCTCCTGTGATGAAATGCCTACAAGTTCTGTCCCCGCACAGGGGAGGCTGGGCTAATGGACCCTTTTACAGCTAACGGGGCAGTTCTATTTCAGGAGGGCCTAGTGTCCCTGTGGGAAGAGGACACCACTGTGGACAGCCCAGGTGAGGAGGCTCCAGTGGCGCATGTGGGCCTCCGCGGTCTGGCAGAGAAGGTCTGGCAGCGTGTTGTTGGCGACAGCTGGGTCGTGGGCGTGAGGTTGGCAGAGGAGGCCTCTCTGTGAGTATCTGCTTTCCAGACTGGCGTGTGGTGGTGGAGAGGAACGCTAGGGTTAAAACTGGCAATATAGACTGGCCTGTTTTTTTAGATGAGGGTGTACATTTATATTTGCCATTGGTTTGAGATGTTTTTTTGCAAAATGTACCACTGCAATTTACCACTCTGTCCATTGCCTTTGTTATCAGCAGGGCATTGTGTGTGGCCTGGTTTGCTTTGGCTGGCAGCTGATGGCTCAAGAGACTTAATCTCTTTATCAGCCCCTCACACTGATCTGCAGGTGCCAGGCCATGCACCGCTAGTTCAGGATAGGTCACAGGACACAGT
This sequence comes from Atractosteus spatula, assembly GCF_055471065.1. Classification (NCBI taxonomy): domain Eukaryota; kingdom Metazoa; phylum Chordata; class Actinopteri; order Semionotiformes; family Lepisosteidae; genus Atractosteus; species Atractosteus spatula. The sequence continues at coordinate 51,545,141 of NC_142709.1, forward strand.
GAGTTGGTCTACACTGATCCTGTTTGCTCCAGGCAGAGCAGGTTTTCCTGTTTAGTACAGGAACAATTCCCTTGCAAAGCATCATACTAGTCTGTGCTATTATTCAGGTGCAGCAAATCTCAAATACTTATGTTTTTTTTAAGTAAAAATAGTGTAACACTAAATCTTACATTTCTTTAAACCAAACATTAGATATAACTCCTCTTCCAAAAAAATATATTTCAAGTTACCTCATAACACATCAAGAATGCAAACCTTTTTCACCAGTTGTGACAGGAATTTTTTGAGACACAATTATGAAAACATGTTGCTGAATTGCAATGTGAGATGAAAGGAATATCAAAATAATGATTAGATAAAGCACATCAGCAGTTTAAAAACGGGTCACATAACACATCCTTTGTATCATCTGTGTACTGAGCTCTTTTCCACACATGGTGTGCTTTTAGATTTTCCTCCAGTCTTGATACGCACGCAGATCTGAACTATCATGGATGTGAGTTCTTCCCCAAATAGCACTTGACCATTCGTACATTAGTCTGGCATGTCCATTTTTGTATATTTGTTTCTTTTTCACTTGATACTTTTCCTGGTAGCAAAAGGTTTACTGGCTTTTATATTCTCTACACAGACTTTTGCATTGGGTTCCATTATCCATGTGACACTTTTGTCACATCAGTGTATTCAAATTGATTTCTTTTTTCATACGTTTGGAATTGCCAGCCATTGTGCCCTTTTAGATCCCCCAATTTGGCGTGTGCTGTCTCGGGGAGGGATGTGAACTACACCTTCTCCTCTCCAGAACTGTGCAATGTCAGAGCTCCCCATGGCCTGCTACAGAAATAGCCTTGCTTGGCGAGAGCATAGGCACTGAGGTTACAGTTGCATGCCAGCAGCCAAGGGTCTTTGCAGCCAATCCAACCCCTGGTTATAGCCCAGATGCAAAATGTTGACCTCAGAGCTTTTTTCCATATGAGCACAGTTACAGAGCGAGCCAGTTTGGAGTCCCTGTTTTAATCTGCTTTAAATTAAGCAAACAAACACGGGTGAAACGAAGGACGCAGTCATTTTTTTTTCTCACTTTATTTTTAATCCTGAGTAGCTGTCATGACTTGACTCTAAAGAGTTCTATTTCTGCTCTTCAGCTGCAGTGAAACATCTGTGTTGTTGAACTAAGTAGTTGAGGCACTGAAAGAAATTCAGCTGTAATTTTTATGGGTCCCAGCAACTCACACACAGTGTCTGCCTCGATCACTATGGCAACAGACACATTTTAATAGCTCTCCGAGTCTTTTTTCAAGCATATATAACAAGTCTTGCCAGTGATAAAACAAACACCTTGGTGTCATTCTGTCCTTGGTTAACCGTTGAGGTAACATCAGGCATAACAAGAGCATTCTGATGAGGCCAGACCTGCAAGTACTACAAAAAGGCTTGGTTTATTCAAGTTATAATTTAAGGAACCTCAAATAAGGTTCATTTGTTCAGAAAATCAATTGTCAATTTTTTTTTTACTAGACTTTTAGCAGATGTTCCTGTTACCATGAAATTCGAACAGTACGGTACTGTGTGCAGTTTTAACATTTGTTCTCTTTCAGAAACGTGAAGTAATTCTAGTGAAACAAAACACTTGTGTTTTTTTTTTTTAACGGCGAGCGGTGCCTTTGTCTTCCAGATCAGTGGGCGAAGTGAGTTTATCGGTGCTGATGGAGCAGGGCTTTGGAAAGGCCCCTGCAGTAATCCAGACACGCAGCAGTGTGCTGCAGCTCAGCAAACTCCCCTTCCCCTGCCCGTCCTCCCAGTGTCGGGCCGAGCCCGCAGCGAAAAAGACCAGGCTGGGGCCCAGGCTGCAAAGTGTGGGGCAGTTTGGCACGGTGGGGGGGGGGCGTGCGGAAATTGCCCAGAATCGGGCACGCACCGTGATCGCCGCCACTGAGCTGGCGCCGCTTGTGGCCTTTGTACACCTAGACTGCCGTTTAATGCTTCATGCCACAGCTGAACAGAATCCAGGCGTCTGGAGGGAAGGGCAGCCAGTGATTGTGCAGTGTGGTAGAGTTTCTCTGGACATCAAGGACATTTCTGCTGGAAAACTCTTCCCAAAATCGTTGAACAGCAAATATGCTACAGGTAAAACGGGCTCCTTCTTCCCCTATTTTCAAATTAAAGTGAGAGGCAGGGGAAAGTTGGAAATCCAGTGGCCTTGCGGTGTATTCTATACATTCTACACACCACGCCTCTGTTTTGTTCGGTAATATCCAGGTCTACAGATTTAGAAACTTCAAAAAATCATTTGTCTTCCAGAACTCAAAACGTGGTGTTCTACTGGGCTTTTAGTGATTTGTAGCCAATTAAACATCTTGTACAAACTGAGACTGTTTCCTGCATTCTCTAAAAAAAGAATTATGTTTTTGGTATTGTTTTTTATTTCTTTTTTGTATTGCTTTTTTAATCTAAACCCCTTTCTAAGGTCTCTTCAGGCTTATCAGGCATATGCCTTCTTTCACACAGTATTTCAGTTGCTTCTCATGTTGTTATTGAAGATAAAGTGATAGTTGTACATGTCAAGTTGATACTTGTCCATAACTCCATAACATAGTCCATAAAAAATGAACCAGTGACTATGAAATCTTATTTAGACTTTCAGCAGCTGTAGAGTCATCTTTACATATGGTAGTGGCACTGGGTTTTTATAATATTAAGCCTTTTCCCATAGAAATACCCGTTAACTCTTTTTCGTGGATTTTCTTTTCTAGAGGAAGCTGTGGAAGATTTTCTCAGCCTTACAATGATATTAAAAAAGTGGTTGTTCCAGATAAGATCTCCAAACTATACTCTTTGTGATATTTCAAAATGGCTCTTGGGACCAATGCAGTGCCAAAGACTTGATGTTAACCCAGACTATCTACTACTGAATAATGTGGACCCTTCCAGTATGATGTTAATCAGTTGGCAAGAGAAAACAGCCTTTGAGGGAATTTTACTAATCCATTGCAGGTAAATTCATCATAAATTGTGCATCCATGCTCATAGTGGAACGAAGTACTTCCACACAAACAGACACACTGAAAATGCATGTGACTGTTGCATATGGAGAGCTTAGTCCCTGTCGGCAGGCTCTGACCACCTTCTAGAAACATTGTTGCTTCTTTAATCCTTATGCTCTCAGTTGGAAGCACATGATAACGAACTGAAAAGTCATACAGCAGAATTTTCTGCCAACATCTGGAATAATGCCTGACATATTTATAGTTGTGTTTAATGACATTGAATATAAGGATTTCATGTTGTTGTGTTTTGTTTCCAGTTGCCAGACCAGCTTACTGAGGTTTTTAAATTCGCTGTGTGCCTTTCTGCCATCATCCTGTGAGGTAAAGCAGCTGAAAGCGGGGCGCGCAGAAGACCTGGCTGAAAGCTTAGCATCATCCTTAGAGGAAGAGGTGTGGACGGTTAGGAACTGGATTTCCTCGCTGATCACTAACCCCACGAGTGAAAAGCAACTTGCATCAGCTCTGCCCCTTTGCCAGTCCTCCCCAGGCTTGGCCGGACAGCTTCAGCAGTACAGAGAGGAGTTTGAAAGAGACAGGAAGCTGAGCCACTTCAGTGTAAACTCGGAGGTAGAAGTACGCCTCTATCGACAGCTCACGGAGGCCCTGGCTGATGTTCAGCTAGCAGGAGACAAGGTAGCATGGGCACTCTGTAAATCCTAGTGGCCTGGTAGCACTGGGGAATTGGCTTCAAAGCATTTGGATGCGATACAGTGATTTTATTACAAAAAAGACTTGGTGTTCCCGTCTAGCTGAAATTAATATCATATTAATTATAATATTCTGGATATACTGTATAACATATTCTGGTCAGTTGTGTAAAGAATGGAACTGTTTTCATATAGCTTCAGTTTTAATTCATCCTTGTGTAGTAGTCATTACATGTTAACTTTTCTAAAGGTTAAAGTTGATAACGTTTACATTTTCTGCATTTATCATTTGTCCTTGTGTCCGTGGCATGTCCTTTCACTACAGGCAGAAACCCTGAAAGCAGAGCGGCTCCTGGAATAACTTTTGTAAAGAGTTCGGTATTAAACCTTGTGAATCTACGATTTCACATTACACATCTGTCTGGAAAAGACGTTTTTTTTTCCTGCTCTGGGTTTTCCTTGCCTGAGTGGCATCTACAAAAAATTGGCCTGTGCTGAGGAGACTGTTAATTGGAAAAAGTAACAGAATGTGTTAATCAAGTTGGATGTCTCCTCATGTGTGAGATTGAAAAAGATATTCACCAGAAAAGAATATAAAAGCTTGATGATGCAACCAATGGGTTAGGTTGAAGCTCGGTTGTCACTTGTTTTTAAGTCAAAAAACAGTGTAAAAGTAAGCTGATCACAATACCTATTAGTGTTGTTTAAAGATTTTCATACTTCAGAATTGAAATAGGCATTCTATGATATATTTTCCTCATTACCAGCACAGTACAACTCCTGTTGTACTGTACCGTATATATACTGTACCTGTAAATACAACTTCTTAATTTTCTTCATTGCTGCCAAAGTGTGTGTGAGGCTTTAATTTCTGTGGCATTAGTATTGGTAAACTTCCACATTTTATAAATAGAGCTCAAGAGTGTGCTGAAACAACAGTCCAGTAAGGCAGAAGTTTATGTGCCTTTAATAGTTTATTTATTATTACTTCAACATTTTGTTGTATATAAATGTATTCAGCTTTTTGCAGAAAAATAATGAGTATTTTTTTAAGAGTTATGCTACAGCTATCTATTATAGGAACACTGCTTAATGACCCCCCACCAGCTGCACAGTAGACGTATAAAGAAAGGTCAGATTGAAACGATTGTTTACTGTAATTTATCATTAAAGTCAGAGTGTTATGTAATAGATTTATCAAAATAACAAAATACCTTGCAAGTACTGCACCTACATTTTTGCTGGTTTCTTTTTGTAGTCAGTGCTTTTAATCACAGATCACTGTGAACAACATTTAATAATAGTTTTACACTAAGGTAAGTTACACATGCTAAATCATTTGATCCATGTTCTGAATTTTAACAGTGTCCTCAGATGTGTCACTCCTAAAAGTTTTTTTGATGTGTTTGATAGGTATGCTGTTGAATCTATACTTTGAGATCACTAAGAGTATGGTAAAGCTCACTGAAGAGTGTGGATTACCCAGCAGTAGATGTTTGAGCAGCAATATCTTGACAAATTTGGATCAAGTAATGCAGATGCACTTGCTTCTGAAGCAGAAGTCAGAACCTTTTTCTGTCCCTTTTGTTCCTGTGGCACTAAGCCAGTAAACTGCAGCATCTCCCATCTGTTTCTGGTGCCTTGTCTGATTAAAGGTAAACCGAGCTGTATTTTCATTTTCTTTATACTTCTGCTTGTTCTCCTGTATCACCCGATTAAAATAATTGTTTCAAATTGACAATTATATCCATATGGTATGGTATTTTTCACCTGTCATTACTAATTAAAGAAAAGGAAATGTATTCAAAGCTACATTGATTTAATTTAGCTTTGAATCCTATTACATTCATGTTCCATAAAATATTTAAGTTGCAATGAAGTGTTTGTGTCCTTCGGAAGAGAAGTTAATCAGAGGTTCCGACTACTTGATCATTAAAGTTTCCTTTTGAAAAAGGAGTGTTAACCCAAGTGGACTGTCTGCTGACACACTTTCCCCAGGTGGGGCAGCCTTTCAGTGGTCATTGAAGGAGGTCCCTTTCTGTACAGGTGAGGCACTCTGGGAAGGATTCTTTGAGATGTCATTCTGTATTGCATTCTTGATATGATCAGTGTGGTGTGCCTGTCCATTCAATTCTTATCCAGGATTTGGCTGTTTAATTTTTAATAGTATTATTGAACAGTGATTATTATGTTTTAGTTCCAGGCACTTGAACCTACTTTATTTTTCAAAACTGCCAGTCACATATCATGGACCCTCCCTAATTTGAAATCGTTCATTGGGTCTTTACGTCCAGGGTCACGGTGCTTTCTGTAGACCCACACAGTGAGATTGAGCCAAATTCATCCAGGCTCCTCTGACCTGCTTGCCCACATCATTCATTAATTCCTGTGACAAATCTGTTTATTGTGGGCAGAGGCAGAACTGTTGTAACTGCTCAGAGTAAAAGTTTAGAATTTAGAATGTTTAAAAAATACATGTATAGACATTGCTGCAGTATACTCCGCAATAATAAAAGAGTGACTCTGATATACAGTAAAAGTGTGCACTGATATGCTGTAAAATCTTGTACAAAGAAAGTTGCACAGATATGTTTCATAGGAGGATTAGAGAAGCCGAAGTGGTAGTTACTGGAAGAGTATATTCCTGTCATTTTGTCTGTAGCAGAGCAAGCACAAACAAATTTCGATCCTACTGTGTGCTTGAGTGGGGTTCTGGCCCATGTGGTTTTATCCATGTGTGCACAAAACACTTGCTGTTTTGTGTATTGAGTCAAACATGTCTGGACTGCTTGAAGCCAGAGTTCCCTTATCACTTACCAGCTGGAGTGACTGTGCCTTTTTGTAAAGATGCATTGTTCCCTCATCCCTAACATCTTAACTTGGCTGCACTGAGGAATTTGTATTATTTTATTTTCTGGACTCCCTCCTTTATTCTCAGTTTAATCTTTTTAACCCACAAGCCATTAATCTGTCCCTTATTTGGGATCATTACATTTGAATGTGTGGAGCAGTGCCACCTAACACAAACAGATATTTTATATTCATAAGAAATAAATGCAAATGCAAATGTTGTGTTTTTGTACACTTTCTCTTGGTGTCTTATTTTTATACATCCCGCGATTGTGTGAAATAGCTGCAGGCATACCCTAACGGCAGTGACAGCAGAATTATTGAATAGTCTGCATCCAGCCAATACCAACCTATACCTTCAAATAATCATTAGACACGGAGCCGAAAAAAACTTGTAACAGCAACTGCAAAAAAGTCCCCACGATGTAGCTCTACTGGCATTTTTACTGAACAGCTAGGACATACTGTAGATACGTTCATTATGCTTATGTGTCATCAACAATGTTTTTATTAACCAGGGGTCTACTTTGGAGGTCATAGGCTGCACATCTGCATTGCATGCTTTGCACAAGGTTGCAGGTGCTGTCTTCTAGAGTGTGTCCCAAACTTCCTTCTGTTCATTTGTCCCTGAGTTCCAGGTAGCTCCTCCTGTAGCATACAGGTTGTCCCAGCCCATTCCGCCGATGTTTAAAGGAAGTGAATTCTGGCAAACAAGGAAGCCATAGCATTATTGTCTCATTTTTTATCTTGCATGGAAGCTGTCTCTTACAATACATGACAGGCTTGAGGATGGTATTATCCTAATGGATTGCCTCATGTCAGTTTAAATCTGCAGAGAAGACCAGCAAGGGAGTCCCTGGGACTTTTAACAGTGTAACGCAGTACGGTGAGGTTGCCTTCAGTCAATGTCACTGGAGTTCAGTAGTACCTAGGCACTCCTGCCCAGACCATTGCAGTTAGAGTGGTTTGCTGTACACGGAAAATACCGTATTAATCTGCACGCCTGTGCAACACTGGCTAACATTCATTAGTGTGGTCTAACGGAACCCGGATTCGATGCAAAAAAGAGCTTGGCTGCACGGCTGGTGGTCCTCCTGTGATGAGGTGCTGTTCACTCCACCTCGCTCGGTTGTGTTAGTGAACATGGGTGAGCACTGGCTTCTGTGTTGCTGGCTGGAGCTCTGATGCAGTGGAAATGGCCCTGCAAAGAGGATCATGAAGACAGGGCAGGGTGACATGTCACGGTGTCACTGTGTCTTTGATGGGCTGTGTTTGGTCGTAGTGTCTTGTCAGGCTGGAAAATGCTGGCTGTGAACACGCTCAGCAGTGAACAACAGTACAGTGACTTTGCCCAGCCTGCCACATACTGATCGCATAGATTATAATGTAGACTTTCACCAGCCTTGAAATTGAGCAGGTTTAATAACCTCATCACCTGTGCCCAGTCGCCTCCCTCTCTTTGGTGATTTTTACAACTTATCTTTTACAACAGTGGAAAGCTCCCCACTCTATCATGGTCTGTCATGAATGAATTATCAAAATGATACCAGAAAGATTTAGTCTGTTTACTTACAGTACATTTTCTAAAACACAAATGCATAAATGTATAGAACAACCGTAACTCACAACTGGCAACCCCCTGAAGCTCAGCAGGTGTGATCCTGGCAGCAATGGATGGGAAACCTCCTGGGAAAGATAAGGTTGCTGCTGGAAGATGTGTTAGAGGGATCAGTAGGGGACACTCACCTGACAGTCTGTGTGGGTCCTAACACCCCAGTATAGTGATGTGGGACACTATACTATGAAAAAGGCACCATCTTTCAGATGAGCCAAAAAACTGAAGTCCAGACTCTCTGTGGTCATTAAAAATCTAAAGGCATTTCTCAAAAAGAGTGTAACTACAGCGTCCTGGCCAAATTCCCCCACCCCTCACCAATGAAATCCTCCAAATAATCCAAATAATCGGCTTCGTCACTTTGTCTTCCACCCCACTTATAGCTGTTGCGTAGTGAGTGTACTGGCACACATTAGCTGCCATTGCATCACTCAGATGGTGCTACACATTTGTGGTGGTAGACAGGAGTCACATTAACTGTAAAGATAAAGTATTTGAGTGGAGTGTCCAGAACAGCGCAATAACTTTGTGTACACCACTGTTCATCTGAGTTACATTTAAATCTGATTTTGCTTTCCAGGGTAAAAAAGAACCAATTTAAAGTATTAAAATTTAAACTTAATATAAATGTAATGTATTTTTAATATGATTTACCACTCTGCTCTCTGTTTTTGTGTGAAATAATCATGTGTGCAGCACATAAGCTCGTGCTCGAGAAAGCTGACTCCAGTATTGAGCTGTGCAGCCCCTCATGATATTTCAAAGCAGTTTGTACAGGACTTCCTTGTATTTTCATTTGTTTTGCACACCTGAGCCACAGATCCCGCTGTCAGTTCACCTGCTTTCTGTCTGCCTTTCTAACCAGTTTTTTTTTCAGCAAGCCAGCTTGCTGCTAATGTCTTGTCGGTGTCAGCAATACTGTAGAATTTAAATGCACAGGAAATCACAGTATTTATACTCTTGCTAGGGAAGAACTGATGTAAGCTGCTTCTTTATGTTGAGTGTCCTCAGCTTTTCTTAAAAAACATATTCCAAAGGGCACCATATCATGATCATATCTCTAAAGGTTCTCTCACCCTTGATTTCCTCACTGTATGTTGATGATTTGAGCTGGGTAACATCAATACAGGTGTTCCCTCAGGTAGTTACCCTGACCAGCTCTGATCAAGAAAGTAGTCAGTATCTGTGTACTGTTTCTGTTGATTTTTCACCAGTTGTGTGAGGAAAACTCTTTTTCCTGTTAAAACCGCTTCTTTCTTTACACACACAGTCCTGATTTCATTATATAAGACATCTTTACTAAAAATAAAACATAATTCTCTTGGGGTTTCTACAGAATAGCAATCAACATACTGTCCTACTTACAGGAACCTGATTATACGATTTATGCTTTTTTGAGTTCAGACAGGTTTTCAGATGTAATCCTACCTGGAAAGTGTGTGTGGATTCTTGAAAGGGAACAAAATAGGACGTCTATTTTACACCCAGGTAAAAAAACTGTATTCACCATGTTGTTGCTCTGCACACAATGATATCATTCTGTTCAGAAAAAATTAGAAACGGAGAACCCAACTTCATTCTAAACAATTTAATATCTCATATTACAGTATTTAAAGGGTTTTTGTGAATTACATCTTGTTTTTTTCCCCCCAGTTTTGTAAATATTTATGAGATGAGCAATTTATTCAATTGTAGTAAATATCTTCATTGCAGATTTGTTTTGCCATTACGTTATTGAACAATTTCAATTTCATCTTACACAGTAATCTTAAGAAAAGGATTTTTTTTTCTCCCTATAATGTAATTTTCTTCAGATGAATCCTGAAGTCTTTTTGACAGAACAGCGCCATTGCTTTCATTTTTTTGTTACAAAATCTTTGGTTCCAAACAGTGATTTTAATCAAGAATATGTTCTTGCTCCAATAGTGAAATTTACCCTTTCTAAGACAGACATTGTAAAGATATAAATACCAATTCCAAATTACAATTCCAGAACGTTATCTACAGTATGTAGTGTTTAGATAAATAAAGACTAAAACATGCAAAAATTGTACAGCTTGTCACAGAATGACATTCCACAAAACTGGGTTTTGTAAGCTTAGACCTGAGGATTTTCATATGAAGTGTAAATACATTTAAGTAACTGAAGGGGCACCACCAATTCAACAACAGGTGAGTGATCTAATAGCTTCAGTAAATTTCCCAGTATATAAAGACCCTTCTTCACAACTAGAAAAATACTTAATATACTGTACAGTATATACATACAGCATGTAGGGGTTTCTGTTGCAATGATTGATTTTCTTGCATAACATTTTTGAATGCCTAAATAGACAAATGTCAAAGTAAGAAATTAGTAATTTGGTTTGTTAGAAAGTGAAATCTGTGCTTTAATTTCCATCTTTCAATTGCACAGTGGAAATTGATAGAAAACACTTACTTTGGTTTTCTAATTTTTTATCTAAGCAGTTACTGTGTACTGTATACATCATTATCATACATCAGTCGGTTTTGCAAAAAAAAAAAGATCTATCAAGCTACATTTGGATCAGTGTATGGGAGCTTCTGCAATCAGGATAGACTGATTTTTTTTTTCAATGGAAAGGAATGCTTGACATAGAAGCAAATTATGTTTGAGGGATGAATGTTTTCATTGATGTGGAAAGACAAGCAGTTGCTTATAGCAGCTGACATCAACATTTTGAATCATAGAGCTCAACAGTTACACTTAAGGCTATTGACTAGGGTCACGGCACTGGTTTTTACAGTATGTCTTGACAGCCACATTAAAATACACTTACTGTATATTCACATATCCTGTTACATTACAGACAAGGACCCCCTAAAAGCTTTCCTCCCTAACATCTAGCAGAAAAAAAATGTCATTTACTTTTTCATTTGACAGACTTCTTCTATTTGCAAATTATTTCTGAGTCTACGTTTTTATTGAAAAGAATGTAATGCGATTTATATGTAATTTATTCAATCTAGCACCCAAAAACAAATGCCTATCCGGATATTGTCTCCCATTACACATTTGCCTTAATGCACTGATGAAGTGGGGGAATGAATAACTGAAACAGTGCATAAGGGTTCTTTTTCACATTGATCAGGAGAAATTAAACATGCGTGGATGAAAATGTTATTTATTTCTGTGCTGCCTAAAATTGCTTGTCACATTTTACGTCATTTGCCTTCAATAGAAAAAAAAATAGTTCACCTTCCAGAAGAAGAGGCTGCTGCCTCACGGCTAAGTGCACAGCTCATAATTTATTATAGAAAGACAAAATAGTCTGTGTTTCAGTCAAGCACCTTCATCAGAGCCATGCTTTTTGTCTTCCTACAATTCTTCTGTTTTGAAAAATTGGCCTTTCCTGTAGAAAAAGTCAAATTGGTGATTTTCATTTTGCTTAATAGGGAAACTATTTAAGAAGGATAATCAGTTCCATATCAAAGAGGCTCAGGATGACATCTGAAAACCAAATATAGCATAGTAATTCCTTTGAAATTAAGCTTGTTTCATATAAGCTTGTGTCGAGCACTGTGCAATCCCTACGGTATACATGGTGTTTGTATACCGTATTTGTAAACAAATTGTATACAAATGTATATGGTTTACAGTATACATTTCACTCTGTGGCTCCTTGTCAAACATGTCTTAATGTTTGAAATGCTCTTGTTCTACGTTCTTTGTAAATTTGAAATGTGAAATGTTACAGTAGCTGGTCACCAGTAGGCACATAGACATATTGTGATAGTGTGCAGTACTATTTAGTGACTGATGGACAGTGAACTGATGAATAATTGTTATTTTATGAACGCAGAAAGGGGATGTTGTGATTCAGTCTTAATAAAAAGAAAAATGGAAAATGAAAATAAAAATACTTTTTCCTGATGCTGCTAAGCTTTTGTGCATGGGAGAACAGCTCACATTTGCTCAGAAGGATTGAATTCATTATTTAAGCCAAACAGAAGACAACATATAAGTCATACGGGATGTGAAATAACTTGATGCCAACTATTTTTACTTTTTACTTCAGGCTTATTGTTTATATTATATACATACTGTGCAGTGCCTTAAAATGTTTATCCAAGGCTACTCATATCACATTGTGGTTAATTAAAATTAATGGATGTAATTGTTTTCAAATGAGCGTCTCTATTTGTAACTGGAATGATCCAACAGAACATTGTTACATGTGAATTAACATTTGCTGATTGCACAAGTATTCCCTAAGTACCTTTGGCAGCAGTTACTGCTGTGAGTATTTTTGGATCGGTCCCTTCCATCTTTGCACAATTAGATAGTGCCATTTGCACCAGTTATGACCAGTTCATAAGAGTTGATGGACTGTATTTTGAGGCTTCACCATTCGTTTTCTGTTGGATTCAAGTCAGGACTTTGATTCTGCCGCTCAATGACCTTTACTATCTGTTTATCAACCCCTCCAGTGTTGCTTTGGCTTCATGGTTCAGGTCAGCATCATACTGTAATAAGCCTTTTTGACTGTTTTAGTGTTTAGATGACCCAAGCAGGTTTTCCTTTAGGATTCTCCTTTACATTACACCATCCAATCTCTCTTTAAGGCAAGTCCATAACATGATGCTTGACAGCTGAGGTGGGTGTGAGCCACATGTAAAACTTTGGATTCCATATAACCTTCTTCTGCATTCTGCAGTCAGTTTCATATAGGTACTAAAGGTTAATAGCTTCTTTCTCGCCACTCACCCACACAATCCACCTTTGTGTAGTGACTCCCATCTCCGACCCAGAACATTGTAGAATTCTCAGAGTTACTGTTGGCTGTTGGCTGAACAGTGGCTTCACTAACCATATGGAGGGGTGTAATGTCTAGAGGTATGATCCACAATCCACTTCTTACTGATGGAGTTCACTCTACCCAGAGGGATAAGTAACATTTACCTGAACTTGCTTCTCTACCACTTTATCCCTGGTTGGTTAAAAAAGTCCTTAGTCCTCGTGATCGACTTGTTGTGTCACAACGCTCCACAAGAACATCTAGAAGCATTGCAGTGGGGTTAATATGTTTGGAAGGTACTGCAAATTAAAAAAAAAAAACTTCCTTAGTATTCCATAATACACAGTACCTTAATTGTTCAGATTCACATCATATATGAAAATGAATATTGACTTATTTCATAAGAATCTAAACAGATGTTTGAGCTTGTTTAAAAATGGGTTAATATTATATATATATATAGCTAAAATATTTGAGTTTTGATATGCCACATCACATAATGTAATGCAATTATGCATGTAACGGTTTTCAGAATACCCAACCCATTCGGAATATAAAAAAATAACAAAATGGGAATAGCCACATTCTAAAATCTAGTACATCACACCGAACAATTCTGATGGCAGCAAGTGTGAACATATTTGTTCCCAGTAGTAAATTAAGACTCTAAATTAATCAAATTAAAGCTAATTCAGAGGAATTCTGCACCCTTTTTGTCTGAACTGAAGTGATTATTACTTTAGAGCTTCAGGGTATTTGTGAGGCTAAGCCTTTATAATTACATTCAGCAGCAGCAGCATGTAAATTTTTTAACATTTTGAAAGCATTCCTTAAAAAGAAGGTACTACAAAGATCAAGGGATTAATACACTTGGCCCACCCGCATACAGTATATATGAAAACCCCAAATCACTTGGATTTTGAATGTTATTTAAATAGTGTACAATAATTCTTCTGTATTGAGATGCACAATAAGATGGACAATAACCAAATGAAGATTAAATCTAAATGTTATGAAGGCCTTCAATAACATATGGTACAGAAAATGGAATTTAGCTAAATGTGTATTGTTTGACCAGTTCACGAATCTTGGTTTCTCAAGAGCTAAACCTTTGATTAAATGTCTTGCCTTACTCCTGCTATGGCTGTTGCCGTGGAAACCCTCTACTATGTCACATTCATTACTAAAAGTGATGCAGCTTGTCTCATGATTGGGAGCTGAACAGACTGGGTGAATTTAAAATTAGTTTAAGCATTTCATGTTTGCTTGGCCAAATAACAATTCACTAAGGCAATTTATTATTACATGTTTGAACATTTTTTAAACTATGATTACAGTTTGGTTTGTTTCATTTTACTGTATGTCCTTTTCTACAGTATTAAAATTAAAGTCAATGTATACCTTCTCCTCTACATAAGCACATTAAAAAATGGATAAATAAAATGTGCAGTGATTTTACATTTTGAAACTTAAGTAGTTACTTATTATCTCGCAAATCTAAATTGCCAGCATGACAATTATAGACAAGTTCATAGTTTATAACATTTAGCTTAGGTTGTTTACATGCGCTTTTTTATCTTTGACCACAGAGATCAAGCTTTTATATTTTATGGTATTATTAAATCTTTTTGATTTCTGTTATATATATATAAGAAAATCTCTGTTGATAGTAAGATCTAAGTGAGAATAGGGCAAAGTTTCCAAAGTATCAAAAGAATTAAAGATAAGAAATTATGAAAGGGTCCTATCTTTCCAATCAAGTGAAGTAACTTTATCTTTTAATTTAATGTTTTAAAATAAAAGGAGGAGAGGTCTCTAAGTGAATCAAATCTTCACAAAGTCAATGAGACAGGAGTCAAATAGATAACAGATCATTTCTGATGAACAACACATCAGAGACACCTTTAAATGAACACTTCTTAAATGTACTTTGGCCTGCTTGGTTATCATCTATAAAAATTACTGATGTTTTAAACAGATGTACAGGTATCTGTAAATTAATGTTAGATATCTAGAAGAGAAATGTGATTTTGTATCTTAAGGCCATTTTAAGATATGTGAAATGTAATGGAAGATATCTGTAAAAGATCTGGAAAGATTTACAGATACCTCTACATAGTGAATTGGTGTGTTATAAATAAATGATAATGAAGTTGATCTTATTGTATATAGCACTAAGTGACATTTCTCGAGGATTTTTGGAAACCTATCAAGGTGGGAGAACAGGTTCTGACAAGATGTCTGATTTTGTTACCTTAATAAAGGGGTTGGCGCCCTACACTTAACAATAGAACACTTTTCAACAAAAGAAGTATGACATGTCATTTAAAAACTTCAGCTATTAGTACTTTTTCACCAGTAAATTATAAATATTCAGTTCTATTGTAGAATTGGCATCCCATCTATGGTGTTATCTTGCCTTACACTGTACCATACATCCAGGATAAGATCTTGTCAGTCGTGACCACCTATTTCAGCACCTATTTCAGATTACATGGCCCATTGGAATTCTGTCCCAAATGTCATTAACCTGCGCCTCCCTAGGTATACAGTATGTACAGTAGCAGTAGAAAATTAATTATTAGTATTAATTCCTTATTAATGCAGTTGTGATAATTATTAGCTAATGTATCCTTTTAACAATGTAGGTACAGTTACCTCATTGTGAATAATGTAGCGTACCTGCCCAGGTGCTAAGAAAGGTTCCATTTCATTTGGCTCTTAGTATGTCTAGTTGAATTCTCCTCCACTCTCCTTAAACCCATCCTGGCATTTCTCATTCAAGGCTTGTCTGAACAGGTAAAGCCTCCTAGTTTTGATACCTTGGGGTCTGGCACGAATTGCATTATCTTGCATTAGGATAAACGTAATGTCAGCTCACATCTTTGTTGGTGTAAGTGACCCAGAGAGATCACAAATCAATGTGATATATTGCACTAGTAAGAGGATCAGGCACTTCAAAGTATTTGGTCCCTAAGCAGTTGCATTTAAGTGGAATAGGTGACAAAGCTAATATCATGAGCATTATAGAAACCCCCCCAAAGGAAAAAGACTTCATTTTGGATGGTAAACGATAGCTTGATTGTACCCAGCGGCAAAGAAGAGAAAGATCTTCAGACCATCAGCAGTAAGAGTACTTGGAATTCATGTTGTTGCACAGTCCTCATCTGAAGTAAACACAATCTAGAAAATGTAATCACCAGCCTATATTACATTAAAATCATGATTCTTACTAAATATTGAGTGGAATAAACTTTCACATTAATATTGGCAGTATAGCAACAGAATGTCTAAAACCTAAAAAAAACTTACATCGAGTAAAATATATGTAGAGTTAAATGGTAACCATTAATAAAACCCACAACTTAACAAGTACAGTGGTGACCCAGGTCTTTCATTCTGGGTTTTCTAAGAAAACAACTTCTTCTTTGGACCTGACCTGGGGTGGGGAGGGTGGAAAGGTAAATAAAAGTTCACAATTTTACATCTTGTTTTTTGTTTTTCCATCAATAAAGTTTAATTGAACTCTCTCTCTTTGGACCTGACCTCAATAGGGAAACAGATGTGATAGAGAATGATTTATTCAGGGCAGTAATGCTGAGGTTCTGCAGGGTTTCTAGTTTTCTCATATTAAGTGTGAAACACTCTATATAGGCTCTCAATATCCATGCACACATCAATTTACTGAGGCCTGCTTCACACTTTCACTCAACATGGCTGAAGTCCTTAGAAATATGTACCCTAAGGTAAGCTCAGTGAAACTGTCCAACAATTATCCTCTCTCCACAGGCATGTGCAGTTATATCAGTCAGCTTTTGGTATGATGACCTTTTCCAAACTACCAAGAGATAAATGCAGTAAATAATAGTATTATTAATAGCATGATTGTTATCACTACTGGAATGGCCCAGCCACGGTATGCTTTCATTTACACGTAACTCGGAACAAATCTCCAGTAGGATTACAAGTTACAATATGAAAGGAAATAAGTGAAGCAGTAAAAAATCATGTTGCACATTTAGCTTTATTGAAGTATAACAAAGATGAGCTGTTCAAAATAAATGCTTCAGAGAATAAAACTGTGTAACACTGTGATGTCTTTCAGGTCCCATTTACATTTTATTGTTCCCTTTCTTGTTTTCTGTGTGAAATTCTTCAGTAAGAAATACTGTATGAAATACAACCATGTTAAACACATACTGTTGGCACTGAAGGGATTGACGTAATATGCAATCACAAAACATTTTCAAATTTTAAATAGATTGATGTCTTCTTTAAAATGTTAGTTACTGAAGGAGTTATAAATCTGGAGTTTGTAAACATTGTTACACCAAATCTACCTACAAAAGCTATTAATTGCAAGTACACCAATAAAAAACTATGTAGCTGGAATGCTAATCCAATGCTAGTTTGAACTGCACCACCTAAAGACATTTTAATACAGTGGTGCAAAAATGCACAGAAGGTTTTTCATTGTTTGGCACCTTTAGATGCATTGTAAAGAAAGCAAAAAAAACCCGAAAAAGCAAGCGCACTGATTCATAACAGAAGTTATGAATAACACGAGTAGTTTTGAAAACAAAGTTACAGCTAAAATCCAAAATTAGGCAATTTTGTGTATTCACAAGCTACATTACACATTATCAAAAACCTTTAGGTAGTCTAATTTCAGACTTTAGCTATAACAAGGGTAGAGTAAGTACTGGTTAAAGAATGTAAGGTTTCATCTTAACAAAACGTCCTTCAAAACTTCAAAAACAGTCTAAAACATAAGCTCCCCTGAAATACCATATAACTGTATAAATTTATTTTTCTTCATTATTATTAAATTGATTCAATACACAAAAAGTACTCCCTGTTTAGCCTTTACTACTTACACATCAATGGAATGTAACTCAGTGAGTATGTAGTACAAAGAGAAAGGCAGTAATATCTGGTAAAATTTGGTCCATTCTTGACTATGTTTTACTTTAGATCACTAAAAACAGTTTAACATGTTGTGTCACCAAAACAATTTTGCAGCATTCAATAACAACAAAAATAGAATTAGGTTCGGAGTTGATATTTTTTGTTTCCCTTTTAACTGAGCTGTGTACTTTCGTCTGAGTCTGTGTTAAGATTTTGGAAGAACTCATTTTCCATCGAGAATGTTTGGCGAAACATATTGCACTGTCCCAGTCCATGTTTACTGACGCTTTCCATCGAGGCTGAACTTGTCTTCCAGGAGGTGGCGACCATTCGAGAAGCAATATGATCTCTGATATTGTTCACTTATTTATGAAATGTTTGTTTGTTTGTTTTGTTTTTTGGCAATGAAAGTTCAAGAGATCCACCCAGAAAAGCCAGCTACTCTTTGTGGATATCCTCATGTCTTATTATTTTATATGTAATCCAATAAAATATATTAAAAATTAAGAATGCTAAAGGAAAGGCAGCCCTAGATATAGTGTCGATCCTTTTAGCTCTGTCGACAAACTTCTTTTTAATTGTTTCTGTATCCTTGGGTGGAAGAGGAGTAGGGTTAGCTGGTGGTGCTTTTACCGCGGTGCCGTCTTTCACCTGCAGACAATGACCCATGCCATAACCGGAGAAGTTGAAACGGCTCTCGCGCACCACGTCGTCGTCCTAGCAATGCAACCAGAAAGAAAAACAAGCATGAGCTCAGCAGCTGTATTGTTAGTGCACTGCAATCTTTCGTTTGTGTTTTCCAGGGCAGCTTTTCTCAACCGAAATCTGAGGACCCCTGGTGGTCTAGCGAAGCTACAACATGGACACTGCAGAAAACAATAACGTAATTGGGAATCAAATTCAAGTCTGAACCTGTCATCCCAGCAACCTGACAACCCATCTCGGTAGTCTGCGAAGCATGACTGGGCCTCTCATGAAGGTACTTAATATACATCTGTACAGGCATGGCTGAGCTTCGCAAATATATTTTCTGAGATAATGAATAAAAATGTCCTATGCAAATCTGGCTACATGACAAATGTTTACAGATTATTTCTTTGATACCATGTTAAATTCCATATATAATAGAGTGTAAATAACAGATCTTAGTGTGTGGTGGTCTGCCAAATGTCTGGAAATTGAAAAGGGGCTAACACTCTTCAAAAAAGGCTGGGGACTGCTAACCTGGAAGTCACAAGACAGTTTGCTCAAGACCCACTGCAGAAAAAGCTCTTAGAATTTAATGGAACAATGTTTAATCTGTCGACCTGACATTTCCCCATATAATGTGCCATATTCATAATGCTAGTGGATTAGTTGTAGTGGGATTTTCTTATTTAAGCACTGCTGAGCTTAACACGACTTTGTTAATCTAACCAAAAATGCCTTTTATGGATTTCCTATGCTGTAGGTACCAAAGCACAGTGCTTTCACTATTGCTGCGATTAGAATATGTCTTAGGATGCAAACTATACAACGACGTGTACTGTGAGCACTTGGAACAAGCCCGCCTTTTTTATTTTTCATTATATGCAGTTTAATATTCAGGGCAGTAGTATAAAAGAGTGATAATGGTGAGTGTGCCACAATTCCACTATGTGTTGCTTCAAAGACAGTGAAAACTGCACAAATTAACTTTCGAGTCATTAAATCCTAATTACCCTCCCATCCCCATCTCTTAAAGATGTCCTTCAATGTCCTCCTAAAGGAAGGCTGGCCCAATGCAGGCATTAGACTTGGATATTTTCTGAAAAGGGAATTCAAACTACTGTATCTGATTTACAGAACTCAGGGGCATTAAAAATGCATCATAATCAGTGCTTCCAAGCCTTTCACAGGTTTTTGGGGGGAAATAAAAAATGGCAATATATACAGCATATTGGTTAGAAATGACTAGTTTTTTAGGGAAGAAATGGCAATAAATAAAGCATATTGGTTAGAAATGTGAAAGTAAGAGACTGCAGGATTCAAATTAACCAGCGGGGGAGCACCCAGTGGAGATCGGAAAAAAAAGATAGCATTTAAGTGTAAACGAGTTCAGCATCTTTTCAAGGACTGTTTTTAAGTGATGTTAAAATTTTCTGAAACAAGAGATCTCCTGTTGCCTGGACGCCTGTCCCTGAATGAGACGTCTCTATCCGATGAGCTTCAGAGCCCTCGTTTTGATCTGAGTTAACATTAGCCATACAGTACATCTGTTTATCCCTTCAATGAAGCCTCAGCGAACAGACTCTGCCAATGCCCTGACATGACCTGTCGTGCTTTAGATAATCTAGAAAGAGAAAAAGGAAAGGTTCCAGGGTCTTCATAAAAGTGTGTAATGCAATTACAATTCTTCATTGCTCATGTTGTATACTGTAAGCACACAAAACTGTTTTTTCATGTTTATAGTTGTCAACACTGTGTGAAAGAGTTTTACAATCCTTCAAATATATTACAATATAATTTCTGCAGCTCTTCAGTTTGAATCAAACTGGTTTTGGAAAACTAAAACCGCCAACCCCCCCCCCCCAATGTTTTGTGAAATAAATTAATTCACAATGTTCGTTTCAGCATGCACTTCATTGTAACTGTGCCCAGAGCTGCGTGCTGAGGCTGCTTAGACATTTCATAGGAAAAGGAAGGACTTCCCGGTGTCAGGGTGCATTGTCAGAGCACGTGGGAGTAAAACAGGGTAAATAAATGATGAATGTAAAAAAGGACACGAAAATGCTAAACTCTTAGGGATAACAGTTGCTGTGTGACACTCATCCACAAGACATGACACGGATCAGCCCAATGCCATAGCCAGCAAGCTTGGGCTGTATGGCATCATGCGGTGTGCCGTGTGTTTCAGTGCTTTTACCCTTGAGCTTGCATTGCAGATTTGATTCAAAGCTCCACAGGTCGATGGCTCTTTGCTCTGCAAACCATTCGTTCGGCGTACAGATTGAACGCTCTCATTGCCAACAACCAATTCCTGTCCCCAGAATTGCAGACCAGACAGCAGTCGAGAGAATGAGAACAGCAAATTGATGAAACAAAAAAAAATGAGCTGGTTAGAATGAAAGAGAGAGAGCATGCAAAATAATAATATAAGGACAGAGTAAAAGAGTAATGGAAAGTGGAATTTATGGAAAAGAGATGGCTTAGCTGTAATTTTGTTATTGTTTTTTTTTAAACATGTCAGAGCAGGACCCTTGCATGTTTCCAGTGTTTTGCCCCTCTACTCTTTATACAAGAGAAAAATATTAAGGTTTACAACGAGTTAGAAAATTGCAACTGCTCTATTATAACATTAGCAATACACACATCATTTTAAAAATTAATGTAATTCTGTCGGCTTCATATCTCTTAAAATATTTGCAGTGTACAGTATTTATTAACCCCTTATAAGGAGTGATCAAGCTCTGATTTGGTAATGTCTTTTACTGTGTAGTATGTTTGTCATCAAAACATGAAAATGGTGTGTTTATACTTTTTGATTTTTCAATTTAAATTATGTATCTTCAATTCCCCAATGTCATTTTCAATACATTATGCTGTTTTGTTTTATTACTTAATTTTATTGCTTTAGTTCAGAGGAAGCTAGGTGTGATTTAAACAAAGAGGGCTTAATTGTAAATTAGATATCAGGAAAACCTCACTAAAAAACAGTTTCTGAACAGCAACAGTAAGTACTGGATTTATAAAAAATAATACATTTTGCCTAGTGAAAGAAACTTCATCAGTGACTGTTCTAGAGAAAAATTCAGTTGAATTAAGTTTGGTTGAAATTTTAACATAAATTTGTAATATCTAATTTTACCACTAATGTTCATCAGTGTTGTCTTTCATTTACTATCAACACACAAAAGGAATGGACATGAAAATGATTAAAAACCAATTTTTTGTCTGGACAGCAAAACCATTTTCCAAAGTATGAGCTGCCCCGACAGCTCACGCTTTGTACAATCACCTTGTTCTGTCTTCTCTGTCTTCTTCTGAGACGGAGGAACTCTTTCTGTTGCCTTGAGACAAAGTTGACTCCAGCGTATTCCAGCAAGGCAGCAAACACAAACAGCAGACACACGGCCATCCAGATGTCGATGGCCTTCACGTAGGAGACCTGAGCAGAAAACAGAATGATAACCCTTTCCAGGAGTAGGGATTAAAAGAAATATTACTTAATGCTTAATGCTTCACTACAGTTCCCAATCACATGGATAGAAACGTTACATGTCTGGGCCAAAAATAAATTCCAAACCCAAACGTCAAGGTTGAACCAACATAATGTTTTCATAGTAGCACAGGTTTCTTATACTAAGAAATGGACAGTTTAGTCCAGTGGGAAGAGTGCTACCTACAAGCTCACCAGCTCCACCACATACAGTAGATTCCTCTAATTATGGTTATTAAATTTACTTTTCATTGTTCTGAAGTATAGATCACTGTTTTACCATTAAAATATTTTGAAGTTAATGTAGGGAATTGATTTCCCGTGTCAGTTCAATATCTAATACTACATCTTTGGGGGTTCGGGTACTCTTTTTAATTTACATATTGCTGAAGCGTTTTCTCTGTAGTACAGATCATGGCTGCTACCCAGGGGTTTTCTCCTCAGTAACTAAGACAGAATACAGATTTGCTAAATTGGCACATCTCAGCGGACACACTTTCCCTAAAGGCACATGACACAGCATTGAATCAGACATTCTCTGAAGAAGTATGTCAAGTTGGATTGACAGAGAATGAAGTCCATATCTAAATAATTCAGTCTTTCTCTATTTATTTCCTGTTCGAGAAGAGGAAGGAAAAAAGTCCACAATCACATATTGTAATACATGAGATGATATCTATTGCAAAACATAAGCTTGGATCTTCCATCCATCAGGGACTGATAGGAGCCAGTACTTAAAATAACCTTTCTTTAATAACCTTTCTTCATGTCCCTAGTCAGATGGAATTAATTCTAGGAGGTATCCTGTTATCTGCTGTTTCTCTGTGTCTTGCATATCTAGATGGCCAGACAGATAGCAATA
Organism: Atractosteus spatula; assembly: GCF_055471065.1. Classification (NCBI taxonomy): domain Eukaryota; kingdom Metazoa; phylum Chordata; class Actinopteri; order Semionotiformes; family Lepisosteidae; genus Atractosteus; species Atractosteus spatula. The sequence continues at coordinate 51,568,007 of NC_142709.1, forward strand.
AAAAAAGCTTTTTAACTTCAGCTAAGATCTAAATGAGCTAGCTTTTGTCTGGTAATATTTTTTACACTTTCTTAAAAATATATTAATTGAAATAAACAGCATCTGAATTAATTTCAGCTCTGGCTTCACAGATCCTGATTAGCACTAATCTAGGACAACTTAATAATTGTTAGGTCAGATGATATAGAACTAGCGCCATTCAGGATAGATGAAATAAGGCCTTCCTGTAAATGCTCCATACTACCAGTCACAATATTGTCTTCCTAATATTACTGTATGCAAGCACTTCTGAGTGGCTCCACCAGTACATGCTTGTTTGGATTTTGCATTGAACCCTGTGGTCCACACAGGCTACATAATCAAGATGGTGCTGTTTCATAGTGAAGTCTGGCATATATCTCTCTTGTTTATCACGAGCTGACTCTGACCGGGATTCCCTGAGCATCAGTAGAGTGGCCAAGTACTGGCAGGCCTGGGGAGGATTGAGTTGACATGGGTTTGGCACTCAGCAGACACTCCTGTCACTTTCAAGCTTGCAGTGCTGTCGGTGAGGGTTGTGGTGGTCCTCATGTTGGCCGCTCCGTCCTTGTGAGGCGCTGTGGAGCTTGCAGTATTTCAATGACAAACGGCTCTGACAGGTAGGCTGTCTATAGCTCCTCTCTCCTCCAGTGAAGTGATTCTCCCTGTACATTGCAAGGGTTGTAGTTCTAAGAGGAACTGGTTAACCACGTTGGAAGAGAGTCAACACACGAAAACAATTTAATTCCAGTTTTATGCTGTACGTGCAGTACATGAAGAATAGACATATTGCCCAGAGTAAAAAGGAAATGTGTTAGAGAGGGACAAAGCCCAGAGCCCACCAATCTCCTGCTCACGAAGGAGCAAATACTGTATGGCATGGCCTATTTGTCTTCCCAGAGTTTCAGCTCAAGTGCCAATACTGCTGCTGATGCAGTAGCCTTCTGGCTCTTGTCATAGAGGGGTTCCAGGTGCCCTGTCCACATGTCCAAATCTTCCCTGTATTGTGTATTGCTTGTTGGTTTTTTTTTCACATATCCTAAATTAACCTCTGCAATCACGTTGACTCAGATTCAACTCACTTTGCCTGAATTGAAATATATTAAACCTTGACAAAACCTTAAAATGTTTCTATCTCTGGAGGGTTTGCAATTCCTTGCAAGCATGAGAACCTCTCTCCTCATGATCAACCCTGTGAATGCTATGGTGGAATTTTAATTAGGACCTCTCAGGTGAGGAATGTGTCCTAGCATACTGTATATACAATATGTACTGTATATGTCTTGCTGTGGATCAGAATGTTGATGTTGAAAGCATTATCAGTTTTTGCTTTTATTCATTATGTTTTCATAATGAGTAAAGTAACAATCTTTCCTAAACTATAATCTGATGTTATTTATTTTCTTTTAATTATCGCTCAGAGAAAAGAGTCTCTACGACTCAATTTCAAGACGCAGATAATATTAAAAGTAAAGTACTTCTTTCTGTCCCACATTTGAATTTTCTTTCTGTGGGATAATTCTTATTAGAAAGACTGAAGAGCACTTTACCAAATTACCACTTCTTGAATGCAAGCGAAGACTGAGGCATCAATGTGACATAATTATTTTAGAAAAGAAGTGTTGTTTACAAAGAATGTAGTCAGTAATTTATGCCAGTAATTAAATTGCTTGTAAGGTTTATGAATCCCTTACAAGCAATTTAACATGACTACGGAGCTTATTACCATCTAATCTAAATAAACTTTGAACACAATCTCTTTGAAAGTTTGAAAGTGTCTGTGAGAGAATAATAACATCTTACTACATTAAAAGCACAAGCACCAAATTATTTGAAAATATTACATGAAAAAATAAAATTGAGCTTGCAATAAAAGCGGCATCCCTCCCACAGCACAGTTGAAATAAAAGCTTCTTTTTCTCATTAATGAGATAGAGGTGTAAATGCAGAAACAGTCACTTCGAATTAGGGTTCATTTGCAGTGGTTTAACGGTTTTAATCAACGTTCTTTGATGATAATAACGTAAGTGAATTGAATGAGTAAATAAAAGCTCGATCAAACTGCATCTTTATAGCTCCCTGGGTATCAAATAAAGTAATATAATAATAATATTATTTCTTTAACTTTGTACAGTGTCTTTGAATTTATATCCACTGGGCATTAAGTAGAATAGGAAAATATATCCCCAATAGAATGGAAAAACAAAATTGTATTTGGTTTTTAGATTCTTACAGTAAATATAATGCAAAACATCTTTATTTAAATGAATTATTGATGTTTGTGGTGTGAGTGATGTGAATTTAAAAGCTAAACAGTTGTATTATTTAACTTAAAGATGTTTAAAATCCCCAAAAGTCAAGTGGGAAAAAGCTTAGGAAAAACATTTCCTCTAATAATTAAAATAATCATCCTTGCAGTGTCTTGTAAATAGTTTCTGTTCTGTAGCATCTCATTTGAAGAAACAATATTGGCCCATTGATCAAGTGCCCAAGAATGATTCAAAGTTACTGAGGTTTTCCACAAAGTGCTTGTACATTTCATGGGTCAGTTATGTCACATTGGCCATCAATACATATTGCAATTAAATAATTTACGATACTATTACAGTTTAATTTAGTGGTGCTGTTTGCTATTTAAGCACTATTGGAGCAGTAATTCTTCTCATTACAGGAGCAAACAGTAAGGAGATTTATAGAGTATGAGCTGAAAGCCTCTGAGCTTCCAGGTGTCAGAACCTCATTCCCCCACAGGTACTCATGAATTGTATTTAAATATATGAATTAAAAACTTTGAATAATCTGAAACTCAACGGGCAACAAAACATATTCATACTGCAAATTCTTGTATGGCCTGAAGCATGTGTTTAAACAAACAAAAAAACAACCTTTCAGCTGAATGGTTTAACATCCCTCTCTTACTCTAATTATAGTAAGGTGCACTGATTACAAAAAAAGCATTACCACAGGCAAGAGATTAAATGAAAAACAAAAGTGAAAATCAAGCTGAGAGTCTGCCTGCTGTTGAGCTTCAAGAAATGCAAACATATTAGACATTTTGCAGAAGGTGACATAGTGTCTAGATAAATTAAATTTCTTGCATATATCATTTTGGACCTTACGGAGATCATTATAACACAAACTGTATTAAGGATTTCGCAAGTGGTAATAGGTCCAATATAAGCAAAGTCTAAGATAAAAGACAGACAGACAGGGATAAGCCTAGGTCATCTGCTACGTTTGCACTCCATGTTACTAAGGGTAAAATATCAAGATTCACTAGATCACAACTGTAAAAAAAAAATAAAATTCATAGCATTTAAATTCATAGTCTGTCCCATGTTATAACAGGGTGATGCAGTGAATTGTGTGAGCTGAAAGTTGGACTCATGCAACAGATATATGAAAAATCATTTATTCCCTTGGATCTTTCAGTAAATCACTTTGTAGTTTTGACTTGTTTTGTGTTGTTTTTAATAAGTTTTATACGGGGGAGAAAAAGACACAAGGCCATGACTCTGAATGAATCCATGCCGAGTTTCACAAGATAATATCATCTGCACATCAGACACGACAAGCCGTGCAGAACAAAAGGCTGTGGACCCAGGCTGTCACATTCGCAGTCCCTAAGGAGACTGCTGCCAGAGCAGCCTGCTGCTGGAAGCTACTTTAATGAAAACCCTCAGCAAAGACGTCACGCTGTAAGGTGTCTTTTGCCATGGCAACCCCCGTTCTCAGAATGCATTTATCTGCACTTTGAATTAGGCAGTATTGACAACAACAGTAAAAATCAGAGGTGAATGTTTATCGCGGCTACATTTTTAAGACTAATTTCATTGTTTCTGACTGCGCTTGAATTTTTGACTGTTTACCCAGGGTATAAAAGGTCAAATTAAAGTCATTAATGCTCTCTATATTATAAAATCTGATTTAACTGAAAAAATATTTTTTTCCTGCCATTCAGAAGCTGAAGATATAGAATATTGCCTTCATTCCATGCATCCCTTAAGCATTTACTTAGTGCAGTGAAAAGGGTCCTTCCTAATCGGATGCTTGCCTTTGTTTTTTTTTGACATATCAGACCAGAACTAGACCTGAGAAAAACAATAAATGAGAAGGAGGGACTCCATGCAGCTGTCATAGGAGTGCCCCTGGTTATGTGAAATTGCTTCCTTTGACAAATGAACCCAGCCGCGGCCACTTCTACCTTTGGAAGCGATGCTCTGGAGCCTGAGCTCTGCGTGGTCATGGTGAGTACAGTGGTGATGCCCAGAGCCACTCTAGCTGGTGCAGCATCCATGTTGATCCAGAAAGACACCCAGGACAGAATGACGATCAGCAGGCTGGGAATGTACATTTGGATCAAATAGTAACCCATCTGTCGCTCGAGGTGAAACTTGACTTCAATGCAAGTAAACTTTCCTGAAATTAAAAAAAAATATATATATACTAAATATTAAAACAGTGTCGCAGTTTCGTGCAAGCAGCCTTTTTTTTCAACCTGCCAATATGATTTTTTCACATGAGGGGAAAAACTGACGAGTGTCCTGTACCTGTATTGTAATGCTTTGTGCAGTACCCAAGCTCCTTTTCATCCTTCAGAATGAACTGAGGCAGGGTTAACCCATCCGCCACCTGCACAGGACCTTCATTCAACCACTCGAAGATCAAATCATTCATTGTGTAGCCGACTGCAAGAAATAAAAAAGGGCAGAACTCTTCTTTTTTTATTAATCTGCATTTTTGAAATCCAATAAATCCAGTAAAAATGAGACCATAACAGAGCACAATGAAACCAGTGGAAATCATCAGTGTTAGAAATGAAGATATGACGTCGCCCTTGTAAAATACATTAAAAAGTCATTGTTTAAGACATTAGTGTGTAATTAGTACCAGCAACCTACATTTGCTGCAATTGAATAGTCTGCGATTAGAAGCCCTGCTGCAGTCACAAGGATCTCCATTGTCAGTGATCGCCCCATGACAAGCCCAGAAAATCACAGCAAGGTCCAGCTGTCACACAGGCCTTAATGGGAGCCAGCTGCCTTCATGGAAACTGGTAAGCATGAATGTGCCTTTCAGGAGGACTAAAACATCCACAGATGATGAAATAGTGAAGCCATCACATGGTTTCACATGGGTCTCATATGGTGAGGTACTATTTCTGTGATATTCTGTAGTGGGTGTTTTCTGTCACTCCTTGTGTGTCTGGTACCCTGGGGCTGGATGGCTTAGTTTAGTAGCTGGGTACTGAGTACCTCTCCACAGAATGTGAATCGGCTGCCACTGTCACTGGCTTTACCGTTTGGTACCTTCTTTGTAAACTTGAGTCTGTGCATAAACAGGATTGAGCAGAATTCCACAGCTCTGCTTATTTACGGTACTTGACATCTACTGTATAAGTGCTCAAATATTTTATTATCATTAAAAGATTTTCAGCAGATGGAGACAAGTGTCTGAGGTCTTTAAAGATATGGATACTAAGTGACAAGAGTCAGAGGAATCAGTAAAGAAAAAAAACTAATGTTCCTAATGTACTTATGCATCATTGGCAAAAAAGTGTAGCCTTCTTTGGTGTATTATACTAGAAATAGAGTTACAGTACATCAAAATCTAATGTAAGGCGCACCACATTACTAAAAGATGAAAAAAGTCATGCAGAATTATTAACACCCTTCAAATATTCATATCTTGTATTTGAAATCTGAATCAGCAAAATGTACGTTTTTCTTCTTCATAAATTTACTTCTGTCTTATGCTTTTTTCAGAGCTTTGACATTTCTGAATAGCTGAATAGCTTTACATTTTGACCTTTTATTTCAGTGTCTGTGTCAGTGTCAGTGCATTCGATTATGGATCCCACATTTTACTTAAATTCGCACTAATCTGCATACCAGCACCCTTATTCCAAAACTGAAAACAATTGCAAGAGGGCAGTTAAAATAAAATCTTAAAGGAAGCAAAAAACCAAAAAACAATTTAAAAAAAATAAACAAAAACAATTTTAAAACAATTTACTACTAATAAAAACATAATAATTTCTCGAGCTAATTAATATATAATGATTCTGAATGGTGAGTATGAGCTTGTGGGTAAATTATCTATAATTCATTGATTGTGGAGTGGATAGTTTTCCATGGCATGCAGAAAACAAGGACCTGTGTGATGTGGATATTACAATGTTTTTTTTTAAGAAACAAAGGTGAGTGATTGTTAAAGAGCAGGTTACCAAAGCTGACTGCTGTTGATCACTGAATATCTTATCTTGGTGCAGAGAAAACACAGCAGCTTTTCCTGACCTTTGTAATGATCCACTTTGTAATTAGCCACTGCTGGAGTCCAGACTTAATCTGCTTGAGAAGATAATATTTCTGCTGTGCTCACTTTGAGATTGAGTTAAGAACACTTTGGCCTACAGTAATTTACAGACCGAGTGTTTCTTTAAACAACCAATAAATCTTTGAGAAGACACTTGTCAGTAGATGATGAATCCTGCTTTTACTGCTTTCACACATCAACAAAATGTTCTCATTAAACACAAATGTTCTCATACTCATGATTAAAGGCTGATTGTTGACAACTGTTAAGTGTGGCAGTTTTGTAAGTGGGACAAATGAAACTAAATGACAGATTTGGGTCCCTTAACATCTATTTTAACCATATAAATAGTAAGAAATTCCCTCTGACATTGTTCAGTGTATTGTATATTTTCTGAGAAGATGAATGATAGGAAGAGACTGGAACCTCATAATTAGCAATGACAGTATGACCTCCCAGACTAATATTGGGCTGCAGATGCAACATTCAAGAGAAAGAACAGTCTTAAAAATAAAGCAAAAGTAGTTCTGTATTTTCCTGCTCATTTAGTGTCCATCTTATTGCTTGTCAATTACTTCTACATACTGTTAATACGATTATGGTTGTCTGTGATTAAATACATTGTTTTATATTATGCATCAACAATGATTAATACTAGTATGTGTCTGTCTGTCTGTGTCTGTCTATCACATTTCATTTCCTATTGAGCAGTTTACAGTCTTCATGAGACAATGATTTAATACACAAAGATGATATGAAGTGCTGTATTCAAAATAACAGAACTACTAAAACGAAAGTTTAAATTTCAACTGCCTTGGCCCTTCTTTTACATTTTTCTGACTATTACAAAAAGCAAAAAAAAATGGTAATAGCTTACAGCTCTCTAATTGCATTGCACAGGTCTGAACATCCATCGGGAAGTTTTTCAAGTCCATTGGACAAGACAGGATAAGAGTCAACCTTAAAAAAGTCAAATCATAAATACTGTGTTAACAAACTATATAGAGAATTGCAGTTAATCAGAGCATTGAACATCCTTAAACAAGAATGGAACTGTTAACACATCATTATCACACACACTATTTTATGTAACAAAAAGATCCACAAAGGAAACACATTTGTGTACATGATAATCAAAAACTCAGCTAGCATGTAAAAACCTGCTGATCCCTACAGTATACTCAATTCAGTCAAAACATTATTAACTACTACATGTTAGAGGGGTTTTTAGAAACACATTTTTTATTTAAATGCCCAAGGCATTTAACAGGGAAGATACCATTAATGGAACAAGTAATAGGTTTATTCCATGCTGAAAAGAGAAGAAAGAAAATACAACGTGTTGGAGCCTGAAGAAGGCTCCAAGGCCAAAACGTTGTGTTTTCTTTCTTCTCTTTCCAGCATGGAATAAACGTATTACTTGTTCCTTTGCAGCCTACGCATGCTGACGCAGCTACCCACCTGAGCTACAGATACCATTCATTATTGCTTTGAATTCAGTATACAGTATGTGGAAATCTAAAACAAAAACTGACTGGATTTTGTTTTTGTCGCGCAACAGTGTTCCTAGGGTTCAAGTTCTGAATATGTATCTGGAAGGTGGGGCTCTCCAGTTATACCCTTGAACTTTACTCAGATGGTAGCAGTAAAGTGTTCAGTTGTATACAGTACATGGACACATATGTAAACTGTTGGATACAAAAGTGTCTGCTGAATAAAAAAAAACTGATTACTTTCAGAAAAATGGAAGGATAGAATACTGGTCACATCAATGTACTGCAACAGCTCTGAACTCAAATTTCATTGACTGTAAACATACAGTAACTCCAACAGTGACACCTAACAGAGGTATTACCCATTTGTTCAAGAAATTTTTAAAGCACAGGGAAAAGAGACAACAAGTAGTAAGTGAATAGTCATCAGAGTGAAGTGCAGTACCACAGACATCTGATTTACAGTAGGATCACTGATCTTCAGAATTTATGTCAGTTATGTATACGTAACATTTTCAGGGATAATGAAACAAATATGAGTGAATCCTGTTACACACAGATTATTTCCCATTAGAGTTCACAACCATGTAAGGCAAAGCTCCCAATTCAAGGTTTTCCAGGGTTATCTTTAATAAACCTCATTTTCTCCCCTGAAATATTTACCGTTATATATCAAATTTATTTCCTTTAGTGAGATGGGGCAGGTTATTTTCATAGGTGGAAAGTAGCCACTATATCTGAAGTTAGCATAGTTGTTCATTCCAGTTTCCTCATTCCTCTTTTTTCCAAATAAAGAATGAAAAAAAAATCACACTGAAAATATATTGTTGTAGATTATCAGTGGATCACTCTTAATACAAATAAGAGTTATCATGTAGGACCAATTACTGTTGCTTTATTTCACAAAAAAAAGGCAAAGTTAACATTCAAGAACTCTTTAAAATACAAGTCACAAGCATTTGTTTAGATGGGGAATTATGTGCAATATGCTAATATAAATCATAGACAAATACCTACAGAATGCTGCTGTTTAACCAGAACTAGTCTTATTTTCCTGCAGACTCCTGACAATTTAAGAGACTACACCAAAACAAACATATAATTTACTAGCCAAGAAAAAATGATGTATGTGCCAAACATCAAGTGAAATAAGGATCTCAGTGTTAGCATAGAGACAAATGTTTTAAAGATGTGTTTTTCAATTTGTTCTAATACTGTCTCCACTTCAAGCACAACAAGTCTAATAAATACAAGTGATAATTGCACACGTACTCCAGTAATACAAATCCAGCAATTGTGGCTTGGACGTTTGGACAGATAGCTGGCAATCTGGTCTGCAGAATTCCAGTCTTCACACATTTGCCTAACCGGTGATTATTGATGAGAACTGATTCCCTATATCCACCCATCAGAAATCCACAACTACAATTACCCCACTCCAGTACAAAACAGTAATATGAATTAGTTGAAAAAAACACATAATCAATACTTAATTTAGCTGCAGAACATGAATCTTTTGAAAGACTAGTATGTTTGAAAGGATTTCAACATACTCTATAATGAAAAAATGAGCACCCAAATAATATCTAACAACCTGGTTTCAGATGTCATGTTTATACCTTTTGTTCTCCTCATATGCAATTATATATTGATTCATTCAGTCATATACTGTAGCAACCAACAAAATCAATATCATCCCATGCTTGCAAAATCACTGAATTGATTCCCTGTTTATAAAGTAACTAATTATACAGAGCTTTTTTAGTTACTTTAGAACAAGTCTTTATTTTAATAGCATTTAAAAAATATGCATTCCATAATAAGCTGAAATAACAAATGATTTGAACAAAACTTTATACAGTATGCTTGATTTCTTGATTTAGACTGTTAACGATTATGCTTGCTGAATTTTACTGTACCATTGACGTATCTAATTAATAAAGGGAAGCATATTCATCCCTGATTAGAAAATCAGATGTATATCCACTAGTAGAGCTTCTAATTTCACCTGCTTCCAAAAATAAAACAGTATTTGGAATTAATTCTACCTCCTAACTCACTGGTCACAGAGGAAACGGAGAACAAACAAATTGAAGGTACTGTAAAAACAGTTACCAAAGACTTGTTATCTTGGTTGGGTTTCATTCTCATGGCCTCTTTCTTATGTGCTAACCTCTATGTGATGTACAGTAGATCAGCGGATTTGGTTCCATTTAACCAACTGGTTCCATTAAATTAATAGGAGCTAAGCACTTTTTTTTCTGTTCTTAATCACAATAGAGAATGAACGGACATAAATATGATTTGAACAGATCAATGCAAACAATTAATTAAATATGTAAAACAAGACATATATTTTGAAATATTTTATCCAGCACGCAAAATCTGATATTCAGATTTAATCATCTGATATGTCGGCATGCATTCACTAGTATCCAATGCTATTAAAAAAGAATCTTGAAAAGCAACAAAACAGAAGATAAAAAAGAACACAGCCACTGGATTTAAGCCAAAATAATTTGTCTTCATACCACGGTTCTTGCGAAGCCTTGATTTCATGGGAATAGCCCTTGTTGGCATAAGCTGACAGGTAAACAGTATAAAAATATTGCAGCCACATCTCCTACAGATAGTGACATTCTGGGAAATTGCTCAGTGTTGCCCAGAATTTTTGTTCCTCACTAGTTTTACAATGCAGACCTCTTCATCCCAGAAGTGATTGAATCTATTAGACTGGGAGACAGTTTTATTGTTGTTACCAGAGCAGCCTTTTTATTCTTTCCATACAAATGCTCCAGACTGACTTAGTCCTTGACTAAAAACAAGACTGCTGCTCAGGTGCAGAAGTGGTTCTGCTTAGATTGCAATAATCCTTTCAAGGCTGAGCTCCTGAGAAGGGAAGTCTTTGATGAGGGAGTGCTTCTTTTGAAACACTAAAAATCCTATCATAAAACTGAAGGTACTATATACTTTGGAGGGTACAGTAAAGTGGTTGCTTTAGCACATGTCTGCTAATCTAAACACTGTTTTTCTGCATTACAAATTAACTGAAACTTGTACACATTGGGGTCCATGCTTCACAGGAATGCAGTTCTTTGCCATTTTGATTCAGCAGGTTATTAATAATGCAGCAAAGAAGTATGGAAATCAATAACTTTGTTACATTTTTTGTGCCTCTAGGGATGCTCTGTGCAGTGGTGGAAAAGCTGCTTTGTGTTTTTAGACATCCCTCTAACTGCAGCTTTAATATTTCGTCTTAAACTAAGCAAGGTACTGCACATTAGAACAGAAACACATGGCAAATATAACATTAACTCTCCTCATACTGTTGAACAATTGCCATAAGAAGCACTCTCCAGGATGACAATATCTTTGTAATTGTTTTCTACTTTTAATGTAATTTTTGGGAGGAGTAATAAATGGCAGTTTTTTCTCCATATACTATACCCAGAAATAAAATCGATCTTTTTCACCTCTTTTTAAAACAATAAAATGCTAGAAAACGGCCAAAGGAACCTTGTTCTAAGATTAGTTAGGCAACAAATCCAGTTGGAAACAGAAAGAAAGTGCTCTTGCTCGTAAGAAGGGAAAATAAAAAATAAGCCAGTGTTCCCCTTGTCAATGAAATAACACTTTCTATCGTAACAGCAGCCCTAAGGAACAACTCAGCTTGGAGACCTGTGAGTCACAGAATTGCCAGGGATAGAACCAAATAAAAGGTGTAGATATTAAATTCAGACCACACAGCCAGCTTCTCAGACACTCTTCAGTCTTCACTGAAAAGAGTTTACATATATTAAAGCAAGCTTTCTTGGTTTTACTCATAGATGGTTTGTCATCTCTTCTTGCCTTCTGACTATGCTCTAAACCATTGTTCTTCCAGAATGATTTGAAGGGCACAAGCAACCTTTTTGAATAGACCTCTATTAGCAATTTGTCTTCTGGTTCATTTCACATGGTTCTACCACACAGTAAGAGTAACATTATTTTGATTACATTACACATGATGATCTTCCCATCTTCCCAGTTCCTGATGATGAGAAGCAGAACTATAACATAATGCTAACACCACTGTGGTTGACAGTAGAGATGGTGTTGACTGAGTGATGAACTATGTTTGGTTTGTGACAGATGCAACATTTTGCGTTTGCATCCAATTTAGACCTCTCTGACCACAAACTGTTGTGTTAAATAATTGCAATATCACTTAAATTCTTTGTTGCAAACTCCATGGGGGGTGTGAGATTGGTTTTCCACTCTGCCATACTGCCTCCTTTCTGGAGTGACTGGCAGATTGTTCTCCTCTGAATATTTTTTCTCATCTAAGTGGCTGAACTCTGTGATTCTTTCAAAGTCGTTGTTCTCGTGGTGGTATTCCCAAGCAGTTTCCTCCTTGTCTGGCTGCTCAGGCTGGAGGGACAGCCTGATCTAGACAGTGTCTGCATGTCTTCCACTTCTTACTGATGGACTTCACATGCCCAAGGAGATATTAAGTGTCTTTTATATCCTTCTCCTGGTCAGTGCCTTTATACAACTTTACCCCTGAGTTTTTCTGAAAGCTCCTTGGTCTTCATGATTGAATCTTTGCTAGAAATTCATGACCTGACTAAGGGGACTTACAAAGACCCGTGTATTTATTCTGAAATCATGTGAATCACTATTATTGCACACAGAAGCCACACAGCTGTATGACTTGTTAAGGTAATGTTGTGCCCCTGAATTATTTTAGTTTTGCCACATTGAAGGATTTGAATGCTAATGCAACTTTTACTTTTTTTACTTTTCTTTCATACTATTTATTTGTTTACTGTTTTTTAGTTTTCTACTTTTAATGTCGCATGTGGGTTGTGTATATGAGATATATTAATGGCTACTTTAAATTTGAAAGCCTTAAAGCAACAACATGTGAAAACTGTGCAAGGGTCTTGAAGTTTTTTGCAAGGCATAGCGTGTAAACAGATATGGAATTTGGCCAGGCTCCAGCTACTGTGTGTTGTAAAACCGCAGTTTACAGAAATTGCTCTAAATATGTTGGCCAGTTTCCAGTCTCGCCATCATTATGTTAATGAATGTGAAGAAAAGGGTGGCACATTGGTGCAGTGGTTAGCAGTGCTGGGGTTCAATTCCTGAGCTATTATTTGTGTTCCCATGGGTTTCCTCAGGGTTCTCCAGCTTCCTCCCTCAATCCACAAACATACTGATAGGAAAATACTTCTAGGAAAAGTATGCTAGGTGTGCATGTCTGTTTCTGTGTGTCTGCCCTGTGATTGACTAGCATCCAGAGTGTATCCTGCCTTACACCCATCTCTTACTGGTAGGACTCTAGCTCCTCCATGACCCTGAATTTTAAGAAGCAGTTAGAAAATGGATGGGGAAGAAGGGCAATTGGTCATTGATCAATCACTGACAGCAAGCCTTCCCTTTGCTGATTCAACCAACTGAATTTAATTTTCTGAGGTATTGTTTTAGATTTTTAACACACATTTTTTAGGATTTATCAAACAACAAGTTTCTTATTCACTTGCCTAAAACCAGTCTTCAGTGTTTCATTGAAAAAGAATTGAACTCCAGACATTTAGTATAAATAGTGGAAGTACAGGCAATTTGTACAGCAGTACAGTTTCAGTAGTCATACACTTTGAGAGAAATAAGTGTAGTTGCAGTGAAATTGACTTAATTCACCTTAGTGCTCTTCTGGAGCCTTTTCTGAATTAAAACATACCTGAGGAAATATCTTGTGAGAAGCTTGTAAATTTTCTTAAATGGTATAACAGCTTACCACAGCAATTGATTTAACTAACACCAACTCAAAATAGCTTAAGTGCTCTCCATATAAATACTGTATTCATCATACGGTTATTACTTCATTATATAGGAGGTACTTCATATTAGCTGTAGGTTTCATTTTAATATTTCAATATTTATAATCATTTTACAAATGCAACAAAATTCTAAGCTACATTCTTATTCTACAAAACAGACAGTTGTGCCTTTATCAGTGCTGCCAAAAACAGCTGAGAGATCTGTGTCACGATTCATAGCTTCTCCCGTAAGCGCCCTGGCATTCCCACTCGTACTAAATTCCACACACGCTCATCCAGGAACTAATTATCTGACCACGTCTCTCTCTCTCTTCAATAATTAAACACTCTTCACTGGCTTACCTATGTTCACTATTGAAAAGTCTTCCACAGCTTTCTCTTGAGCGTGCTACTATTCTTGACCTGACTCCTTTGATTACCCGACCTGGTTCTCCTACTGTTGTCTTCGCTCTTGCCTAACGACTTGGATTTGGAATATTGGATTTACTTTTGCTCGTACTACCTTCCTCACGGCTTCGCACAGGGGTCCAACAACTCACCTCTTTCAGAAATCCTGACAATCTGTACCTGTGAACCATGACCATTTAGCACACTCTCAGTAAAAGCCTAATGGTTTTGTACTGGACAAATACATAAAGTGCCTTTAAAGTGTTACGACCACATTCAAGAAAAAATATCTTCTCTGCACTACATCTGTGTAAGTGGCATTTTTATTGCCCTTCACACACCCTTGACTGCACTAATTTGCTCTTTGGTTTTTGTAATAAATTAGACTGGCTTCAAACACATTCTTCGAAACCTCCTGTATTTTGAAATTGGCAAAACATAGTGTTAGGGGAAATTACTTTAAAAAAGGAATCCACTAGAGTTACTTGGGTAATGTTTTTAATTAAAAGGAAGCTGGGAGGAATTACTTTTAAGAGGAAATGTCTTATTATGTACTGTAGTTGTTGTGCACACATTACATGGAACTCTTTTACATGGGTGAAGTTATAAAATAATTTAACCCAAATTCCTGTTAATTTAAAAAGAAATCCCTTCTGCAAGTAATATGTAATATGTAATGGATTACATTTCAAAAGTTGCTTTCCCAAACAGATACATGATTCATGAGGGAGAAGGCACATGTGGCACATGTACAGTAACTGATAAATGTCCTTTCACTTAATATATTAAGGAAAATGTCACAGGTCATGAAAACTGGCCCGAAATGATATTATGTAATTGAAACCTATTTAGATTCTGCTAAAGGTGTGGTCAGTTTTGGTTCAGTTACAATCAAAGGAGAAGTAAAGCAGGAGTGTCTTTACCTGCAGTGTACCTGCAGTTACCTACTGTACCAGTGGTTGTGGTCCTACGTCTTGGCCTGTGGTGTATGAAAGGTATGGACCTCTCTCTGAGGTGACTACATATTGTAGCTACTGTACATGCCAGTGAACATGTCCTTTCAACAGGACGAGTCTCTGTCTCACTGCTTACACCATCTCTAAAGCTGAAAAACACTGCAACGCAACTGTTACAATGTATTGGCCGTCAAAGCCAGCGGCTGTCCCAGTGACTATTTGGGCTTTATTGTGTTAACTATTGCATATTAACAAAGTAGCGGGTGGGTGAGCAGAAGCTAAACGCTGCTTCACATTAATTGGAATCTTCCAAACATCATGATCACAACATCTCAAACTATCTGAGCAGCCCACCTGTAGTGTTGTAGTAGCTATCCCAGCCTAATTACCAATCAAATCTAATTGATGACTCATTGTTAGGTGTTGGTCATTATTAACGTTATTTTGTGCTCTCGACACATCCCTCAAAGGCTAAAAAAGTATGTTTTGTTCTAGATTTCTACACATAACTACACAAATAATTTGTAATGATTTGTAGAAAAATGAAGAACAGAAAGTATTTCGATCACATTGACATAAACCAAAATGACTAAAAGATCCTAGAATACAGTATATGACTATAGAATTGTTTTTTTAATAGAAGAAGTTAGAACATAACGATATAGAATATCTGTACAAGGCTGTGCAATACTGAACATAATACGCAGAACTGGATAACAGAGTTTGTGTCATCACAGTGATTTCTTAAACAAGAGTGCTTCCTTACAATTGTACAGTGGCCTTGGAGTGCAGCACACACTTTAAGAAGGAGCGCACACTAGAAAAAGTGAACTAGAAAAAGAGAACGGTGCACCTCTTTTTTCTAGTGTGCGTTCCCTTTTTATAGTTTGGGCTGTACTTCAAGGGCACCGTACAATTTTAAGGTAGGTGTATTAAATGCTCAATTTATTATTTTTTTCAATCTATAGCATTTGATTTTGAACTGTAAAGAAAATAGAAGCATGGTCACCATTATCCTAACAGTTTTTCACACTACAGAAATCACTTATTTGGTAGTTTGTTATTGTGGCTCCTGGTTTTTGACACAAGACAGAAATCAAGGGAAGAAGAAATACATTTCAGTGGCTCATACAGAAAACTATCAATCACCTGTAGAGAATCTTCAGAAGAAGGTACCCAACAGGGAATAACTACATGTGCAGTAGTTTGTATAAAAATTTACATGGATAAACACTTTGCCTACAACATGTCAACATGTTTTTTAATCTGAAATATGTATGTCACATCCAACTTCAGATGTATGCATTATCTGAATACTTTCATTTTGACATACAGTATGTGCCATACTATTTTTTTTTACAGAACTGTACCTTTAATAGTCATATTCTGACAACTTTTGTTTTTCTCATGCAGTGGACAGAACCTTTCTGTACCTTCTAACGCACTGTTGCTGCACTTTGTAATTGTAAATTCACACAGAAAGTACAGCCATTCAGGTATGCCATTAGCTACAGTACCTACAGTATGAACCATGTCCAACAAAAATGTTACATTGTGTCTAGGAAAATCTGCAAGGGTATATTGTATATTGGATAGATTTTATAGATGTATGATATCTAAAAATCCCATTATTATTTGTAACAGTATTGTACTGTTGATTTGAGCATATTCCAGTCACTGTTTATAAACCCAAATCATCCATATACACTTCCATCTAACTTGAATTTTCAGTGCCACAATCAGATATTCTCATCAATACAGTTTTCTTACATTAAAACAAGTAAGAAATGTTTTGCAAATGGAATTGTAAGCAGCATTATCTATACACGACAGAACAGCAACTTCAACAGTGCATTTGCATTGACATCTCATTTACAACATAGTGCTTAATCACGGAATGCAGCAGAACAGCACCTGTCCAGTCAGCATGCAAAATAAGAAAAAAAAAACTCTCAAGTCTTCGACCATTTTGAATTTCCTCATGGATTCACAGCAGAACACATTGCTCACCTGATGCTGTACAGAACATTGCCATCCTTGAAAATCCTCAGTAGCTTGTTGTCTGTTGTAACGTCATGGAAGTTGGCCCCTTTCTCATTGGCAAAGAACAAGTCAGGCTTCCAAATAGAGTCTAGCATAGAGGGGTCGAGATCCAGAGAGTCATCAGGGTATTCACTGTAGGCCAAGCGCGGGTCATTCCACTGTTGCCTCAAGAATATGTTCACCCGGTAATCCTGGGAAAATACCAAGCATTACTTCAACTGTCCTGACTCTCAGCAGCACAAAGAGATTCTCAGTGTGCAAACAGAAAACTGAATTTTAGACTGAGGGTGAAAAATGACTTTAGTCAAACATATTGCACAAGCACTTCACATTATAGCTGTATATACTGTACGTGTAGTTATATCTCAGATGTAGTTATATGTCAGATTAGCCAGGCACTTTTTTTTCATCGAGGTATTCTTATACTTTAGATGAGGGATTCCCAACAAAATATGAGCTACTTCCAATCTGAGTTTCCTGACCTAGGGTCTGCTAACTTTCATTCCAGCTGAGCTATCAAATACAGAACCGATCCCTTAATTAAACAAATACCCTGAATAATTTAATCTCTTTGTTTCCAGCTCTTATGCAGCCTCTGATTTCAAATGATCTGTTAGATTTTCTAAGATCTTAATATGTGCTGCTTTTAAGCAGTTAATAAGAGTATGTTCCAGGTAAGACAAACTCTAACTGGTACAAAGACCAGCAAATGTTGGGGTCATAAAAAACATTGAGAAATACAGTCTCTACTGAGAAACATGATTTCTAGACTTTTTTCAGCAAGACATTGCAAACAACAAGTACTGCAACTAAGCAAAGAGGTGACCTTTGCCTTGTGATATACAATAAGAGAAAAGACTGAATGGTACTTTAGTTATCTGATCTTGGACAGAAGGGACATAGTGGATTCTAGTCTCTTCATGTCAAAAGCTGTAGCATGCATTGCATAGCCCACATCAAATGGTGCTCTTTAACAGTCTGCTTTCACATTTTCACTTCAAATTGCCTTGTTTTTCTAACTGGAAGAAGTTACTCTGCATTATTTTGTAGAAACAATCATTTCCATATGTTTGTTTAGAGCAAAGTTCATCACAGTAAAACAAAAACAAGCATTTTGTTCAGATTTCAAGAGAAAACCTTTTTGTGTTTTGAAATGCACTTTAATCTCTACAAAGTGCACTTCACAATCATTAAATGACGGATGCTTCTAGTGTGCAAAAGTGCAATATGTAGGCAATTCCATTCAGAATGCTAAATGTAGTTTTATTTCATGTTGAACACACTGATAATGTTTCATGGCTACTTCAAACATACAAGTGGAACAGAATGGTATGCAAAACATTGAAGTAATGAACAACAAATTAATATTAGTGCTTATATGTTTTAATATTGTCTGTGAGTAGTTAAAATCCTTAAAATGATTTTGTAACATTTACTTGTAACTTGTAAACTTTGTAAAAATATTGCAAGTATAGAAACAAAAAAAAATGTTATCCAATATCCGAGTAAAACACTGGCTGGTCTGAAGACAGGGATTAAGTGTGCAAACATTTCCGAAGATTGAAAAAATGATTCAGAGAATCCAGCCCTGTGGAATACTGTACCTTTCGGTGCACAGTGACAAGATTAATGTCAATTTTAAAAAAGCAATTTTCTCCTGGAATAAGCCCTGCAGGTCTACCTTGTGAAAAAGCATATACTGTAAGCAAAGTGTAAAATTATATAAGAAATAATTACTTAGTGATGGAAAAGTGCTTAGTGTTAATTTATTTTCTTCGTGTTATTTCTTAATTATTTAGAATTGTTCCTAGGTACAGTATCAAAAAATAAAATGTCAGTAATTTCTAGAATTATTTTCTTTTTAATCTTTAAATGCATTATTTTGAAAAAAAAAAGAAACAGTGTCCTAATTAAAAACAGAGAAGTATTTTAAATGTTAAATACAATACATTTAGGAAGTGTTAATGCTGTATTGGTCAGCTGCTATAATCAACTCGTAACAGCAAGTGAAACTGCATAAATTCCCACATGAATACTGTATATACTCTAGGTTTGATCGATCTGTGTTCACTATATCCTGGAGTTGAATTAAATATATATTAACTATAACATATATTTTTAGGAAACAATCATCTATATAAGAAAGATTACAGTCCAAGCGAGAGGGTGCCATTTGGTCAAGTTAATTCCTAGTAGCTAAATGGTGAGAGGATCTCATTCAGTCATTTCTTGACAGAAGTCAGGGTATTGGCTTCAACAATTTGGCTGGACAGCCTGTCCCACATTCCCACCATTGATTGTATAAAGAAGTTCTTCCTGTTTTCAGTTTTAAATACACAAGAAATATAATTTTCACCATAAAAAGTAAACCTCTTATGGATGTCAGATTACCACAATTACCAAAAAGCCTAAATATTACAATTATTGCCAAAATGCATATAGTGTGACAGTCCAGCTTGTGACAAACTATGGAAAGAGGGGTAATAGGTGTTATTCCTGTGATTTTAAACTTAAAAATTGAGTTGGAAATTGTTTGGAGACAGAAAAGGGTGAGAATTGTTTGTGCTCACAAAAAGTGAGACTGACTTAACCATGGTAACTGCAGAGCTGTGTTTTGAAGGGCTGATTGTTTTAAATTGTTTTAAAACCTCTCCTTATGTTCGAAGACAAAATCATTTTTTTGCAATTCAGTTCTTCAGCCACAGATGTGCAAGGCCTCAATTTATGCCTCCAGATTTTTCACATGGTCACCCTCTGCAGTGAACTGACCAAATATAACAATTGCTCCCAGGTCTTAAAATGTGCTTTACAAAATTTTGTAAAATAAAATGCCCCAAAAGTAGGCATATTGCTAATTTTATTAATTTTATATTTATAAGCAAACCTATGAATAAGAGAAACAAAATAAGAAACATTAAATTGGTTTTAAAAGCTTTTAAACCACGTTGTTTATGTGTTCTCTACAAGCAGGCTGTCAAAGGACTTCTGAAACAAAGAGCTCTGTAATCATTTCACTGAACTAGTAGGATCTGCTAAATAATTGAGGGAGTTCTGGAATTCCCACAGAGGAACGATCAGAGTGTTCTGCTTGTTGAAACCTATAACGTAAAATCGCTGCAACTCAAAGGTAATTTCTAAAATAATAAAATTAAAAAATGTTATTGGCTAAATTGTGCTTCCTAAAATGGGAACAACGGTCACTTTTTTATTGAATTATTCTGTTATACATGAGAAAAAAAAATCTTTAGAAAATTCTATCACATAAATATATTCTAATGCAACTGGTAATTGGACAATGAAATGTCTTTAATTTCAGTTGTTTTATTACTGTGTTCTGTAAAGGAACTAAAAAACAATTAACTTTGCTTCATAAATAACTCAAAATAGACCAGAGATTTCTACTGCAGTTCTAATAAAGCAAGTGGAGATTTATCATAGTATTATGCCCAAAAGATAAATATTCTTTCATTATTAGTTAGTGTGTAGTTGTGAAGAAATAGGTTTTGAAATGCAGTTAGTATTGATTCGTGCAGGTGGTTTTATTGAGATCCATTATATGAAGCCTGTAGTGTTTCCCAGAAACCACTGCCTTTTCAAATCATCTTACAGTTCAATCACAGTTTATTGGAAGCTCAAATTGATTGTTTAAACTGAGCAAATATAACACACTCATTTGATTTGGGCATTTCTGTAGTGAGTTTCTTGAAGGTTCAGGGAGTAATCTTTTCAGGGTTCTGAATGTTTGCTTTTCACATTGGTGGTGGTTGCTGCATTCATAATGCTGGTTTGATAGCATTTTAGATCAATTCTACTTTGAGTTACAGCTTCCCATACTGAAACGTATGTACTTAGTATTTAAATTGCAACCCTTACTCAAAGATGGTAACAACTACAGGAGAGATAAATTAGCTGACAAAATGTGTAGTGTAATCTGTGCCCATATTTTAATTCTTAGGTGCATGAATATTAGTTATCAGTAGCTGAATATTTTGTCAACCACTGAACAGTGACGTATACAGTAGTTCCATACCAGCCATAAGGCATAGTGCAGCCAATAAACTGTTACAGTGTCCAAAGGTTAAACTTTTAAAATGTATATGCTGTTTTTTTTTTAATTTGTTGGTAATCTGGGAAAGAAAGCAGACCTTCTTATAATGGTCTGCATGACATGTCCAACTCACCATTGTAGTTTCAGCTATTGAACCAAAGCTGTTGATAAATATGTTGCAGGTAACATTAACAGGAGGACCTGAAAGTTGAACAATAAATAACACATTTATGTTTTTCATAATACACAAGAAAAAGTGCCAGTGGCATCACAACACTTACCATTGTAGTCTCTGTGACAGATCCAAAACTGTTGATAAAAATATTGCAAGTAACGTTTACTGGAGGACCTGTGGAATGCAATGAGAATGTTGCAAGATGTGTTGGAGAAAAGTGACATTTGCATTTGAACTGCAATATCAGATATATACACTATACAGTATAGTATAGCAAGAGATGCTTTTATACATTTAATTAAAATTCAATAATGGTATTTTGGCTAAACAGCATTAATTTCTGAATAGTCCTGTATGAATATTTCTCCTTTTTTCAAGGTAGGTCCACACCATTTGAGTACTGCAATTAAGGACTTTCTCTTTAAAAAAACACTAAATCAAACAACAGTGTATGTAACATATAAAATCCTGTTATTTTACGTGCTTTGTTCCTTCTCAAAATTGAAAACTTGCAAACAACTTTACATTAAATGATCAAATTTCTTATTACTTGATAACTTGATAACTAAAGTTCAGGAAAATATGTTGATAGATTTGAGAGTTGCTGAAAATGTTTAGTTTCTCATGTATATATTGTATAATTATAGATACATAGGGACTAGAACATTAATTGAAAAGTTAATATTTTTGGTTTTTTTTATTTAATCAACACTGACTCACAGCATTTATAGCAATGCTTACCGAATGCCAAATAATGTCTCAGAATAACCGTTGCACTGATGCAATGAAATGGCTGAATAAAATGAAGTGGCCAATGAAAATGAATCATAATATAATCCAAGCTGTACAGTATAAATAATAAGAGGTCAAATGTACAGTACATACAGGAATCCTGCAATTTCCCTCATGGGATTTATAAAGTATCTATCTAAAAAAATATTTGTATCTAAACATTAAACCTTTCACCTGCATTCTTTTTGCCTGTTTTCAACTAGTTGAGACCTTTTATTTATGGATTGAAAGCCAAATTGCCAAAACATCTCTGGAGACTTAGATCTAGTCTCTAGGTAATGTACAAGCTATTCTGAAAAGTCACACCTTCCATAAAATCATATTTTCTGATCAATCTGTGTAATCCCTGCCAGAGGAGCATTTACAGAATACTAACTACAATGGTGTGAATACATCTGATGCCTGGATTTTCTAGACATTAATTGAGATCAATGTCTTAAAAATGTCTGTAAATCTTTCTGTTATTTTGTTTATTTTTCCTGTCTTATCAGGGTATGGATAAATTTGAAGTGCATTGTATTTGCTTCAGTTTTGTCAAGTCTTTTATGAGTGGCTGTGTATTACCCTCTGTTATGCAGTATCTATTGGTTTTTACCCTATACAGTAGTAGAATACCATTCAGGCCCTGAAGAGTTTATCTTAGATGCTTCTAATACCTATATCACAGTTTCATCTAAGCTAATATTATTTAATACAGAAGTGTGTCTTTCCTTGGCCTGAGGCATGTTATTGATTTCTTCCTTAGAAAACGTGAGTCAAATATTAATTTACCATAATACATCAGCCATTTCCCTTTTCTTGTCTTGAAGTTTCCCATCTTTATTGGTGAAATGCTTTACTTCATATTTTATTGTTCTTCTGGTGTTGTAATATTGAAGAAAAAGATTTTATTGATTTTAGCTGCCACTACAATCTTATTCTTTACTTCTCTCTTGGCCTTTCTAATATTGCTTTTTACCCATGCTTGCAGTTCATTATATTCCTTTTCTTTAACTGGATTCTGCATTTTTTTTTACGGATGTCTAACTTATTATAATTAGATTCATACCTGGGATGTAATGAAAGATTTTTTGGAGAGATGAAAGTCAAGTAGAGAAATAAAAATATAGTTTTCAGTAATATTAAAATGCTTATAGTTTTTGATCTCCGAGATTTGTTTGCATTAGTTCAATATTCTTTTGAAGACAACACTGTCATCAAAAACAACACTGATCTTTTTTTAAAAAAATACAAAATAATTATAAAGTGAAATTTCCTGTGCAGTTCTGATGAAATATAAGGAAGTATACAGTAAAGGAAACATTCAGTTTAACATAATATAAAATTCTTGCTACAGTCTTAAGTTTTGAAGTTGTATCACTCCATTTCATGAACACTGATTGAATGTCCATCACAATCAAAATTAACAGAAATAAAGCACTGTGCTGCTGGAAAATGTTTGTTAAGATGTGTTTGATTCACATTTTTATTATAGTCTTTTTTTATCAACATTTTATGCTATTTAAACTAATTTACTAGAATTTGGGTCCACATTTCTATTTAATGCGAAAAGAAAACAGTGTAAAACAGAATGTCTGTACAATGTACCGTCGAATATAGGTCATTCTCCAAAGCTGCAGTGATTGCTTCAGTTCTTACAATTGAGTGGCTCCTTGTACTCTCCACACAGAGAGCCCTTTATCTCCTGTAAGAAGGTAAGACCAAGACCAGGACTTCTATCGACTTCACTGGCTTTTTTTGTAAGAGGCTGGATGTTCACAAAATGCAAAATAAATTCCTTCATAAAAAAGTGATGTACATATGTGAATATGAAATGTACTGATTATTTCAGTTTTAGCTTTTCACTTATTTTCACTAGTGAAAGTACAACGGCAAATAAAAAAACTAAATCTAATAGGATCTCAGTTTAAAATACTGTACAAAACTCAAAAATATACTTGAAGCACCAACTTCCAAATATTTTGCCACGTCAAGGGATGGAACATATTGCAAGATTCAAACTATTCTGAAAAGGAGGTAACGGTAACCCTGGTTCAAACACCATTTGCCTTCATCTTAACTTGATATTTCAACCATCCTGTAAATACTGGACGTACATTTTTTTGATATCATAATCTCATAAATACTTTTTATGATTTGATTATGTTTGACAATACACATCTTATTCATGGATTTTAAAATCTTCATGGCAAAAAATCTAAAAAAAACATTTGAGTTTATTTGATAGATTTAGTTTCCTGAAGGATGTCACACTTTTATAAGTCTCTGTGTATTTTCACACACTAGAAAAAATAAATAGGTGGTACAACTTACTGTATCATGACCATAAAAATTGTAGGAAAACAGACTTTGGCCTTTTTCATTGCTGCGGGCAAGATTTGATCAGAAACATTTAAGACATTAATTGTGCTTACAAGCCTACAGTAATGGGAAGGACAGTGATTTCATCTTTTCATTTGCTCTTATTAGCAATATTATGGCAATTGCTAAAGTATTAATTGTGCTGGCAAATCCTGTCCTAATTTTCTCTTTAGTATTCTAGTACCTGATTTTTCCTCAAATGCATGAGTGCAGAAAGAAAACTATAACAGTCATCAGTAATCCAGCCTTTAAGTGAACAGATTCTTCTTGGATTACAGTTACCAGGATTTATATTAGTGACCAACAGGGCAGAAAATCCACTTGTGTAAAGTTCACCTTTCATTTTCACTTTTTCTTCCATACGCAGTTGACAATTATTTGGTCTATGAATTGATCAAATTGCCTTCTTTCTTCTTTATACACCATTATTCCCAGGCTACTTCACCTCTGACTGTTCATGACAAAAACTGCGTAATTTGATTCTGCAGGTCCTCCAAGGAGTATTTCAGTAACAATATCTCACCTGTGAATGGGCAATGTGTGTTACTTTCTCTGGGTTTTGCCTAAAAGATCTCTCAGTATGAATAAACCATTTGAATAACTGAAGAAAGACAGAACAGTGAAAGACATCACATGATTCCTTCAGGCACTGTGCTAAATTTCACCCTTCTGAGAACACCAAGTGATCCCAAAGTACTAAACATAGGATTCTTGTCTCAAGCTTAGTCACGTAACCTTATCTGATCATAAAGGAATGTTACTCAGTGTTTCAGGCTTATATCAGTATCAAAGTCCCTGTGAAGACACCGTGTTTCATCCTACTGTAAATGGCTGAATGAAAAAAAATGCTTTTTGGGAGGTTTTTCATTTTATCTTACCGATGGTGAATCTTCTAGGCAAACCAACACAAGAGGTTACAACTAATAGTAAGCAGAAAAGAAACATAAATACGACATTTTGAAAAATAAAACATGCAAACAAATCAGAAAATTAATTAATTGGACGATAGAATGAGCTGTAGTAAGAAAGTCTTGATCATTGAATATTGCTTTTAGTTAGAAAATCCAAAATAACTGAAGCATAAATGATATCAAGAAAGAGAGCATCAGTGAATGCACTTGTCTTGTCTATCTCATACTGCTCTAGGAAGCAGTCAGGTCTTTATCTTAGGTGAAATGAATATTCTTTGAAAGAAAAAACAGTGAAGGGAAACAGTTTCACTACACTGCCATTGACACAGCCAGGATACCTACAAAATCATCAGAGATCCCTGTGCTTCTGTTAATTTTTTTATGAACTAGAGCTGAGTAACATTTTCATTTTGAGAAACGTAATAAGGAGGCTTTGTATAGAGGGACTAAATTAACAAAATACATCTATCTTATGAAACCAAAGGAAAAAAATAGTTTTTACAAGTGTCTTCACAGTAAAATTGTTTCTCTTACTAGTGTTATTAATGTTCCTCAAGGAAAATTTGTTTAATTTCAATATTATCAAATTAAAGATGCTGAACTCCAGGTTAAAAAAAATATGAAGTTTCTTAATGTACATTCCTAGCTGAATCAAAGATTCATTTTTATTCACAACAGATGCTTTACAATTAAATTTAAAGGTGTTGAAATCACGACGTAATTGTGTGGTAATAATCAATTAACCCAGTAGGACATGTCTGTCACTCTCTTGCAATTATGGCTTTTTTTTATAATCATTTTGAATATAATGATTGCTGAACAATTAAAATTATATTCCTTACCTCTCAAACCTTTGTAATTGCATCACAATATATCCCTTGTCCATAGTGTATATATGCAAAGAATAGAGAATTCCCTAGCCGTTCCCTGTTGGTAATGCACCATTAATATCAAAATGTCAATTTCCTCAAGGCTAAGGCTAAGCTTTGTTGATCAGGCTGACTCCCACATCGCATATGCACAGTGTTATCGTCACAGGGGTCAGTAGGCTGGAAGAGTGCCTTTGCTATTCCTTTAACTCATCAGGCCTTGCTGTCTGATTGCATTACTTGTTTCAGAATGTTTAACAGTTTTGTATTCTACTCCATTGTGCTCACAACAGTGGCTTCAGTTTCAACCCCAACAATTTGTCTAGTAGACAACAGGACATGAGAGACCACAAAAGACAAATTAAACTCACATTGTTATTTAAAATTAATAACTTTGGCACTTTCACTGAAAACGTTATATCAGCTTATTAGTTCTATGAACACTTGTAAACTTGTTTGTTAAAAAATGCTCATTCCACTTTATTATAATTTGAATAGTTCAGTATACATGATTTCTCAGAAAGTATAAATTTATTCCTTCACTTGCTAGAATAATAGCAGATAGAGATAATGAAAAGGATCAAATGAAACCCTAAATCTAAAAGATTTGAGAAAAAAAATAAAACAAATTTACTAATTAAAACCTTCCATGACTAGATTAATTCTCAGTTCCCAAGAGACAATACCCTTTAGAAAACTACATCCATTAGTATTTCAGTAGCTTGGTCAAATTCTAATAATGATGAAACAAGTCAGGCTGAGCTCATTCTGGCTGAGAAAATGACAGAGCTGGCAGAAGATCAACATTGTCACACACCCCCAGAGTTGTGAGGAATAAACCAGGGTGGCAGCTGTAAGGGTGAAGCTGGAGTGGAGGAAGGGGGGGTAGAACAGATGTGCAGGGCTGTGGGAAGCCAGGGATCGTTTATACTGTATATAAGGGTGTGGAAATGTGACATTAGAATTTGACCTCCTCTCGATCTTGTGTTAAATAAACACCATTAAATGTGACATTCTCAGGTTCACAAAAAGGTTAGAAAAACTGCACATGTAATGAAATGTGTCAAATCGCCTGTTCAGGTAATAAGTCTAGTTGCTGGCCTAAATGAAATTTGACAACAGCAGGCAATATCTGTTTTCATTATCAAGACGTCATCAAAGCTGTGTACATTGAATGTTGCAGTATAATTTGAAGAAGGCAAAAGGAAATGCCCTGGTTATGTACCAGCGTCTCTGTGGTGTATATTTCTTGTCCTATCAGATGGTCAGATATTAAATTCTGAAGGCATTGGAAACCTCTTTGACAATGGCTGTAACGAGACAAGAACGATTGTCTCTCTTGTCTAACATGATTAATAGACAACTTTTTATCAAAGTTTGTGGGCAAGAATTAATCACTAATGAGTCATTTAGCAGTGATGCATACAGTATATAACTGTCATTGTTCTACTTGTGATTTGGGATGGCTAAGTATACCTATGATTTCTGCCTATTTTGTGGCACTTAAAATTACTGACAAAAAATAATGGCTGTACAAAATATTTTCCATATAAGTAAATTAGAGATTTCATAATTTTCAGTGTTAAGATTATAGTGACATTATTTCTTGGTTATTGACATTTTTTTGGAATTGATTTGAATATTTATAAAAAGTTTGCGAAGATAACAAAGGTTATCTTCCTGAAGACTACACTGATATTGCCTAATTTATTTTCTTGATAACCAATGCAGATTCTGGACACACTATGCAATTATAATTAAATTTTCAACAGTGAAGAGTAACAGAATTGAATTTAATAATGCATTACATTTAATCTAATATCATATCAGTATTTGTTTAAAACATGACTATTTTCTTGCATTTAGTTGCATCTTGCAACTAAAAAAACATATTTTTTTAGTTACCTTTAAAGTTTGGTCGTATTCTTGCATCATAACCTGAAGTTCTACCCATTAATTTGTCCAAAAAATCAG
The DNA here is from genome assembly GCF_055471065.1 of Atractosteus spatula. Classification (NCBI taxonomy): domain Eukaryota; kingdom Metazoa; phylum Chordata; class Actinopteri; order Semionotiformes; family Lepisosteidae; genus Atractosteus; species Atractosteus spatula. Next base: position 51,596,171 of record NC_142709.1, read on the forward strand.
AAGGAGACATGGCTGAGGAGGAGCTTTTTCCTGATGGTCTTGAATCATGCTCCTTAGCAACTGCCACTCTGAAGAGAAAGGAAAAACAAGACAGGATTTTATCATTTTCTTACCTTAAGTATGTACTCTTAATATTTATGAAGCTGGATTATAAGATTTCTGAGACTCAGGTCATATATTCTTACACTTGGCTAGTATTTGAAATTTAATAATTAAGAACATGGATATCTGATGAGTGGTACTAATAAAGCAGAGCTTAGTTAGATGTTTGAAATTACCATGAATAAAAAAAACACTGAGATAAGTAAATCAATAACAGTCAACAGATTGCAATGTCAAGAGATCCTTTTGTGTCATGTCTGTGTAGTCCTGTGGAAACCACACAGAAGCACTCTCATCATAAACATTACATAAGAAATAAGGTCTGGAGATCACTGATGTTACTGTCCTATTGTATGGAACCTTCAAATCTCTCTCTTGTAAGTGTGAGAGTTCTGGCCACACTGAGTTTCTTTCAATCATCATCATGTATAACACTCCAACAAGTTGTATTCTTAATAAATGACACCGGCTCCTCCTAAAGACAGCAGGGCAGCTGCCTAGCTGATGCTTAAATGGATTCAGGACTGTGGTAGCAGAATGTTCCCCTACATCCAGTTAATATATTTAATTCTCCTTTGATTTCAATGAACCTCTACAAATGGCTGAAGGGAAAGACTTCACAAATCCCAGCACACACCTTCTTGTACAACTGGATGGATGTTAGAAATTAAATACTAGTTGGGCTTGCAGTTTGAGCCTACTTTGTCCATATTCTTGGTTCCTACAAACTACCCATTATATATAGTAAGTATTTGTAATGGAGATAAACACGATATACATGTGTAAATGTGCAAAGGAACAAGTAATAGGTTTATTCAATGCTGAAAAAAAGAAAGAAAACTAAACGTTTCGGCTGCAGAGCCTTCTTCGAGTGTTTATATACAGTATATACTGTATCATATACAGTTCTAATACTGCTTAATGATAATAATAATAATAATAATAATAATAATAATAATAAACTTTATTTTATATAGCGCCTTTAAAGGTGGCTTCTCAAAGCGCTTTACAGGATGACAACAACAATAAATAAGAAGAATACACAAAATAAAACACAATTAAATAGGTAGAGGAGACCATGGATGGTGGTACTAAGAAAAGCAGAGGGGTGAAGAATGGAACCAGTTAAGTAAAGGCTTTTCTGAAGAAGAGGGTTTTGAGTCTGGATTTGAAGGAGTTTAGAGAAGGTGACTCTCTGATATCCTTGGGGAGAGAGTTCCAGAGCTTGGGGGCATAACAGGAGAAGGCCCTGTCACCCACACAATGTAGTCGGGCTTGGGGGACAGTAAGGAGAGCAGAATTAGAAGAGCAAAGGTTGCGAGGTGGGGAGTAGGGCGATAATAGTTCAGACAGGTACTGAAGTGCCAAGCCATGCAGAGCCTTATAGGTGAGCATGAGGATTTTAAAGTCTACACGGAATTTGACCAGAAGCCAGTGCAAGGACTCCCAGATAGGAGTAATGTGAACACTTGCACTAGACCTGGTCAGGATTCTGGCTGCTGAATTTTGGACATACTGCAGTTTGTTCAGAGTAGATTTAGATACCCCAGCGAGTAGAGCATTACAGTAGTCAATTCGAGAGAACACAAATGTGTTGATCAGCTTTTCAGCCACAGTTAATGATAGCATAGGGCGTAGTCTAGCGATATTTCTAAGGTGAAAAAAAGATGTTTTGACAGTATGCTGCACATGTGGGTCGAATGTTAAGCCAGAATCGAATATATCCCCAAGGTTTTTCAATTTTGATTGAAGCTCAAGTACAGAACCATCTACAGATAGGGTTACAGGACTGGCTTTACTAAGTTGATGGGGGGTGCGAATAAGCATGACTTCAGTCTTGTCGCAGTTAAGATGAAGGAAGTTTTGAGTCATCCAAATTTTTATGTCAGAGATGCAATAAGAATAAAGACAGCCACATCAGTGTCAGGTTTGGTATGGATGTATATTTGAGTATTGTCAGCGTAAAAATGAAAGCTGAGGCCGTGTGATCTTAAAAGCTGACCAAGTGGGAACATGTAAATGCTGAAGAGCAAGGGGCCCAGTATTGAGCCCTGAGGAACACCAGACTTAACAAGACCAATTTCAGACCTGTACCCATTAAGAGAGACAAAGTGACAGCGATCAGTGAGGTAAGATTTGAACCATTTGAGAGCAGTGTCAGAAACTCCAGAAAGTAAGATGTTATGGTCAACAGTGTCAAAAGCAGCACTGAGATGAAGAAGGATGAGACTCACATTTAAAATGAAAGTGCTACAAAAAAGGATTTATTTTGTGTGTTCCAAATCTCTATCATTCACTCACTTTGACATGTTGTGTTCCTCTTGATCAGAGACTCTAGCATAATGTAAAGATCAGAAGAAACAAAAATTCATATGGTGACCTAAATCAGGTGCTTTGACAACAAAATGATCAGACATCCTTTATGATATGCAGAAAAAAGCATTATTACTCTCTTCTGTTGCACACAATAGATAAATCAATCTGTATTCCTGGAAGAAAATATACAGTATATCTTTCAGTGTCTCCATTTGTTCTTTAATACTTAAGACTATTCTGATTGTGAGGCAACTCAAGGTGTTGCTACAACTACATCAACATACAAAAGGGAATCTACAGTACATCCAGTGCAAATCATGTTACAGCACAGTAAACATCATGCTGGCATGGGAAAATTATGATTTTAAAGGCTTTTCAAAATTTATAAGGGAAATATTTTGCAACATTTGTTTTTCATTTGACATCTTTGGGTTCTGTTATGGGTTTAAAATGACAATAAATAATTAAAACTAATTAGAACTAATTAATGTATTGTACTATATTAAGTATGACTAAAACATATTAGGTATGACAAAAAAAGCACTAAATTATTTTAGCTCATATATGACTTTATTTCCCGTATGTAATAAATTTTGCGTATAATTAAATTGCTCCGTGTAAGAACTGCTAAAGCAAAGCAGCGCTTTAACATCGACATTCTTTCACTATAGTAAACTCCTGATGGACTCAACACTCAGCTCCATTCGTATTTTAATCGCCTTACAAACAATGCTGTCAGAAAGACTTTCATCCGGAATGTACCTAGGTGCATAAGAGAGTCAATTAAATCAATCAAACTAAATCAGAAATCAAACTAAATGCAAACTGCATGCCAGAAGGCGCAAGCTAATTGACCGTGTATTCGGTAGGAAACGATGATATCGTTTCCTACCTTAAAAAGGTCGTGTGTTTCTCTGTTACGACAAACAGCTAATGCATTTTATAACAAAGCGCTTTACCATTGCTGCCAGCTGTGTACATCGATTCCAAACGCATTTCCAAAATTATTGTTAACCGACTCATTGAGAATAAAACGTTTAGACATCCTGGATTGTTTGAATAAACATAAAAACAATTTCGGCTGCATCTAAGAGAAGCGAGCTCTCCCGTAAACCTGTACAAACAACGTTTCCTTAAGCCAGTGCCAGAAAGCACTGAGCTTGTCCAAAAAGCTCCTTATAAACACCCATACGTATGTATACGTATGTATCGCTTTTATGTGATATCAAGTTATCCCGCACAGGTGTCCGTATTATGAATCAAGAAAACCAACGCAAAACAGAAATCATTTTGCACGTAGAATTTCGTGCCTAAAGGTACGCTGCTGTGCGACACAAAGGAATATAAATCTAAACTTCCGAACAGACTACTTTAAGATCAACATACCTGAAGTTGTTGGTCTCTAAGAAACATGCAAATAAGGTCGTCAGGATTTTGACAAGCGGACGATTCATTCCTCTTGATTTCTGTGATTGTTTGCACACTTCTCTGAATTATTCCATTGGAGAATGTTGATCAAACGCAAGATCCACAAGCCAAAATTGCTTTCTTTAAAATCAAAAGGCAGTAAGACTTTTTTGTGAGCGGCAAATAATGAGCAGGAAATAATATGCCAGTCCTTAGAATCATAGTTCTGTTTAGAGGAAGACTGATACCCACGTAAAGTATGGGGAGAAAAAAATATGTACACACACATGAATTGAGAGAACTGAATTCTCTCCTCCAAAAGGATTTTTAGCACATGGTGAATGCAATTGATCATTTAACTGAAGAAATATAAATAATTAGCCATCAGCTTTTTTCCACTCAAGTAGCATTATTATTTTTTGGAAAAAAAAATCAAAAGATGGAGTGTAAAGCCCAAGAATCTTTGTTTCAAAAGATGATCATCTACTGCTGGAATGAGCGACGTGCGCTCAGCTCCGCTGATTAATTTCAGCACTTGGACAGCTCCGGCTTTTTTGGTCCACGCAGGCGCAAAGACACTGGTGCCGACGACGTGAGCCGATTTTTAATATGGAAATATAAAACTGCCATAAGCCGTTACTCCAACTACAAATTCAGTTTTCCACTTTTTTTCGACTATAAAACGGAAGTTATTGTGTTAAAAAATCCAGCTGTACCTGGTACAAAAAACGGTCAGAATGATATAAAACACTTCAGTACTTCTGTAACTCACTACCTTTAATACATGAAAAGCAACAGAGATCTTAACAGAGATGTTAATCGAGGGACATCTTTTGTCCAGTATCATGCTTGCAAGAATGTATAATAATTTATATTCTGGAGAAAGAAAAGTTTTAAACTACCTCTAAAATAACGTAAGCTAGTTGCCTGTTTTAGCAAAGTATTAATTGTTGCAAATTTGAATACAGTACGTGCACGTACTGTATCATGAAAACATCATGATTTTGCGATAAAAATTAAACAACATAGTATATTATTATTATCCGGTTTCCCAAACCATATTCGTTGAAAGACAATATTCCAAAGTAGTCTGCGTGCTTCCAAGTAGTTTTGCTTCTCTGTTAACAGCTTACGCCTTCCATATGTACAAGTTTTTTGTCTATTGCATAGAAGATTAAGTTGAATAAGAGCAGAGCCCTTAAGATTTTCAGCTGAACAAAAGTTGAGCAACAGTTTTGCACTTCACCCAGAGATTTAACTGCACTTCATCACATTTACTGTAAATACATACTATAAGAAGTTTGGAATCTGGCAAGGGAAAAACCCAACATAAATTCTGCATATAAAATTTACAATATAAATCTGAATGTACTGTAAATGACACATTTAAAAAGTAATTTTAATTTTAATTATTGTGGATTCACAAAATTCTAATCGTGAGATAGAATCTCTGTAAATATTTATTTACACATATTATAAATGATTAAATATGTTAGTGGTATATATAAGATGTGTATCATAAAACTGAAAGCAATATCTAGAATTAATTTATAGTATGTCCCTGAAATGTTACTAAGAGTTTTTTTTTCTATTTTGGGATTTAATTTATATAAACAAAGAAAATAATTGTGAGATATCTTTAGTAGTGTGACTGCTTCTCCAGTTGCCCTGGAAACAGGCATACTAACCACATCATTGAGCACACTGAACACTTACACCCTAAAGGAAAGCCTGGGATGACTGTGAGTCTGACAGCACAATACTACTTCAATTGAGAAGAGCTGCCACTTGACATAACAGGGTAGTAAACATACCCTGATGCTGCATTGAAATTCTTTAGCAGCAGACCTGTGATTATTCTTTAAAGAACCGAAAAGAGGGCTTTATTATACTAGGTATATATTCATATGAATTGAATGTATTCATATGAATTGTATGTACACATATGCACATATAAGCAAAGACACATATACATAAAGATGTTAGTAAAGAGAAAATATACAGTTAGCAAATTGTATATCTACGCAAAGCTTTGCAAGTTTCAGACATCTTAAACACGTTTTTGTTCTAAAAACTTTAAACAATTTCATGAAAGCCTCCCCTAATATTTTGTGTTATCATCTGTATATACTGTATATCGTATAGTGTGCAAAGTTTGACTGGTATTAAAATGGCTCCGTTTGGGTGAAAAAATACTATTCTGTTTTTAGTTTACAACATGATCACATCTCATGGTAAACTATATATGAGCTGCCAGTATGAAACATTGGGCCAGTCAATCAAGTCTAATACAGTCATAATCATAATTACCTCATCATAAACATCATGTGTTTTTCTCCTCACGTCCATAAAGTTTAAAAACTCAGCATCTAATATTTCAATAGAAGGTCACTGCAGAATTATCTATATTACATAAAGAAGAAAAGAGAAAAATTAAAAGAGCAGGAAAATGCAGAACTCTCTTTTGCAGATTATAAGTATACATATCCAGTCAGGCAGGAGTCAAGTAGAATCCTGAGCCACCTTGTATTGTATGAATGTCCTAACAACCCCTCCTCCACTGTCCTCATACTTCATCAAATTGCACGCAAAGGCATTTCTTTCAAAACGTAGCAGGGTTTTATACAGTAGATGGTTGTGATGTATTTTGTCCTTTAAGAAACCTTTATTGTAAAATTTACTTTAATTACCAATTGTATTGCCTCATCTAGTAATGAGTCAACTAAGAATTAAAAACATTTGTTCTGAAAAAAGATAAACATCTTAATAAAAGGCCTTTTTTTTGCTCAAATAAAGACTTTAGGTGATTGCAAGAAACAAATCAAAATTCAGAGTTTATTTTCATCCTCTCTATGCTGTGAACATCTGCAGAAATCTGCAATACACGTTTTCTTTTTCATACATGTACATGTTAATTTAATCAGAGTCAGGTCAATTGAGAACAAATCTACGTTTCCAATGGCAACCTGGAGGGTACTTTGTTTGTACCTATTGAAGCTCTCTGAGGGAAGTACCTTATTCAAATGTGTTGCTCACCAGCTTTGAGACTCTGTCCTTTTAGTTTGGAGTCCAAAGGCTCTACTCCACATTAAACGTTTTCTGAATGTGTTACAGCTATAAACAAACGCTAGTTGTATTATCCCAGGGTGTTCCAGTAAATTGTATTAACCTCATCATTTCTTTGTACATGAAAGTGAAAAATTTCACTCATTTATAAGCTCAGCAAAAATAAATGAAATTTTAGGTTTGCAGAATTCTGGAGGGACTAATTATACTGCAAAGCTGCAATAAGCATCTGTTCAGGTACAACAACAAAAAAACTGAACTGCTTAATGGCAGAACTCTTCCTCTTAATCTGTACTGTAAAGTAGCTTGCTAAGTGTGTACAGTATGTACAGTATTGCCTTGGAGTCGTGGTAGCTCAGACGGCAAGGGTGTCTAGTAATATGCCTTTATGGCCTGGAAAGGGACCTACTTACTTACAGTATTGCCTCTGAAGGCATGCATTTTCAATTACTGTAATTCAAGTTAAAATTGCCTGGTTTAAGAATAATAATCTTTTAAGTACACAGATTATATTTAAATTGTTTCCCCAGAAGGGATCTTTTTCCCTCAAAACAAAATTTAATTCAAGCTTTCTACAACACTGGACTGTCCTGGTGCTGAAGTGTGGGGACATGGAAATGGAGCAGGCCCTGTAGCCCATGGCTGTACTACTGATTTCATTTTCACTGTGCAGTGCTTTCAGCATGCACTTTCTTAAAGAAAAGGAGCAAAGGATCCACTTGTGCCCTATCATTGTATCTGTAAGGTAATTTACGCTCTGGTTATTCTGTTAAGCAAAATGAAATTCATTTTTTTAAGCTTCTGAGCAATATTGCTGTTAAATCATATAATGTGTAAGAAACCATCTTTAGGCCAATTTTAAGACGTTATTCCCATTGTTTCAGCTATAAGTGTCAATGGATATTATTCTTTTGAATCTATGAGTTAAGTACTCATTTTACCTTGCCAATATCAGTGAAGCACACAAAATTATGGTCCAATAAGTATAACTCCTCTCAAAAATAGCATTAAATGTTGCTAAAGTTTTTTTTTTGGGCTTCAAATCTGAGAAGAAAAAGAGTCCCTAATACATACACAATTGTTTATTTATACTTGCTGGTTTCTTCAATGTGTATAAGAATTTTTTTCTCCAGTGCTTTAAAGACGAATTTGTGCTGTCAGTGTCAAAAGTCAGGAAAGAGATGCAGGACAGACAAGGTTTTGTGAATCATTTTTATTGTAATCAAAGCCTGATTACCAGAATTGTAGATTGAGCAGTATTACCATTGTAGTACTACTGTATTAAATTGTATTTATTCTTTTCCACTTTTCTACTACTTATCCAAACTCTTCCCTTTATATAGGTGTTATACACTTAATTGCTGTTCCAAATACGTTTCCATAGTGCTGTTTTTCCTTGTGTCTCCTCAAAGCAACCCCATTTTGAGCATTCTAACATTATCTGTAGTCTTCATATTGCTTCCCTGTAGTATATAGTAGACAAAAATGATTTGTATTCTTTAACACCAAAGTCTTTTTCATAAGCCTTTCTGCATGCAATGCCCTGTACTTGTCTTCATTAAATGTCATCTGCCAGGTGTTTGTCAAATCCTGAATTTTCATCTTAGTCTCTTCTAATTCCATTTTTGGCTTCTGCACTGCTTGTTAATCCTTCTACTTTGGTATCATCTACAAATTTGATTCTTTACTGACGTTACCAGAATCTAAATCATTGATCTAAATTAGGAAGAGCAATAGTCCCAACACAAACTGTTTCCCTGAATCCTTCCACTAAATAACAGCACCACAGTTTTAGTATTTATCCCTTAGCAATACCCTTTGTTTACTGTCTGTGAAATAGTTCTTAATCCAGGTATTATCTATGATTTGTCTTTGAATGCCTACAGCCTACATTTTGATCATTTAATCTTTCAAGAGAAATGTAATCAAAAGCTTCTGAAATTCTAAATATGGTATATCACACATTGAGTAAATATTAATTTTTATTATTGCTTGTTCAAAGAAGCCTAATTTAAGCAAGACCTGCTTTTCTAAATCCAAGCTGACAAAGTTCTAGAATCTTACTGCCATACAGATGAACACCTAGTTATTTCTAATAATTGTTTCCAGTGAGCCAAGGAAGCAGATAGTAGCAGTATCAGAATCCAAGAGCACACAGCATGGACACAAGCGTTCATCCCAGCTAATTAGGGTTGTCTGGTCTGGAGCTGAGTCCTGGATCAGGCCAGACAAGCAGTAAGAAGCATCAGACAGAGAGGTCCCGCCTGGGTATGTGAGCCACAAAACACTTTACAGGAGACATCATAATGAAACAGGTTAGAAAAACTCAAGTTCCGATGGATCTAGTAAACAAAATTAAAAATAAACCAGAGACAGATTATAGTGCAACAACTAAAACTATTGATTGAAACTATTGTAACGCAACGGGGTTCAGGTGGGTGCCCTTGCCGCATTAGGTCGGCCCCGCACCGACGGGAGCTCGAACCCGGGACTCCCGTGTCACTCAACAGGAAACCAAGCCCGGTGAGCTAAAGAGAGATCTCTCCACAGCCCAGTGGCTGTAGTCCTGCTATCACAGGGAAGGGCGGTGACGTCACCTGCTCTGGTAAGCCGGCTCTTACACAGTACCTGTCGGCCGTAAGCGTTACACTATTAATTGGAAAAGAGCTCATTAAATAAAAAACAGCAGCAGTCTAGATGCATCAGCATATTCTCATAACTAATAGCTATTTATTGAATATACTGTATGTGGTTTTGCCCCCAATATCTCTATCACTTCTTCATAAAAATATGAGAAGGTTTAGAATTTAAAGTTTTAAAATTAAAGTAAAACTCTACTATATTTGCTGCTCTTCCCTTGTTGTAGGTGGGAAAAAAAACCTTAAGATACCTCATTATTTTAAGGTGACATTGAATCAATGGACTGACCAATATGTCAGAGGCCCTGAAATATATATTTGCAGATATTTGTGAGAGGACCAGACAAAGAAACATTCTTCCTGATCCCAGTGGGGATGCTTAGAAGCTGTCACATTCAACTATGACCCCAGATCAATTTTGTTTTTCCTCTTAACAAAAGCATTTTAATCTTGAAAATGGCTGTATTTTGACATTGAGTAATTCCTCACGTGATGCTACATAAAGACATGATAAATTGCCAGACATGTCTCACTCCTGCTAGGTATAGCTGAGCTTGGCTGTCTGTGATACACAGAAAGCCTTTTATCAACCTTCTACATCCAATGAAATGCACATAATGCAGGCTACACACAGTATACACTTTTATTTTTGCTTTTGTTGTCCAAAATTGGTAACACTTCATGCAACTGATTCATGAATTCTCCAATTCAATTTTTATTTTTTAACAAAAGAAGCAGAACTTGACATGTCTTATTTTGTGCTGTGTCATGGCAGTTTACTTTTGGCCCAGAGGAAGTAGAGAAAGAGAAAGCAGTCACATGCATTTGTCTATATTTGCACTGTCTGTAAACTGACTTCTTTATCGAGTACAGGATAGTGGGGGAACCAGAGCTCTCCCTTGACCCCCCCCAGGGAAACCCACATAAACATAGAGAATATATACAAACTCCATACAGACTGCCCAGACACTATTCATATTAATCTATAGCTAACAGTACATTAATATATAGTAGATGCCCTACTGAGAAGGGATTTCTTCAACAATACCCATCCAACACATTTTTCTTTATAATTTAGACCTTTATTTATTCTGTCGGATCTCCATATATATGATTGTTCGGCCTTTCCCGGCTTCATTTTCAGTACCTCTTGGCTGGGTCAGCCTTCTCATTTACTTACAATTCAACTGCAACTTCATCCACAACAAAGCAGTCTCCAAAAATGAGGCATTTACCTTCACCTTTTGTCCCATTACCCTAGTTAAATATTCTCTCAAAGGAAAGGTTTACTTGAATATAATACACTGTTATTCTATTTAGAAAAACATACAGTCTAAAACTGGGATTAATGGATTAACTAGGTATTAATGGATATTCATGATTTAAATTGTAAGATTATTCATGGTATTTTTTTTAATAGCTGAATGCTTCCTATTGTAACACATCAGGGAATCGACCACTGAGGGTCCCATTGGTAATTGCTGCTGCACCAGGAGGATTGTTATTGGAAAAACATATTTGCATGCATGTAATGTGCCTGTGGGTTGAGTGGGGGCTGCTCAGTGAGTTCTGTGGAAGTGCGTGGAGAGAATGAGAATTCCCCAGCTGCCGGGACATGAGCATTTATTCACCCCAGAGAGCTGTGAGAGAGCTGCCGATCCTTGTAGAATCCTGAAGCAGCAAAAGAGTCTGAAGGCTGGGAGACACCACTGTTCACAGTGAGCAATTGCTGTGCCAGACTCCCACTGCGAGACTGGAAAAGCTGCTACTTGCTGTGTGTTGCTTGCTAAAACACTGTATTACAAAACCAGGCGTGCTGTCTGTGTTAAAACACACTCTGCACACTGGCATTGACCTCTAAATCTAGCTGACATCTGCTACATCCTGATTTCTGTACTACTTCATCCCTTGTAACAGTTGTTCTCACTGGAGTTTCTAGGTTATGACCTATAGACCCCAAACTCACAAGGCTTAAAATAATAATGTCTTGTGTTCATTTAGATCTTGAACTGTTGACCCAATTATAAGAATTCAATTAAGAAAAAATAAACTAAATTACTAAAGAAATCTTTTTCAGAAAGAAGATGTCATCACTTTAGTCTGAAACAACAATTAATAGGATGTCTGAAACTTTACTGCCCATGTATATTTCTGCAACTGCTTTTCTGTTACTAATTCAGTTTTAATGAATATATACAGTATTTTACAAAACAAAAAAGCAATTGCTTGGTGACATTTCACATTCACTGTTTTATGCTATTATCAAAAACACTAATTTGCTTCATGCCTGTTTAAGCTTATCCTCTAGCTTAAGAAAAATTGTGCAAATGTGTGAAATATTCTCAGAATTTATAGCCTTTCCTCTGTGTCTCTTTACATATAATCCTAGCTCTAGGACAGCTAGTATCAGCGAAAACGCTGTTCCAAGCATTTACATTTTTAAACTGTGGTTTAATTACACAGATATATTCAATTAACAAATTTCTTCTTGTTATGTAGAAATAGGCTATTAAGGGATTTGAGCCTTTCTTGTCATACATTGGATAACATGTACAACAAGAACATCCTTCTCCCCCAATGCAATCGTTTAGAATATCATTACCATCAGACCATCATTAATATCATTACAAGTCTATCACAGATTTTTGTTAACTTCATGCTTACCTGCAGTTAATACTAAAATTATGCTCACTCTTACCTTAATTATACTGTACAATATGTGTTTCTTTGAAGTTTGAAATTTGGATCAAAGGAAATGTCTGCATAATATAAAAAACTTAATTCACAGTGGGTAGTTAAGCACCTTATTTTCCTTGAAAATGATTAAAACAAAATCATATCTTTAGCCTTTAACTTGATGCTTTCTGTTTGCTTGTGAAGGACTACTTACATTGACTCATCTGTCTGTTGGCTATGTTAGACATTCAAGAGATATTGCCTAGGCATTGCAGCACTGAAGGAATGTCTCCAGCACCTTGAGGTTTCTCTGATATGTCGTCCACATTTCAGTTCTGTAGAAAAGTGTGGGAATTGAAAATTTCTGAGAGACTGTTAGCTTGGATTCAGATCAGAATAAGATTAATATGAACTTTCTCGGGTAATTAAAAACTGTACATGAATCTTTGAAACAAAGGAGGACTTGTTGCTCATGGCTGCTGTTTAAGAGTGACTTCTCAAATAAGCCCATCCCTTGATTTACAAATGTAACTCATTCCTAGAAATGGTTCAGAACAGTGAAAATTCATAAATCAAAAATGAAGCTACCATTATTTAAATGTAAAACCTTTTGTTCTGATCCGAGGTTTAGAAATCACCCAATACTATTTTTGTTGCCTACCAGAGTCACAGTAAGAACACGACTGCTTGTTTTTTTATATTTAATTACCCTATTTCCCTTTGTACGATAGCTAACATGATACACAGACAAGATAAAACATGTCAGGATTCTATTGACACAGACACTGAGAGAAACTATGTTTTTGGATATTGTAGTGGAAGGTCACACTTTTAAGGTGGCTTCTTCCATTCAGCTATGAAGGACATGCCTTCATTGCACCTCTTCAGAACTTCAAAGAATAGATATGAAAGGGCACGCTTTATTATGTTTGTAAATTGAGGGATGGTTAACAGTAAAATTCTACAAGTTTTTCAGTTTCCCATGAATCTCAATTGCTGGAGTTGGAGACTGCTCATTGGAGCTTCTTAATGGAGAACCTTAGTCTTCTGAGTGTAAAGCACTAATCTCACTTTCTTACATGCCTCAGTAAAGATTTGTGCAATTGCCTGAAGATCTGCTTCCAAGCATACAGTACATTACAGCATTGTTGCCATTCTGGAGCTCAGTGACTGAAGTGAGGACAGACTTCTTTCTGGTTCAGGGTCAGCTGAGGTTAAAGACCTTATTTTCATGTTGAGCGCTTAGCTCTGTTCCAGCTGGGTGCTTGCTGGTGGTCGAAAGGTGAGGGATATTGCTCAGGGATAGAAAGGAATACTGGTATGAAATACTGAAAACAGTTTTGAGGCAATGGTGGAGCCATGCTTGCCTACTGACCTAATTACAAAGGGTCTTGTGAAGGATCCACTATTAAGAATCGCTCCAGGTGAATGTATCATATTGTAACGCAACAGGGGTTCAGGTGGGCGCCCTTGCCTTCTGCCTACACAGGTCAGCCCCGCTCCGTGCGGGACGCGAACCCGGGTCTCCAGCGTTACTCAACAGGGACCCAGCTTGTTGAGCTAAAGAGAGATCTCCCTACAGCCCAGTGGATGTAGTCCTGCTATTACAGGGAAGGGCGGTGACATCACCACTCTGGTAAGCCAGCTCTTACACACCACTGATGGCCGTAAGCATTACACTCTCCCTTGCTTAACTCGCTGTCCTCAGCGAAGGGCTATCCCATCCCACTCTGACACCAATGTAACACAACAGTGGTTCAGGTGGGCACCCTTGCCTTCTGCCTACACAGGTCGGCCCCGCTCCGTGCATGACGCGAACCCGGGCCTCCAGCATCACTCAACAGGGACCCAGCTTGTTGAGCTAAAGAGAGATCTCCCTACAGCCCCAGGCTGTAGTCCTGCTATTACAGGGAAGGGTGGTGACTTCACCGCTCTGGTAAGCCGGCTCTTACACACCACTGATGGCCGTATGCGTTACAATATCATCTGGAGACATTTAGCTTTCTTGTTCAAACTAGTAATTGCCATATCTCAGCAAGTGTTTAGTGATACATTTGAGTTAAATTATTTTTTAAATAAAATTATTGACCAGATTTTTTCATTGTAATAATTTTTGACAAAGATCAATTCTATCAAATTCAAATTGCAAGAAAAAGTTTCAAATGATGCTCAAAAATATGTTTGAAAGTTCAAGTATATGTTATTTGCCAAAATTCCATGTGAAGCAAACTAATTGTGGGAAATATCAAAAGAATTGCACTTTTACTAGAAAAATGTAACATGCCAATATCAATGAATGCCAAATGAAAAAATAGGGACTGTTTTTCTCAAGCTTAGAAAACTATCTAAGGCTTAAGAGACATTCCTGAAACAGCTTTGAATTTATCCAGGGATCCCCTCAAAAGGATGTTTTGTGCATGGTTGCCAGTGCAGCTAAAAAGCTAGCATGGCACATTTACTCTTTACAATAACTGGCTCCTTCTCCACAGAGGACATTCAAAAAGAGCTGGATGAAAGGCATGAAAAAGCACCAAAGCTACAGGCAAACACAAAGGGTTGAAAAAAGCTATTTCATATTTGAGACAGTTTCAAGGATGTATTTGCCAAGAAATCAATGCACCTCCCAATGACCTTGTTTAAAACAAGTGGGTGTGAAGCTCAGTGGGTTTTCAGGGGCTGTGTTAACCTTCTGTCTCAGCCCTAAACTGCAGCGTACAGTGTTCAAACCCTCATTCCCCCTCTCTCCAGCGGAACTCAAACATGTGCCGCTTCTGGCCAAACACTTGCCTCACAGATTCTTTGGCTGTTCAAAAAACTTTTCACCCAGTAAAAATATAATAATAATAATTGCTTACACTTATATAGAGCTTTTCTGGACACTCCACTCAAAGCGCTTTACAGGTAATGGGGACTCCCCTCCACCACAACCAATGTGCAGCATCCACCTGGATGATGCAACAGCAGCCACAGTGCGCCAGAACGCTCACCACACATCAGCTATCAGTGGGGAGGAGAGCAGAGTAATGAAGCCAATTCATAGATTGGGATTATAAGGAGGCCATGACTGGTAAGGGCCAATGGGAAATTTGTAAGGACGCCGGGGTTACACCCCTACTCTTTTCGAGAAACGCCCTTTCACGCCCTGTGAAAATATTCACAGCAGGAGATAGCTGCCCAGTGGTGTATGGTCTAAAAAGAACTTGACCTTGTCTTCAATAGAGCACACAAGGAAAACAGGCTTGGTGAAAGGCTCCAGTGATTTCTGAGGTCAGATCAAATAACACCATCGATCCAATGACTATAGACTAGTGTGTGGTTAAAGTCAGAGTTAGAAACACATCAAAACTGATTAAAAAAAACTGGGTCCTGTGTTTGCTTTCTGACCTGCAGAGTTTGTGTGTTCCCCACATGTTCATATGGGTTTCCTCTGGGTGCTCCATTTTCCTCCCACGGTCCTAAAGCATACTGATAGATTAACTGGCTTATAGAACAATTGGCTCTAGGTGTAAGTGTACTGTATGTGTGTGTGTGCATGTCAGTTTCTGTGTCTGTGTGTGTGCCTAGCGATGAACTGGTGTCCCGGCCAGGGTGTATCCTGGCTTGTGCCGGCTTGTTCCGGCTCCCCCAAAAACCTAAATTGGAAGAAGAAGACAAGACATGGATGGATGTTTCAGTTTGGTAAGTATCAGTTTCATGTCCATCTCTGAAAGATTCACCCTCGCTTTATCCTTCCTTTGAAGCACAACGCATGTATAAATGGGGAGTGTCTTTATAATTTATTTCTGACAGACATTTGGGTGTTTACTAATAATTGTGGAGGTTGACGTATTTAGAATAGTGAATGGTGAATAATGCATACTAATCTAATGAAATGAAACTAATCTAAAAAGAATCTTCTATGGAAAATCTTTATCAAAAGAATTCAGAAAATATACCACAATTTGTAACAATAATATTCTTAAAAACATGTTATAAACATAACACTACACAAGATATATACTGTACGTCAGTCAGTTCTAGAGTCCTGCATCTTATAGACATACAGTAGCACATTCCAGAATTTCATCCTTAAAAGGTAAACACAACAAAACAGACTGAAGAATCTTGGCCATAAGAAAAGAAGCTAAATAAGGGGGTAATAAACTCAATCACAACCAGGACTAAATCTCTCTAAATAGATGCTCAAAAAGGAATGGGAAGAAATGTCCTTGTTCTAACAAAGCATCACTAAAAATAAGGGATATGTTTTGAGCAGGAAAAAAAAGAAATCAGAATTTCCAGATAAATACGACTTTCTTATATAATACAGCTCAGTGTCTGGTGCTCTTTCAGCATCCAGATTACCTGGACCCTATCTGGCTTTGAGTCTGATTGGAAGCTGGAGGTCTCTTATGGCACAGCTTCTGATGATGACCCTTCTTTCCTCCTGTTCTTGCTTCTGTGTCTATTCCTATATTTACAGTATGCTTATGCTATGGCCCGTCCCTAAGGAAACTAGATTAATAGCCCCACAAGGAACGGTCTGTTCTCTGTTGAATATTTATCCTTTAATATGGCAGTAAAGTTAATTAACCTGAATAAATTATTTGGAATGCCCTTTGATCTGAATTCTGTGTTTGTTTTGATTATGTATAGAAAAATCTCTTAAAAGTACATTTAAATGAGTTTTACTTCTCAGTGCATAATGCATTTCAATGCATTTTAATTTGTTTTTGCTTGTTTCGTGTCAAAGCACACTGCATTACCATGACATTACAGTTACATTATACTCAACAATTTTATACATAATTATTATACACTATATATTGTACATTATCTCTAATTTAAACTCCTTCTATGGTAACCGAAAGTTTGAATTAAACTTATCATTTCTTGATTATAATACACCAAAAAAGAACAATTGCCTTCATTCCACTTTGCAGATAGTACTTCACAGGGTGGGAATTATATCTTGGCATTAGGGGGAGCTCACCCCTGGTTGGGGATGGACGCAACACGTGTGAAAGAGATTTCTTCAAAAACTCATCAAAACCCACGTTACTAAGGCTCCCTCTCAGACAACTGTAAATTGATTCCACGTCTGTGCCATCCGTATTTTAGAGACCCCCTAAAATTTCGCAAATGGTCTCTTGAGGGGAGCTCATGCCTTATTCAGGGGAGCTAAGCTCCCCTAGCTCCCCTGTAATTCGCACCATGGTACAGTACATCACTAATACTGTAGCATCACTTTATTGAAAAGCAATGTAAGAGCGTTATCTATTTTATATTTTAATGATATTCTGCTTTTTCTCATGTATTGTCAATCCTAAATTGCATATCAATATCACTTATGACATTAATCATTATAACTTGATAATTCCAACCTGGGCTTTGCACAGATAAGTGGACATCTAGACAAAGATAATAATTTCAGCATTCCTCTGGGTTTCAATTTGATTTTCAGGAGTTGTTTTTTCTATTATTTTCAATATTAATTTAATACAACAAATATATATATATACTAGGTGAACAACCCATCAGGAACATTGGGTTTTTTCAAAAATAACTTCTTCTTGGCAAGAATAATCTAACCAATGCATGAAGTAACTGCTGTTTCACATTCTGTTGACCCTTGTGGAAGGCACAAAGGTAAACAATAATTGGTCTTGCTGTATAATACCTGCCATTAAATGCACAATACAGAAATGAAATGCTAATGTTTATACTTCATTTGACTATCTCAAACAAAGATGCAGTTGTAATATGACATTAAAAAATTAGAAACAGTAATCATGGGATATCTGGGTCATTTTGATTCATAGCATTACTTCAGAATAAGTAACATGAGCTGAAAAAGCAGAATAAACCACCAAGATGACTCAGAAAGCCCAAGCACAAAGAATGCAGCTTGTCCTTCAGAATTATTTATTGAGAAGCAGCACAACTTATAGTATGTTTTTAATTGACAACCGAATCATGGTCTTCAAAATACAGATCAGGCCTCTCTTGTGTGTGTGTCAGCACCAGTCAGTATGAATTGTGAGGATTAATAAAAACCAAGGCTTTGCCAGCATCTCTGAAGGGAATGCACATCAAACCTATCTTATTTGTCAAGTACTGTAGTTATTAAGCTTGTGTCTAAACATTGAATCGCGACTTGCATTCCACTCCAGCAGATTGGTTTTAAAATGTAACATCTGTATTTTCTCAGAAACACTGTCAAACAGAGTAGGTTTTTTTATGTAGCTAATCTAATATTCTGATGTGAATACAAAATTTTCCCCCAGAAATGAAATTTATTCTTCTTAACTTTGAGAACAATTCTATTTCATTAGCTCTGTATAAGGCTTTCCACAGAACATACCTAAGGAGTGGAGAGTTAATTTTTTTTTGTTCAGAAGAAATAGCAGATTCTGACAGAATGAGTTTATTAATGAGTAGAGGAGAAAGGGATATTTGTATAAAGAGGCACAAACAAATGTGTAAAATACTTCTATAAATAGAAAATTCTATGTCTTTTGATGTGACATCAATCACTGTTAATCAAATGTTGAACAGCAATGTTGCCTGATTTATTAGGTTATTGTGTTTGACCGAAAAGTCTAATTATATGATGGAGTATACAGTAGTTGCAACACATGCCTCAGATCAATTATTTAGACCAGGGTACTTCAAACAAAACCAGAGGTAAAGTAATTACACTTGAGGGACACCAGCACTAATTGTTGACACTGCAGTTTTTGGCCTTGCATTCTTTTACCCAGGCCTTTCATTTAATCCTATTGAGACGAGATCAGAAGATGAGATCTGAGGTCAGACAGCTGCAATAAGAATTTTGGTTCTGTGTACAGTATGTCATTAAGAGTTTATAATGGTTTAAATAGAGCAAGAACCTAAAAGCCACATGTAAGGCCAACACCGACAAAAAAAACACTTACAGTAAATACCTATTTGAAAATTGTTTGCAACACCCGTACTAGACAATGACTATCAAATTGTTCATATTGTAGCAGAAAAGGGTACACACAGGTTGAGCTAGGCAAGAACGAGTACCAATGTACCTCTAAGTAAAGGAACAAGTAAAGGTTTATTCCATGTGTCACACCCAAAGAAGTGTGTTTCTTTCTTCTCTTTTCAGCATGGAATAAATCTTTACTTGTTTCCTTGTAGCCTACACATGCTGACGCATCTACTTACTTGAAGTATCTCCAAGTACAGTATACTTGTTTAGAGGTTCGAGTGGGAAGCTGTGTCAGCATACAGTACATTAGCGCAAAGGATCACGTGTACAGTAGGTTAATTCCTTGCTGAAAGATAGAAGGAAGAAAGAAGATGTTCAGTAGTAGCAGCTTCATTGGGAAGAGCTCTTCAAAGATTGCAGGGAAGAAGTCACTGACCTCCACAAGATGGGGATGTCTATAAAAGAATCTACACAAACCTGCCTCTTTTCACTGTAGTGTCCATTTTAAGAGAGTCTGCTGGTACAGTTGCCACCTTCCTAGAAAGGGGGTGCAAGAATATCTTGCCGCAGGATAGGCTGTGAAACTAGTGGTTCGGGAGTCTACTGTAAATTTAAGGCAACACATCTTCAACACACTCTGGCATCCTAGGGACATAAAGTGTCAAATTACTATTCAGAATCACCTGCATGAATGTGGCATTCATCGCTGCACTGCAAATTTGTCGCAGTACCAGAAGAAGAAATTTGCCAAACGTTTAAATGACAATTAAAGGAATGTATTGTGGTCAGATGAAATGAAAATATAGTTATTTGAACATGCTCACCAGTGGTATGCTTGGTGTAAAAAAGCTATTTTAAAAACATAGTGAATTTTGAGAGAACATCCTTGACCATGATATGATGGTTGGTCTCCTGTGTTTTGGAGATGTTATTTTGCACCTATGTGTCCAGGAGCCCTTGTCAATGCGGGGAAACTCATTAACTTCAACATCTACCAGGACCTTTTGGACAGAACCCAGGGTCGTTCCTCAAAAACCTCATGCTTGTCTGAAAAAGGACATTCGATCATGATTATAATCCAGCGCTAACATACAAATTAACAAAACAATGGTTAACTGTAGCAAAAAATAAATCTCCAGACCTCAGTCCAATTGAATATTTTTCATTATAGGTCAAGAAGAAAACCAAAGGGTCTGAAGCATGTAAAGCAATTTTTGGAAAAATGTTCAGAAATGTTCTCTGAACTGCCATGTGAATGTCATAGCACAATACAGGAGATGTCTAATCCTAATCCTGCCAGAGTATTCACAAACTATTATAGGGGAACTGCAGTCCCAATTTCTCAGACCAGTTATTAAATTCCGGTAACAAAATAAATTAATTGACATTATAGAAAAAATGTACAAATTTGTGAACTTTATAGTACTGATAGTACTGTACGTCACCATGCTGTCACAAACTCACATTCGTGTTCCCACGAATAGCAAAGTGATGTGATCCTTCTTGCTCACTAGTCACCGTAATGGCTAATGTAATGTGATGTACGAGTGAATAAGTACAGGTTGTGCAGCAGACATTTTATCCCAGAAATGTTCCAACATGAGTTAACAAGTAAGTAGTAGTTGTCAGCAAAACCATCTTGAAATTAAAAGTAATATTGTATTGGATTAAAAGAGATGTATTCACAAGTCTGCTTGTTTACAGTGTAATAAGACCACGCATGTCACCATAAGTTTTGTTGCCAGTTTCTGAATCACAGTACGTGGCGCTGCGCATACCTGGAAATTTTGTCAATTTTGTGATGCAAATTGGAGGTTACAAGTTACTGTGTTCATTTGACTTTTATTGTGGTTTGAAATGCACTCATCAATGCTGAATCTTTCTAACCCTGAAATATAAAAATAGCATAGCAGTTTCCCTTTAACTACTGTACAAAGGTATGACTAAATGACCTTTTTTTTATTTTGGACTAAGATGACTTTGCTCTGTGAAATGCTGGTATCATTACTGTATAACACATTTTTAGATATTTTTAAGCAAGAGGCATGATATAATCTATACATCCTTGTTGTGTGATGTTTATTTTTCCTATTTCATCAGGGGTTTGCATATATTTGGAGGGCACTATATTTTTTCCATTCACAACTGATTTGCAACGTGCTGCTGTACAAAACCCATTACTGAATGTCATTGTAAACTGAACACCTCCCTCAAAGCAGCTCAGGAAGGCAAACAATCTACAGCACATAAACTCCTCCCCCAGCCTGCCCGTGCAAAATTGCAAGCTGAAAGTTAGGAAGTCGTGTGGGTCACTTCAAAGACGCAGGTATATTGACGGATGAAAGGAAGATGCTTGCGGCAGGAAAGGTGACAAAAGATGATTTATGACAAAGCAGCAAAGTTTAAAATTAATTGTTTCAAGTTGAACAAAGAAAAAAATACACAAAGGAAATCAATTAAACTTCCAGTCTTAGATCAGACCCACATATATCACTTGTGCAGAAAATATTGGACAAAAGAGTCAAAAGAGAACCCACATCCAAAATAAACTGAGGTGAATCATAAACCTACTGTATATTATTGGCAGTGGTGGACAACCGAAGCCTTCCGTTCTAGAATTTTACGGAACCTTCATGTCACAGGCTTGTGCCGGTTTTGCACAGTCCTGTTTTGACACTGTTGGCAATAGCTTGTTATGGCATTTTTAAAACATATCAGGGTAAAGATGGAATGTTTCATGCCCATGTGGAATAGACTTTATGTGACAAGTCTGGAGAAAAAGTGAAATGGACAATACAAAACGTGCAGGATAATCTACCACATCTGATAAGCAAATAAAGCAATAAACGCAAACACAGCTGATGTTTTTTGGTGATTGGTTTCAAATAAACAATTAAGCATTTAGGGAATAAATTCTTCTGATATTCTTTTTTAAGTTAATAAGTTAATCAAAGTCAATGAAAGGTCACAGGCCCAAGGGATTCTAGATACATAGTTTCTTTGCATTAATTAGGTAGGTTAATGAAAACACTAATTATTATAAATATATTACAGTATTTATTCACTTTTTATGATGCATTTATCGTGTATTATGCAGTTTTTAAATTTATGATTAAAGAGTGACAAAAAAAAGTTGCTTAGAGAAGATTAAATTTAAACTTCTTCCTCCTTCATAGGACTTACAGTTTTAGGAAATGGCATCAATGGAATCATTGCTGAACTTGGATTGTATACAAGATAGGTGGAAAGCACCAGGAAGGCATTCAATTCACAAAATGGACTTAGGTAAAAAATTCTTAATTTTAATTATTTGAATACTAATAGTTTCCATATAAGGAGAGCACTGAAGTCAGAAGATTAAGTGCAAGCTGTATGGTATTATTGTTACATACTTCATCTAAAGTATTGGTAAAAAAAGCACATTATTTTTTCTTCTTTATGTTTCATTGTGGAAAATGTTCCCTCATTAGAGTCCTACCATGAAAGCTGATAATCAGAACTACCAGTGACAGAAATCAATATGCACTGGTTGTGAGGCTGAATATACAGAAAATAAATAGTTTTTTTCACATCATTATTTTGTTAGACTAATGGACTAGTTCATGTTGTTACAAGACCCATTTACAATGCCCACCAGATTTATTTATACTCGTAATGAAATAGAAACAAAAAGCTTCATGTTACAAAAACATTTATGGATTAAATAATGTGTCCTGCTGAAAACAAAATAAATGTCAAACTACAAGTTTAATGGTATTGAACAGCACAAAGACCACATTTGTCCTAAATAATGAAATC
Source organism: Atractosteus spatula (assembly GCF_055471065.1). Taxonomy (NCBI): domain Eukaryota; kingdom Metazoa; phylum Chordata; class Actinopteri; order Semionotiformes; family Lepisosteidae; genus Atractosteus; species Atractosteus spatula. The sequence goes on from NC_142709.1 coordinate 51,619,115, forward strand.
CAGAAAACTCAAGCATTATTTATTTTTACAAAACTAAAGAAAGACAATGGAGAATGGGGTAATGATGTTGTTCTGGTGTACATGAACTTCTGGCAAGTCTAGATGCAGTAGGTAAAAAACCACCAGAAGTATTTTATTTGGCGAATGGATTTTCAAATTGATTCTATAAAGTCATTTAAACACAACAGAATATTACAGTTTATTTTACTGAAACAAGCTTTTGAAAGCAGGATGAAGTCTCCCCTGGATTTATTGCAGTGGAATAATGTCACTTATGGGGTGTGTAATAATGTCACTACAGCCGTGTTGTTATTCCAGCACAGCACACACCTGACATTTCAGATTCCTTTATTTCTTGATTTGGCTTATTCCTTTAGCTAAAGCCTCACAAAGTCACTAAGGAATATGGCCAAGGCACCGTCTGAACAATATGATCAAATAAAGACAGGGATTACAATGCAAATGCCTGAAAAGCAAACTGAAACAAAAGGATAAGCGGCATAATCGTCAATCTGAGACTGCGCAGCCAAGGAAGAGTTTAAGAAAAGATGACCGTGACATGTTCTTCAGACTGTCAAACAGCACATAGTGATAGAAATATTGTAGCTCAACAGCAGAGACAGGGAAACTGTATAATATACAAGTGCGGTATGAATAAATCATGATTAGGAACATTAGATTTAAAGTGCTACATAGCATTTTGGAACAGTTCTAGGTTAGCATTTAAGATTCAAACATTTCAATATAACTGGATAGCCTCCTGTTACTGAGTTTCAACAGAGGGTATTTACTGAAAATGTCTCATGTAAACAGTGTTGCATGGTCATTTTGTGAGGGAAATCAAACACTGGAAATAAAGTCTTATACTTGAGTTATTTACCTGAGAGTATAATAGTGTAAATGTATACCTACTGTATGAGTTATTTTTTGTGAATGGATCTAAATTGTACTGAGGATTCCTGAGACACACAAGCACTAAACATACCTGTTTGAAGGATCTGATGAAAACCTGCAGTTCAGGTGTCATTGATCTGTGTCTGTGCTACTTGTCTCTAACTGACTGTGACCAGCATTTCACTGGAGAGGCTTCACAACTTGCCATGTCGAGTATTCTTGGTCTCACCCGCCCAAACCAGTTTTTCATTGCATGTAACCAACCTTTTTTAAGGGAGGATCTTTCAATCCTGCACATTTCAAGAGCATAGGTCTTGCATCAGTTAAAATAAAAGTGAATATGTACCTCTTTTAAGCAGTCTTGATCTTTTCTCACATCTTCAGTGATCATCACCTGGCCAGGTGCGGTGAGATTTGTAGCCTAGAGCTCATCGATCCTCATGTCAGGGCTGCTCAAGACCTGTGATCTTAGCTGGAGACATAGAGTAAGTGCTGCCCTGGAGCACTCAGGGAGGTACAGTAAGATAAACTAACTAAAGTCATTTTGGCCCACAATACCACATGATTGCCAATCTGAGCATTGTCCTTCAGGGAATTTAATGTGTCAATAGTCATAGCCTCTTATTCTAAGGCTATGAACACAAGACACAATTGAGAAGAGAAATGCTCTCCAGACTAAAACAGGGATACAGTAGCTCTGTCATTCACATGAGGTTTCAGTTTACAACTTAAACATACTGTATTTGGTGCGTTAAAGATATCACACTTGTTTTAATCAATGGACTGCTTGCTTGGATTAATTGTATGTGTAAGCATGAGACTCATTGCTTTTTTAACTCTGGCATAGCCTTTATTCATTTGTTTTGAATCCATTGTCTTTAGAGAAAGCAGCTGTTTATTTCACATTTGGAGCTCTATTTGTATTTACACTATTATCACAGTCCATAATTTATCAATTTATATAACAGCGATATCTTTAAGGTGGCACTATTGAATCTCCAATATTGTTTAATCCAGCATGAAATCACATAATTCCTTGCTGGCAAAGATCCCAAAGTGTTTCACATACAGGAGGTGACCAATTTCATCCACCCCTGAAGTGTAGTTTTGAAGTACTATGGAAACGGGGGGAAAGGTGCAAGAGAAAAATTAAAGAACATTTTGTGCAGGTGATTAAACGCCCTTTTTGCATTTTTAATAATGTTCATCCAGCTCTGACAGAGTTTAAAATATTTCATCTGGCAATTACTGTTGAAAGCAGCAGAACAATTCATTTTTTTTATAAGAAATCCTTAATCCGGTTAGAGTCTAGTAATGTTATCATATTATTTTTTTTTTTATCTTGGGAACTAAACAGTTTACATGTCCTTGACAGAGGAAGTAGATTATTGCAACACCAGTTGCATTTTAAGTGTGCTCAGTCAGATACACTTAATGAAAGTAAAAACAATTCATTCTGTAACTGTACACAGTATATTCAGACCTTTAAGGCAATGTCAATATAATAAAATGAAGGCAATATACAGTATTTTATTTTTACCTACTGTACCAAGTCATCTTTTAAAAAACTCCATTAGGCATCTCTGAGGTTTGTGGAATAAAACAATTATCCTGAATGAACCTGACATTTAGTTCGATTCACCTTTTAAAACTTAATTCAATGCAACTAACCAAATATTTATAATATTTTAAACTACAATATTTAAAATAAACACATTCAGCGGAAATTTTACCACGGCACGGAATTACCTTATTCTTTCACTGAGGAATGAAAACCCTTCTACTGTATGGAATAGTACAGTATAAATGGTTTTAGCCAGTGAAAGGTGGTACTTATTAACTATAAACTCTATTACTCTTACTACTAGTCAGTAAAATGCTGACCAAAACCTAACCCGCACACACACTCTAAAAGTGCAAGAAATAATTGCTCCACAGGTCTCCACCACAGTATAGCATTAAGTATTTTGTAGTTACTACTCATGCCATACTGATTTTCCTAAGCTCCCAAGTGCTGCATCAAATTATGACTTAAATACATAATCATTCCTCTAAATGGAAGCAGATTTGTCCTAAAATCTGTACTGAATTCAGTCCGCAACAAATTAAAAAATGCTTCTTGTATTCAAACAGGATTAATAATTAGCAATTTTCCATATTTGCTATAGTATGCTTGTTAATTACATGTGCTTGGTTTTTTGCAACAAGGAAACGTGAATGCAGTATCTATGCTGTAAACTGCAATTATATTAGTCTTGCCACTCTAATGCAATCGTTGTTAATTATATTTACTCAACTGTTTGTCCTCACATAATTTAAATTTATTTCAGATTAGTCTCAGCAGGGGAATGCTACCATATCAAATGCTTATAATTGCATGGCTATTGTAATTGCCTTGTGATTTTCTCATAACCTAAATCCCAGGAGGGCACTTCTTTATTAAGATTTAATATTCTGCAGAGCAGAGAAAATATTACAATTAACCTTTAAAAATATTTTTGAAAAGTACTCAGGTAATTTTCTTCAGCTTCACTTTTGGACTCACCACACTGATACTGTAGCTCAAAGTAAAATGATAGCTTTAATTGATTAATAAATTATTGTACAACATAATTAACACAACTAGAATATAACAGTGGGCTCTTGAAGACTTCAAAGACAGATTTATTGTGAATACTCGAGTGCTGTAAATTGAAGGGGTAAGAAAAAAGACAAAAAGTCAAATTCACTGACTAACATGTACTAATTGTGTTTTCTGTCAAGTGTTTATTTTAATATTTCTTTAATTTATTTGAAAAAAATAAATAAAAGAAGACCACTGAATTCAAACTGATGATCTTCTAGTTTCTTCTAGTTGAAAACACTGGTAACACTGGTAACACTGTATTTGATTCTTGCTGCTTAGTGGCTTCATCAACCTTTCATAACTGCTACACAATAATCATATGCATAACACTATTAAGACATGCAAATGACACAATGTGCACAGACATCAGACACAGACACACACACACGCTCTCGCCAGGGCTAGTTTTCCCAGAGGCCAATTCACCTGCCAGCATGTCTCTGTACTGTTGGAGGAAACCGGAGCACCTGGAGGAAACCCATGCGCACAGGGGAGAACATACAAACTCCACAGAGCTAGCAACCCAGGAATTAATCCCAGGACCCAAGAACTGCAAGGCAGCAATGCTAACCACTGCACACCATTCCACCCTCCAGACAGACATCTGAGCCCAAATCGAATTCCAGTTCCTGGAGCTGTGAGGTAACTGCATTAACTGCAACAGTACTGTGCCGCCCCCCTAAATATCACAGGAGAGAAATTCTATGAATGTTTTTTTTCCTTAATAACAATTTGTATTTATGAACTAATTATGGGCAGTACCATACATACAGTACACATGAGCTGTGCCATATGACATTTAAAGTTATGTGTTGCAAAATCATCGCAGTCTATGAATAATGCTTGTTAATAATGCAGTCTATAATTAATACTTGTTAATAGCCTGCCTCTATTTTTTATTGATACTCAATAATATATTTATTAATAATCGATTAAATACGTAACATTAGAAATTTCTTGGCCAGCACCTTATTACAATAGCATTTCAATGAAAAGTCACATCAGGTCCTATAGCACTGCATTTTATGGAAATAGCCACAGGCATAACCAATAATAAGGATGTAATACACATTTCTTTACCACAAAGACCCCAGAACCTTTCAGGCATATGTCCCACTGTGATACCAATACATTGAATACAGTGCAGCATAGTTTTATGCCAGACTCCTGGGACCTAGACTGAACTGACTGCCGCACTTTTCCATCGGTTTCAAGACACATGCTGGACAATGACTTCACAGTCTTCTATCTAGTTAAACACTCCAGGTTAATTCCTGCTCAACCATCACAGATCTTGTTCTTTCTTTTTTAAGTGTAAAATTGCCTTTATTTGTAGAAAAAATAATAAACATGTAGACCATTATAAATGTTTTTTTTACAAAAAAATTATGTCTGTCTTAAAGGTGTTATTTTATTTAACAACTTCTTTTGCTAGTTTTAGTTTTTGAAGGGAGTGTTGTGTCTTTTGATCTCAGTGTGACATATATTAGTCAATAATTGTTGGACAATATTTCTCATGTAATACAAAAGATGTTCTGGTATATATCAGAATAATGGCTTTAAACTCTGCATTTGTGGGCAGTTTTTCAAAATGATTAGACATCATGCTGTAGTTTTCACAATCCTCCTGTGGCAATCTGCCCCTGGATAATGAATACTGCAAGAAATCAATTCCAAAATGAAGCTGCATAATAGCTCTCTATGTACAAGTGTTTCCAGATTGTAGCAATGTGATACAATTAAAGAAACAGGACCAATTATCTACATTCTTACTTGTATGTAACACATTCTGTTCATGTATAAAACATGTATGAAACAGTAGCTGAAAAGTTTTATGCTGAGCCTTCATTTAGAAGCAACATGTCTATGATTGAAAATGATTTTAAGATAAAGTAACAGGACAGCAAAGCCAATGGACAATCAATCAATCAAATCGCATTTTTAAGATGTTATGCCTTTGTTGTGAATTCCTTTTAATGCTGAGTTATGCAGAAATTACATATCCCTACATGGGAGCATAGGTGAGGGGCTCATTGATGGAAGAAGTTGCTCAAGTCATTTTTGTAACCATAATAACATATCTAATCTATTGAAGGTGCTGAGGATGTCTCTTCAGTAATTTGCCCCAAAGACTTACAAGGGGAACTGACTTCCCAAGGTTCAAAGACCCATAATCGGTCTCATAAGAACATGAGAAAGGTACATAACAGACACCTGTTCTTGGTTTTAAAAGTCTCAGCAAAAAAGTGATGCAAAGGATAATATACAGTATATTTCTATTGGCCCTTTTACTAGGAACCAAAAAGGTCTGATGAGTCTTGTATTTGTAATCAGTATGTTTTAAATAGTAGTTAAAAAAATGCACTACTACTGTTTAATAAACACAGTTTGCAGCATTTAAGGCAACTGTGTCTATGTCTTTTATTCAACAGATCATATGTGCTTATGGCTTATTTTAAAATTATTTTTCAGGTATGCAGGAATGATTTCTGCTATTTAGAGTACAGTGTGCTGTAAACGTGAGGCTGCATCAGAAGGCTTCTGCACATGGAATTGATCCTGTGTGACTTGGGTACACTGTCATTAAGAACAGATTCACCGGAAAGGTTCATGACCCTTCCCATTTGCTTTATCTGCAGCAGTCGATATTGATTTCGGCATATTCAAGGTACATCATTTCATTTAGTGTTACACAATTTAAAAAAAAAAGCTTTTCAATGGCCACTGTCTGTTCCAAATAAAGGATCAATGACAACTGTAACAAAAGAAAATAAAACACATTCTGTATTTAACTTTTGGTATGTGTATTTCTGTCACATTCTTATACCAAACTGCATGAAATTTCCAATAAAGGTTGCACTTCTCTAATTAATCTACAGTAATAAACCAAATTGTTCAATTCTTTTATTCTATACTGTTTTACCAAGATTTCTTTAGCCACACCCAGTGAATTCACAGTTTGACATAATAAGACAATTTCACAGCCCGAAGAGCAGACAAAACTCCTGCAGACAGAAATTTTTGCCGGAAAATGAAATCCAGAAACTCAGCACAGATCGTCAGGCTTACGCCACAGACAAATACAAGTCATTACAAAGATGGGAAATTCCATAAATAAACATAAGTTTGTTCTGTCTAAATCCTCAAACAACAAAATACTATACCATCTCTTTCAGTTGAGGAAACGTCACTCTGGAAGTGACCTGAACAAAGATCATTGTCTGCCTTTAATCAAAAGATCCTCATTTGACTAAACAATTGTGAAATACTGCTGTTCTAAAGCCTTACAGGCGTAATGCTTATGAGTCACTATATTGTGAGAAGAATACTACATTCTAACATGTTACTGAAAATAAAATACTGCTGGCAGGCACTTATTCAAACCTGGGTGTGTTGTGGGATGAAGTACACTGAGAAACCATGAGAATCTGGGTGTGTCAGTAGCTGTACATGACATCAGTCTGGGTTTGAGATGAGGTATTTAATTGTATCGCTGTGGTCTGTATGGTCTTGATATCCACTAAATCAGCTACTATTAGGGTATGTTATGTCACGCCCCTGAGAACTCACCGCCCTTAAGCAACTCCTTCACATTCCAGTGCAGTTTCCAATTAACTAATCAGACACACCTTCTTCCACCTGCCTACTTAAACCAGCCTGACACACCACTCCTTGGTTAGTGTTGTCTGTTCCCTAGGATGTCTAGGTTCTCGGCTCTGACCCACCCCCCGGCTTTGTCTTCTGGATCTTGACTTGGTTCTTGTGGATTTACTGGTTTTTGACCCTGGCCTGACTTCCTGACCCATGTTTTTGGTACGTTTGTGTTCAGAGGATTCTGCTTAGTGTCCTTCTTCTGCACCATAACAGGGTAAGGGTTAGAGAATGCCTTTTCAAGCCTAACCTATGAATATAAATTGCACCAGAGTGAATAATGAAGCTCAGGTTTAGAGGAAGGGTATTTCATGTCTTTAAAAAGATTATAATTCATGGAAACCAATATCCTATTCCAGGATTTGCAGGATGATTTACTCTTCTGGTTTGGATAGGCAAAACATCCACTAGACATTTGGATGCTCTATCTATACTTGCACAACAGCCCATCAACCCTATAAGATGTCCTTACATTGAATTTCTCATTGAAATCAGATTTTCAGATCTGTAAAATGGAACAGTTTTGTTTCAAGCAATTAAAATATCATTGTTTCACAGCATGATGGATTCCAACAAATTAAAGAAACCTTGTTTTCATCCATATGGAATAATGACATAAGTTACAGTATAACTGAAATTCAGGTGGAAGGACGGATCCTGATCTCGCACACTTCTCCATGCCTGTGTACAGTCTTGCACCCAGGACTTCCCTTTGAAGGACTTCCTTCTCTCGCATCCCTACCGCCTCCACATCTACACCCCTGCAGCAACTCCCTAATTGGAGCTGACCAATACTGAGGAGGAGGGAGGGGTTTGGGCAGCCTATCCAGTCTCGGATAGGCTGCCATTCCCTTAGCTAGGCAAACCTTGCCAGATACTTTATATTGTAACGCTTACGGGCGTCAGTGGTGTGTAAGAGCTGGTTTACCAGAGCGGTGACGTCGCCGCCCTTCCCTGTAATAGCAGGACTACAGCCACTGGGCTGTAGAGAGATCTCTCTTTAGTTCAACAAGCTGGGTCCCTGTTGAGTGATGCGGGAGTCCTGGGTTCGAGCCCCCAACGGTGCAGGGCCGACCTAATGCGGCAAGGGTGCCCACCTGAACCCCCGTTGCGTTACAATATATATATTTTAATTCCTCCTGCACTCACTAGGATCTAACTGAACTGCTAAAATTACTGTAATATCCATTGGGCTATTTTTGTAACTATTATAGTATGTCCTATTATAAAACAAATCCTTAGTTGTTTATTTAAATTTTAATGAAAGGAGCACCTTTAGATAGTTCCCATATATCCCATTATTTCAAAGCCTAATTTCATTGCCTAGACTTTGGCAGTGCCCCATCTGAAAGTCCTGCATTGAAAACAGCTCCTCATGGAACATACAGTACAGTAAAACCCAATCTTGTGATGGTGAGTTTGTGGTCATAGGCATTAATTGAAGTACATTTCAGATTGAGAAAAATATCAATGTGATGCACCCTTTCCTAATTCTTTTGAAATGTACATCTAGAAGATATTGGTTGACATGATTAAAAACTGACAAACAAAACCATAGTCTTATCATATTATTTTGTCTCAGGTTCCTATGATTTACTGTTTTTCCTGCCATTTCTATGCTGCTAGTCTTCTATCTGTTACACTACGGCAATTTTTGTGTTTTAACCAACATTTTTGTAGCCCAGTGCTTTTCATTTACTTTTCCCTTAGTTGTATTGTAAGTTCCCCACCCCTGAGCTTTAATGCTAAAACTTCTATTGAAAGGTGTGTTCAATACATATTTAGTGTACAGTGTGTAAGTGATATCACCATGCACAGAATATACAATTGGAAGGAAACTGATCACTTGTGAATATTCAATGCCTCTAAACATCACTTTCCTCATTGCATTCATAAAATGTATTTTTAAATGTGCATAATTTATATTTTTGTAACATAAGCTTGTGCCATCAAGGACAGTTACATACTACAGTATGTTATAGATGTACAGGGGCATTTCCTAAGAAGAATATTTATATGATGGAAGTAATCTTGTCACATACTGTTTTGCACCAAAACAGCATTTGACATTTATACTGCAAGTTTTAGAAATTTCATGTGGCAGTTGTTTTTTACTGTTTGATTGGGATGACTAGTAGAGATCAAATAGGTAAAAGGGTAAGGAATAAAAAATCCATTGTGACAGCCATTTATCCTTTTAAACTCCATGTATTTCTTGTCTTAAATAAAATCAATGATTCATTTCAATGCGAGATTTACTTACTCTGGGATACAGACATCCATAATGCTCGTATACAGTGGCATAGATGAGAACGTGAATAGACCATTCTCAATTAAAAAAAATTGATTTAATTTCAAGAAAATTGAAATAAATTGATTTTTTTTGTTGTCAATTGCAACAGTCTCATAATATGTCATTATTGTAACATAATTCAAGACATTATGAAATATGTGACATTGTCATTTTCATAGTACTTTTGCTGCTGAACAATCTTTTTATGTACTGTAACATTTCTACAGTAGGTACCTGATGAAATATTTTCAGACAAACTCTCAATGCCAGTTTATATAGCTATACGTACAATACATCTTTAACTCAAGTGATCAGTCTTTTTATGGTTTCTAACACTAGACAAGCTGCAATGTTTTATGTAACTTTCATTAGACACTGACGCTGTCAGTGAATACATTTTACATACATATTGCTGTTTCATTCACTGCTGAATTTTTCAGGGAAGTCAATGACAAGTGCTAATCAGTAAACTGTATGACATCCCACCTTAATTGCATTTCTAACTGAGACAGCACTTGCTCACTCTGCTTTCAGACTTCTCTCCAATTCTTTGCTTTGAAAAGTTGTCACTATGTTTTCTTTTGTCTTTCACAATTCACAAATCCGTTATTAAATCCAACAGTCTGATGTGCTCTGTATGATCTCAGCCCCTATTGTTGTTGCAGGTTCTGTAAAGCTCTCTTCCTTTTAAGTAAAAACAGTTGGGTCTCATTTGCCTCCTGCACAGTCAGTCTTTGTCACCATGATCTAAATGAGTTTAGAGTACCCGATTCTCCCAATTGACTATACACGTTGCAAACATACAGCAGCAGAATTTCTTTTTACTTTCTTATCAATAATAAGGATGAACTATCTATTTTTCCCTTGTCAAAAGCAGAAAAGTTGTAGAACCCCATTATATTTAATAATAATTGCTTACACTTATATAGCGCTTTTCTGGACACTCCACTCAAGGCGCTTTACAGGTAATGGGGACCAGTGGTGGTGGTGGAGGGGACTAACCCCTAACCCTAACCCACCTGGATGATGTGATGGCAGCCATAATGCGCCAGAACGCTCACCACACATCAGCTATCAGTGGGGAGGAGAGCAGAGTAATGAAGCCAATTCATAGATGGGGATTATTAGGAGGCCACGATTGGTAAAGGCCAATGGGAAATTTCCCCAGGATGCTGGGGTAACTCCCTTACTCTTTTCAAGAAATGCTTTGGGATTTTTAATGACCACAGAGTCAGGACCTTGGTTTTACATCTCATCCAAAGGATGGCGACTTTTTTTACAATATAGTGTCCCTGTCACTATTCTGGGGCCTTAGGACCCACACAGACAACACATCCATCAGCAACTTGGTTCTCCCATCCAGGTACTGACCTGGCTCACACCTTCTTAGCTTCAGTGGGCTGCCAGTTGTGAGCTGCAGGGTGATATGGCTGCTGGCAAGGCATATCCAATTTTCTTTTTTACCATTCCAGGTCCTGTGTAGATTAATAGCTCTTTGAATCATCAAATACATGTATGTGGTAAACCTACAAACATATCCATAATTCAGAATAGATAGGGCATAATTGTGCACATTGCAGATTCCAGCAAATCATTTTGTATTGGAAAGTCCTTATATCTAAGGTTATTTTACTTTATCTGATTAAATCTTAGCTAGAGACAGATGGCTTCTCTGAAGGTTTTGGGACAACTGTTTTCCTATTTTTAGAAAAATTCATATACATGACCATCTTTGACTGAACACTTATAACTTGAAGGAGGGAAATTTCACATTTCTTTGTTCAATTTTCTCAGAAGGTGTTGCTATGGTAACATTTTGGTAGTGAAACTCAGCCTATGATGATAAAATGTTCTGAAATAAATACTGTATGAGCATTTCTATGCAAATACAATGACTTTGTAACATCTTATTATCGAAAAACATCCCAGAAGATGAAGGATTAATTTAAATAAATTATCCTTTTTTTTTGTATTGATGAGCAGCTACATACAGTACCACAGAGACAAGAACAATTTCATGAGAACTTCCAAGGGAATAAGCAACAAATCTATTTATAAAATGGGAGATTGAAAAGCAGATGTGATTTACTTATATTTTAAAGAAATGTATGAAAAGTGACATAACCATATCAGCTACTACATTCCCTGCAGGAAGCATCACTCAGAGAATTGATTTACTTAAACTCCTAGGTATCAAGAGAGTAAAGACACAAAAACATGTGCTACCTTACTGTGCTCTTTACACAAAGTGTGTCCATTTCTGCAATTTACTAGAGTAATATTCTCTCTAAAATATCAAAATATCCCATGCATAACTGTGGTTCTCAGAAACCTTTCAGATTTAATTCTTGTTTATGTCCCATTGGTGTTAAATAGACGCATTTAAATGTGAAGCATTGCTCATACTATAATATGCACGACAATACAATGCTGCTTAAGAACTTCATCCGAACACATGGACTGCCAGCACAGCATCTGTATCAGTGTCTGTAAAAAAAGACAAGATGTAGGCAGTTCTCTTTCCCTTGAACTGCAAAAACTGGGTTGCAGTGGAAAGACATTTGGGAAGGTTAGAGATAGAGGCTTTAAAATATGAGCATGTTTCCACCTTCTTTCCATGTATTTAAGTATATTAAAGTGTGTGCTTAGGTGCATGGGCTGCACAAACAGGGCCTTCCAAAGGAATACATAAATTCTACTCCCAATGATTTCACAGTTGGATGATATATTCTGTGTATGTCATATGTATACTGTACTGTATGTGTTTACCAAATGAACTCAAACTGAACACTTCCATGACACTTATATGTGAGGGAGGCTGAAGATTTAAAACACATGTAAAGAAGATCAACAAATTGAAATTTACTGATTGCATAATTTTTAAGCTCCCTAAGTCAGTACTTGGTGGAAAAACTGTCTGACAAAGAGCTGTTCCACTCACTTGTCAAATGACCTCTGATGAGGTCTCTCAAAAACTTATTTTCCTGCTACCTTTCACATCCTAGAACAAAAGGACGTTATATCTTTGTATTTATGTTCTACTTTATGTGATTGTGAAAAAGTATTGTTGATTGAATTTACAGTTTGTATTGTTTGTTTTCATCTTACCTGTTATGGATCCTCACTTTTCTTTGTCTGGTTGTTCCACCATTTTGCTTACATTTTGTGTTATTACACAGCCTGGATAATTGTAAGCCTGATATTCAAACCTGCTAGTAAGGAACACCTTAGAGAAACTGCAGTTTATTACTTTTGTTGCACCAGAGCGTTTTTAGTTAACCAACACTTTTTGGACTGTTCTTATATCTGGCCTGCATTTACTGAATTGTGTGACTGCCTCTGAACTCACTGAACAGTAGCTAAAGTAGTTTAGTCATAAGTTACTGGTGACAGTATTTTGGGGCAAATCTGTATAAGCTTTGTACTGTGAGAAGGTGTAACATTGTCCATTCTTCCTGCTCCAGGTTTGTGAATTTTGCTGGGGATAGTGAATGGACTACAATGATCAAGACTTACCATTCCTTTTCTTTTGGAGTCAATTCAGAACTTTGAGTGAGACCACTCAACGATTTTCACTATCTTCCTGTGAGATCATTTCATTGTGGCTTTGGTCTTGTTTCCTGCTGAAATGTGAATTGTGACCCAGTTTTAGAATCTTGGGTGACTCGAACAGGATTTCAGTTACTCATCCTGTATTTTCCCCTCAGTCCTGAAACCTTCCCAGTCCCTGCTGGTGAGAAACAGACCCATAATATAATGCTGCCACCACAGCTGGGATAGTGCTGACTGATTGATGGGCTGTGTTGGGTTTGTGCCAGATAAACGTCAATTTTGATCTCATTTGACCAAAAATTCTTCCACATGTCTACAGTATATCTCATTTGAGAGTTCAGATAAGTCTTTTCCAGTAAAAACTTATTTCTTGCATCACACCCATAGAGACTGGCTTGGTGTAGGGGCCAGGATATTATGATGAACAGTATGAATAACGACTCCCATCACAGACCATAGAAGTTTTCAAAATCACTGTTGACTTCATAGTGGCATCCCTAACCATGCTTCTTCACTGTACACAGTGGCCTGAATTGTTCTTCTCTCTACCAGTTTACCCCAGGTTTGTTTAATAGCTCCTTGTTCTTCATGGTTGACTTGTTCTATCACTATTAGAACTGTGAATTGAAATTCATTATCATGTGGAAATTACAGAGGGAGATGCACTTACTCTGAAGTCAAGTTCAACCAATTTAATTACAAACAGACAGGGACCATTACAGTCCACTAATTTTGTGACCTTTCATTTGCACCTTAGCTGATTTAAGGTTGTAATATCAAATATTAATGATCTTTTTTAATATCAACCTAAACTACAGTATATGGCTATATACACTGCTTTGCTCCAAATGGGAATGTTGTCTAAATTGCCCTACAAGCAAAACTTTTGAAAGAAACTGATTTCAATATTAAAGCTCTTGCAATGGGCATTGAATGCACAGGCATATTAACAAATAATGCCAACATTCATTAGGTGTTTCTGACTCATATGCCACTTAGGTAGGAGCCCATACTCATTCAGCACTCCATTCAACACAAAATGTCCAATGAAAAAATACCTGACAAAAATTAATTTTACCATTCTTGATAAATTCTCTTGGTTTTGACAAGGTTGTTTTGTCTTTCCAGACTAACATTTTGATTCAGAGAAGCAAATTATCCAATCAAATGAGTGGAAGATTGTGAAAAGTCTTTGACAAATCCCTGAACCCTAACCTAGCCAAACCCTTAGCTAGGGTTAGGATTCTTGCAAAAGGCAGACAGTTTTTGATGGCATGGCTGTGTTTTAGGGCAGAAATAATACTTAGGAAAACAGTTATTTTAATGTTTTCTTAACATTTTTTCTAAACTAAAATTTACTTGGTTATCAAACAAGAAACACAAGCAGAACTCAAATATTTTCAATCTTGTATAGTAATTGTTGATCTGAGAATTGCTGGAGCCCTTAATATGGATATAATTACCCTGATTAGGTTTAGATATTTGCTTAAAATGCCACTACAAAATGATTTTATAACATTATTCATAAGCCATAAATGTTTTTGTTATCTCAGCCAAAATTCATTCAATTCACTTTTTGTCTGCAAACCTATATTGCAGGTGCAGCCTATGTTATACTCATTATATCCATCAATAGCAGTTTCTGCAAATGTTGTTAACAGTATCAACTCAAATATGAACCTTAACTAGAGGTGAAATGTGTTTAATAAACAGTAACACAATCTGAACTCAAAATGTAATCAGACTTATAAATTAATTGGTACTCTGTTATTAGTGGAGGCCCTAATCTTGGAAGATTCCTTAATATGAAGAAGATTTCTTAATATGCCCTGGTTTTGTGATAGTTTTCAACTTAACTTATGACTCAATTATTAAAAGCCATTTGAAAAGAACAACATTCAGGACAATCATCACCAAAGTAGTGTTTGAATCTTAGTTTTCCACGGAATCATAGCTCTTCTGCTGCTTATTACTATGGAAACGAAAGGACTGGAACCTGCCTTTGTCCAATCACCTGTCAGTCACAGGGGGAACTGTTAGCAGGCAAGGCATTGTGAACTATTTTAATTGAGTCATTTTACATTTCCACATGCCTAGAAAACAACTTCATATGTACTCTGCCAGGTTAAATATTTCATCTAAAGGGTGACAAAAATAGGTTCCAGAAACATTTGTCTCTAGATTTTATAGCCAGATTGATTGTGAGTAGGCATAAAATTCCAGCAAGGCATTTCAATTGCAGGGAACCATCCAGATTAAAAAGGACTGGTGCACTGGTGCTCCATGCATTGGTTTACAGTATTTACAGTATTGATTTACAGTTTACAGTATTTCTAAAAACAGTAATATTGAACCAATGTGTATACAGTATATGTTATGCCAGCAGCCATATCATTCTTCAACTCACAACTGGCAACTCACTGAAGCTATGCAGGTGTGAGCCTGGTCAGTACCTGGTTGGGAGACCTCCTGGGAAAAACTAAGGTTGCTGCTGGAAGAGGTTAGTGGGCCACTATAGTGCCCAAATATAGTGACAGTATAGTTACACTATACTGTAAACAGGCACCGTCCTTTGGATGAGACGTAAAACCGAGGTCCTGACTCTCTGTGGTCATTAAAAATCCCAGGGCGTTTCTCGAAAAAAGTAGGGGTGTAACCCCGGCGTCCTGGCCAAAATTCCCATTGGCCCTTACCAATCATGGCCTCCTAATAATCCCCATCTATGAATTGGCTTCATTACTCTGCTCTCCTCCCCACTTACAGCTGATGTGTGGTGAGCGTTCTGGCGCACTATGGCTGCCGTCGCATCATCCAGGTGGATGTTGCACATTGGTGGTGGTGGAGGGGAGTCCCCGTTACCTGTAAAGTGCTTTGAGTGGAGTGTCCAGAAAAACGCCATATAAGTGTAAGCAATTATTATTATTATTATTATACAGTATATTGTAAGAGAGCAGTAGGTTCAGACAAGATGGAGCTAGACTCTCCAGAAGCAGAGACTTCCCAGCTGTTGGATCAACAGAGATCAAGTCCTATACAGTGCAAGCTCAGTCATGGAAGAGTGGAAAAAATAACAAAACTAGTGACTGACTGAGAGACCAAGAATCGTATGAGGTTTGTGAATTTTAGAAGAGCCCTTATCTCTCAGAGAGAGACTTGGTTGTAAAAATGATTGAGAGGTGTTTCAGAAATCAGTAAGAAACTTGGCAGCCCAGCAATATTAATAGTGAGGGAACAGAAGACATTTAGTCAGACCTCAAAGAGGTGTTAGGTTTTTGTTGTTTTATTTCCCTGCAATGTAAACAAAAGCACCAATTTGTATCTAACTGTTGTGTTTGTGTCTGTTTTCCTGAGACCTGTCTATTTTAAAGATCCTGGGTGCATTGTAATTTATAGGCTAATGTTTATACAGTTGATCCTTTTTCCAGAATGGCATATATCACAACATTACGGGATACCGACTGTCTTACAGTGCCACATTCTACATTTCTGGTGCATTCATACTCATAATTCATTGAATGCAGTTCTTAACTGGTTTCTTTCTATTTATTAAGGAACTGTGCGAATTAGGTCACACTGTTTCACAGCACTGACAACACAAATACTGTATGTAAATGGATTTCTTACTCCACATTATGTCTATAAAATCAATCAGTTTTCACCTTTCACCTTAATTAGGGCACATCAGTGGGGGATAATTTAGCTTTGATCAGCTTTGTAACGGCAATCCAGAAATGGAGGGGGCTGGAGGAATGCTTGACCCAAATTAAAGGTTAACTTTGGCTTCCACTGTGTTTGTGTAACAGAAGAGACTTTGCTCTGTAAAAAACACAGGCAGAAAAGTCAGTGTAATCCTGGTCAACACAGGTGATGTGAGTAACGTTTAGCATCAGCTTGATGAGGTCTTTGATCCTCACTGTTCCAACTTACAACCTGTAGGACTGTGGACTAAGATGTATCAGGACCTGATACCTTGTCATGGCTGGATGTGAACCTCAGATCAATTAGCTAATAAATAACCAGTTGAGCTAGAAGAACCAAATGGCATCCTCTTGTTCATAACCATTTTAATCGATGAAACAGCCAGCCAGTGCTCTTCCTGTGTCTAAAATGTACATGGTGGGGTTCCTTCTTCAAGAGATGCGATACATGTGATTGCTGGATTAGCCAATTCTTGAAACAGGCAGGTGTGCTGCTGGATGTATGAGCAACTGACTGTTAAATTGCACAGTTATTTATATATTCAGGTGGAAGGAAACAGATTGTGATCCTAATAAACAGGCAAAATGTGACATTGAATTTTATTAGAAAATAGATTATTTAGATATTATTTCATTGATGTAGTATTGTTACTTTACAGTATCTAAGTTCTGCCTTTCTACATTTTTGAAACTAAAAATCGTATATTATCAGAAACCTTACATGTATGAAATGTATCTATCTTTCATAAGAATTAGGTTAACCTTAAAGTAATTTAAATGTTAAATTATGTTTTTATTAACTATAATGAAAAATTGTTAGTACATAAATCTCCAAACTATATCAAATTTCCAAGCTTGTTCAAGTTCTTCAGTGTTCCATTAAAGTGAACGACTGACCTATAATTAATTAATTCCAGATTGTAGTTCATGGGTTTAGAAGGTAAGTTAAATAAATTATTTCCTCTGGAATGTTCTCTTTTTTTACATTGTCCCATGGTGGTCACAACTGCATGGTCACAGGCCTCTGGGATCTCAAGTCTCTGGTATGTCATATGAGTAGCTGTGGTAGGCTGGGTAAATGTCCCCAAGTAGGGACTTTTTCTCCACATTAACTGCTTGAGAAGACCAGTCACTGTTCATTACAGGCAAAGCCCAGAGATGAGCTGGCAGTATCTGTTCTGTCTGGCTCAAAATGTACACTGAAACCACAACTTTACTTTTTGAACAACTGATAAAGCTTCCAACGACCATATATTTTAAGGCCCTTTAACAGTTTTTTTAAGTCAACTCAAATATAATAAGATCAAAGTTAGTTTGAAGTTCCAAAATAATCTTGTGAAATACCTTGCTAATCATAGTTGTGTGTTTGTTGTGTGGCAATGTAAGGTATAAAATATTCCAGACCTGATGGTTCTTAAGCCAGTTCAGTACTTTGAACTAATACTGGACTGTCACAGTAAGGTCAAAGGTCAGTGCTCTCCAAGCATCACAGCTCATCTTGCATTCAGAGGAGAGCAGTCACACAGGAGAGTCTAGAAGAAAATGAACTAATCGTGTAAATGGTGCTAACAATATTATTAAGCAAATAACCCCAACATGGTGATACTCTGCACCATATTTTGATGTTCCCTACGAATCCTTGTGACAACATTCTGAAAGGATTTTCCCCTGAGAGAAACTCTGCCACTGGAAAAGTCCCTAATGCATGACAGCTCTGAACAATTAAGATGTCTGTTTAACAATGAATGGAGCAAATGTGCTAGGTATAAATGGCTTAATTTGCTTCTATAAATATTAATAATGCAAAAACAGAATGATTATTAATGCAGAAATGATGAGATGAAGCAGGTTGGCAAAATGAAATGCCATTCTTCACTGGTTTGCTTTCCAAATCAGTCTGGTACACAGAGGAATTAAGGCCATTAAATAGCAGCCATGGAACCTGACTGCTTTTGAAGTGATGTCAACTTAAATGTAATTTCTATTTTTTATCTCTTTTGCAGATTTGACCTCATATGCAATTCAATATTCAATGTTCATGCTAGCAAAGCCTCTAACATTTTTTTTGGTTGTGAAAAGTATATTCTACTGTATGTACAGTACAGTATACTGTATATGACCAAAATCTTTGTCATGCAAAATATACTAATATACAAAATATAGTCATGATTTTCCAATTAGAAGTATACTATATAGTACATTTTTAGACACAGAAATTTTGCCCCAGAACAATGTCTGGTATTTCATTATCTGGAAGCACTATGTCAGGAAATACCATATGGACTGGCTTTTTAGCTCAATATTGGTACTGTATGACAACCACACAGAGGAACAGCAGTGTGTTTCTCTCCCAGTTTTAGGGGTACTTTCAGAAGGAATCTAATTAATTTGATATGTGGCAGCTAGAAGCATAAAAAAGCAGGAAACACAAATAAGCTTGTTTAAAGCTTGTTTGTTTTTTGTTTTTTTGGAGTGAGGCTTTCTGAGCTCTCTCATAATATCCTGTTGTGTTTTGTTTTTCATGCTCAAAAATATTTAAAACATGGAAGATCAGTTACAGTACACAATTCCTAAGACTGGACCTTGGACCTCAGTAAAACACAAACATCCACAGAAGCCTTTTTTGTTACAATATGTTTTCTAACCCATTCTGCTGTACATACCCATAGAAGGAGGAGTGTTGCAGTCATAAATTAAACAACTTGCTCCAAGACAGAGGACGTTGTACAAGCTGAACATCCTACAACATTCCTAGACACACAGCTACCAGCATACAATTTGAAGCAACTTGTTAGAATTTGATGGGGTTTTTTTCTTTGTTCACTCTAAAAGCATTTTTCTTGCTCATTTATAACTAACCCCATCCTGTTGTGTTGGACCAGCACTCTAGGCCTACTCAGATTAAAACTGTTTTTGTTTTCTCTTGCAAAAAGTAGAATTCTATATTTTGCTATCAAGTTGTTTTCTTCTACTTATGCTGCTATTATGTAACCACTGTTGTGATGGTTATTTTGCCAGTAAAATACGGATAATATAAAACAACAAAAGCATTCACTTAAAACATTATAATTTTACCCTTTTAATGGCTAGATGTCTAATTCAGTTTTCAAGCTGAAAGATCCTTTTTGCTTAATTGATAGGTTCATTCCCTGTTCAAATGGATTTGCAGTGCTGAGTGATAAAAAAGTATGAATGCTCATAAGCTTAGTGGTCCACTGATGACCGTGGAGGGACACGGAATTCCCATAGGGAATTCACCACTGGTGCTGAACCTGGCTGGGGAATCCTCTGTCCATTAGGTGGTGTCCTCTCGCTGGCTGGGTGTGTGTGAAAAAGATTGTGCTATTAGGGAGATTCTCTCTTCTCTCTTACCCTACAGTTTTTTCTTGTGGTCTGGGCCTGCAGTGTGAAAAACCCCCCAAGAAAGTGTCTTGAAAACGCATGTTTCAGAGGACATTGCTTTGTAATTTCATGGGCTGGTGAGGTCATTCAGAGGTGAGCCAGGCAGTTTAATTCCGAATAGGTCAGTATAATAGGGAGGAAAGTAATGATTATAATCTATTGAAAGACTGACAGTGACAAAAAATAAACAACTTTTTTTCTCTGCAAATTAAACTAATTTAAACAAATAATTGTGATTTCGATAAATCAGATTTATAGTTTCCTCGCTCCAGAGAGGGGGTTTTTAGTTTTGCATAGCTCCTTTTCAGAATTGTTTTCCTTGAAAGAATGTTTTTTTATAAAATGATCCCATCTCACTTTGTATTTTTAAATGTTCAAAATTACGACCTACCATTACAATCTTAAGAGAAACAAGTGAATGTTTTTTGTATATGGGCATTGAATAATCTAGATTGTATTCCATGACTCAGAGTGCGGAGTCTCAGATGTGCTGCCTGTCATAGTGATTTATTAACATACTTTGATGTGTTCACTTCAATGGGAACATATCAATTAGGGAATTGGTTTAGAGATGAAGATGTGAGCTCTGGGGGGTGTGGATGAAAGGTGTGAAACTCTTAAAAGATATACATCACTTAGGCAGCAGGAAGGTTGTATAAGAAATGTGTTATACTTTTTAAGGTCATATTTTCCACTTCTTGGTAGTAGCAGGTGAAAGCCCATAGGAAGTGAAAATAACTTTATTCTAATCTTATTCCGTATCATTTGGTACACACATACATATTTGTAACATCTGTCAGGGATTTTTAAAGCAATTAAGTCCTGGATTCATTCTGCCCAGAACTCCTCCCCTTACCTTTAATCTTGGAACTCCATGAAAAAGTTTACATTTGTTACTCTGCAAACATATTTACAGTGTTTATGTATCTTTTTTTCTTATGTGGTCTTGCCCTTAAACAGGGAATCAACCAAGTCATATAAAATCTGCATATTATTGAGCTTTTTTCAATAGTGGTCATAGCTTTATATGTAACTTTTTAAATTCAGTAGAATGCTGTCAAATTTTGCATTTCCTTTGCTACAACATTTGCACATACTGTACACTTGTGTGTTGTAATCTTGAGATTGCATCTGTCTTAAATTAACATGAATACATTAACACATTTATGTGTGTGTAAATACTTTTTGTATATTTAAGAGTTGTTTAAATAAACCTATTGGGGGCAGGACACCATCTGTCTACTCCTGCTGCACTGTTGCATGTGATCCTAGGAATATGGGGAAACTACATGCAAAACCATTAAAAATATATCAGTTTAGAGCAAAATCTCTTACATTGAACGTGTGAAGTTACAGTATTTTGCCTGCATCAATGGATGGGATTCTATATTCTTAGACTCAGATTTTGAAAGCACAAAAGTCTGTCGCTGTTGGCTGTTAATAACGGCTTCGCCTCCAGGTTTGCTGGATGTGAATTGCACTGCCAGTAACCTCATTAAGATTCAGCTGACACATCTACTGTTCTTGTATTTTGTTTTACTGAGATACTGCCAAACTATCACACCAATTTTATGTGAGGGAAATATATCATTTCCAAGATGTTATTTCTTGTGGTAATTGACAATGCATCCACCTGGTAAAATATTGCTGATTTGCACAGCAGCATGTGTTATAGGAAGAGATCACATAATTTTTGTCATTAGCTTTTTCTAGAAGAATGGCGTGGCTCTTCTGAAAATTAGACGTTTAACAATTCTTACAGTACGTTTCTTGGTTTTAATGCTTCTGTTCTTTACTTATTCCATTAACATTTAGAAAATGCAAAGCTTGGCATCCCAGAAATACAATAACTGAATTGCTTTTACAAATAAAAGTATTAGATGGTCTTGAATAATTTCATAGTAGTACAGTCTACTCTAATATTCTACTCTAAAATTGTCTCCACCGGCACTGAAATATATTTCTGAATTGTCAGACATCCGACTGTGTAATTACATAATTTGTTAAACATTTGTGAACATTTAACATTTGTTCACTCTTTATGATGTTTTACATGAACTGCTTTAGTGGGAGTGTTTCAGATAATTATTTCTATAAATCATCCTTATTCTAACCTTTCTATGCACCCCTAAAAAAAGCTCCATTACAATTTTAATAAACAGGCCTTACTTTTAAATTCAGCACTATATACAGTAAACAGTAGCATCTTTTTGTGCCAGTCAAAGTCCTAAACACCACATGGTACAATACAGCAAACTGTAGGAAGGCTAGAATATAAAACATAATACAGTGGGACAATGGTTGCCTACCATAAAACACTGTTCAATTAATCTGACACAGTGCCTAAAGGAGTTCTACAGAATCAAGGGAAGTGGCATTGATCTCTTTATTATTTATCAACCTTTTATAAGTAGCATGGACAGGATATAAATGGGCTCCAAGGAAACACATCAATAAACATATTTATACTTCGTAAATCTGTGATGGAAGAAAAAACTACAGTACATAATGCTATTTACTTTATTTTACAGTTAATATATATAGTTATTACATATTCAAGACACTCACATTTTAAATGCACAAAGGAATGTGAAACACCTTAATCAATAATCACATTATTTGCACAGTGTATTCTCTTTCCTTTTTTCTACCTTGGTATCTACAGTATTTCATAAAATCTAAACAAAAAAAACTGTTTAAATCAAGAATAATAAATCGGAGATATTGTGTGAGGCTGCTGCATGCCCCCCAGGTGGATGGCCAGTGAGGGGAGAAGTGGTCCCCTCCCATGTGTAGAGCACTATGGAATCCCTTGGGATGAAAAGCAATATATAAACTCTTTTGTTCCTGAAAACATGAAACTTACAAATTACAGTGCCCCCCCCACCCTGACTATTAGAGAATGGTATGTTCTGTAGAAGAGACTGATCTTGCCAAATGTGGAATGGCCACACACCTGACATATCTCATGAATCCCAGAACCTGTGTAACTGTAGCAGACCTGGCCTGTTTCCTTGGTGTCCTGTGCCTTGGAAAAGTAAACTGCTGTGTAACACTCAAGATAGCACCAGACCTGGCTAATCATATGCTCATCTGTGCAGAACCGAGAGTTCACAGGTATTGGTTGACAGATAAAGAAAGAAAGAAAACCTTGAAATACAACATACAATAAAAAACACAAGAATTAATTCAGTAATTAATGAATAGGGATGTGATCCAAGACACAAATGATAGTCCCCTACGGTCCAGTAACGAGGTGTAGAAGATCCGGGAATTTGTGGGACATTATAAGTGGAGAGGAAGATGATTGACAGAGGCAGAAATTCAAGCTGCTATGTTTGTAGCCGACTGATGTTTCCACAGGGCATTACAGAGGGAATGTCAGGACAAAGGAGAGGACAAGTTCAAGGGAAAATGGAATCTCATGAGAGTTTAAGTGCTACAGAAGAAAGTCAGCCGTGTGGTAAAGTCAAACCGTGAAAAAGGGAAAAAAAGATACAGAACTAGCCTGACAAAAATTTGTACAAACACAAAACGACACAGGAAGTCAGAAACAGGAAGACTGGAAACCAGATGAAGAAGAACAAGGTCAAGGGCCCCTCCACCAAGGAAAAACCAAAACAAACAGTCACTGACTACAAGCCGACACAATCCCAATGGCAGCCCTTTCTGCACCAGAGAAGAAGTCTGTTTATATTTAAAACAATGCAGGCTGTTTCCTGTGGCCCAGACCTTGTGGTTTCAAGCTTGGCATGTGAAATTGGTCAGCAGTGCCAGGGATCCCTCAAATGTAAAAAATGCAATGGGTGAAGTACTGTCTGGGCTGTAAAAAACTCGAGCCAGGCAAGGATCCTCATCTCCATCCTCCCCCCCCCCCCAGGCACCTCTGACCTCCCAGTGCCCTCAGTGTCCCTGGCCCGTGAGGCACTGTGGAGCCTCTGTCAGACTGTTAGAGGATGAAGTGTTGCAAGAGACTAGTCCTCCTTCTCCACCTGCATGAAAGGGTTGGTAACAGTGAACCAAGTGATAAACAGTTGACTGCTGGATTCTGAAGCTAGGAACATAATTCTGGAAATATTATTGGAAAGAATAGTGGAAGATATACTGTAAGTGAAGTTTCTGAATTTTGTTGAAAAGTGTCATTTATGTAAATATCGGTTATATCACCTACTGTATATATTGGAATTATTCATTCTGATTTCCATTTTGTGGTGTACGTTCTCAGTATGCTGCTGAAAGGGTTATAGTCAGGTGCAAGATCAACCTATTTTTCTTTTTTCTTTTCATATGTTTGGTTATGTTCCAGCAAGGAGCTGGAGAGGAGGTCAATAAAACACTTAAAAGAACATTTGACAACTCACTGTAAGTTCTGACTCGGATGTTGAAGGCAATTCATGCATTGAGAGTCTTGCCTCAAACCAGTTTTTAATGATTTATTTGAAATAAGAATCTTTGACCTGAATACTTAAGTTTCTTTCTTGGGTTTATCAGGGAACAATCAATCATGTTAATTCTGATTGGTGTCAAACTAAATGAATATTGATCAAAATAATTGCTTAACCTTTGACATTTATAGCAGGGGTGAGCAGTGTTTGTTTTGTTTTTTTATTGGAAGTTTATCTGCAATCTATATAGGATGTTTTCATCAGTTACACACCCAGTACAATTGATTTAATTTTTGAGTACATAGGTCTTGGTAGGGTAAATGGCTCAGCTATGACATTAATGGCTCCACCATGATGTTTTTCTTGTAATGAGTTAAAATGTTGCCCAAACTGAAAAAAAATATTACACTGTTTAGGGAACCCAAGAGCAAAAACGGAAGGCAAAACATGAGAGGGAACCATTCTGCCTTTCTTGTTTGTATATTAATTATATTTATATCATCAAAAAAGCATAACTAATAAGTACAGCTGCTAGGTATTTCATTTTTAATTCTAAAAGTCAATTCAGTTCGACCTTTTTGAGTTAAAAAACTGATAGTGTTGAACATGTTTATTTCAAAGAAGAAACAGTATTGGGACAATTCTGTTACGAAGTGTCTTTCAGGACCCTATGCAAATGACACAATCCGGAAGGGAGTGAACACACACAGGGAGGAGACGAGGAACAGGGCTGGTAGATGAACAGCGGGGGTCCAGGGTGAACAGTCCAAAAGGGAGTTCATAGGGAAATCCGTGGTAAGGCAAATGTCCAGAGCCGGGTGATCAATCCAAGACGAACAAGACAAAGTTAAAAACCGGAGCGGGATCCGGCAAGAGGTAGTAGACAGACGTGACAAAGTTAAAAACCGGAGCGGGATCCGGCAAGAGGTAGTAGACAGACGTGACAAAGTTAAAAGCCGGAGAGGAATCTGGTGAGGGGTCGGGGGGGGAAAGGGGGGACAGGACCAGGCGCTCCAGGTCCCGGACTTGGCTGGTACAGGAAACCAATGCAGAGCCCGGAACAGAGT
Source organism: Atractosteus spatula (assembly GCF_055471065.1). Lineage (NCBI taxonomy): Eukaryota > Metazoa > Chordata > Actinopteri > Semionotiformes > Lepisosteidae > Atractosteus > Atractosteus spatula. The sequence goes on from NC_142709.1 coordinate 51,644,683, forward strand.
GAGCGTCTGGCTTTTGTAGGGAGGCAGGAACAGGGAACAGGTGCACAACATAAACTAAAAAGTGAACGAGCTGGAGCGCCCTTAAGGGGGAGGGACTACTAGCGTGACAAATTGTCTGACAGGTGTCTCTTGTTGATCAGGTGTTTGTTGTTCGGTAGTTAGGCTCATAAAAAGCTGTGAACAACCTGTCTAACTCTTCTCTGAGTGTATGGAGAAGCCAAGAACAAAAAGAAGGTCATTCTGAAGCAAAAAGGAAAAATTACATCCTAAGCATAGCACAGAAACTGGGTAGACAAAACCGAAAGTCTGGAATATATTGAAGAAGAAAGAATTCATAGTTGTAATTACTGTTGAGACAAGGCGAGGTTGGCCAAAAAAACAACATCCGCAGTTGATGCTGGAAAATTATTAGATTTGTCGGGAAAATTCCTAAAATAACAAGTGAAATCCATAATAACCCCTAGGGACAGAAGTATCAAAATCCATAGTTTGCAAAAGACAGCAGAATTACAAAGGGTACTCCTCAAGATATAAACCTCTTGTCAGCATCAAGAATAGAAAAGCTAAATTAGAATTTCAGCAAAACAACAAAGATGGGTCAGGAAAGCTTTGGCATACATTTTTTTTTGCAGAAGAGACTAAACATTGGTGAAGATTTGTTTTATTTAAAATATTGAAGTTAATATTAAATGGGTAATAAAAGATGAAAGGTTTGGTCCCACGCAGACAAGTGTTCAAGAATTGCCCAGAAGCAACAAAACATATCCTAGTCAATAGGTTTATCTATCATTTCTACAGCATTTCAGGTGATCATAAAGAATATTCACACCAAAGGTTCCTGTTTTAAAGATTCTGATGTTGAATTACTATATTCAGGTTTTACCAAAGTCACACAACAGTTAGGTGCCCCATGAGAAGAATCTGTGTGCCACTGAGGATTCTTCCTTATGTAATTGGTTGAGGCAATTATGGAAAAAAAACAACAACACATAATTTACTGGACCCAAAGCAACAGTACTAATGCATAAACATTTTACTGTTATGATAGGTTAGAGGAAATGCACCTCTTTCAAGAAATAACAGATACTTTGCAAGTATTTGTGGAGCAGGGCTGGTGGCTCCTTGCTGGCACCAGAGTTCAGAGACACCCTGAGCTCCAGAGCTGAGAGACACCCGAACTCAGCTGTGACCTGGCAGTAGAGCTAAGAGACACCCCAGCTCCAGACCTGAGAAACCCTGAGGTCCAGATCTCCAGAGATGAGAGACACCCCAAGGCAGTTGTGACCTGGCTCCATAGCTGAGAGATGCTCCCAGCAGTCTGACCCAGGCTGCAGCTCTAGACCTGCAAAAATAGTGAGTTAGGGAAGTACTGTATGCAAGAGTATCATGTGCTTATGGGCAAAAAGAAAAGATTACATTAAATAAATCATTTAGAGATCCATTGATTTACTTTCCTGTGCAACAGTTAGGTATTAATCAACACATTTACAATAAATGGACTTGTGATTAACTATTCAAACAAAAAGTGTAAGGGATTTGAGTGTATCATTGTCCCGTTACATGTTAGAGGTAATAGAAAGATATTAAATACTAGAGGAAGGAACGTAAATTGAGCAATTGAATACCGATATAGTAAACAGTTCTGAAGCTCTCTATCTTTGACATTGAGTTTTTTCTACGTTCTCAATTCTCAGTTCTCACTCAGTGATATGTTACTGTTAATCAGGAGGATTTATTGCAGGAACATTTGCAAAATTAATTTGAAATGAGATTTCCCACTTTGGTGAACACTTTGTCACTTGAAACTGATGTTACCTGTGTTCAGAAGAAACTATCAGACTTTTGTTAAGACAGTAACAGAATGTTTGTGCCAACAAAGGTGATGGCTGTTTCCCAAAATTTCAAAGTGAATTAATCTAAAGGTTCCCTTTGCTTTGACACATACAGTACTTTATTTCTTCAACTCATTGTGCAAAGCACAATTCTGACTTCTACTAACAGCATTTTATTTTTAACAGTGATACTTAGTGTTGGTTGCTTCAATTTCACAGATGCAATCTCTAATTGTTCTCCCAGCTGGCAACTTCTTTAGTCACTGACATGCTTGAGCTCCATTTTACAACATAGTCACTTGGAATTCTCTGTGGCTCAGATGCCGTTTCAGTCAGATGCACTTTAGCATAAGCTTGCCAGGCTCTGAGTTACTTCCTAAATAGGGTAGCAATGGATCTACACCCAACATTATTTCTTCTAGAGGAATTTACTTTCTGTTTAAAGAAAAGGAACTTGCTTTAGGCAGAGACTGCATGTATGCACTGCATTGGCCTACTGACAATAACAATAACTCCATTTGCTTTACATTAAAGGAGTCCAGAGTATGCAACTCATGAGCAGGAATTCAGACAATGCATTGTATATTCAAATTCTACTCCTGGTCTATAAAGTATTATGTAATTGCAAGAGACTGCTTCTGATTTTTTGAGCAGGTCCATAAATGAAAAATAATGGTAGCATGTGATACAGATTGTAGTTTTTGTCATGAGATGCCCACAACGACAGATGCTAAACTAAAATTAAAAGATTGTTCTGTAAAAAAAGTTTTCAAAAGTAACCATGGTACAATTTGCTTATGCATCTATTGAAGGCAGTGAGGGGAAAAATACGATATTAGTTTAAAAAAGAAAAATGCAAATCACTTTCAAAGAATTCTAAACTGTATTCAAAATGGGTTAAATTTGGTCCAAAAATATTCAGTAACAGTCAAATTGTTTCCGTAGATAACACAAGGTTATACAAATTGTAAATGTCATTATTTCATAACTAATATTTATTGACAGTTTTTGTTCTCAAATAATTCATTACAAACTATTCCAAAAACCACATAGAAATTACTTTTAAAAGTATTGATAAATTCAATATTTTGCACTAGTTTAACATCTTCTGGAAGGAGTCTTGTGTTCCATTGTAAATTTAAACTACTTTTCATGTACTTAAGATGTTATTTCTCAAAAACAACAAGAAATACGTTCAATAAATATTTCCTTTAATTAGCAATATCCTAAAAGCATGGCTTCCAGCTGAAAAGTATTGAAGACTTAATTAAGTCTATAAGAAAAATGGGGTAGTGGAATATTTGAGAGGGATGCTGTAAAACTCCGAAGGACAGAGAAAGGAAAAAAGAAAGTTTTTGTATTCCCTTGCATCATTCATCATTCATAGTGTATGTCTTTCTAAATCTCTAATGAGATGCAGTTATCTTCAAATGGCTAATTTATGAAACACTGAGCAAATCCTTCATTTCTTGAAGCCCACATTTATTTGCCTAGCATTTTACATAACATTGTGATTGGACGAAGGGCTAGTTAATATCCTTGCCCATAATTCTTATTACTCTTAATCCTATCATAAAAATGGAATAGTATTCTTTATGTAGATTTTCTGTCCCAGATTATACAGTACTTTGAATTAAAGGGCAAAATGTACAGACTCTCATTGGATTCTGATACAGTTATGGAGTCATTTGGGCTGGGTCAACCACTGTCCATGTGTGGAATCTGCGAAACGTGATCCAGGTTACAAGGGGAAGCTGCAGGGAAATGCATATGAATTAACCAAATTTCATTCACAGGGCTGTGGGAGTCTGGGGTCTGGTATCCACCCCTCACACTGCTGGTATGGTGTACCAGTGTAGCAAGTGAGGTAGTTTCATGCATTGGAGCCATTTTCACTTCATGAACCAAATCGCCACTTTTGTTGTGATATCACTGTAATACTATATGATCACTGCAGGTCTGATTTTTTTTTTACAAAATCCCATTTGAAGACTGTGGTTCTGCTTTACATTTCTTTCTGGACTAGTGTGATGAACGCTCTGTATGGAGGCTGTACACTGGAGTTGTATTTGTGTTGTTTGTTGTTTGTGTTCTCAAGTGGTAAATGTTTGAGAATGCTGGGCAATATTCACTTACAGAACACCACTAACTGATCAGCTAGATGTCTGTCATACTTACACTTTCCCAGTTCTTAAAGCAGATTGGATACTGAATGAAACCCTTCAGCCCCAGTACTACTGCTGGAGTCCTTTCAACATGGATATCTCCAGCTATTAAAACAAGATGGGGGGATTCTAATTTTTAAAACAAGTGGCAATACTTCAAGGCCACAACAAGGATTTTCCTTGACTTCTAAATCACACCACCTTCAATATACTTCAATGCATTGAGATTTCTGTTGAAAAGATGTTACTGTAACATTTACTGCACTGTATATCAAATAAGACATCACCTGTTAGTAAGACATTACTTGACCATGTTTATAGATTTTGACACATTTAAAAAAAACATTCTGTATGTTTCAGATGAAGGAAAATGTATTGCTTTTATTGTAATTTTTCACTTATGCTACTGAAATGAGTGGAAAGAAACCATTGAAAGCAGATGTAGGAATTCTGAAAAGCCCATTTTCTCAGGTTCATCTGAAGCATGTAATAAAATGCAGGAGGTTACACTTGACAGCAATCTGATCCCCCCTGTGACTAGTGTATTTCCCATGAGACAGATCCACTGACAGTATAACAGCATTGAACTTAAAATGCTGGAATTGATTGTGCATTTTTGTAGGATTTAATAACAAAAAGGAAAAATATCTAGAGAGAGTTCTCAGTTTTATTTATTGTAAAAAGCTTCTTTAGGATTTAAATAATATCTATTAGTCTCCAGGTCACATCTACCAAAGAACAGTGTGTTTGTGGCAGCATCCATACTATTAAAGTCATCTGCAGGGTTGTTTTCCATTTAGAGATGAGCAATTTTGTGGTATATTGGTTCAGAAGTTCCTTAAGCTGACCTGCAATTGTTAGGTGACCCTTCAGACAGCAGAGAAAAGAGAGGCCACTCAAGGTGACTACCAGCCTGTTGTTGGATATTCAAATTAATAAAGAAGTCTCAGTATTTATCATATATTCCAGGTGCCTGTAGTATGACTTTCAAATGTTTAACAGATGGGATTCCTCTTCCAGAATAGGCAGCGTTTTGTTTTGCTGCGTTTGAATTTTACTTTGATAGTCCACTCTGAAATACACAATTTAATTGCCAATGGAAGTGGCATATCAACTATCTATTACTATCCTAACATTTGGAAGATATATTGTACACTGATCACCAAGAAATGTTGTTGTTTTTTTCATTTTAATTTCATTTTATTTGATATTACAGTAAAACAAAAACACAGGTAGATGTTGAAATTGCCAAAGTGAAATTAAAAAGCCCTGTGGGAAGGATACATACTTAATGAAGCTTGCCTAACTGATGAAAATCGGGGAAATCGCTAAGACATTAGCTGACCTATTGGGCAGGACTGTAGTAAAGACATTTCATACAAAGACGCTGGTGGAGAAAACAGAAGGAGAAGCAGGTGTTCCTACATTTCAGCTCTAATGAAGATACATTTAATGAACTGGTTGGAGTATTAAATTAAACATCAAAACCTGGTCACATTGCATACTGTACTTATGGGAGGATGTTTTTTTTTCCTTTTTTTCTAGAATTAGGGGCAGCATGATGGCGCCGTGGTTAGCATTACTGCTTCTCAGGGCTGGGACCCTGAGTTCAGTTCCTCTGCTGCTATCTGCATGGAGTTTGTATGTTCTCCCCGTGTTCAAAGGGTTTTACCCCTGGTGCTCTTGTTTCATCCCACAGTCCAAAGACATGCTGGTAAGTTCATTTGTTTCTGGTAAAACTGGCCCCGGCGTGGGTACTGTATGTGCATGTCTCTGTGTCTGCCCTGCGATGGACTAGTGTCCCATCCAAGTGTATCCCACCTTATACCCATTTCTTGATAGGATAGGCTCTGGTCCCCTGCAGTGTTGCATTGGATAAAGCAGTTAGAAAATAGACTGATGTAGTTCATATTAAGTCATTATTCTAGATTTACTGGATAGTACCCTGTTTACTGCAGATTGACACCACACATGGTCCAGACTCATGGCAGAACCAGTGTTCTTCCTGATTTGTATCAGTGATCTAGATTCTGGTATGGCTGTGAAACGTTTGTTGAAAAAATACAAGGATCAATTAGCTACAAACTATTAAATAAGCTGGATGGGTCAGATTTGACAGGTTTCAGTGTCCGTTTTGTAAAAAATCAGAAAACGTTCTGAGTATTGATAGTTGGCTCTGCAAATCACAGGTTTTTCATACACAGAGTGAGAGAAACATTACAAGAATGCACTGCAAAATATAGAAAACATACATGTACAAAATGTATGTAGATATTTCTTTGTTCGGCAACATTGACAAATAGATAAGGTTTTTTCTGATGTTTAAAATATTTTAGATAGTATCAGTATCATCGGACTTTAGGAAAAACACCAAAATAAGGTTGGGTTACAATATTAAATATACAGTATTGAATTTAATGTTTCTCCATCATTCAGCTTCTCTATCTCCCCAGCTTTGAAAATTGACACCTGTGGTAGAACAAACTCCTTTCACTGTGTGTTCTTGTTGTCTTTTTTCTCATATTTGTTGGTGGAAAAGCAATGAAGCAAACCTGCCAAAAAAGAGAGATAATTCTAGTTCTACACCCTCAACGGTCTTTCTGACAGCATTTCATTATAAACTTCCTCACATAGAAAAAACCCAGTACAGAGAGAATAACCTGAATGTGTTGCATTCTGGCTGATTAGCTCCGATAGTACATTACAGGTTTAAAAATGAAAGCAGATAGAACTCAGTGTCTCATGTTGTGCTAGACAAGTCAGTTCAGTGCTGGTGTATCTATTCAACCGAGGGTGATTCCCTCTGAGAAATGAACTCCATAACTGGCCATAAGCCTCAACTCTGAGCTCTGCATAATTGCTGTCATTAATCTAAAATAATAGGCATCACACACACTAGCAGAACAGTGGGCTCTCCCACATCTTCCTTTGCTAGATGGGCCTCTAGTGAATGGTACTGCAAATTCAGCTCACTTTTGTTAGGAATCAGCTCCTAAAAACAGCATCAGCAGGACAGAATGGCCTGTGTGATTAACTCATACATCATATTCCACTGGCAGCTTTATGAAACCCTTTATTTCCCTTTTGTAATTAAATGCTGCCCTGAAGGAAAATTGACTTAATATCACCTGGCAACATTAAAGAACAGGAACAGAGGGAATGCATGGGCTAGAGTGACTGTTGCAGAAAATGAAAAGGGGGGAGGTGGGGAGGTGTTTATTATTGTGGTTTGATGAACTTTGTTTTTTCCTTCATCTTCAAAAGGAATACATGTATAAATCAAGTGTTTTGTGCCCCAGTTAGCAATTTCAAAGATAAAGTTGTCTCATGGGCTTATTCAGCTGAAATGCTGCATTTAACACAAGAGGGAAATAAAACCCCAAACATTGAAAGAAAGAGAAAACAAAATATTTAGCTGTAATTTCCTGTTTTCCTGCAGCTACATTCAAAGAGCCTTCCAGTGGAACTGGATGGAACATATGAGGTTTTCCGGCTTGTTCTTGGTTCGAAGAGAAGCATTTGCTCTAAAGGTGCACATGTAGGAGGGTGGTTTATTTTAATGCATATTTGGGTTTGAGATTGCAAGATGGGTCCTGAATACTTTCAATAATAGGACAACAGGAGAAGAAAAAACTTTTCAGTACCCGAGACCAAACTGGCGCAATATAGATTCTGATTCTTTGTTCAGTTCTTGTTTGTGATTAAGACAGTTCCAATGCCCTTTGCAAGGATTGGGGCGGTAAGATTGATTCCTAATCAATGAATGTTTTTGGTCTTGAAGTGTGAAAGTAAAATAATTCACAACTGAATATCAGGGATTGTTGGGAAAGATTCTATGATCCCACATATCACATTTGTATAGATTACAGTCGTTCATGCTGTTGATATCACAATGCTAAAAAATTGTCTGAAACACACAGATATTGTTCTATCTATAAGAGTCAACAATATTCGGGTCTGTTTTTCAATACACTGTACTTTGATCAAAGGCAACATTTAGGAGGGTTTTCGGCTGGACTCTTCAGTAGCTAAACGTGCACTCCATGCTCCAATCATACAGAAATGAGCAATGACATTTCCTGAGAAATTAGGCTTTACTGGAACTATTCAATTAACACCTCAAAAAGTCTCAATTGATAACCAATACCTGTAATATATTTTGGAACAAGTAATAGGTTTATTCCATGCTGAAAAGAGAAGAGAGACAACACAATGTTTCTGCTGTGAAGCAGAAATGTTGACACCTGAAGAAGGCTTCACAGCAGAAACGTTTTCTCTTCTCTTTTCAGCATGGAATAAACCTATTATGTGTTCCTTTGCAGCCTACGCATGCAGCTAGCCACCTGTTATATATTTTACTTCTTATCCAGAAGCAAGGTAAAGGCAGAAATCCCATCAGTCATTATAGGCCAGAGCTGTCTTGATCTAGGGGAAGAACTGTCTTAGTAAATGAATGGAGGTCTCACTGAGGAAGCTAGCCAAATGCAAATTCATATAGTTTTCTGAATTCACCATGAATGAGCTGATGATCAGTGCACTCTTTCAAGGCTTGTGGTTGCTTGGCATGATGCAAGAAAGCATTGTTTATATCATTCTAGTAATATAACTAGCATCTTTATTTTATTTTATATAGCACCTTTCCTGATGCATCATACCAACGTGTTTTGCAATAAAGGAAAGATACAGTAGAAGGAAAAACTGTAAAAGGGTATGCATAAATTAATATAGTAGACTCAGCAGAATTAAAATGAACAGAGACAGGTATGCACAAATGGATAGAGTAATCTGAAAAGAATCAGAAGCTTGCATATAAAAACAAGTTTTAAGAGAGGATTTTTATAGTGCTGACTGACCTGCAGGATTCAATATGTGCTGGGAGATCATTCCACAGCCCTGGTGCAGCAGAACAGAAGGGATGGTCTTCTGGGGTTCAGAGCCTAGGTTTGGGCTATGTATTCATTTTTATAGGCAAAATACTCACTGCTTTCACAAAAAAAAGGTTGAGTAATATAAGTGGAATGGAGAATAAAGACTATATTACGTGTTTTTTTTTTTAATTTGGTTATCTAAGATAGACTACAAAGGGCTTTAGATAACATCTGCCCACAATGCATGATTAAGAGTATAAGAACGGCAAAAAAGGTTTTCAAATTCAAGACAGTTACATAAGCCTAAATGACCATACACAAATGTCATGGATATTGCTATAATGTTTCCTTGTTATCTTCTTTTGTGTCACCGAATTATAGAGTAGAATCTAGGGACATAATCCCTTTGTTCATAATGGATTATAAATTTTGCTCTGTGACACCTAATTGTAGCCTTATGTGGCAGTGATTTGTTTTCAACCACATATTGCTATTTCCATTTCACTGCAATTTACATAAAGATTTAATCATAATATAAAATAATCCAGCCCTTTGAAAGATGTTTGTTCATTTGAGTCATATTTTTAGAATGAAAAAACCTTATGGGAGAAAATCACAATTTACCATAAATCTGATAGCTACAATGAAAATTGTCCTGTTACATAGCACAGATACAAAGATAAGAAAAATAATTAACATAAAAAGTAAAGAACAAAAAGCATTCAGGATTATAGTTATTTAGAAGCCACATTGTTGAATATATTTCGTAAATGTGAAAGGTGACATTGCCAAAATTCTGGTTTGGAACTTAGAAGCATGGCATAAGTGGTAATTTGCAGTTATAACAGGATTGATTGATGGATTGTGTGGACTGTAAACCTTTTTCCAGATTTAATTAGAAACCCAGAGTAAACAGCCACTCCACATTAAAGCAGAAGAAAGCACAAAAGTAGTCTTTCTAATGTTAATTGAAAATTTAAAAGCAAAAGACTATTTCACAAGTACTCAGGGTGTGTTAGCCAGAGAATTCAGTACTGCTTCTTTCATTTGTCTGGGGTGTATGTTTCCATGGAAACTAGAGAAGATGTTCTGTAGAAATAAAAAAATATCTTTTATTGTTCTTTATGTGCAAAATGATACTCAAAAAACTTTTTTAGTCTTCTGCCTCATTGGTCGGTATATGTGAGTTAGGAACCTAATGGGGAGAAAAAAATCTATTGTAAAATTGTGCATGTTAATTAGTTTGACTTATTTAATTCTTTATTGATGTATGAAATTAATGTCCAGTACATAAATATAAGCATGTTACAATATATAATATATTATTATGTACTGTACATGAAAATTGGTAAAGTGGGAGCTCAGTTTTTGGATGAAGCTGCTGGTTTTCTGGTCGATCTCTGTACCTGTCCTCGCCTATGGGCAAGGGTTTTGTGTGGTGAATGAAAGAATGAGATCTCAGGTACAAGCAGTGGAAATGAGGTTTCTCGGTAGCGCTGCTCCCATGGATCAAGAGGAACCAGCGGAGGCAGTCCGGGCTTCTGGTGAGGCTGCCCTCCTAGCGCCTCCTGCTGGAGGTGTACTGGGCATGTCCCACGGGGAAGAGACCCCAGTGCAGACACAGGACACGCTGGAGGGATTGTATCTCTCAGATGGCCTGAGAACACCAGGGAGTCCCCCAGGAGGAGCAGGAGACTGATGCTGGGGAAAGGGAAGTCTGGTCTACTCTGCTCAGCCTGTTTCCACTACAACACTCACCAGGAGAAAGCACCTTGAAAATAGATGGATATACACGTGCATAGAATTTGATCTCTCATTTTTGTGATTGTTTTAAACCAGACTCAGACCACAAATGCAAACCTAAACCTTTCACCTTAAAATTTTATCAGTCTCTCACTCCAACCCCAAACACTACCCAAAACCCCTATCCCTTTACCCAAATACATTCTCTTCCTTAAATTTACACTCATATTCATTTTCTAGTAAAACTGTGTTTTAGCAATGGTGACTCCACATGCGTTCTTGTGGGGTTTTCTTTTAACTTTCAGTGTGCAATTAACCTCTGTGTCCCTTTGCAGCTCTTGTTCACACAGCTCCATAAAACCATGGTCACGAACCGCACGCTAACACGCAAACGCTCTTGCACTTGCATTTTATCTTCTCTAAACCTTATTAGCAGTTGCTAACATTGCAAAGTTTGTATTTTGCAGTGGTTCCTCATGAAATAGGAGTCCTTCGCAAGCATGGGCACAGTCTCTCTCTCTCTCTCTCTCATTTTTTTGAGACCACACACCAATTAACTTTCCTCTTTAAACCCTCACTCTCCTCTTGGCTCTCGCTCGCTATTGAGGTTTCCTCGCCGAGCTTCTCTACTACTTCCTATTCCAGAAGACTTGGATTTCACCCTTCTGTCCTTACTGGTTTTGACTCCTAGCAACCGTTCTCGACCACGACTTTGCCACCCCTTTTGAATTTGATACAGAACTTTAATAACCTGACCAGATGCCCAGGAGACAGCTACGCACAGGGTCCTACCTGCTCCAGCCTGCCACTCCTGACAGGCCTGTGTATCAGTATAGGTAGAGAGAGAGACTGTGCCCATGCTTGCGAAGGACACCTATTTCATGAGGAACCACTGCAAAATACAAACTTTGCAATGTTAGCAACTGCTAGGTTTAGAGAAGATAAAATGCTTCTGTATCATTTGCTTTTCAGCATATTACTGTCATTATCTCTTTGCTTCCACTAATTTGATTTCTTATTCTAACTCATAACCATACTTTTCCAGACAGCTGAATATAAAACAAAGGACTGAAGCCTACATATGTCTTGATAGGTAAAGTTGGTGTCCAGTGGAAATTAAGAAATTATCTCTTTTTTTATTTGTCCTGCAAGTCTGTGATATTTTACTCCTAATAAGTATGGTACTTCTTAAAATGCTTGCAGATTCTTGCAAGCCATTCTTAGCTACTGTGTGTCATAGTCACAAAAATGCCCTTACTATAGATAATAATTAATTAAGAATAATTAGCATTTTTTTTAAGGTGCTTCATCAAAAAAGAAATAATCATGTTCTGATTTAAGAGAGGCGGTTAAGCTATATTTGAGGTTCCAAATTAGTGAAATTAATTACCTCCTAATGTTTTGTTATCTAAATCTCTTACACATTAAATCTGTCTTTTTAACCTTGGAATTCACTTATTTTGGTAACAACCTACAAAATCTAAATTCTTTCAAGTGTCAGCTTGCCTGTCGGAAATAATTAACTTTGATAATGTTGCCGATTTCCAAGTGAAGCAAAGGATTTAGCACTGAACTTCCACCTTCTTGCAGTGAAAACAGTATCCGTACAGTTGAAACAGTATGTTTAACCTAAACTAATTGGAGCAAAAAAGAACGGATTGTACAGTATTTTCACTAACGGCATGTGCGCCTAGAAAAGACTGACTTAAAACATTTACAATGACCTAAGAACTAAAACTCTGTCATATTTGTCATTGACACGTATAATCTGCCAACACCGCTAAATGTATTCAGTTTTGTTGCAATATGATTGTTTCAATACCCATAGCAGTGTTTTTTCAATTGAAACTAAGCTTTGCCTTAAATTCTTCTGTGTGATTCAGTTCGTCATTTCTCATGGAACTAAGCTTTGCCAGGGGGGAAAAAAGTATGAATATAACATTCAAGTTATTACATCATTAAATGTCCTTCTTCTGTTGTTGCTAATGAAATAATCTCTTGCAAAGCTATTGTGTATGATACGCAGGTATAAGATCCATGAGACTTACTATGATCCTGAATTTTTGGAAAGCAGGTTGTGTAATGTGCATGCCAAGGTCTGTGGTGAACTGCAGGCATTATTATGGACATTGATGTTAAATACTTTTAGATCTGTCAGATGCCTCAAGTCCAAATCCAACAGCAAATTTGTATTTAAAAATATGACATTGATAAGAATTGGAATCATCGAATTTAATTGTGCACTCAGAATGAAAGTAACAATATTTCTTTTGAATGTGTAATCTAGACTTATCTACTGCATCTGCAAACTATTAGACATGCACTGAACCTGATCACTTTCCTTTTTTAAACCCCGAGGTGTCCAGAGAATGTGTATTCTTTAGTAAGGCTATGTGTAATGTTTTGTTGTGCAATGATCCTCTATGAGAATAACTAACAGGAAAGCAAATGTTTCTCCAGCATTTAAATGAAAATGAAAGAAGCTGCAAGTTAATATCAATGAAGACAGATGTTTCTACTGTCTTAATCCATCAAGTAAAAGACAACACCAGTGAACAGCTCACAGAAATGAGACTCGTAATAACCCTGGAGCCTCTTCACATTCCCTCTCAGACTGACAGAAATCAGTTGGTTCAGTTTCTAAGACTTATCGTAGCAGCTAGATGATCTGCCAAGAAAGATTTGATGGACACTATACACTATAGAAATACACACAGCCATACAGGTACTCCACATACAGTCACCAAATATACCGTACTGGTATATACAAGGTCAACAGTACAGTACAATTGGCAGAGGAAACAAGAACGGCTCACCTTGCTGTAGAGTGGCTGTGACCTAACAGTCCTCATGAAAACATTTGGAAGTCCTTTAAAAAAACAGGACTTTCTACAACCTTTTCTTTACCATAGGATCTTTCTACTTACCCATTGGTAATTTGTTGTGAAATGTAATTTGGAAATTAGCAGATTTAGTTAAAGGTTTAACATGAATACATTGTGATAATTAGTTATTTTCTTAGTTCTTATTTCTTGTATTATCAAACTAATAACCCTCAAACCTGTTTAGATTCATGGTTGAAAAAGCTAAAGCTAACTTGGAATGAGAAAAGCTTTTGTAGTAAATGGATAAACTAATATTGTTATCATGATACATGCCTATATAAAGGAATTCTCAGTTTGGTGAGAAAACCAAGCAAATAATGCAATCTTTATAAAATAAACAACCATATGGAATATTTGTATGTAATTTTAAATTAATTGTGCAGTACGGTATATTTTACAATAAAGATATTTTAAGGTCTATTGTTGAGATTCACCTACAACAAGGACTCTTGTACATTAAATTCGTTCTCCAAAAAGAGATTTATAACATGTGTTCAGTCACCAAATCCCTGAGGTAACCTGTCAAGTTTATCACATACTGTAGCACACTCCTGGGAGACAAAACAGAAAAAGATTCTCAAGGTACCTCCATTTCATTTGAGGACTCAGAAGTATTCTAACAAATATTCTAGCAATATTGGGACTCCAAAGGCATGCCCAACCTTTCATGACCTATATTTTATGTCAAATATATGCAGCATGTTTCATAACTTCCACTTGTGAAATTTGTCACTGAATATAAGTGGTTATATTTTGACATTCTAGATAAGATAGAATTCACTTTAAGAAAAGTACTGAGTTTCAAACATATGACTCACATCACACATGACCTTTAAACTATCTTGTCATGAACTTGTTTAAAGAAGTAACTGTAATGTCATAGCCAAAACATGGACAACAATGGTGATGCCAAATCGTGTGTATCTGGAACAGGCTTCCCAGCAGGCAGTTTGGTTCCAAACTCTGACCTCCTTCAAGAAACAGCTGTAGAAAATTGTAGATTCACTCAGGTACTAAACTGGCAAAAGGGCAAGACATGTCCAATAGCTCATTTTCAATCTTTCTTACAGTATGTTCTTATAGTCACATGAACACTCCATTCTACTTTAAAAATTAAATATTTAAAAGGAGTTTTAAGAAATAAAAACAAGTTCCACATATCTGTGAGATTACATTATACCTGATTATATCCAGCCTCAATACTGTATCTACTTTTCTTGTACATTTTTGCTTCTAGAAAGTAAGTGGAATAATATGTGCATATAATACAGTAAATGACCTTGCACTCGCTTTAATTAAGGTATTTTCCTGCAGAAGAAACTGTTATCACCTTAATAGCTGCCATTCATATTTCTGTAATAGCTGCAGGGATATTAACAGTAAAATGGAGCCTCTAGTGTTTTAAGTACATAAAAAACATCAATTTTATTTTAAATAATTCACCAGGGTCTAATTTTTGTATCAGTATTTTTTTTCTATTTTAATTTTTTGGACAATTCTATTTTCTGGAAGAACTATGAAAAAATAAAAAGAGGGTTTTAAATTCACATCTCATGTACAGATATGTGTTGATGTACTGTAGTACACCTGTTATCGTGAGGGCCCACACTTGTTGTTCTAAGGCACTGGTTCTTAATCTGGGGTGTACTCATCTCCTGGGGGTGTGAGACGCCCTTTCTGGAGGAGTGACACATGCTGGAGTTTTTTAGAAGGTAAATCATTGAAAACACAGATTACCTCAACAGTTTTTGACTTGGGGTATGAAAACATATTTTGAGAACCAAAGGGATACAGGCTGAAGCAAATGTTAACAACCACTGAGCTAAGCTAAGATCACCTTATTAGCCCTATACAATTTCTTGCATTAGGAATTTCTTTTCTCCTACCCCAGCTTGCTCTCCATGAGACACACAGGCACAGAGAGAAGCTTGGGGTCAGAGCACAAGGTCAGCCATTTATACAGTGCCCCTGGAGCAGTTGAGGTTAAGGACCTTGCTCAGGAGCCCAACAGAGTAGGATTCCTTTGCTGGCCATGGGATTTGAACTAGTAACATTCCAGCCACAGGCCCAGATCCTTAACCACAGTGCCACCGCTCCGCCCCAGCACTTGTCAGGTGCTGTGTTCTACTTTACCTTTGCCTTTGCCTTTGAGGTGGGGCAAAGGCAAAGGTAAAGTAGAACACAGCACCTGACAAGTATGCAGTATCAACCATGCAAATGCAATCATGCAAAAGATGGTTTTGATGGCTATACCTCTTGATTAGTTCAAGAGGAGAGTTTTCTTTCAATTTAATTTAACTGACTAGTCAAGTGTTAGATGAAAGGATTAATATTTTGCTCACATTTCACAGTGTTGTGTTTCGTCATATCTTAAAATCGTTTATTACTATCTTTTAACTATAGGAGAGCAGCTACCGACAATTTCATTAAGTATTTTTTATATTTTGTGATCAACTTTCTGTTTTTTGTTTTGGAAACAAGCTAAACAACTGAACATACAGACAACAATACAAATCCGCTCATAACCCCCTGCCCCCCGGGAAAAAAAAACTTTCACAGCTCAAAACTTACTCGTTGTCACCACTCCTCTTAAGGACGCTCCAGCTCTTCCTTGTTTTCTACTCATCTCCCACACCTGCCTCCGGTTCCAGTCCCCCGTGCCATATAAACCAGACGTTCCTGCCTATCGGGGCTCAGCTTTGGAAGGTGGACGCCCGGAAGCCCGCCTGCCTGCGTGTCCAGGAGCGACTCGAAGGCATAGGCTTCACAGCCGCGTCCTGACCATCTGGGTGTGGGACTGGAGCGTCTGGTCCTGTCACCCCCCTTTTTATTCCCCTGACCCTCCGTCGGATCCCGCTCCGGTTTTTAACTCTGTTTGTCTGTCAGGATGGATTACCCAGTCTTGGACATTTGCTACACTGATGGATTTGCCTCAGCCACACCTCCCCCGAACACTAGCGCACCACGGACACGCTCCCTGTTTTCCTTCCAGCCCCTAGCATGCCTCTTTTCCCTGTGTTCTTCACTTCCCCCCGGATCGTGTTGTCTGCATAGGGTCCTGAAAGAACGCTTCATGACACTCTGTCCCAAACAGCCAGTCCCAGACATCATTCAAAACCAACTCTGTAACTAGTATCAACACAGCTTTTATGTTTTCTACATTTGTCTCCCAGAGATGTGAATTTCTTCCCCCGATCCAAGGACCAGAGCAGTAGACAGTATTGTGGTTTTTCTTCATACCCTAGGGTAGAACAGTTCAGCACTGTCTTTTTATTTTCTTTGGAAACAGTGTGAAAAGCTCCCATGAATTATCTAGACAGACAATAATTTATACATTAGTTACACAGAAAATTGTGAATAATTTAGCTTTGTGAACGAAATGTCCAATTACATATTCCATCAGATATGAATCATGCATATTATATAAAATCAGACACGGAAAATCAAAATTTCTTATGAATTACAGCATACATAATGCACACCTTTTCGCATCTTTACCTTCACCATATTAGAACTATTCCAACTTTCTAGCCGTTTCTTTTAAAAAAAGCAGAGCAATACAGGTTAAAAACCAATGTGCGTGAGAATCCTTCCTGTAAAAAAGCTCTTGCTTGCATGAACAATAAACGTAACTGAAAAGCAACAAAGATGGAAACAGATTGACGATATTTTAAAAGCGAGGTTTGTAATTCGGTTCAGATGTAAGTAGAACACCACAACCACAAAAGATTGTATTAATTGCAGGTGAGATGTATGAAATGTCTTCATTCTCTTTGTCTGCATAAATAAACCAAACTTACTTTAGTAGGAACAGTAGAAAAGTGTATAGTTCTACTGGTACAAATTGATTTGACAAATGTATGCAGATTAATATGAGGATATTTAAAACACTGGCATTTTGACATTATAAATATACTGTACAAGTCCCGTTGTAATTATAATGACCTAAATAACTATTAAGGATGGTTGCACAGGCTTTGACATTTTAACTCATGACATTATACCGAAAATGAATTATCTTAAGTATAAAGTATAGAAATAGAGAGCACAATAATATAATGTATAGTAATAGAAGTCACATATTGGATGTGGTGTGGTGGTTACTGCTACTGCTTCACACCTCAAGCATCTAGCTATGTGGAGTTTGCATGTTCTCCCTGTGTTTCTATGATTTGTTCCACCACGCAGTGACAGGCTGAATGTGTTTGATTGGTTAGATTAAATGGTCCCTCGCCCATGATCCTGTGATGGATTGGCTTCCCATCCGGAGTGAGAGCAGTCATGTTTTCTCAGTGCTGCCATGCAATCTGTGCTTCCTAGATAGGTTTTCACCTGCTGTGACGCTCAACAGGATAAGCAGCTTATTAATAACGTGATTCAGCTCAAAGTTTTTTTTTAAAGAAAATACACCATAGTTTCAAAGCATAAATAGGTAGCTTATAACATTTCACACCAGTAAAACCTCATAGCTGCGTAGCTGCGAGGCCTGTGGTTTCAGGTTCCTTTTTCTGACTTTGAGATGGCATATGTCTGTGAGGTTTTTCTCCCGACAGAGATGTCAAAAAGGAGTTCCGTTCATTTGTGAATCATGATCTTGAGGCTCAAGAGAAAGGGCAGTGAATTTACATCACTGTTTCAGCTGAGGAGATCCACAGAGAAGAGGCTGAATTTCTCACACTTATAAAGAAGGCTCAATGAGTATTAGCCTGTCGTGGCTCCACACATGTTTAATCACCCCAGGAAAAACTGAGCACTTAGATTGTTAAGAAAAACACCAAACGGGCACACTTGTCTTGCTGATTTATACTAACATCACATAATAGCAATACATGTGAGAAAAATGTAACTATTTATAGCATCCAAAACAAAATGTGGCCAGTTCTATTTCCAATGCTTTTGTTTGTGCTTCCTCTACAGATAGATAAGTAAACCCCCTCTGGCAATGTCATCGAATTGACCCCGAGAAGACGAAATGACTCATACTCAATTGTGCCTTTCTGCAGGGTCAGTATGCTCTGTGAAGCTTGAATCGCTTACATAGTAAAGGAAAGACCATCTCAACATGAGACTGTAAAGTCAGAGTAATAAAGCTACATTCAGAGATGCAAACTTCAAGTCTGTTTGTAAATATACAATTTTATTAACGTGTAAACCTTCAAAATATTTTTTTTTATTTATAACACTAATGAAACTCAAAAACATCACATAACAGAAGGATATCCTGGATGAATAATGTGTCCTGCTTAAAAGAAATCTAAGAATTTTAAAGTATTATAAAGAACAATGGCATAGTGATCATGCAGAATTTTAGTCCAGAAGATACAGGAGTCACATCTATTCAAACAGCTTGGGTTGGTATTTTTAAAATCTTCCTCTAGCAGGTATTATACCACTAAGATTGCTCCTGTAGTGCTAGGAGATTATGGCACCTTTCAGGGGGGATCTCTGACCATTCCTTCAGGCAGTATTCCTCTAGGTCCTACAGAGTCTTTGTTTTCCAAACAAAGATCTTTGTGAACTAATTTCTTGCGTTCGAACCACAAATGTCAGATTGGATTGAGGTCTGGATGTTGAACTGTCAAATCAAGAACATTTTTGCACAGTTATCCAATTCTTTGTCTTTTTGCATGTACTGTATGCTTTGGATTGTCGCCATGCTGGAATGTCATTTTTGTACCAAGCTTGAGCTTCTTGGCAGAAAAGACCCAGCAGTTTGGCCAGAATGTCCTGATATGCATTGGGATTCATATTCATGATTTCCCTTGTGAAAACAAGGCTTCAGGGCCCCAAGATGCACAGCTTTATTGAGTAACATACTATCATTTGTTCATTCCAATAGAAGAAAACACATTATTTTAACATTAAGGTTTTACTTAACCTTGTAGCTTAATTTCAGTTTTCAGTTTTCTCTAATTGTGTGTTCGTCCATATGGATGAATAGAAAATTAAGTTTTTACAAAGCTGTATACTCTGTGCACCTAATGATTTTACATGTATCTGACACTGAGTAATGTGAACTGCACAATTGTAAGACTTATATGAAATTACTTTATATTATATATACATATATTTGTAATTCTGTTACTTTTTGCATAAGCTGTTTTGTAGATTTAATGAACGACTGTGTGGTATACAGTGCAGTTCCACCAACTGAATAAATAAGTGTATAAATATAACTATAGTTAAAGTTTTAGAATGCCATAAATAAGGAATGAAAGTACTGTGAAAGGACAAAAAAAATACTTGATTGCCTTCTTTATGTGTGTTTTAAGTCATATTCATGTGGCTATGTGGCTTCTGTTAAAGGTTTCTATTCAGGTCCCTGCACAGAAGGTATGAGCTGCAGTGCTGGGCATCATACCCAGCAGGCTTTTCTCAGCAGGATACCACCAAAGGTACAACAACGTTCCAGTCCACACCACATGTGTTCTTTCAAGACTATAGACTGTCGGCAGGAAAGCAATCAGATTGCTGCTTCTGTCAGTCTCAGGGATACACTGGTAACACTGGCTGAAACCCCAAGCACTAAAAAAAATCCATCCACGAACTAACTTTAAAGTGTTGCATGACTGTATAAGCTTGGCAGGTAAATTCCATCCAGCTTGGATGGACTTTTCTTGGATTACTTTTCTCTATCAGGTATATTTCATTCATAGACTGTCCACATTTGAACACGTGATCTGTCTGACTAGAAATACCAGTACAAATATTACTTTGCATTACCAAAAATATGTGTGATTTTCCAGGTATTCCCTGCAATTCATTATAATGTTTTAAAAATGATGTATTTTTTTTTATCCACACAAAAGAAGTTAGTGGAAGGGTTTGAGTTTGATTTCTTAAAGCTATAGCTCAACACTGTATGATGGTATCCTCTGGATTTCTCCCATATCTTTACAAGGATAGTGTTTTCTAGAGGAATTGTGAGTAATTTTCAATCACTAAAGAATATTTTTTCAAAGACTTAGGTGGTTTGAAACACCGTAGGTTGTGATATTGTAAGCAAGTTTTAAATCTAACTCGGAATCCTAAAAACACAATACAACATTTTAGCTTCCAAGCTGATTTTTCTAAAAGAAAAAGAAGACATGCTTTCCGAATGGTGCTTATTCCCTATTCTGGCAATATGTACGTGCAGCTCTTAATTCAGGCTTAATATTCAAGAAGCACCGTGAGCCTGTTTTTATAGAGGTGAAATACTTCAAGCTGTCAGAGCAATATGTGCTCATACACAGCATCGCAAACTTCTCATTAGAGAACAAACAGGATGCATCAACAGCCTTTCTTATCACATTCATGAATTATTTAAAACCTGAAAAATGTTCTTCTCATTTTAAATAATGAAGAAATGCCAAAAGAAAAGCTGCCTGTTTATGTAAGTACTTGACCCTTAATTCTCATGAATAATGTTACAAAGCAGGGACTCTGTGCACTCAATATGCATAACACTTAATATGCTGCATATATATTTGTCAATGTTTCACCCAAAAGCATATTAGCAAAATAGACAGAAACTGCTAATGCTGATGTATAATCCATTATGTTGTTCAAGAGTCAACATATAAAGCACAATTTCTACCCACTATGTCAGGCCCTGAGGCCTTGCTTCTGGCTGAATATTATAATGAATGCATAACTGTTAAGCTGTACAAACAGATCCAGATAGTTATTGTTTTTTCTTAAAAAAGCAACATAAAATGCTGAAACAATATCAGTTTCATCATACTGTTACCTTTGTATTATAAGTAGTTTTGATGATTCACTCACTCCATACAAAGCAAACAGATATTATATTGTATGGTGGATATAAACGTGCTGTATATACAGTGTTTTCACAAAAGTACTTAATATTAAATATATTAGGCTCAAATCCATGTTGATTGTTTTCATTTTCTGTTGTTTTCCTGTGGGTTCAACTGCAGAATACCCAACGCCCAATTCACCCAGCCATTTAAAAAAATGGCACAATTTCCAGCTCAAAAGAAATTTGTTTCAAAAAAAGGGAATCACCAAAAAATGAGGTGGGGCATTATAACAGTACAAAAATTCTCAGAAAGTCTTGTTTCTTGTTTTTTTCTGCAGGGGGAGGGGGACATGAGTGAGGTCTGCTAGTTTGCAAGGGATGAGTCTCGGAGAAAAACAATTACAGTGATTGGTTTTCAAGGTAACATAAATGTGCAATCAAAGTGTCCCATGTTTCATCCTGATATATCAAGGTACTCCCAAAAACGATTATGTATAGATTTACCAACAGACTGCATATGATCAATAAAGAGCAGTTTAATTTCCTAGCAAGTGTGCCAAGCTGAATGATCTCTCACACAATCTGGACAGATGATGTATCATCTGGCTTTATTGCAGATAGCTGCCAAAACTACAACACCTTATTTGTGGTTTACCAAGTCGAGAAAGAAATACCAGAATCTCTGAATGATTTACAATTCAAAATCTACTTGGTTTTGATTTCTGCCAATGTTATGCTCTTATCACCTGTCCATCAGAAAGCACTGTCATATAGCGATGAAATGCTGGCATTTAAAGCCATTCTAATTGTTTCTAATACCACCAGGTGCTAATCCAAGTTAAGTATAGTGCTATAGCTGTTGTAGCCAACATGCTCTGTAGTGATTCAAGAATTCAAAAACATAAATGAACTCTAAAATACTGTATACAAAAGCCTAAATTCATTCTGAAGACAACTGTTCTCAGCTGCTGTGTCTTTAAATCAGAGATTAAACACTGGAGATTGCTATACAGTTTTAAACAGAATAACTTTTTGTACAGCAAAAAGTCCTAAAGGCTCCGACTTCAAGACAACATTATTAAAGATTTCAGATATTTCAGATCTCTGTCCATTCCTCAATAAAGTGTCGACAGGACGTGTAGTCCTGAATTCCCTTGAGTTCAGAGTGGTTTCCTTCACCTTACATATATAATTACTGTAAAAGAGGCCATGAAAATTATATTGGTGGTTCATGGAGCTCTCAAGGGTCTAAGTATATGAGAACATTACTAAAGGTTACAAACAAGAGAACCATTCAGCCCATCTGGCCCCTTTGGTAGCCTTATTGATCGCAGAATCTCAGCAGTCGCTTCTTGTTTTTCTTCCAGCTCAGCTCTCAATTACTTAATTGAACTAATCATTTACTGAGACATTTTTAGTTGTTTTCAATTAAACAGGCAAGGATAGTCTGGGTAGGTGTTTAGTTAAATAACCGATAAACCAATTGGAACAAAATATTCGGATATACAGTATTCATTTCTTTAAAAAATCGGAGAATTGAAATTGGTTCGAATGGGTGGTTGGGAACCTGGATTTGACCCCAGGCCTGATAAACGTTTGCTGGGGACACTGAAGTGTTTATGAACCAGGAGTGAATGGAAGCTACAGCTTTATATTACATACTAATTTAGTGTGTTTCTTTATGGTTATATACTGTATGCATTTTTCTGCCTTTAGATGTGCGTTCCTGAATCGGGTTACAAATATTAAAATATAATGACTTATAATGACTAATATTTTATCTCCGTAAAGTTTTAGCCTTCTATTCCTTTCTTCTTCAGGTGCAATGAGGGTCTGTGGATGACTGTGTACTATGTTTCTGCTGACAAACTCATCATTATCTGACCTAGCTTTGTATTACATGCTAGAAAACTATTAATAAGACATGACATTAGGCAAACCTAAGTCATAAATTTAAAATGTGTTTCTGAACACTCGCCTTTTGCGATTTCATATTTTATATTTCTCCATTTTATGTTGTGTGGTGCTTTTGAATGAGCTTTTTGTTACAATAATTTTGGCCTCTGAAAACTATCAGTCATTTGTAATATGTCAGTATGCACATTTTGAATTCACAGACATCTTCATGTTTTATGTTTTCTATCCTGTTTACTGAGTAATTTAGAATTTCAGGGCACATTAGTCTACTCTATCCAATCATTTTATCCAATACGAAGAATATTTCCATTTGTATGATTGCCAACACAGCGCAATAGAAGAAAAAAAATAACATCCTAGAAAACATGTCTGAATTGGTTTTTTTTTTCAAAACTCCATACCAGTCATTTCTGTAGTGATTTAAATGTTGGGAAAATACATGACTACAGTAAACTAACAAAATTAAAAATCAGAAGTCAGAAGTAATTGGAGGGTATTTCAATAGGTTTACGGAACTGAATTTCACTACAGCAATATGGTATATATCTCCTGTCAAAACGTTTTCATTCACAGCTTTAGAGTAAAAAATGAAACCTTCTCTTCTTGGTGGAAAACGACTGCTTTACAAGAAAACTTGGATCAGTGCAAGACCAAGTCTTACAGGATAGGAGAACCATGAGGTACTACTGCAGTATTACACCGCTTTGTTTATGAGGCTATATTCATGCACGAAGAGCACAAGACTGTTGACCCAAGGGGTACTACTGCAACAAGGCAATGCACCTTTGTATGTGTGGAAAACTGGCTTTGTGTGTGGAAAAGTGGCCTTGTGAATGCGACTTCTATCTGCTGAGGAGATTCTCTGGTCTAGGCCCGGCCCTGAGTCTGCTTGCTGTCTGATTCGATCCGATGGGGTAGCCCTATAACAACAGTCTGAAAGACTTTGCCTGGCTAGAAGGAAAACCTTGAAGTCTTATTTTGCTTAGACCGCATGAGGAGAAGCGTTCCCAGTCAAAAGGGGGTGTAAATCTAATTTTCATTCACGTGATTATGTTTTGCTCAGGATGTCCATGGACTTAAGATATGAGTATGCTGACAGTGTATTAAGAAGGAGTTTTTTACCTGTAAGACAAAAATGGCTCCAAGATGGCTCTTTTTTTAAAGAACTATGGCTTCAGAGGTTAACTTCTTAAGAGTCCTTTGAACATTTGTATCAGACACTCTCAGAATAGAAAGTGCTCACTCTGCACAAAAGTACATTCATACACCTGAATGGTGAGAGATTTGCAACACAGAGAATGATAAAGGATTCAAGTAAAAAGATAATGCTTAGCCTCTATAATTAAAAGCTTGGTTGGAATAAAAACAGAGGGGTACCTCCAGGACCAGGTATGAGACCCACAGTTACAGTAGATACTGTAGCAGCCTGTCCAGGTAATACAAAGCAGTCCAGGACTCTGCCGAACCACCAGAAACCCCAATTAAAGAATGTGCTTTGCAACAATTGAATAGTGTGGGTAGTATGATATTGCAAAACCACGACATTCATTATTTTGTGATATGTTTAATTTGGTAAACCCAGGGACGTGCTTCTGAGTGATTATTTCTAATGATATGAAACATGACAGCAGGCCTCTTGGCTCCAAGTGCCACTCTCTGGCCATTAATCACAGGCTGACATTTTCACCACAATTTGGAGACTGACAAAGGGAGACTAGAGGAAGCAACTGGGACTTGGTCTGGCGCACTTTGAGATCTAAACAAAAAGCAATTAGAATAACACCTGACCTTTTCAGCTGTACATTACCGTACATGGAAAAGAAAATGTTAACTCGAGAAAGTTTGCTGACAGAACAGTAAAGGCACTACATAAAAAATAACAACAATCACAAGCAGAGTTATGACAAATGACAAATAGTGACATGGAAGATGACACTAACCTTATGATATGTCAAATATTCTAATGTTGTTATCTTAAATTGAGGAAACCAGCATAAATACCAGCCTTGCAGTAGACAAAATCAAAAGTTTGTACCACTGGGATTGTGTCAATCTTAGATACTATTTGGATAAAGCTAATATTTTGAGAATATATTTGTTTTCAAAAATTAAATATGGTACAACCATTAAATTTGGCTTCAGGCAACATTGCGTCTATGCAGTCCCATAACCAGAGTTGGTCAAAGGGGCAGGAGGCACCAAAAACATTCCACTCAGGGGGCAAATAATAATTTGGGGACCCCAGCTTCATTCCTGATAGAAATAAACCTCAGTAGCCATGCTACCTAGCCTGAGAGGTAATAAGACACCAGAGCACCCAGTGAAACCCCACAAGAACAACATGCAAACTCCTCATACACAGATGCCAAAGGTCAGACTTGACTCTGGCAGTGTGAGGCAGTCTCACCAGGGTTCCCTACATAAACAGCTTATGACAATGAAAAATGTGAGCAGAGGGGTAACCTACAGTTGTATTCACTTTTTACAATAAAAATACATTTGAATGTTCTATTGATGTTTACTTTTAGAAGGAAATGTAGAGTAAGAAAAAATAAACCCTCTGACATTTATTTCGTACCTTAAACTTGTGATAGTAAAAATGCTGTCAGGCATACAGTATTGGTATATGTTTAAGCTTTTTTGTCATTCAGCCATTGAAGACCTTGCAGGGCTTCTCTGTATCAAAAACCAGAATAATGATCAGGAAATATCAATGAATAATGCAAACACAATATAGTGCAGGCAGCATTTATTATTTCGTTTTGTAATGTCAGCCAGTAACACTTAGGTTTATAAATTTTATTTGATTTTTGAGCAAAACCTTAACAAAGCAACTCAAAATTCCCAGAGCAAACTGCATTCACAGCAGCAGATTATTTAATTGGAGTGCCTCTTGTTCCTTTTCCTGAAGGGAAGATCCTGGCTTTTGATTAAATTCAAACATGGAAAATCCCCTTGTTTTATCTAGAAAAAGAAAAACCACTGTAACATTGTAATTTTTATATTGAAGCTCTCTCCCCCTGTGGCAAGATGTTTGCTCTTTGTTTCAGCTAAACCATCATTGTCTATGTTAAGCCAAACAGTGGTGGGTGTAGAAATTGGTATCATTACACTGCATGAAAATCCATGAAAGGTTGTATGTCTGCTCATTAAAATTACAGCACAAAACTAATCTGCACTGATGAGACATTTATATAATTGAAAACTGAATATGTTTATGATGCAAGAAAACCGCTTTCCATATTTTAAGTGTATTGATATCTATTGAAAAGTAATGGAACCATGAAGACAATCAGAAAAGGGCAGCAATTACATAAAATGTCTAAGTCCAATGTGCAAAAGAGTTCCTTATTCAATAATTGTAGATGTAAAAGTAATAGAATATTTGAAAAAGTGAGAGATTAAGCAATCTCATAACAGCAAGGACGCAATCTTACAGTGCACATTGAACCTAATTGGTATTTTGGGCTCACTTATAGGAACATTAAAAATGAATAGATTTTCTAACAGATTTGTAATGAGGAAACCGTGGCATACCAGTCATATCCTGGGGACATTATTAACCTATGAGAAGGCTGGAAGTATAAGATGGAGCCTTCCTTAGTGACATACTATAAACTTGAAAGCTTTGATTCCCACAGATTTAGTAGAGTGAATGATCAACATCAGTCAAAGAATCAATTAACCTATAATATATTTTAAATTCATTTATTAACTTCATAAATTTTATATAAAGACATGTAAATTAATTTTTACACAAGAAAACACAAGGAAGCACAAGAAAAGAAATTATGGGGAAAGTATAGTATTACAAAACAAATTTTGGTTTGTATCAGACTTTTTACAATCCCTAGTTTTAGAGGTACTGTAAGGTGCTGTATTCAGCAGGGTTTCTGTTATCCTTGAACCTTTACGGGTCTGTAACGTGATTTGTCTATATCAGCTCTATAAAATGGTGCATTTCTATAGATAGCTACTGTATCTCATAACTTTGCTATTAAAGTAAATAGAAGCAGAGCAGCAGAACACATAGGAAATGGAATTAACTGACTTATAAAGTGACTATCATTCTTGTAGGAAAATATTTTTTTAACTTAAACACAAGTAAAGCAAAAATCTATATAGTAGACAAAACACTGTAGAAAAAAATAGTTTTCATTGGTAACAGTAATTATCTGACAGAATATTAGAGATTCCAGTGCTGATTCATGGCTTGCTTGTCTATATCACTATAAAGAATCAGAAAATTGCAACGTCTGAATCTGGAATAAATCTGCATTTTCTTGGTTCCATGATCATAAATAAAAAATATTTGACAGGTGGGTGGGTTGATTCTTTAAGAAGGAATTCATTCTATTATTTTTACAAGCTTGAAGGAAAATATTAGTGTAGATGGTTGTCTGGTAACAGTCATGCATTGGTTGTGATCACTGTATTATAAAAGTACAGTGCCGGCCACATGATGTTCAAAAACCATAAAAGTGGGAAGGAACAATACGCACTTCAATTTACAGAAGAAAGAGTTCAAACTCAGAGAATTATGGAGGCTGGGATTTACAATCAATGGTTTGGCCTGCAGAAAAAAAAAACTGCTGAATTAAATCTTTTTGCCTCTTGTGGTTGGTCTATTAATGCACAGACCCCAGGAGATTCCCGGGCTTTTATTATAAGACTTATGATGGAAGCACAGCCTGAAGGAAATTAATGACACATTGAAATATTTGTGTGAAAAGCAATGAGATAGTTACTTTTCTTCAGAAACAGACACCCTGCTGTGTGTGCTTGAAGCACACTAAACTTTATCTCAGATGAAGCATAATGAAGAAAGGGATTATAAATTGCTATAAATGTATATTATACACAATTGTCACCAAGGAACCTTTCTAAATCTGTTTTTCACATGTTCAATTAGTTCAAAGATTACAAGCAAAACAGGCAGGCAAACAGCTGATCACACAGAATCACATCTTTCAGAGTGAAATACTGTGCATTAAAATATCCCTGTGCTGAAAAAATAAAATGGACTTCTGCATTAATTAAACCTGGCATACAAAATAGCAGGTGTTAGATTCTCAGATGGTTGTCAAAGAGATGAAAATAAAAAGGTTATAAAAGGTAAAAAGGTATTATTTGAAAATGCTTTTGTACAGTAAGTACTTGCGCATTCAAATTTCTTGCAGTTACTGTATGCAGTTATAACACCTGTATCTATATGAGATGGATTCCCAATGTTAAGACAAAAATGAGGATATGCAAAATGTTTTACACAGATTTTGAAACATAATGATATAGAAAGATTACAAACTAGAGGCCATAAAGCCCATGTAGCTTGTTTGGGTGCTAGTAGTGTAGTTAATTAATCTGAGAATCTCATCCTGTTGATTATTGAAAGAAGCCAAAATATCTGCTTGAGCAAAATGGCTGGATAGCTTGTTCTAGATCCCTTTAACTCTCTGTGTAAAGAAGCATCTCCAATTCTCAGTATTTAATGCACTCCCATGTAGTTTCTACACATAAACCTTCTTTTGAATTTCACTGCTGATTTTGAAGTTCAATAGGTTGATAATGTATTTATTTTGGATTTTGGATTCGCAAACATGATTCACAAATATTTTTATCTTCTTCAGCTTAGATAAATGATTGGATTGATAGTTGTGGTGAATTACAAACACTTCTTTTGATATGTTATTGTATGTTTTTTGTTAGAGATATTGTAGAGCTTGTTGAAGCAGACGTACCATTAATGTGTCATAATCTTAAAAATAATGTAGAACGAACTACCAGTTTGAATTATATTTGTTTAAATGCAGCAGATGTAAATCAGTCTGCAAAATCCTTCGTACAAGGCTTCATTATGACAATATGTCATTTTAAGCACTTTGTTAAACCTGTCCTTCCAGTAACTCAATGAAAAAAAGAAAAAACTAAGCTAAGAATCAATGTAAAATATAGCACAGGGATAAAGTCTGTCCAGAAGGTTTTAACCCAGACTGTAGGGAAACAGGGCATAGCAAATGGTCCAAGTTATGCAGAGCAAAAACCTTGTTAGGTTGGTTTTCAGCTACAAAAAATCTGCATTCTGACAAACGCCAACTGCAACCACCAGTAACCAAATGTAGTGTTTGTTGTTTATTTGGGAAATTTAAGTACACATTGGAATTCTTGTTAGTTTATAAGACATAGTTTAGCATTTGCCCATATCCATTTCACTTCCATTTCCGTATCAACCACATTGTCTCCAGGCATCTTGGACAACTCAGAAGGGTGTTGAAGCCATGAGTCCCACAACAAAACCCACTGTGATTTGTCATCTAATTATTTCATGCACAGATATCAGTTTCCAAAGTGAAAGCATTACTGTGACTCAGACAGAATCAGTATGAATCAATATGTTGTTGTGTGACCTATGTGTAGTTTTCTAAAGTCGATGAAAATATAAGAACATGTTGCACAGGTCCTAGAAGGTTAATGCATTTTGTCAAACGTCCCGGTTGCCATTTCATCTTGCAAAAATAAAAGTGCTCCAACTGGGGCTTCACTCCATACCTTTGACAGCATTCCTCTGGCACAGGCTGTCTACAAAGGTGTATTTCCACACAGGAACGGTATTAGAGAAAACACACAACATAAGCAGAATGTCTGTGACACTGTAAACGAGGAACAAGTCTAAAGAGGTAAAGAAACTCCACTTTCCAATACTTACATTTATTTCCAATAAATCTGCTGGTTAAGAAGTACCCTAAATCTTTGTCACCAATTCCATACCTTTACCATGCAAAATGACAGACTGGTGAATGAATAAGCAGCAGTATGAAAATGAGATGCCAAAGACAGCTTGCTTTCAGGCAGCTCCTTAAAGAGATTAAAACTTCCATCGGTGGAGAAGTTGCCAGAATACGGTCATCTGACCATATACTGCAATCCTCCTGTTAAAACAACAATTAAGTGGTTTCTTGGCACAGAAAAGTCAGTATGTAGCAGTAAGAATGATTTATGTTTGTTATTGCAAGAATTTTAAATCAGGAATTTCATGAAATCCCTAAATATTTGATCAGGGATTTCATAAAATTCCTCAATATTTCAGTAAACATGTGAAATCCTTATTAAGTACTGCACTGGGCCAAAAGGCAGGCCTAATTTATAAGCATGCGTGACATTAATTATGTTGGCATCAGTCAGCAGCTCAATCAATTGCACAAGCTTATTCGTCTCACTTCTTGTGCATTACTTGTTTGTAGGTCTAATGAAACAGGATTTAAATGATAATGTGGAAACAATGCAATAACTGGACAACAAGCAAAGAAACATACATAATCCATTTTGTCAATCCATGCCATACTTGTCTGGTGTTTATTTACAACAACAAATAAACAGGATTATCAACAATGTTGCAAAACATGTATTTCCAAAAAGCATTGCGAAGTTACTGCCCTCATGTGGTGTACAATGTGAAGGTTTCAATGCCTTGTCAAATAGCTTTGATTGTATTTAAACCACACAGTGCCACCTTATGATTACAAATGGAAATGTTTCTTCTACTATATCATGTTGCTTAATGAGATAATCAGCCTTGATCAGCAACTCTAGAATCCATATACCTCCAAAAGCCTTGACTTCATTGCAAGATGTTTGTGGAGTTGTAACTGAGAGCTGGAGAACTTTTCAATAATTGAAATATATTGCCAAATGTATTGCAATAATAAAAAATCAACACTGAAATGTATTGCAACAATGATAAGTTGTTATTTCAACACATCCTAAGACAGTACATCAGAAAATTTCTGCAAAGCTAAATATGATATAGAAGAAAAAAAAATGATACTTTTTACGTTGAAATGAAAACAGCAGAGCCCTTCATTTCAAAGACACAATAACGCATAAGACAAAAATATGACTAAATCTACAGTAATACAGTACTGAAATAATATGTTATATTATTTTACACTTTTTTTAGGCACATAAAAGAATCTAATTCCATGCCTGTTACAATCACTTGAAAGAGGGTCCATTGTTATTCTGCATCCTTGTTAAAGGCAGAACAGATTTCTCTGTGGCTCTAAGGCTTTTCTCAATCGTCAGAGAAAACCTCTGTACTCCCCTCTTGTGAGTGCCGGAATCTTCTCTCACGCAGCGACCTTGATATTTGTACAGTACCTCTCCCTTGGGTTTTTCCTCTTTTTTCCTCTGAGCCGTGCAAAGCTCAGGTGTTTGATTTTGTTGCTCATCTTGATGGTCCTTGTCACCTCCAGGTCAGGAGCTTGGCAGGCGTCCTCACCTGTAGGAGAACTGTAATCTACGCAACCGCAGCAACAGCAAAACCTGAGGGTCAGTGTTGTGATGCACTGTGCTTCGTCATAGCACTGGGTTGTGAAATACATTAGATCACCATTAAAAATGCATCCTGTAAAGGGAAAGAAAAGAAGGTGATATATTAGCTGCATAGAACGTAAATAAGAACAGATGTAAAGAGGGCCTGTTGCAAAAAGTGAGTATTGATTGCTGGGCATTCAGATCCTGGTAACGGTGAGTGGAGAGTGTCTTGTGCTACAGAGGACACGTGGGTCTACAAAGAGTACAAAATGAAAACCTACAAACATTTGTTGTGTTGTCTATCAGTATAGAAATAAGTATGATCTGACTGATGGTTTATTGAGACACATGATTCACTGAATCAGGAATAGAATGTCTCTTTTTCAGAGCCTTGCTTTCCAGACTTTGGTGAGAACAGACTTGTCGGAATTGGATTGCATTTCAACTGTGTCTTTCCTGCTGCTCTTCAACTTGCAAAATGCTGGCTATCAAACTGTTCTTGTAAAGTAATTACACAACAAAGAGAAATTTAACTCCCAGGTTACAAAGCCAATTTGAAGTTTTCAACTTCAGTGTCAGCCTTAAGCACCAGAAATAAGCCAATGTGGAACTAAGGAATATAAATATTACAGAAACTAATTATTGGTACTGCTTCAATATACAGTACTAATAAAATTATATTCCTTGTATTATATTGTTTTCATCCATTGTATAGAATTAAATAGATAACAAAGGAGACTATATAAATTTAATAAGTAGGAGTGCAAAGAAAATAGTGGATACTTTTAAGTCATTTCTTACAATTATGTAGCTCCTTTTAACCCAAAAGTTGCATATGAGAAGGGGACCCACTTTACACACCTCACTGTTAAAAAGCAGCACAATAATATATTAATTATTTCATAATTATATTGGTTTAGAACAAATATTATTCTTCAATGTTCTTAAAATTCTAGTATAAAAGGAAATACACATTTTACCAGAACTCCAAATATTAGTTGACACCTTCCCCTTCTGATTACACAGATGAGCATACAGATGTTTGATTGCCCTTTAACGATTATTTAACAAAGTTAACCAACATGTGCTATATATCCCTTCCTTTTGGGTCCCTAAGAAATTGTCGTATCCTGTATCCATTTTAAGAGTTGGAAGCACAACAGTCTGAAATCATCAGAGAACAAAGAGCAAATATTAGAGGTATTACGGTACCAGAGGCTGGTACTACTGAACTTTCTATGCAGATTTCATTATCGACTGGAGGACAGAGGATAGCAAAATGGCTTCCAGAAATCACGTGACCAGGAGGCCCTAGGACTTTGCGGGTTGCATCGCCCATCGGGAGATCCCGGTAGATGGCAACAGAGGTCTGATAACGAAAAACTTAAACTCAACATTTTTCAAAGTGCCAGGTCTTCCATTTCCTGTCGGCCAGCTTCTGGCTGGGATGTGTGACTGGTAAGCGGCAATCGTGTTGTTTGTGAGTGTGAGAACGGTGTGGTTACGGAAACACGGTTTATACGCACATATCGTGTTTAGGCTTACGGGGACCGTAGTGAAATTTCAACCGGCATTCGAATAAAACGTCGACAGATGCTCTCTTGTACTGCAACTGATTTTTCACTTTGCGTTTGCCCGATTGAAGTTTTAAAACGCATCAGACCCTGGGTTTCAGTGAGGCCCAGTTGGAAACACCGTGCAGCACCGTGTGTGTAGCAGAACAGTTGTATAGGATCCCACATTTTCTCAGGCTCGTTGGTTTTACGACCACTGTGGAAAAACGACAGTATTCTTTTTTTTTTTAGATAATCTGTCCCAGAGCATTTACAGTCAGCAACGTGAGTTTTGCTTTTCTTACAAGATATGCCCATTAATTCTTTTTATGTCGATGGTGTTACAACGCTAGTCTTCTGAAGTGCAGCGCGTTTTCTATCTGAGAAAATACATGCCACGAGTCATGATTCATTTAGGGTTGGTTTTTAACCTTTTTTATGAAAAAGTGAAGGATTGCATTTCAGTGATAAACTCGGTGATTTACGATAATGTTAATCAGCTTTGTATTGGCATTTTACTCATAATAAAGGTACTAACGTTTACCTACATCACCAAGACGAATGAAGATCCTTGTGAAGAGCTTCTACCACTCTTTCACTACAGAATTGAAATTCTTAACATTCAGAACCTTGTTGAAATTCTGCCAGTTCTATCCTTAATTTGGGATTTGTACACATATACAGACCACTTGAGTTTAAAAGTAGCTTCACTGTTTTGAGTATATGTATTGAAAATATACAGAAATCAGGTGAAAGTGAGATTAAGTTGACCTTAATCTCTTTGTTTTATTCAGGAGAGCAGTTCATTAGAATCAATTCCAGTATGGTAAGTTTATTCTATATTGTATTTCACTTTTAATTTACTTTCTACAGCACTGACAATTAACTTTTTGAACAGATGCACCTGGCTGGAAAGAATCTTACCGGCCGATAGTCTTGTCAAAACATTTACAAGAAACATAAAATGCGGTTATTAGCATATCAGCTACTGTACTTAAAACTGTGCTCATGTGTACATCCTCGCCTCCCAAAGCTCAGTTTTGGATACATGTGTTTTAATCCTGCTTTATTATAATTATGTGCGTGTTACTGCAATAAAAGGTGCTGTAATAGGAAAGCAAGCTGTGTGGCGGTCCTTTTCTGTGCCCAAGGTTTAATAGTAGACTTAATAGAATGGGTAATTATTTTATCCCATATTTAATCAGTCAATGAGCTCACAATAGATGAGTAACAGTTTATAGGCAAGAGCTATCAGTGGATAATGTGCAAAAGCAAAGGGGTAAAGTGTAATTATGGGGGAGTAAATTTACAGGGTTCTATCGTAGTTGTGTGGATTCCTGTAGGAATGGTCTGAATTGAATACATATGGTAGATGTCTGTTATGTAATGTCCTCTCGCACTGTTTGTATGTTTCTGCATGTGTAAAGCATTGCTGCTTTGATGATGGGCCGATTTCTGAAAAAAAGTCTGACCATGAAGTATTGGTGTATCATAATCTCCCAACTCCTGATAATGAAATGTTAGGCCTGGTCCTTCCCAATTTAAATAAGGTGATGCTTCCAACAGGAAGAGCCGGCAGGACATGGCAGTCCCTGGTACAGTCACCCATTGTACGCCAGGTACTGGAGCCACTACCAGCAAGCAGCACACTGGCAACGCAAGCACTGGCAGGCCTACAGGAAGGCGCTGGAGGCTGCTTACTGTGTGCCATACCGTGCTGAGGGCGCTGCCGTAGCTCATCGACACTCCAGTGGGAGCGAACGGGAAAGCGTTGGTCCAGAAGCCTGTCCCCGCTTTCCCAGTGGGGGGAAAAGAGGGCCGCCTGCGTCACGGAGGGCCACGGGCACAAAGCGTGTGAGGTGCGCCCCAGACGGCGAGGAGAACTCCAGCTCGGATGGCGAAGTTGAGTGCGACGTCAGCAACATGGAGATCACGGAGGAGCTGCGGCAGTACTTTGCCGAGACCGAGAGGCACCGGGAGGAGCGCAGTGAGTGTTTGACGAGCAGAGCTCTCGATTAGTGGTGGGAAGACCAAAGGGTGAAGTGCGATTTGACAGTTGGAGCTAAAGATCCTAATCTTGCATAACCCCTTTAGTTTATTTAGGAGAGAAACCCGTTAGAAATATGTCTAGCATGGTAAGTCGAATGCTGCTGCTAGCTACAGTGTTGCTGGAATGTTTGTAAACCCCTACAGTAGTTCTTTAAATGTTACATTTTTGCTATGAAATCCTTGTTTAATCAAAACTAGCCCTTACTTTTCTAAAAGCAGGGTTGATATTCACAAATGACATGTATTGTGTAGAGTAATTGGTACATTAATAGAAAAAAATATGTAAATAAGAATTAGTGAATGCTATAATGTTCATTAGTTCAGGTGGGTAGCTGCGTCAGTGTAGGCTGCAAAGGAACAAGTAGTAGGTTTATTCCATGCTGAAAAAAAAGAAAAAAGAAAACACAACGTTTCGGCCGTGGAGCCTTCTTCAGGTGTCATAGTGTAACACTCAGAGACTTCTAAAACAATTTTCTAGGAAACTAATGCTCTCTACCATTTTCTCCCTCCAAAAACATAATGTTCATTAGCTCAGTCAATGAGGTATATCCAGGTGCTAAAATAATTGGGTACCAAGTTAACCAATCAAAGAGTCAATCACCAGGACAAATTTAAGGAGAACTTTGCTTATATGAAAGAAGAAACCAAGTCAAGTTGGTCTTACACATACAGGTTAGTGTAATACACCATGCAGTGATCTAAAGAAACCTCATACGGCCTCCAGAAGCGTGTTGTTAATGCTTATCAGTCTGGGCAGGGTTATAAATCCATAGCAAAATGTTTTGGAGTTTATCAGTCTACTGCAAGACAAATAGTCTATAGATGGAGAAAGTATAAGACCATGGTGACTCTAACTAGATATGGATGCCCTTCAAAATCATCCCACAGAGCAACAAGAAAACTCATTCAGGATATCCAAAAGAACCCCAGGATATCCAAGGATATCCAAAGATCTCTTCTGCTCCCCGCCAATACCTCAAGAATACAGTACAAGCTGAATGGCAATGGCATTCATAGGAATAAACCAAAAACTTTTGCTCTCAAAAAAGCACATCGCTGCTTGTCTTAAGTTTGCAGAAGACCATCTGGCTGATCCTGTAGATTGTTGGAAGAATATTCTCTGGTTGGATAATTCTAAAATTGATATTTTTAACCACACCAAAAAAATGCAATTTTTGTCAGACCTCCCACTAAAATAAGCTTATCCTTGCTGTCAAGCATGGTGGTTGGAGTGTCATGGTTTGGGGCTGCTTTTCTGCCCATTGACCTGGACGACTCTCCACCATTGAGGGAACTAAAATTTAGAGTCATACTAAAATATTCTAGAGGAGAACATCGGGCCCTCTGTCTGTGTGTTGAAATTGAGCTGAAAAGGGGTCCTACAACATTGCAATTTCCCTTAATTATCTCAGCAGATCTACTAAAGAATGGATGAAAAGAAATTTGGTGTTTTGGAATTACAGTGTCAAAGTCCAGAAGTCAAAAGAAATGTGGCAAGACCTGAAGTGGACTGTTCATGCAAGACACCCAACAAATCTGGAGCAGCTGAAACAGTTTTCTAAGGAAAAACAGGCAAAAGTTCCTCAATGCAGATGTCAGTGACTGAGTAACTATAAGAAATAATAGGTTTATTCCAAGCTGAAAAGAGAATAAAGAAAACGCAACGTTTCGGCCGTGGAGCCTTCTTCAGGTATGAGGGTGAACTCTGAATTCCCTCACACCTGAAGAAGGCTCCATATCTGAAATGTTGCGTTTTCTTTAATCTCTTTTCAGCATGGAATAAACCTATTACTTGTTCTTTTGCAGCCTACGCATGCTGACGCAGCTACCCACCTGAACTATAAGAAATGTTTGGTTGCTGTCATTGCTTCTAAGGGATGTGCTATCAGTTATTGAATTAAAAGGTTCCCTTACTTTTGCTCACAGGTTAATTTAAGAGAAAGTAAATAATAACTATTTTATTTAATAATGAAGCAATATATATATATATATTTGTTTGTGTTTTTTAGGGTTATCTTCATTAAATATTGGAGTTCAGATAAAAGATTCTTTAAAGATAATTTGTCT
This sequence comes from Atractosteus spatula, assembly GCF_055471065.1. Classification (NCBI taxonomy): domain Eukaryota; kingdom Metazoa; phylum Chordata; class Actinopteri; order Semionotiformes; family Lepisosteidae; genus Atractosteus; species Atractosteus spatula. The sequence goes on from NC_142709.1 coordinate 51,681,816, forward strand.
AAGACCTATGAAAGATGAATGTGCACTGTATGTGCTCCACCTTTAACACAGCTCTTGAACTTTATCTGTCTCGTTCAGGTTTTTCCAGTCCTGACCCTGGGGACACACAGACTTGCTGGACTTTTCCGCATAACCTATCAGTTAAATAATGTAACCTGTAATAGACCTAATAATAGTTTCATTTGGCACTCTTTTGTTATTATTTTTAGCTCCTAAACATGTAGGGGGTTTAACCTATTGTATTTAAGTAACTTAAAATTAACCTTCGAGTAGAAAAACAATTTAATACTTAAATTACCATTCAGCAAGGTGCTAGAGAAATAAAAACACAATGGCTGATTATACTTGAATTGCATATAAATCGCTATGTAACCAATCTTTGGAGCACAGAGTTATTTTCCTCAGCTGTACTATAGTTTTTTATTTTTATCATAAATAATTGTCATGTACAGTTGCAACATTCCTATGCACAAAAGAAACTTTAGACCTTAGAATAATTGAGTGTGATTAAGGTAACTCGTATTAACTGATTGTCTGGGTGATGTAGAATGAAATTTCTCAGTCTCAGGAAGTTGGTCAAGTCAAAGTCCTGTCAAGTAGATCTAGGTGTTTTTCCTGAAATATTCCAGTTCATTCGCAGCATTCCAGTTCTGAAGCAATACCAAATTTTACACTAAACAAATGGTAAACGTAGGAAACCCTAATATTTAAAATTTAGACAAGAATATTTGTAAAATGGTTAACCAGAAACTGAAATTATTTCAATTGCTTTTTTTACAACTTTAAAGAGAGGTGAGTCAACAGGACTGAAATTCATTCCACTTATTTGGAGCCTTTAATTATCTACGTTTTCAGACAGTAGTGGGGGCGTGTGAGGATTTGACAATAAAAGTGACTGTAAAGTTCCACAGTAAATGTTTTGAGGGTGCTTACTGCTTCACGAGCACCAAAAACACCTTCAGTGGCATTTAAGAAGTGATCTGACCTTTATATTATGGTGTTTGAAAAGGCTGTCAACATTATCTCTGAGTTAAAAAATATACTTCTGTGTTGAACCCAGTGATGGAAAAGGTTATCCGTCAGGGGAATTATTGATGGCTCAGGATAGTGATTGTTTGCTGTTTTTTTTCTCCAGGAGTTCCACCCATTTCCTAAATACACGCTGGTTAGATTTGATTAGCTTATCCAAATTGTCCCTTTTTCTGTAGTGCCCTATAATAGGTATTAGAAAGGTTACAAACACGAGGACATTTGGCTTATCTAACTAATTTGGTAGTTAATAATTCTTATCCACATTGAAGAACGAAGGTATCAGCTGCAACATCACTCTGACAGTTTTAAAAAACAAAAATTTGATTTCTTGATTTAAATTGTCTAGTAAGAGTATCACAATGCAGGCTGTAAAAACTCAGAAAGGTGCAAAATCACATGAAAGTAGTTGATGGAATATGTCTGTGTCACTCAGTATGCTGGAAGGGTAGACCCTGAATTCTTATACAATTTCAATTCTTCCTTTACTCACAAGAGGAATGATCGACATATAAAAATCGTTTCTGTTCTGCACTCTTTGTATTGTGGTATGATTACCTTGATCATCTTAAAATTGTAACCCTGCCAGTGTAGTTGCAATAAAAAACTTGACAGAAGGCGAAGTTCACAACAAGGAACATGTGTCCGTTAATATAGATGCAATCATGTGGAGTTATATTGAAAAGGCAACATTTTAAATTGTTCAGAGGATAATTGTTTTCATACCAGGAGAAAATGTTTCTTGACCGTCTGGGAAGTACAAAAGAAAATCGTAACCTAAACCACGTAAAAATGCAGTCTTCAGACATTTATCAATGTGAAAAATGTTACTAAAATAAAGAATAATTCACCATAGGCTTGCCAGTTGTGCAACAGTGTAGCTATTTAGAAAACATGTTGGGGGGGGGGGGGATCTTCAGTCTAGTCCACATGTAACTGGGATATTCTGATGAGACTATAGATCAGATTTGATCCAGGTATACAAAATCCTAAGAGGTACTGATAGGTTCAACCCAAGGAGCTGTTTCACATTCACTAGTGCAAGTACACAGAGTCACCATTACAAACCTAAGGGGAATTTGTTTACCTCGAAGAATAGGAAGCAGTTCTTTACTCCAAAACTAGTGGGCGTCTTGAGCACCCATCCCAGCCAGGTGGTTGAGACCCAAACTGCACCTTTATGAAAGGGCCAGAGGACATTTTAAATTCATTCTGCTGCAGCACTACCAAATGGGCAAAATGGCACCTTCTTGTTTGCAGGGCTTTCTTGTGCTCTTACATAAACAAAAATGTCTTAGCCCTTTGGACACAAGTTTGCTGATTGGTGCAGAGTATAGTTTCATACTTGTTGATATGGCTGCCTGGAACAGATTGACATTCTCATGTGGTAATGCATAGTCAGCTGGGCTGTATTTAATCTTATTGCCCAAGTCCTGATCCCCACTAGAGACAGCTGCCACTACTTGATCCTGCACTAATTTGCACACAGCAGTCAGCAGCTCACAGGCTTTATCTTCCTGTCATTTGTCTTTGAAGTCTACAGCCCCTGGATTACAAGTCTGGTAGTGTTTATAGGTCTTCTTCATAGATCTATGACTGTGTAGCAGAGCTGTCTGCCAGTTACAACACATTCTACTACAAACGTCCCTTTAAGAGCTGTTGGAGGAGATTAAATGAGGCCTTTAGGATAGGAAGTTACTTTTAATAAAGTCCTAGACTTGTTAAATGGGTTAAGTCAAGTCCTGGCATTGAGAATTTTTAACAGGACTTTTAATTAAAACCCTACTGTGCCAGTGCCCTGAATTTGCCATTTCATCTTTATATACTTTAATAGGCACCTTCAGTGTAGAGTTTACATGTTTTCTCCAAGTTCATCAGTTTTGATCAGTAGCTTGGTTGGCTGCTTTTTTGCAAAAAACTGTCTTCCTTAGTTGCTTGTTGTCTCTGTCAATTGTCCTCATGTGCTCGTTTGTTTGTGTGCCCTGTGATGGACTGGCCTTCTGTCTGGGGTTAGTGTGTGTGTGTGTGTGTGTGCGCCCTGTGAATAACTGGCGTCCTGACTGGGGTGGGTGTGTGTATGTGCGCTGTGATGGACTAGCGTCCTGACTGGGGTGGGTGTGTGTATGTGCGCTGTGATGGACTAGCGTCCTGTCTGGGGTGGGTGTGTGTATGTGGGCTGTGATGGACTGGCGTCCTGTCTGGGGTGGGTGTGTGAATGTGGGCTGTGATGGACTGGCGTCCTGTCTGGGGTGGGTGTGTGTATGTGCGCTGTGATGGACTGGTGTCCTGTCTGGGGTGGGTGTGTATATGTGGGCTGTGATGGACTGGCGTCCTGTCTGGGGTGCATGTGTGTATTCCAGCTAAAGTAATCGTTATGAAATACACTAAATACAATGGTAAAGGAGTTACCATTATCTCTGGTTTTCTCTAAAGAAGGGGAAAAATGTCTCCCTCCATTTTATAGACCGGCAGATAAGTTTATTCTTCTTGTCATCTTTTTAACTACCGCTGGAAGATTGTAGATTTTCCCCAATGTGCCACACACTTTCCCTGTGAGTGGGCTGTTGAAAGAACAGTGTGAGATGTGATGTCTGTTGTGAGGAGAGAATGTGATAAGGCAGGACTCTTAAAGGTGTTTATACCCTCTAGGAAGAACTGCACAGAGATGTTAACAGTGATGAAGCCATGCTCATGTCATTTCTGATGCCTTTTCCTTAATATTGTGCAAGGAATTAAAGGGAATTTTCTTTAACGGATATTCTCCTTTTTTTAATTACAATTGAGCTGTAGTATTTAAATTTATGTTCACTAATATTTCCCTTTAATTATTCCTTTGTTTGGCTCAGGGTTTTTAATTCAACCTTAAATTCCCACAAGTGTTGTAACAGAAGATGCATACACATTCTCAAATGTGTTTTGAATACCTCCTTTACTCTTGTCTCCTGATGAAACACTTGCTTCCGTCAGTAAACATTTCTAAGATCGTGTATGTTATTTATTCTGTGATCTACATTGCAGTCATCTTAGTTTGGTAAAATGTTCATTTCAGCATACCGTGGATTTTAATTGAGGTATTTAATGTGTTTCATTGTGAATGGTTCTTTGTACCCTGCATGCTTTGTATTTTTTTAATTTAGATGATTAGAAGATGGGTACATACAAAAATATGTATTTTGCCTGTTCAGTGAGAGATGTGGGAAATATGAGGTAGTTTTTTAATGCCACAAAAGTGTACCATATGTGTCCCTTTGGTCATAAAGCTTGCTTCATTGCTGTGCTCAAACAAAGTCAAATAGTGTAGGTTCCCCTGCTTGTTTGTGCGGCTGTGGCCAGTATCCTTGTTATACAAAAAAAACAACACGGAACAGATGTGATGAGAATTATTTTGCAGTCACGTTGCATACAGCTGGACCACATTTCCTTTTCACCCAGAAAGACTTGAATGTGCTTGCGTTTTATTTTGTCCAGTTTAAAGCCATACTTCTCCTTTACTGGGGAAAAATGCAAAATGTGTAGGATTTTATTTTCCTTAACCTCATCCAAAACGAGAGACAAGTTTCCACAAAATGGATGAGCTTGGTGCTTGAGATGGCTTAATTCATCAATTAGTATCAGTGGTGAAATGGAAAACACGAGAATGTGCTTTTCATTAAAAAAATAATCCAGCAAGTTAAACCTCGGAACTGTGTCAAAAAAAATCCAGAAACCCTTCAATAACGAAGTATGTATTTAATATGAGAAAGTCATTTATTTTTATCTGCAAAATTCAGTTGAATTGAATGGAATGGCCCTTTGTTTGTTAGAAACATACATGTTTTTGAACTACTGGTGTACTAGACAAGAACAGTTTTGCTGATGTTATGCTAGCAATATAATTGGTGTAATATTGTCCTTTAATGTTAGGTTGAGTTGCTTTGTTTTAGTTCTTATTCTCTAGTTGAAATAATATATTCTTCCTGCACATCCCTGGAGCTTCAGAGCAAATACTCCCGTGTTGTTCAGCTTGAGGGCCCCTCAAAGGATGACGTCTGTATTGTTTCCTTCTCATCCTCCCCATGACTGAGCTGTCTCTTGAGTGCTCTCTGTTAGCCTTTTTCTTTGAATCATGAATAGGTATTTCTGCACAGGCCAGGGTCGCATCCTGCTGTCCCCCATGAGAATGGAATTCATTCGAGGTTAACATCTTCTCAAAATTTTCTATTTTAAACGCTACTGTGAGTTGGACACCCATATCTGGCCTATGATCTTTGCCGAGTCCCAGCTTTAGATTTGCAGGACTGGGGAAGATTCATTTAAGAGCTTTTTTTTACATTGAAGTAAAAAATATAACCACATCTCTAGTCTCTTCCAAACTAGCATTCATCCTTAATGCAGCTGTGGATTGTGAAGCCCTTCTCCATAGGTTAAAAAAGTGTAAATGTTTTTTTAATGATTTACAAACACTGAAATATACTGGACCTTTCAGAGCTACCTTTTAAAAATGTTCTTTCAGGTTAAATATGGAGACCTATGCAATGCAGTTGCTCTGATTGTTTTATCCCTTCCCTTCCCTGAGTTGTTGTTATGTTGGAGAAGCCACAGGATAGTAAAGAACATCATTTAAATTGTATACATTTGACCAGTAAACGTTTTGCATTGGTTGAGAGAGAAAGTTCAATGCAGGATTTACTGTACATACATTTTCTATTTATTTTACCAGTTCATAGGTGTCTTATGATGGACACTCTTCAAATTAAGTATAGAAATACTGTGTAGTGTTTCACAGTTTTTCTGTCTTATAAGTTGGTGCGTTAATGGAGGGATTTTGTTGGTATGAAATTGCACAATTGTATGGACAGTTAGTGCAGCTTTCCGATGTACTGCATATATTGTTCATAAGCATCAAGCTCTTTTAGTCTAAATAGGTTTTTTTTTTAGTTCAGAAGAAACATTTAAGAATTCATTGTTGAAGTTGTCACACCCTATTATACTAGCTCAATAGCATTTTGTTGATGCGATGGCTCTATGGCTAAGGATCTGCGCCTGTGGCTGGAAGGTTGCCGGTTCGTATCCCGCGGCCGGCAGAGGAATCCTACTCCATTGGGGCCCCTGAGCAAGGCCCTTAACCCCAACTGCTCCAGGGGCACCGTATAAATGGCTGACCCTGCGCTCTGACCCCATGCTTCTCTCCCTGTCTGTGTCTCATGGAGAGCACGTTTCAAGAAAATACAAGAAATTGTATATGGCCGATAAAGTGATCTTATCTTATATACCTGTGTATGAGTATAATGACAACTTGAACTTGAAGTAAGTCTTATTACTTATAGCCAGCAGGTAGGCTTGTGGCTTTTCTAGTTGATATCTAAATTTTGAAAACCGATGCAGAACCTGGAAGAAATGCTTCCCTCTAAAAAAACTCATGGAACCCTTTTTTAACAACAAATGTCTTCATAGGTGAAGTTTTTCATTCTCAGTCGTTCATGCAGTATGCTTTGGATACTACTCGATATCTTGAATAAACTAATTCTTTGTTGGGTTTTGCTTTGCTTTTGGGTTTTGGAGTGCGATATCACTATCTTGAATGAAATGCAACACCGAACGAGGACTTGTTGAGAAAGAGACAAGAAGATAAGTATGACATTACTCTGCTGTTGTGCTTTGCTCTTGTCTAATTCAGGCGCTTGTCGCTCTGCTCCACCGCAGGGAAACAGCAGCAGCTGGAAGAGGAGCAACAGAGTGCTTACGTGCCTGCTGACCATGACCTCTACAGAGTGTCGAGGCGCAGTGCTCAGCCCCCCAGAGACCAGCCGGGCGTGAGAAGGGGGATCGAGATGAAGATCCTCTATGGAGAAGATGCTGCTAAAATCCAGGGCATGGAGACTGCCATGCAGCTTACCTTCGACAGGAACTGCGACCTGAAGCAGCCAAAATATTGGCCTGTCATTCCTCTTAAACTCTGAAGCCAACAGCCCTGGAGTAACTCACCTCTGTGCAAACCTGCCATCTGTGGGATTATGACTGATTGCCTCCAAGTCCCCTAAAAGGTGGAAAGTATCAGCTGGTATTAACAGTGTCTTTGGTGGCTAAATATTGTAAAAACAAGGCTTCTGTGTTTCCTAGCTGTGTAACATTTAGCTGCCTTCAGTGCTTTTAACCAAAGCAAAATAAACTCAAAATGTTGCGAAGCCCTGCTTTAAAAAAAGTAACAGTAAATTCTAATAAGATGTCTGTCCCATTTCATATAAATTCACCGAAGAACAACTTAAACCTTACTGTATGCATATGTGAAAATGAGGAGACTTTTTAAAGGAAATAAAAGTATTTGTTATTAGTTTGATTAAATTTAAATCTTGTTTTATTACGGTTTTCTTAAGTGTAACTAGCTTTGTAAATTGCATCACCAAAATTATGTGGTAGTTGTTTTGTGTTTTCAGCCAATGGTAATGAATATGCAGGGGCGTAAAATGTCTGAAGCCAGTTTGTGGTGCCGCACAATACAACACATATGCCATATGTTACCCGGGTTAAATTCAAGGTTGTGACCTTTCCAGAGGGCACGTCTAGACATTTAAATGAGACCCCAAAAGGTCAATCTGTTGCTCATGATGTTTGCACTTGTCAAGTCTGAGTTATGGGACCAGGAAGCCGGATTGTTGTACTGGTTTTGTTGCTGAGTGTCCTAACACCTCTGGTACGTGTTGATCTGACAAAAACTCTACCTGATAAGGAAATATTAAGAAATATGTCTGCTCTTAATGACACTTTATGATTCTTGGTTCCACAATCTACAAACAGTTACCCCAGCAAGATGAGGTAAACCTGCTTTTCTTATGTTATAGTTCTTTACCACTTAATTTAAAGGAAGCTTGACTTTGCTATAGACTGTCTTAGTGTGCAAGAAAATGGCAAGCTCTGATGTTCTTAGGTTGTGAAACAATACCTTTTCTCTTGTTTATGAAACATTACACAATAGAATCTTGCATTCCTAAAGGATTTGGTATGCTGTAATAAAATCTGGTTTTATAGAAGAAACATGGTAACAAAGTTAACAGGAGAGCAATCAATCCTTTTTTGTCCTGCTGCTCTTAAGCTTCATAAACTTGTACAAAATGTGTGTACAGTATATACTTTTAATGCAAAGGTAAAAATGATTTAGTCATTAATCGTTTTAATATAATTGGGTTATATAGCCCTGTACTACAGAGTTTTGGTAGTTGTTTATCCATAATCAATATTTTCTTAAGCATTCCAAAACAAGGTTGATTTATATTGCTGTTACATTGTAAATGTGAGTATTGTATAATACAGTGCATTACAGTACTTCCCAATGACTGCATCTTCACCTAGGAAACTAATGTCATTGAAAGCTAGAACATCTTGCGTTGAAAACAAAGGACTGGACCTTTCAGCTATTCATCTAGTCCTCTCCTTCCTTTACTGGATATGTGAATTTCATCAACATGACCATCTTTTCTGAATTCACCTTATTGAATTCACTGTCCTGTTCCTTAGGTGATAGAATTGGCATCTCGTACATTAACAAAAAAAAATCTCTTTTCTTTGGAAGAAAGACTTTTTTTGTAAGGACCATAAGTTTTATCCAACTTTCAGTGAAGATTTTTGGGAAAAGAATCATTTTTAAAACACCCCCATCTGTAAGAGGATCCCTCAGCCTAATGATTCCACATGACAGCAGTTTTCCCATCAACCTGCTACTTCTGCTCCTCCCTATAGAAACCCTCTGCTTCAGCAGTCAGTGCAGACAGTTTGGGTGGCAGTAATATTAAATATTTATGCCCACAATGCATTTCCAAGCCCACTGTTAGACACAGTATTCCAAATCTGGCGTAGAAAAGGCATTAGAGCTCTTAAAGATCAATAACTGCTTTGCATCTTTCTCACATTAAACTAACATTCTGTCCATTATCTGTATTTACTGTACGTGATATACTGTACAATATATGCAATAAAGCCACAAACTGATTCCCTGCTTACCTTGTAAAGCTTCATCAACTCTCTTCCAGATTAGGTTACACCAAGTCCCTGTACCTCTTATCTATATTGTAGAGATACAAGAAGTCACAGCACAGTTCAGAAAAGATTTGAAATGAGTTTGTGATGAAAGTTAATGGAGAAAGTGAAGACGCACACAGGGTGTATCCCCCATGGTACTGAATCCAAGCAGTTTTGCAGAAAGTCTTACACCTTGAGTAATGCTATGATCACCCTCTGTTATTACTATGAGTGGATGTTTAGAAGTGACTGTTGTATATGTCTTGAAACTATACAAAATACTTCCACACATAACATATTAGCTGTTTCTGATAATGTTAGCCCGCCTTTCAGTTATTTCCAAACTGTCACATGCAACAGGTCTGTTATTTAAAATGCACTCAGGTCATGTCAGGTTCTACAGTGTGTTTCAGGCCTGACGAAGGTTGCTTAATTTCTGGGCTTTTGTTGTTTTTTTAAAAATCATACACGTCCTACAAGAAATCTAGATCCTAGTCTTTGGTCCCTTATCTAAGTGCTCTCCAAGCTGCGGACAGATTCTCTTGCTTTTGTCTCAGAGGTGGCCAGATAGCTAATATTACTGATTTGGAAGCAGCCTGCCATATCCACACACATCGGCTGGCTGAGAGATTTACAATTGAGATGAAGTTCACGTTGCTTCACAGACATCCTTTTTTTGCAACATGGCAGTGCTTTATGTCATTTTGTGCTGCCCTAGTAATTTAACAAGAGACACTTCTTCCTCTGTTCCATTCTTGTCTTACTTTTCTTCCTATCCTCTTTCTTGCCCTAGCCTTATTTCTTGGCCTTAGGTGTGAATTTCCTTACAAATGGAATTTGTCTCTCAATGAGACAACATTTCAAACTTGTTAACACTGTATAGGCAATACGCCAGAAGAAGTATACAGGAAAGCACCATTAATAATGAATACAGTACATGTTTTGAATAAAGATGTAGAATAATACAGTATGTGTGATAATCTCCAGGAAATTGCTCTGTAGTGATTGTATGTACAGTGAAATTATTACTGCTGTCTTCCAGCCTGTAGGTCCTTATTCCTCTTCCAGTCTATAGTGCCTTCTCTACAGAGTTTGCATGTTCAAACCATGGGTGTGGGGGTTTTCTGCCATAGTCCACTGACAAGCTGGCTATCTTAACTGATGTACCTGTATTTATTGATCCTGTTCAGGGTGAACCCCACCTTGTGTCCATTGTCAGACTGGTTAGACTCCGTGTCACACGACCATGTGTTGGACTAAATGGTGATTGAAAATGGATGGGCGTTATGTACACTGACTTCAGCTGTTTTCTCATTCCAGTTTTCATCATTGCTGTTGTGTGTTATTGGCAGCCAGTTACTATGGCAACACTTCATTGATGCGCCTGTTACTGACCTAGAATGGTGAGATTCCATTGTTTGAGCAAGACTGCTGTCGAAATTTAGTAGGCTTTGAACGCAAAGCCCTGTGTGTTGTCAGATTCTGAATGAGGTGCTCTGTCAGGAAGGTGGGGTTGAGAGTGTACAGTACTGAGTTAAAGAACACAAATGGTATTATCACCAGAGGTGATACAGGACCTAAGACCCTTTAAATGCATTGAAAGTATACTGCAATATTATCTGCACACCCACACAGTAAAAAGAAAATTCAGGGATGAACAATTGTAAAAACATTCCCCTCTTCCAAAAATGGTCTGTTTTGTAGAATTGCAAATGATGTGTACACATATTTTGATATTGAGTATTTTAAATTAAAAGTTGAAAGCTCAACCTGAACACTTTCACTTTTTTCCAGGTGAAAGAAGGAAATGTCATCACAAACTGCACAGATCAAAAATAAAATAAGCTGATTACATAAGTATTCATGTACCCTTTGCTATGGCAACCCTCGCTCAGGTGTACTAAGTACTTGGGTTACACAGTTAGTTTAAATGTCTTTGTCTATCGTCTGCGTCTATGATTGGAAGGGGATGCGTTTTTAGCTCTTAACCTCGTGTCATGATCGCAAGAAACATAAAAACTCCATACTTCAAATCGTCTACACAAGTTCCTCTGGGGTCAGCTTTGCCTTGGCAAATGCATGATGAAAGTTGTATCTACAAAAATGAATGGGTGTCCCTGTAGGTATTGTTTCAAAGCATAACCGATCCAATGTTTCTTGTCCATAAAATGCACCTATTTTTATATCTCTGGCCTCTTTTGTGTCACAATACATAAACGATCACTGGTGCCTGGTCTTTTTCCAGGCCGTGCCCTTATCCTGATGCCTCATCCCACTGCTGGCTGGGTAGCATCGCCTGGCATGCACACTAAAGGCCTGTAACCAAGGATGTCATGTTGTTAGCAAAGCCCTGCATTGAACACTTAGTTGAGAGCTTTTATTTGCAATTTAAAACATCCGTATGACCTCATTCTTTTTTTCCTCTTGACGCATTCATTCTGGGGTTCCAAAGAAAAGCCCAGAGAGGCAGGCACTCGGGGTAAGGACTGAAAGGCAGATAGACAAACGAGAGCCAGAGAATGAACTGTTAGAAGCTAGACGTAATTGGGAGTGCTTTCAACACTTTATGTAAACAGAAAAGAATCCAGTATTTATAACACATGGATAAAAAAATTGCATTGCTATGAAATGACACATGAAATGCTAACATATTTTCCCTGTACAAAAATTAGGCTGCAGTGGTGCCATACTATAACATTTAATGATTTTCCTCAATTCTTTTGAAGGGCCACCTACCTAGAGGGTGAGAACTAGGTTCATTCTCGGTGCCAGCAGTGTCCTTGGCCTCTCAAGCTGCCTACTGCAATAGACAAGTCCTTCATGCCTTTGTTGTTCATACTGAAGCTCACAGAGGCTTATGGAAGATCAGCAGTTCAGCCGTGTCCAGACCCCAAGAGATACAGGACGGACTGAAATGCAGCAAATTTAAGAAATAATTTGAAATTCACTAGAAATTACAGCATGGGCAAACTGAGTGCATTAAAAGGGTTTATTGAGTGTTTTAGCCACAGTAAATTTGGCTTAGCCCGCTTTGCCATAGGACGGGGAGGGTGGGACCCCCATGAGGAGTGAGGAGTGAGGAGTGACCAACCTGCAAAGGTGAAGATGAGCTGGAGGAGGGATGCATGAGACGAAGGAGAGAAGAAGAGGGTTACATATAGTTTCTTTTAATGTAAGGAAATGATGTCAGGAATTATTACAAATTGCTGACAGCTGAAGCTGAATGAACTTGGCTGTTCATCCCAAGTGAACTTTCCTTATAAACCCTAGTCGAAAATAAATGTCCTGTGTCTGAAGTACTGTGCAAATGAAAAATACAAAACACTGTGATGACAGGCAAGTTCATTGTACTTTATTGCACTTTTGCTCCTCTGTTTTTCCTTTTCAAATGATAGGTTCTGTCTTGACATTTAATTGTGTTGTTCATAAGAAAAGTGCGTTCAGTTTGAAAAAGAATAAGGGTGCATACTGTATTTGTATCTTGCACACCTAATGTTGATCACCAAAGCACTGGCTGTCATCTTTCAAACAAATCTTGATCTTAACTGGTTTCACTGTTATTTTATCTGATTCCCAAATTCTAAATAGTTGGAACAGCTTCATATAATTCTTGGTAATCAAAATATATCTGCAAAAAGTTTTTTTCTCACTATTTATCCAAACTTGTTTTAAATTGATTAGATTTCTTAATGAATTTGCATCCCTTCAAAGCATTGGGTTTTGGAATTGAATAGAAGACAGGATTAAAATGGGATTTTGTTGAATGAACGAATAGGATGTATTTTGGAAGTGTTATGAATCACTGGTATTTGTGTAGATGATTCTGTTACCCTAGCAATTTGGGTTACATTTGATCCTAAAAATCCTGTAATCATTTTCAAATTACAGCATTCTTACAATAAGCACCACATGATCCCTTCCTGGCTGTGGAGTTCATAATGCAATTAGTCCCAGCAATGTGTTTAAGTAGGACTGATTAAACTGAAACATGTTCAAGTTTCCATAGTGATAGCAGAAGTCTGTTCAGTTACTCTCTTGGTAGAAAACAGAAGACAGAGCTGCCTTTTCTTGTGTTCCACACAATCCTTGCATAGAACTCCTATATACTGTATATGTGTGTGCAACAGTCAGCCTCATGTCAATGCTAAAAATTTCTGCATGGTTGATTTTTTAAATGTACTTTAGGAGAATTGTTTGTTTTTTTTAAAGTAAGATTGAAAGATGCTTTAGAAATGTATAGTAGACACTTAATCATTTTACGTTTTTCTACTTAGGCCTTTTTGTGAGGCAAATGCCAACTCTATTATCTAACTAAGTCTCTGGTACATACTTTTCATTAAAAAGGGTAGATTTCTCTGGGGGAGCGAACAGATCTTTTTCCTTATTTAACATTATTTAAGCTATTTACATGTTAAATCCTGAAAGAAAAGTTAACAATAAGCTTAAAACTTTCTTTATTTTGCTATTTTTGAAGAAATCAAGCAATGAACGTACTGTACATTGACCCTTGACTTAGAAAGTATATAAATAACAGTTTCATTTTAGCCATGCTTAGGTAAAATGTTTTTTAAATACTTCTAGCACTTCAGATATATAAGTATCAGTTTCAAGTCAGGACAATGTTTTATTAAGAATGTAATTTTATTGTTTTTTTTGTTAAATAGACATTTGAACATGAGAACAAAAATGAAGCTGTAGCCAAGACCTTATATATACCATTGTATGGACTGTTCTTGTGTAACACACCAGTCCAAAGTACTCAATACAGCAGAGTCAGAGTTAAGGCAGAAATGCTATTAAATTAATTAACTGTCCAGAATTTCCATTTAGTAATAAAAAAACTACTCCCAGTTTTGGATTCCTGTTTTGAACTTCTCAAATCCCTTGATACAGGGCTACACAAGCAGCAACACACCCTAGCAGAATGTCTAGGGAAAGTGCACACTTGTGCTCAGTACTTAGTACTCCGACCACTGGTGGCAGCTGAGACACCATAAATGCTTCTGGCAGCTGGGCTGGACTGAAATGCACATTGTTGGGATTTTTCGCAAGCTTGTATTTAACTTGTCTCTCTAAAATTCTTGATTCTTCAGAAAAAGTAGTTAAGTGACTTTAATTCTATTTCAATTTAAACAAGCAAATCAAAAAGAAAGTATAAGTACAAGAAGAGTCATGGAATTTCGGTTTAATGATTTGATACTGAAGCCTGAGACATCTTTTATTTGACCTCTTTGGTGGGTAACCCAGCTCATTGCTCTGCCCAATCAGGAGTGTCTCTGGGTTCTCTCTGTTGTATGCTTGGAACTTATTACTTCACAATTCATATCTCTACAAAACAAAAGACGAGGGTAAACTGTAACTATCTCTCCAGAAGCTCTTAGTGGAGATCTGATTTAATGGTTTAGTTAGCTGTTATATGCTTTCTTTATCCTTCATTGGTGCACAGTCACAAAACAGCACAGCAGCGCCTATTCTTTCTCCGTAGGCTAAAGAGGTTTGGCATGCCATCACATATCCAGGCCAACTTCTACAGGTGCACTATTGAGAGCATCCTGACTGGCTGCATCACTGCCTGGTATGGGAACTGCTCCGCCCAAGATCGCAAAGTACTGCAGAGGGTGGTGAAGGCAGCGCAGCTCATTACCGGCTGTGAGCTACTGTACCAAACATCCAGGATATCTACTCAGCTAGATGTCTGAGGAAGGCCAGGTCCATTCTCAAGGACCCCAGTCATCCCAGTCACAAACTGTTTTCCCTCCTACCGTCCAGTAAACGGTAGCAAAGCATTTGGTCCAAGTCCAACAAACTATGGAACAGCTTCTACCTCCAGGAAATAAGACTGCTAAATAGCCAACCTGCAGCTCCTTTAGCAAATCACCTGTAATGGCTACATGGACACACAGTTTTCACTGAACTCAGCATAACCGCACTACTTGTATATATTGCATACACCATGGACACATAGCAGATCTACTCATATTGATTTTTATTCAATTTCTATTACATCTATTATTATGTAACCTTATTTTCATAACTTCAATTTTGTGGTTTTTGTGGTTTTTGTGATTTTTGTGATTTTTGTGATTTCTGTGATTCTTGTGATTTTTGTGAGCTCGCGGAAAAGACATTTCATTGCCAGCAACTACTGCTGCACACTGTATTGTTGTGCATTTTATTAAATAAACTTTGACTTTCATCTATAGATTTCCCACTATAGGCATTTGAACAAAGTGTTTTCTGCTATGTTTGATTTCATTTCTGATGGTGTTAGATACAGACAGTAATCCCTCAATTGAAAGGACAACAGGGGCTTTAAAATCATGTTTTTCCATTGTAAAATGGAAGTGTTTTTGGTTAACTGATTCTAAAGGTGAAATAAAATTAATTAATTGAGGGTAAATGAATGTACAGTATATACAAATGCAATACATTCATTGTAAATTCACCTACTATTCAAAATGGACTTATGTTTAACCATTGACATGTACTTTCCAGGATTACAGAACACTAGGGTGGTTTCAAATCTCTACTTTGAAAACCCTTTTTTCTAAAACTCTCTAATTCCTGTTTTGAAGTGATGTTTCACTTTACATATATTTCTAGGCATTGTGCAGAAATAAAATGAGTCTCAGAAGACAACAGGGAAGAATTCCAAAGCACATTCTCTCTATATATGGTACATACTGTATACTGTACATAGAGGAAAAAGTGTTGGTAGATCTGTATCAGCAGATGGTCTCCTGCTTGTTCCAATTGCAGTCAACAATGGCTAAACAATTGCTTATCTGCCAGGTTTTAGAAAACAAATTTGGTGTCTGCTTAAGCTTTTTGAAGTACACCTCAACTATAGTTAAATAACACATATACAATATACCACCCATTAGTTATCTAAAAGAGTCGTGTAGCCTCAGAGCTGGTCTATACACTGGTGAGGGTACCAACTCAATACGGTGCAAACCTGTATACTGTATATTTCTTAATTTCAGTGTGAACCCAGATTATGGGCTACTGTGTGAAATTGAGTTGCTAGAAGCAGTTGTAGGTGTCTGTAGTTATCTGTGCTTAAGGATAAGCATGAAGGTCAGAATTATTGAAAAATCTTGATTAAATCAAGAATCTTGAAAATCTTATAACTGGCTATTTAACTAGTATTTAAAAAGTTACTCTTATTTTTTAGTATATTTACTCCACATTTACTTAATGTCTTGAAGGTATTTTATGATTAACTTGTGGGATCTTTACCTTTATATATGCCAAATGTTGCAGAAACACACACACAAATCCATCCACTTTAAAATGTTCAATTAAGGATATGCAACAGCCTTCAACTAACGTTTGGATTAATCAGATTGCATCAGTAGTTCAACTAAACATGACAATGATTTTACTGGTGGGTAGCTGCGTCAGCATGCGTAGTCTGCAGAGGACCAAGTAATAGGTTTATTCCATGCTGAAATGAGAAGAGAGAAAACACAACGTTTCGGCTGTGAAGTCTTCTTCAGGTGTCTTAGGTGTCACACCTGACGAAGGTTTCACAGCCGAAACGTTGTGTTTTCTCTCTTCTCTTTTCAGCATGGAATGATTTTACTGTATTTTTGATTTTGTGGAGATCTCCAACTGCTCGGAACTGTCTTACTTCTGGCTGTTATTGACTGCAGTAGTCTTAAACAAGGAAAGCTGGCCAAAGTCCTCTGCATTCTCTTGTCCATTCTCTTGCTTTTGAGGATTTGGCTCTGCTGAAATTCCGGTTGACCATTGGATGAAACAGCCTATTCATCACCAACAATTGACTTCAGTGAAAGGAAGGCTTGAACTGAAGAAGGCATAAGCCTCCCTGCAGTCAGCGCTTGCCAGTGCTGCTGTTAGGATCAATAGTGAATGGCTGGCTCACTTTGAGGAAACAGACCTCACGGGCCTTCGTACATCACAGAGGATGAGATGAAACCATCGATCTGCTGCACAAAGTACTTGAGCTTTGGAGAAACCCACCCATTTTTAAAATGCTCAGTTATAAAACCAACACCGGTATCAGTGGGTATTGTCAATCAATATTTCTAATAACAGAAACAGTGTCATGACACCTACAGTGTGTTTTAAGACCTTAAAGGCATTTTCACCAGCTTGCAGATTTCTTGTGCGGGGCTGTTTTATGATATCGGAGCTTTTATTAACTCAAACGCTTCCTTGGCTACAAATCGCCCTCAGATTCAGAAAAGATCTGGCAGGGCACTCCTACACAGCACTGACAAGAGCCATGCAGTGAATGTCTTCTCTTCAAGTGCCTGAGGCAAAGAGGTGGACGTCTGGATTAGTCGGACCAGCAGTACTTTAATTTAGTTTACTACAGTGGCAACACTGTGTTTTCATGGAAGAGAGAAACTGCGTTGCAACTGCACCCACAGAATTGAGCAGTAATGTGTCATATAGTGGCAGATTGTTTGGCTTTAAACCTTGTACATGAGTTGAAGTATTAACGGTGTGCATCTCTAGTCTGACCCCAAAACACAGAAAGCTTGAGCCTTTAAAGGCTTTTTATAAAAGTACCTCACAGTATTTTACAGTTTTCAAAGAACCTATGCATAGGCAAAAATAATTCAATTAAGCATTTTTCTTCAGTGATGAAATGGTGTATCTCTATCATGCCTTTGTCTCATTTCAGAGACCCTTACTGGCACTTACTGTAAAAAGTGTGTGGACTTGTATCACAGAACCTGATTAGCCCTAATCTAGGATTTTGTAGTTTTAACTTGGGCAATGTAATCCTAGATTAATGCTGCCTTCAAGGGAGAAAAAAAAACAACTACAACAGCTCTCATTAAATGAGAATGTTATTTTTCAGTGCTATTTGTGTCAACATTTACTTTTTACTGTTTTGCATGTTATCTTCCAGATGTATAACCTTTTAGTATTAGATGTCAACTTTTTAAACTTAAATTGCGCTTGAGACCTAGAAAAAGAAATAGACCACGCAGGGAATTACCCAATGTAACTTGGTGTATACACAAAGCCAGGTTGACTTTGGAATTATTTTAATAGGCTTCCCTACGTAATAAATCAGGACAATCTTCCAAGTTTTTCCTCCACCTTCTGTTACACGGCACAGAAAAAAATCCTATGGTGGCCATAAAGTGCCGAACAACAGGTAAAATAAAAGAAATGTCAAACGTTCCTATGACGCTGTTTTTAGCTGAGCTAGTTTTAATTTTTAATTTTTATTTTTTCTCATCAATTTTTGTGACTTTTTTTTTTAGTTTACATTCTACTATTTTTTTTATGTTGTTTTGGTTTTGAACTTTAGGGCCACCGTCACTTTCAATTATTAGGTTCTTAACCTAATAATTCTTAATGGGTGATATTTAGCACACCCATACCTATATAAACTATGTGGAGCGCATTTATGTAAAAACACAAGGGGAATAATGTAGCTTGCATAAGCAGCCTATTGAACCAAACTGAAGTATGAGTCCTGCTAAGAGACTATCCCAGCGCAAAGGACGGAACGTAATCCAGGGGCCCAGGGCCGCTTTCCTACCAGCGGTAATCCTCGTCAGTGACGTCATCCAACCCCCCTCCCCTCCTCAAGCCCCATATCTCCAAACGGGACCGCGGAGAGGAGAGTGAAGGACTGTTAGCTTTAATAGCCTCAACTGCAGCCTTCTAACACCAACTTTTTACTGACTTCTGACAACCTGAAGTCCTGCTAGAGGAGCACAATGGGTATGTTTTCTTCCCTTCTTTTTGTTTGTTTTTAAAAATGCATGTATCGTTCTAGAGGCAAATGTGTAAACACTTACGCTGGGCTGCGGTGCATCATGCTGAAGTTGTTTTTTAAACTGGTTAATTGTTTTTATTATTACAGTGATACATTTTGTTTTCATCCAGATGCGTTCGGTGATTTGTTTTTGGAACTTTTTGTTTTCGTTCTGCCCCTGTATTTTGTTATCTGTCCCGCCTGAGATAATAATTGGCATCAGGAGTAGTAATGAAATAAAACGGTGAGCACGATTAGAGATAATACTTTTGTAAATGGTTTTTCCCTTTTGGTTCTGACATCTCGATATTTTAGTATGTTTGTCGTAAATCATTCCCACTGTCAACGTCCTGCCATTTGTTGCCCCTTCAGAAAAAGAAATCGATGATGGCTTTAAGTAGCCGTTCCTTAAGTATTTTCAGACCTTTCTGAATAAAAATGTTTCTTTTTCAATGTCTCTGTTCAGGAACCAGAGATATTTTATCTGATTTCTATGTTAAAATGCTATATGCTCTAGTCCACCCTATTGACGTTTTCTTACTTTTGCACATTTGTTTTATGTTATGTCGATCTGTTGATTAAATCGCTAACTAGTATATAACATTCAGCTGTCTGGAAGTACACTGTGTAGTTTGGTATTAATACCGCCTGTACGCCATATTAAATATTGGAGCTGATATTGGAAAAATTCCTTTGCTGATCTATTCCAGCTGCCACTAAAACTCTACATTTTGCGTTTGGCATTCAACTACTGTACGGCTCTGCCTGTACAGTTAAAGGCCATTTTCTGTATTTAAAATGTCTGATCACAAAATAAAAGGTTTAGTTATGTTTAGTAGGGGGGATATCTTTCAGATGACCTTGTTCCAAAGTAGATCATTTAAGTAGTTTTCATTGTCATTACTATGAAACCATTATTAATGAACCGCCTTGTGCATAAATATTCAGTTATTGTTAGTATCCAAGGGATTTTGTGTGGAACACATGCTATTTTGCTGTTTATGGTATATCTATACACAGTATTTATTTGAGTCCATAGCTGGTTAGCTCTTTTTATGTTATTGGATGGCAGTTTTATATGCTCTGCTTGAACTAGAGAAATAATTATGTCGGTGACTAAACTTTTCAACATTGCAGGCCTGCCTACTGCATGTGAGCTCACTGCTCCAGCTGGCTGAAATGAAATTGCATGGCAAGACCTATCACAAAAATGATTTAAGAAATTGTAACTAGAGCAAGGTCTCCTTTCCTACCACTGAGAGAAAGACGTGTAGTTTTCTAGCCCTGTTTCAAGAAGACTATCCCAGTGCTAAACGGTTTGTCCACAGTCTTTTCTATGTGCAGAGGACATATGAGAACGTTATGTACAGAAGGGAGATGTGGTGTTTGAAAGACATCATTTAAATTGTTGAAACCTATGCAGTTTTATTTTTTCGAATACATACTTTTTACCAGAAACAACACTGTATCTATCATGTTGCAGATAGTTCTAGAGCAGGAGTTGTTAAATTTGTCTGGAGGACCTCTTTACAAAAAAGGTTCAGTGTGGATGCCCAATGTAAATGTAAATCTAGACAGGAGCCAATGATTAATATAATCAGTTTTGCTATGAAGCATAAATTATTAGAAGCGTACTCCAAATAAACTTGGGGTGAAGAGATCTTTTTTCTGGGGATCCTCTGGGCCGCTTCTCAGAACCCCTATGAGTCATAATGTAATTTAGGAGAAAATATTTGAGCTTTTTCTAATGAAAAAGGCAGTTGAGGTATTTCCCTTATTTATTGTTAAGGATGGCAGGGGCAGTGAGTGGTAGTTTTTGTACAGTGTCGTTGCCTTGTTCACTTGATAGCTGGTGCAGCTTGATCTGCCGATCCTACACCTTGGTATTCCTGACAGTAATCTGTTGAGGCGGTTTGAATGTTTAGTGCTGTCTAGTGCTCAGTGCCAGCCCCCAAATACAGGACAGATCTCAGGAACCCTAAATTAAACATCCACAGGGAAAAAAAATGGTTTAACTCACTTTGGGGGGTAGCATTGTTAATTTTAGTGGCAATGGAGACAACTTGCCCTAATAACATACTGTCATTCAGCTGAGTATAGATAATGAGACATCTAAGCGATTCTGTGTGTCAGCATAAATTTACTAAGTGTCACATCCGTAATTAACAGATTTTAGTCTAACAAGACTGACTTTTGTAAGTAACATAAAATAAGAAGTTAATCATTTATCCTTTATATACATTCATCAATTTAGATGCTTGATGCTTAAAACTGCTAAGTGAAAATTAATATCGGCTCATTATAAAACCTGAAAAATAAAATAGTCAAATGGATTGGAAGCCGAGGCATAATAGACCAAATCCATGCCAAAACACCCTTCCTGTAACTGTTACTGGAGCTGATACACAAAGTGAAATGGATTTCTCACGAAATCTAGAGAAATACAGTAGTATTTAAACTGAACTACATGTATTGTTATTGTGACAACCAGTCAAAGAAGTATATAATTTAAAAAAGGTGAGTTACTATTGTTGGTTGCTGCAGAAGCAGGATTAGAATACTGATGTCTTAAGTGGTAATTAATTCTCTCTGAAGGGGTTGTGAAAGGCTCACAATAATGTCTTTGTGCTCTTAGAACTTGCTCATTGTCCTATGTTCTTTTGTTCTTTTGTGGGATTTTAGTTGTTGATTGCTTAAAAAAGATTAATATGTTGCCAGATTTCTTCACATCCAGTTTCCTTAAATCCCCAGATGAATTGAAGCCAGTAATGAGCTTCAGAAAAGTGAAAAGATGCTCCCCTTCACCAGACTGCTTCAGTTTTCATTTAAAATTTTTAACTTCACCAAGCTTTGCTTTCAATGTCGCACTGGCTTTATAGGCTAAAGTTGTGTGTTTTGCTCACTCCCCAGTTCCTCGTGTTGGATCTGTAGGACATATTCTTTGCTGTATGAACTATGACCACAAACTCCAGCTTACTGTACGTTTTGAACTTGAGAGCAGTGCCACTCCAAAGGAAAAGCTGTGACGCAGCAGAGAGAAACTACTGTACTTTCAATATACATTTTTTTACGGCCAGAGGTCTGCAAGCTGAAAATGGGTTGTTAATTGGTTTGTTCATAGGTATATTACCTCAGAGAATGTAATCCTTTCATCGTTTTTAATCTGCTTGTTCTGGTGGGGGTTGTAGTAGAAATAGTAATGCACAGGCAAATTAATAACACATCATCAGACAGAACCCAGTGGTTAAACAAAGAGTTTTGGTATTCAGCATAGCTTTGGCCTTATCGGAGAATGATATCACATGAATTACGAAATCCCTCTTTTTGTTTGTTTTCGCGTTTGATTTTCTTCCCCCTGGTGTCTGCAAAGTCAAATTCAATAATTCAAGCTACTGATGCCGTGCTTAGCATAATTGAACTCGCTGTTCTTACGCAAATCTTGGTCAACAGGGATGATGAAACCAGGCAAAGCTGCCTTTATCTCTAGATGCTTTAGGACCCGTGTCAGAATCTGTAACCTGATGGAGCTGCTGGGTTCATGCCTCTGCTTTGGAGCTCCTTCTAGAAAATCGAAAATGTCTCATTTTAAGTCGATCAATCTTTCAGTCAGTTTGTCAATAGTTAGTCTTCCCATGGTAAGGACAACATCCGATCAAAGCTCTTTACAAAGTCAGTTGTCAGTGGAACATAGAGATAAGATGGTATAATGGCCCTTCACATGCCACAAAAAAAGGAAACCTTTTGAAGTTACCTAAAATCTGGGCACACGTTTGCTTGGATGTTGTGCTTTATTTCTTATTAACTTTTGCTTTGTTAGATTTCAATGAGTCTGTTGAGCAGACAAGACTGAAAAGCCCTAGAGAATCAGGGGTTCAGAGTGTGCTCTGTGGTTCATGGTTCACTGTGGTTTGCTGTGCAGTTCATTATTTAACTTGATTTGTTGTATAAAATTGCACTTTGAGGTCTGGTATAAATCAAAAGTGGAAATTGTATGTTTGGTAGGAACCTTTGACAAGGCAGACTTAAAACTGGGGCCTGAGAATATACTGTAACTAGAAACTAATATCTGGAGGTACAGTACATGGCATGCTGTTTTCATGCA
The DNA here is from genome assembly GCF_055471065.1 of Atractosteus spatula. Classification (NCBI taxonomy): domain Eukaryota; kingdom Metazoa; phylum Chordata; class Actinopteri; order Semionotiformes; family Lepisosteidae; genus Atractosteus; species Atractosteus spatula. The sequence continues at coordinate 51,704,690 of NC_142709.1, forward strand.
TATGGCAAAACAAATGCCTTTTCAAAGTGAGTCTGAGCCTCTGAAAGTTGAAAGCACAGTCATCAGCTGATGTTCTGCCAGTTATGATTTCTCGGTCGCATGAGGTTTCACTACCCACGCTGCAGCTCCCGTTGCTTAGCAATGTGTAGCAGTAGCAGAACCGAAGGACTTGGCTCTACAGAAAATGTCCACGGCACCGCTGATCTCGGACAGCTTAATGCGTACATTATGGCGATATGTCTTTTTATGTTAGATCATAAATGTTAATATAATATAAACGCAAGTGCACAGCCCTGATTGGTACATTTTAAATATAGACGAGAGACTGTAGAAATTCCAAAAATAGAGGAACATAGTCAGTCTCTTTCAGTTAAATACAATAATATCACTTTCTGTATTAATATCTCTACCACCGTAGTTTCAAAAACATATATGTACAGTACAGTATAGATGAGCAGCATGGTGATGCAGTGGTTAGCATTGCTGCCACAAAGCGCTGGACCCTGGGTTTAGTTCCAGGCTTGGGTTGTTTGGAGACGCTCTGTATGTTCTCCCCATGTTTGTATTGGTTTCCTACAAGTGTTCTGGATTGCTCCCACAGTCCAAAACACACTGGTGGGTTAAGTGGCTTCTGGGAGAATAGGCCCTGGTGTGTGTGTCTGTGTGTGCCTGAGATGGATTGGCATCCCATCCATGGTGTATTCTCAGCAACGCTGAGTGCATGTTGCAGTTAGAAAATGAAAGGATGTATATATATATTGCAAGATCAGGAAAATTAGGACAACACAGATATCAGTTTTGCTTTCTTTATGAGAGGTGAAACCACTGGAGCTAGCTTCACGTATATGGTATAAATCTAAAATCCCTTCTAATTAAAAAAAACAGGCAGGAAAAACAACCATGTGGATTGAACTTTACAGAAGCCAAACAAGGTAAAGACTATATGGCAACAGGCAATGAATCACAAGTGTTACACACTTTTACCATCTATTATCATGAATTCTGGGTATTAACTGTATTTTAAAAACAGTTATATTTCTGTGTTGTATCAGCAGTTGGGATCTGCGGCTCTTTTGCTTCTCTGACTTCACACTGTAGAAAAACAGCTTAATAGGTGATCTTTTTCTTTGTTTTTCAGAAGATTTGTATGTCTAATGTTCAGAAATATCAAATACATTTAATACATGTAATAGTCTAAAAATAGATTCTGTTCTCTGTAGCACAGCACATCAGAGAGAATGTCTGTTCATTTTGCAAATGCTTAACTTTTTCCTTCTTAACTGTAGGCTATTTAGGATTGTGATTGCAACAGAATAGTATAATCATATCCAGGGAAATGCCACTGACCTTTGAATAGTCATTATCAGCCCAGTTGCTTTATCTTTCTGAGAAAATAAGAGGTTGTCAAACCACAAGTGGAAGGGAAAATGTGATTTTGTGATGGGGGAAAGTTTGGGAATGTTAGCCACACATTCTGTTCCAAACATTCACTTATCTCACGCCCTTTAACTTGCCTTTTTAACATGGAGTTTTGGGTATTAAAGTGATTCCTTACATTGACGGAAAGACACATGACTGGGTTTTGCAGCACCATTGATGAGCAGTCTGAAATGGGGAAAAAAGAGTGATAGCATGAGTAGGTTGTATTTTTCTTTTTTTGTGATGTGAAATGAGGTAAAGCATGTAATCACTTACATTTTCCCTGGTGAAAAATGGAAAAAGACAAAGCATGAATCAAACTTGCTAATGCTTAAACAATGGGATAGCTCTTAATGTCTTTTTAAATCATAAGCACTGTATTGGTTTTAAAGGAGATCCTTGTTAAATCTTTAACACCATGAATAACCATTCATTATGAGATTATAGCTTTCACTCTGTTCTGTTTTGGTTAACTTCTTTTTTTTACTTCTATTTGTTGAAACTTTCCAATGTTTAGGAAGCTACAGATGACATTTTTAAAGAGGAAAACAAAACTTGAGTTAATGCAAGAACGCAAAAGTTAATTTTTTTCATTTGTTATACACCCATAGTACATCGGATTGTTTTCTGGCAATCTCGATAGCTAATGAAGTGACACAGGAAACATGTACTCATGTAAAGCCTAATGAGACATCTCAAAATCTTATTTTCATGATCTGAAAGTAAACAATCAGTCGGGAACGCTGGAGAAATCTCTTGGCCTTTTTTTTTTAAGGCTGCAATCAAGATTGCATGGGATTGTGTATGTTAAGATATGTAGATTAGGACATGTTCTCATGAACAGAAAGCTTAGAGGCAAAACCCCATGTCTGACCCCAAACTGGAGCTGTTTTTCAGACACAATTCATTTCAGCAAGGATCGCTGGGAGATCCTGCTGTGACCGGCCATCTTCTATTGACACAGGCACTGTAGCAGTTGCCATAGCTGCTCATGAAAAGTTGCTTCTTCTTATTTATCCTTCCTTAAAAATCAAATCTGAAACAGTTGGGAGTGCTGAACTAGTGACAGGATCTTGTCACTTTTTGAACAAAGTGCTCTGCAGTTTCATTTTTGTTGGTTACAGCAAACAACTAGCAGGACATCTGGAAGCAAAGAGCCTGTTTTGGTCTAATAGAAAAGAAGGAAACGTGAAATAAAAACCCACAGAAGATGATACAGTAATTTACAATCCAGTTGTTATTTCCTTCCTTTAGAAAGATGGTTGCTGAACTCAGGAATGGAGGGTGCCATGATCTGTAAAGCAGCACAGCGATCTGAGATTATTGTTCAGTGCTATGAACAGCTTTTCAACAGATGTCTGGGCTATCAGAGGAAATTGTGTTCTGCCCTGCTCTGTGTTGGTTTGGGGTCAACTTTTCATTTTTTTAAAAAACAACTTTTGTCCAGCTGTTATACAGTCAACCCTATAACCCTGTAACAGTGGAAGAGTAACTGTAAAGAATGATGACAACTCCTCACTTTTCTTTTCTTCAGCTGATTGTGGACACAGGGAAGATAACTTCTTAGGGGAAAACAGCCCTGTGCATTTGGAATTGAAAAGGAATTCCATATTTCATACTTTGTATTGTAGTTGGGTACTGACAACCTGTGGATTTATTTTCAGTGATAATTTAATTAATAATCCATAAAATCAAATGGAAAATGTAGCGAGTGAAAGATTGTCATACATTAGAATTCATTTTAACCCTGATGAATCTGCATTGTTTGTAGACCTCTGGAATGTTTTGCTTTGACTTCAAAGCGGGTACTAATGTAAGAGTTCTGTTCTTTAATTTTGTTAAATGTATGTTTGCCCGTGTTTCTCCCAATTAAACCTACAGCATGTTGTTTTATGAGAGACTTGTTTTCATAACCGACGGCTTTCTGGGCACTTGCCCATCTGGCAGAGGATCTGAATAAATGGCCTGTGCAGTTAGGCTGCAGATGATGCCTTTGCCTCTGAAAGAGTGTGAGAAACTCTGTGAGGGAGCTGAAACAAGCCTGGAGTAAACCTCTAACTCCTCAATTAGACGAATCTGAAGGAGGTGGCCTTCCAAACAGCAGTGTTAATTTCTGGGGTTTAATCAGTCCCTGGTTGACAAAGGGGTCATTGTTTATTGTGATATGAAATGATAGAGATGGTACGTACTGAGTGGGAAAGTTTGCTCAACCGTGGCCTGGTTCTTACCTTTTAAAAAGAGGCTTTTCCCTTGTTCACAGCAGGAGGCTGAGCAGCCTTAACCCATTGGAGTTTCAGGGCGTTAACACCTCTGACCGTATACTTTGTTGGGGGTGATGAAACTTGCATATACATTATACACATGCAATGGAGAAGAGCATCCATTCTGGAAAGGTGCGGAAATGTGTTTTTTGACATTGAGAATTTCAGTTGTTTTTATATAGACTTTCATGATGTCACACTTAATCTGTATTTAAAAATCATGAATGTGAAACTTTTTCCAAGGCAGTTTCAGCTCGGTATAGTTCTATCTCCACTCAGATCCCCAGGGTTTGGTTGGAAAGATAGTTCAATGAGGTGACCAATCGTAGACATCTACTTTTAACTGTGTAGCTGTTTTAACCTTTGCAACACTAGTAGAGAAAAACTATGTTTTCTAGTAGATCATCTTCTACTGTGTCTGGAAATTAATATTCTAAAGTGACCATAAAATAAAAATAGCATTTCACTTAAACTTTGGCTCTTTCATTGATTTTAGGTAATGGCTTGCAAGCGAGGAGTTCAGTAATACAGTAAGACCTGAATAAAAACCTATACAGAATAATACATTCAAATGCTTTATGTGATGTGAAAGCAACCTGTTATAAATCATTAAAAATGAAACATGCATAATCAAAGTTCAAAATATTAGGCAATATCAAAGGAAAAATAATCACATTTGTTTGAAAATGTGTGTTTTCAGAGCTGAACTGAAGTAGTATTTATGATGGTAGTTCTAGCAATGGAAAAATCGGCTGCATTGTTCTTATTGTTTTCCACAGAGAACAGGCATTTCGAAACTAACGTTTCCAGAAGGCTGATTTGCTGTGTATGAAAATAATGGATTAGACAAGCAAAGATGTGCATCAGCTGTGCTAATCCAAGTTCACACAGAGTTGCAGAAAAAAACAACCAATGTGTGAGAATTGGGTGCCTCTGGTTCTGCACAGTTTTTTACGTGCAATAAGATTATCAAATGATCACAGAAAATGCATTTCCGTCACTTTGAAGAAAATATTTTAGTTCGCAATACTTTTGCAATCTAAGAGTAATAATTTCTAAAAAAACATTGTTTTAGAACTTATATTCATAGTTTTCAGAAACAAAACGATACGAGTTTTCTGAATGGTATCCATCTGGCTCACCCACTAGAAAACAGATCAGAATAAAACAGTTCCACTAATGTCCGCATTGCTTTTATATGAAAGCAAAGTTTAAAACTAACAAATGTCCAAACCATTTTTATAAACAACATTAATCTGTGAAAAATATAAATATACAGCAACTAAAGTTTACAAAAAATTCATAAGCAAAACAGCCTGAAAAAAAGGAAAGGTATAAAAGATAGAGATTAATTAAAATGGGTGAAAGAAGCCTTATCCCCTCTTATGTTCCAGCACTAACTCAGAAACATTAAATCAAGACAAATGTTTGGCATTAACATAAACCTTACAATGTAAAACATAATAAATCAGTAGTTTAACAACACTTTTTAGTAAGCACTTTCTTTGAAAGGGTTATAAAAATAAGTAAAGTATATGTGAATTGAAAGAAATTATCAGTTTAAACAGGCTGTTTTAAGCTTTTTTAGTATATTTAGGAAACATTAATGGGGCTGATATACATATTTTTTAAGCATTCAGATTAGCCAGATAGTAATTGCATTATTATTACAAAAGCTGCTAAAGTCATAATTGTGCTCTACTCTCTTTAAGAGCAACGTTTTCATCTACACATTGGGACCCCAGCCAGAGTGACTAGTACATGTCAAATGGTTACGTGGGAGTAGTAAAAATGTCAGAAATTTGAGTTCTTGGCTTGCCATGTGTTGTGCACATATAACTAAGTGACTCTGTGCAAAGGATCCTGGCAAGTATGCTTGAAAGATTAAGTAGTCAAAGCACAAAAGGCAATTTTTGCTATGTACCATCTGCGCATTATGGTACAGTATAACTGTGTGAATGGTTTAGAAGGAAGACAACCTATGTAATATGGTTACCAATCATGTATATTTCTAATGTGCACTTGTGTTAAACTCTTTTAACTAACAGGCCTGTGCAAAGACACTCTGGAGACAAATGTTTCCTTGTAAGGTAATTTGTTGCACTAACAATAATCAACAGTGTGGAAATGACAGGAGAAATACCAGGTAATACTTCTTCTGCAGAGATAAACACTAGACCTTAACCTTTGTGCTTTTGTTAACTTTACAGAACGTTTTAAAGCAATTTGTTATTTTAGTACAATCGCCGTTGAACTGTTGGTAGTTTAGGTGAAAATGAATTTGAGAAAGCATAGCTGCTGTCTAACACTTTTAAAATTAAATAATATATCCCAGATGTCCAAAGACAAGGTTGGAAGAAAAAGAAATTGTGTTTTCTGTTATACTAGCATGAAAAATAAGGAACCACAGCAGAAAGTACCGTGTGTAGACCTGAAGGTGTTGAGGTTAAAGTGAAAAACTAGAAATATGTTTGAAGAAAACAGGTTTAATACTGTGGTTGCTGCAGTCAAATATAATACGATTGATCTGGTTAGTTTCCCATATGAAATTCCACAGTACTGTGCAGCTTTCTGTCCCTTGTGATTTCAATAACAAGTTACTTCATCCTGTTACACAGTATTTACTGGCCAGCTGGGTTGTAAGCCATCTCGCAGAACCTTCCTCCCCTCGTGGTATTACAAATGTTATACTTGGCTCCTGTCCAGCTTTGTTTATTTTAAATAGAATCTAAGAAGCTGATCTTTTTCCTTGGTCTGGGACATTAGAAGATTTGCTGTTTAGTCAATAGTATTATGAAACGTGAGAGTGGAAAGTTATTAACCCTTTACAAAATGACGTAAGCCGTAGGCAGTGTTTTGAGTAGTACACGATGCAGACAGCATTAGACGAGCTTCAGAAGTAGAAAAGTCTGGAATCCCCACGTTTGACTGCTTGTTTTCTGAGTGTTACTCCCACCTCCCAAAGACCTGCAGGTGAGGCTTGACTGTTGCTCTGATCATCCCCCCCCCAGGTTTATCTCCATGAGGAAGGCAGCTGGGCTTTCCCAAATCATTACCAAATCCAGGAGCAGAGTGATTTTGAAATTCCACCCCGTGATCGGTCTCTGATTCAGGGACACAAGTTCTAAATGTGTACATGCATACAAGGGACACAATCGCGTGAAACCGTAAAATGGTGAATTCCTTCACAGACGCGAGGAATGCAAAGACGAGCGCACAACTTTTGATGGGGGTAGTGCTTGCTGGAGCACCAACTTGTTCACTGGCATTCATGGGCAGGAGTTGGAGAAAGGACAGATGTTACAGCTACTTTGAAGAGCACCAGCTTTGCCTCTCGAGTAACCCAAGCGCACCTCGCATGTGGGTGGAGCGATGGCTCTGTGGCTAAGGATCTTCGCCTGTGGCTGGAAGGTTGCCGGTTCAAATCCCACAGCCGGCAGAGAAATCCTACTCCGTTGGGCCCCTGAGCAAGGCTCTTAACCCCAACTGCTCCAACTGCTTCTCTCCCTGTCTATGTGCCTGTTTGTCTCATGGAGAGCAAGCTGGGGTATGTGAAAAGATGAATTCCTAATGCAAGAAATTGTATAGGGCTAATAAAGTGATGTGATGTTATGTTAAAGACTTTCAGAGCATCACTCATCTGCTGTGGACTGACCAGTCATTGGAAGAAAATCCATTTCAACCTAATTTGGTTGATTCTAGAGTGGCCCCTGGCAGAGCACCTAATCTAACTCACCTCCAGGAATTCCCTCAAACGTGTTCTGTGCCAGGAATGGGTTGTCATCAGGCCAGGAAGGATTGTGTACCTTTTTCATGTTAGTGTTCTTATTACTGGGCAGAATGTGACTCCACATTCATAATTAACTCAATTTATATTTTGCTTAAGCTACTATATATACGTTTCCAGCATATGTTGAAGTTATATCTGAACCTGGGGATATCTTTATCTACCTATCTTTTGTGTTACTTACACCTCTCTCCTCTCTGTGCTGCTCTCTGGATCTACGTTTCTCATGATTAAGTTTGGTCCATTGTATCTCATCCCATCTCAGCCTCTGATAGGAGTGTCAGAGTTATGTGCACTGGAGCACTGATTTTGAACTTTAAAACACTCTCCTATGAAAACATTGTGGAGTAGCTTTTTACATGATGTATATGCTTCACATCAACTAAAGTATACAATTACTTAGTATTTGCATGTGTTCTTACACATGATTATACTTTTATTGTGCCTCGTTTCAATGTAATTAAAGTATGATTCATCACATTGTTTTGGACCAATTATGGTCATTTTTAAGCAAATGTTTAGTCAAACTGGTAAAATAATTCAGCATTAATAACACTTGTGTAATATCATTGTATTTATGAGTGAGTAAATATGTATTTACTGCATTGAAGTTGATGTTAGAAAATGCTCCCTTATAACATGAAGACAGAATTTCTCTTTCACATTGTGTTTGGAAACACATGGAACACCATATTCAGAAACTGCTACATTTTGGCTATGAGAGACTTCCATAAAAGAAGTTTAAAAGAAATCCAAACAGGGAAGATTTGGCACTTGGCAGCTGGCCCAGATGGATATTCAACACTTAACAGATAGGGCTTTGTGCTGACCCTTTTCGGGGTGCTGGGAGAGGAAAATAAAAACAAAGGCATCTGAATTTCTTCAGCGCAGCTGTTGAAACCATTAGGAGTCTAAAGAATTTTGTTTGAATCACATCAGCTTTTTTATTTTTCATGCACAGTGGGACATTTAAAATTTATAAAGTGGATTTACCAGTGTGTGCTGAAGCAACTCGGGGAATTTTTAATTTTTTTTTCCCTTGAGAAGGAACTAAATTTTTGTATTGGTACTTCATTAGTTATATAAACAGTGCTGTATTTGTGGTGTAAGCTTGTTTTTTCTGTTTCTAAGTAGCCATGTGAAAATGTTATCTAAGCAGTTGTTTGACGTCGATTAACATTCTTAAACAAATGAATTAAAATGAAATCTTTAAGAGCTGTAATAAAATATATTCATTACCCACCTTATGACTGTTACAGTTGCACATAAAAGTTTGTCATGTTCTGGTCAGTTTATGACAGAAAATCACCATGTTGAACTGAGCTACAATTATTTTATTCAGATAGAGTTTTATGAGGGAAAACTGAATTTCGTGCTCCATTAAACTTATACAATTCCATTTTAACGTAGAGTTTGTCATAAGTCATTAAAATGCTACATCTGGGACAATGATGCAACTATACATCAGCTGAAGACCCATTTGTAAGTTGAAAGTTAGGAAACCTTTGGCGCACAGTAAATGTTAAACAGGTAATGTGTAGAGGATGTCAAGCTATTATGTACAACTTATGGAAAAATATAAGGCTAGGCAGTTTGTTCTGAAAAGGATTAGTTCTCTGAATTCATCGTTAAACTAATGAATCTTTTAAGTTATCTTAAAGGCTTGAATGATTTCTATTGATTCTCAGCATCAATTGATTTTTATAAAGTGTAGGTGGAAGTAAATCATCATACTTTAGTTATAAATGACTATTGCATGATTGTCATGATAAAACATGATATTTTCACTACTAAGGCAGTATAGATTGTGCTGGAGATTATAAGGAAGCTCATGAGTCAACGGCAAGTGAAGTAAGGAGTTTTCTGCTTCAGAAATCAAATGCCTTTCAGTGTTGTACAGTAGGTACCAGTGATCTTGAGTACCATTGGTAATTCCACTATAGAATGTCCATCCATCCATTTTCAGCTTTATCCAATACAGGGTTGCTGGAGAGCCAAAACCTATCCAGGCAAGCAAGGGGCACAATGCAGGATACATCCTGGATAGGACACCAGTCCACCACAGGGCACAAACAGACACAGAGGTGCACACACTCACACCACAGACAGTTTTCCCAGAAGTCAGTTAACATTCAAGTATATCTTATAACTGTGGGAGAAAACCAGAGCCCCCAAAGGAAATCCACGCAAACACAGGAAGAACATAAAGACTTCATGTAAAGACAGCACCCAGCACTGTGAGACAGCAATGCTAACAAATGTGCCACCCCACTGTAGAATGTGTCAAATTACCAGAAACTGGTTTTGAGAGTTAATATGATAATCAGCTTTTAATTCAATTTCATTGAACTCTTAAAACTTTCTACTTCTATTTTTATCCTATTGTGAACCTTCCTAACACATCATGGTAAATAATGTGTTATATCCTATTGTGATTCATCTTTACACAATTAATTGTGTCACTTCTGCTGATGACTCAGTGTAAAATTGGTTTCTATAGCCATTATCTTTGCAAAACATGCTGTCAAGCATTGTGTGCCTGAGCTCAGCTGTGAAAGGTTTCATGATTTTGCCTCGTTAATTTAAATTACGTTGTTGACCTTTGACTTTTAAGAGGCAGAAAAGGGAAAACTTTAAACGCATTCCATAAAATAATATGTCAAACAGATGAAAATTTCTGAAATACTTTAACTGCTTTCACTGCGAATGTGGCAGCTGCATGAAACATAATGACTGTATATGTGCTCATAGCTTGGTCTCTGGAAAGGGCTTTTGGGATTTGGAGATGATGTAAATTTTGAGAAAACATGGCTATTTAACAAACTGAAGCCGAGCACAGAAAATTTTATATTTTTTGCAGCGCTTCGCTTGCAGAAAACATTTATTTCCATATGGTGGATAAAGTAAAGCTGTCAAGTCTTATCTTACTGTAACAGGTCAGAGACTTTTATTTGAAAAGAAGAGCTCCATACAGCTGGTCTAATTCCATCGCACTCAAGACCATGAGTGCTGTAATGTTTCATACTGCTGGTTGGAAGAGGTGTCTCCTTCATCTGTCCTGTGAGCAAGGCTGCTTTGCTGGTCTCCGTAGCACTTGAGACATTCTAGTTCAACATGTGAAGAATGACACTGCACAGTGCAATTGTGTTGGGCTCACCCAGTGGTGCATATATTGGGAAAAGATATGAATTGAGAAGTAGAATAAGACTGTATTGGGTTCCATTGGCTGGGTTGCTCTGACCTGAGACCTTATCCTAACAGGGGAACCGGTGCCTTTTTGAGCATTTCATGAGAAAAAGCAGTAGTGCGATGTTGACTTTGTGAGAAATGAGCAAACAGCCCCAAAGCAACGAAGAAGATTGGGAAAAGGCAAATATAGTAATTTTCAAATAACTGCATTAGTAATCTTACTTCACTTGAGCTTTCTGAGCAGCGCCAGCATAAAAGGGAACATTTGCATATATTTTTCATGAAATACGAGTGATAGAGTCTTTGTATTCCAAACCAGGCACATTCCGACAGGTCCTCATGCATATTGTTACTGCTTCACTGACATTTTTCTTGAAGAGATCACAGGGTTTCCAGTATCGGAGGTTCTGGTGAACTCGCGAACTAGCCTATGTATCACAGAACCAATCCAAAATCCCAAATTGCAGAAGATAAAGATATCGCTGTTTGTGAAAGTCTTTTGGATCTTTGAGTGGACGTATTTAATAGGTGCAACTGAATGCAGAGAGAGACGTGTTTGTGTTCTGCAGAGACACAGCTGACTGGTGCAAAGCCACTCTTAAAGCAGGAACTGCATAGATAAGCTGTGTCCACTACTCTACCTTGCCAGCGAGAATGTGGAACAGAGGTTGTGTGGTGACATGTGTGACATGCAGAGAAGTCCTTTCTCTCCTCACCATCATGTCCATGTGAGAGAAGCGATACAGCTCCTCTCATCGGTCTTTGTGAGTATCCAGATGTTCGGACTCTTCCTGAGTGAGGAGCTTGAACCAGGGGCCTCATTGTGGCACCAGTTTATTGATAGTTTGTGAGATGGAAGAGGGGGCCGTGTTTCTAAAACTGGAGGCAGAAGAACGAGGGAAGGAGCCCAACGCTGTATTCTGAGAAAATGGCTGTAATATCCAGAGCGTGGGAATATTACAGATGTTTCCTTTTGAAACATGACCTCAGGCTCTCGTCTGTTAGCCACAAAACAAAACGAAATGAGAAAACTCTAACTCTGTTGTAGTTTACAGCAGCAACAGGTCTCCTAAGACTGTAACATTTGGCTTTTGGTCTCTTAAAAAAACAATATAAAAATTTGAGTCATAACAGCTGGGTGCATAAAAAATACTATTATTGATCGCAAACATCTGTAGTTTCAGCCTGTAGTGTACTGAATTTATTGCCTCTTATAAGTTATTGCTCATTGCAAAAAAAAAAAGGTCATGTCAAATATCTAATAAAGCAGCTGAACATTAAGCTGCAAATCGGGTTCCATCTTCTACTGCTTCTCATCCACAGTCTCAGTAGTTAAAATCCTGTATGGGTTCTAAATACTCCTTCCTTAAGGACCAGCTGTTGTTCCTCTCTGTGAAGACTATAGTAATCTAGACAAAATCCGCAAAAAAATTCTCATTAAGGGCTTATAGCAGATATTTATTGCAACTTTCCTGGTTCTGACTGATCTTGTGCAAGAAAAAAGACATTTTATGAACTTTGTAATGAAAAAGACCTTTTGTCTATTCCAGATTAGAAATTAAATTTCATTTAATAAGGAATTACAAGTTGTCTCAATGTACGTTTACACAGTAGCTTGAGTTACAAGCAGCATTCAAATTATATATATTAATTACATTACTATCAGCCCCATATGTTATAATGTGTTGTGTAAACATACACAAAGGAATTTACTAGGATAGCATCGCTATGGGATTCCATGAGTGTATCAGCATGCCATCACAAGAAATGTACTGTTCTATTAAAGTAAAGAAATTAGGTTACCACCTAATTTTGTTGCTACATCATATTCTTCAGCAGTAAATCCTGAAGGTCACAGGCTGGGCTATCTTCAGCTTCTTGAATAAATTCAGCTCTCAAGCTGGAGGAACTGGTTTCCCAAGTGATAGAGGAGTAAAGGGGGTTTATATAGTAGCTGCTCATGGTGCACTGGATGGGCCATTCAGACAGACTTTCTATTTGGGATTTCAGAGCTTACTGCCTCCTCTAGTGTGGGACAGCCCCACTGATGTCCTTCACCAATAAATCCCTCCTTGTACTGGCCCTGTTTGTAGTTTGTTCTGGTTTATTTGGATAGCCAGACAAATCCTTAATGACACATTGATTGGAATCACCCAGGGCTTTCGTTTTTGCCTTATTTTTAGTTTCCTCAGTCAAATACTGTTTTTTTGGGGTCCAGATAAACAGGCCTGGACTAATAAAATGTAAGCACTAGATGAAATCTGCAGGTTGTAGGAAATCTAGAGAAATTCAAGGTCTTAATAGTTTAAAAAACATTGATCAAATGAATGAATGGATGTACAGTTTATGACTGGGTTTTTATTGAAATTTTATACATCCGATTTGGGAGAAGGGGTTTTGCAGTTTAATTTTAAATATCTTATAAAGTGTCTGAAAATATTTATCAACAAAATGTACTTATTTATCAATAATATGTACATTGTTTCTAAACATCTGCAGGCCTGAAGTATCAAATAATACGTTTAAGACATTCTGTTATGTTGTTAAATATCCAGTTCTTGAATACAGATACCTCTTCAAACACCACACTTTGCCACCTCTTCCTCTTCAGCCATGGGCTGTTCCTTTGGCACTGGCTTTGAGCTGTAAACAATTGAGACAATTAACATAAAACGGTTCCCAGGGAGCTAAAAAAAAACAGCTTTTCATTAATTAGTTTTACACTCCCCTCGATGTTAAGAAATTTTCAAACAGGAGTGCCAAACTGTGACCTTACAAGTTCAATGTCTGAGCTGTCAGAGTGAAAGGGAGATGTGCAATTGTGGAACTACTGTTGTATAGTGGATGTTTTGAAGGCAATTGCTGGAAACTAATGGGTTTGAACTGATAATGTGTTATGTCTGCTGTAGTCAGATAAATAAGGATTCTTTTAAAAGACACCAAGAAAGCTTTTTAGATGCATTTTAAGCTACTTTATGTGAATGTCGTGGTTCAGGGGAATGTTATTAGGGCTATTAGAGAGTTTATGGGATTAGGAATGGTGCTTTTGGATCAGTAAATGGAAGTTGGGTGTACTTTCAGGTCAGAGGTCAGAGGTCAGAGTGCAGCATCATGGGGTCTGAGAGAAGGGACACATGCACGTTTACACAGAAAACACTACAACGGCTCTGCCTCCACTAGAGGAAGGCCATGAGAAGCACAGGGATTAGTCTGTGTGTGAGCTGTGATTCCTCCCACCCTGTCTCTCCAGCTTTCCCTGTGAGCTCATGTGTGTTCATTTCTAATAAACAATTACAGGACTCGTTTTATAAAGCTGTTTTTCCTAACTAATCTTTGTCATTTTAAATCTACACTATTTGAAGAACTTGGCAACTGTATCGGTGATGTTGCTGTGCACTCACCACGCTGTATTTGTTGTTCTGCACAAATTCCTTTGATCGGTCGCTCACTAGGAAACGGCCTTGATGGGTCAAATGGCCTCTTTTCGATCTCCTGTTCTGTGAAAGATTGCTAAGTAATAGTTATGAACGTAAGTGCATTTTTGCAGGGGAAAAATAAACTTGAATGTGGCATTGGCACTAGCGTGCGCTGGAAAATATTCAAACAGAATTTTGCAAAACGTTTGGCAATGGAAAGATGTGGTCCTCTGAACTGTAGTTTTTAAAAACTCCTTCGCGGTGACTCTCGGCTTAGTCATCTGGTGGGTTTTGATGGTTAGCATTGGGGATGCTGCAAGATGTTTTAAGACAGTGGTGGGTGGCAAATACCAATCAATGCCAACAGCCTTTAGAGATTAGATCTATTCTGAGTTCATCAACATCCTTGTCAACCGTGAATCTTGTACTAGTGGAAGAAGGTTGGTTTTCTGTGGCTGTATTCTGAGCTGGGCATGGAACATCTTGCGCTCCCATCTTACATCCACAAGCTGAATCTGAGGAGCACCGATGAGTGGTTAATCCTGTGTACAAGGAAACACCAGATGTTTTGTCAAGTAGTAATTATTAATCTGTGAGTCTCAGTTGTGACATATAAATGCACTTTAAATGTGAGGTGGTGGTGTATGATCCTACTGCATACGATCAGTTTTTTTTATAAGATTAACCTTATTTTATGGATGATTTCATCCCAAACTAGCCTTTGTACCCATTTATACAACTGGACATTTTCGCAAAAGAATTGGACTAACATATGCTGCTCAAGCATACAGTAGGAGGGCTACACCCAGGATCTGATCTCATACCCCTTCAGTTCCAGATCAAGAGATCTGTCCACTTCTCCACAGCCTTCCACTTCCAGGTCAAGAGACCTGCCTGCTCCAACATGCTCCTATTATGATCTCAAAGGCCAAGGAATATCAGTTTTAAAACAGTGTAAAATTGTGCCGTGACTGCTGTTGGATTCAATGGTCAAAACTGTTTATTTTAAAATTTACACGAATGCCTGTAGTTAAAGGAAGAACAACATCTAAAATTGCTTTTATCATTATTGGAAGATACTGGAAGATAAAAGTCATGCAGCACTGCTAACTTTTATGTACAGTACAGTACCTGCATATTATAGTATGTATGAAATAAATGTGTACAGTCACTTATAAAGCTGCAGAGCGATCACAGTGGCTTGCGAACAGCTGTAATTCAGTGTCCGAGTGCAGCAGCCTCTCTTTTTCTGTAGTTTCCTATGACATATTCCTATATTGATGGTGTTTGCAGCAAAGCACTTCAGAGAGCAGAACGCGGTCACAAGTGGGTCATCATGACTGATAATACTATGGGATGTGTGCAGTGCAGTGTAGTGTAACGGCGTATATCACAACAACCATCTAATACAGCACAACAGATGTCCTCTGCACTTTCTGTGCTGTCTCCTTGGGCCATCTAATGGCTCAATGTACATGCCAAATCCTAAATGTATATCACAATGGATTGCATATGGCGAGTAACCACAATGCCTGGTATGTCCATCAGGCTGTGTTAGTAATGCAACTGAGACAGAGGCAGCTGATTCGTGTAACGAATATTCATGATTGGATGGTGCGAGACTCACATGACCGAACATAACACAAAACACTGGCATTTTATCAGTCTTCAGAAATGAAGTGCAGCTGTGTTGTGGTTTGCAACAGTTGTGTATAGAAGTTTTACAAAATATGGAACAGATTAGTTTAAAACCCATCGTAGTAATATCTTTGTATTGTTGTTCTCGGATCCATAAGGGAGCATTTCAGCTGGATCCTTTCCATCCCAACATAAAAATAGATATTAAAATACTGTTTTTGCAAGGTTAAACATAAGTGGGTGTACTAAAAAGCCTGTTTTCTAATGTTGAAGTATAATGATTTTCTTCAGCTGGCTAACACCAAATTCAGAATTAACAGACGAGCTTTCTGGTTTGCAAAGTTATCAGTGATTTCTACCTTCCGGAACAGAGGTTTTCATTCTCATTGATAATTCATCAAACAATATTTTACGGAATGTTATAGATGCGACTATTATAAATGTTACTAAACTGTCAATAAGAATTCTTTATATAAAATGATTAATTCATTCATTCAAATAGCAAAGGGTGTATTTAAAAAGTCACCCACTTCCATATTCATCAAAGATACTTTCACATCTGTAAGCTATTCTATGAATTTAAGAGATTGTCTCTGAAAATGTTTGGGTAATTGAGTGTATTTTTTCACTTTGCGTAATTAATTGCTTTTAAAATAGCTATTTTTAGGTATTTCTAGATTCAATTTAAGATCTGTTTTAGGTATTTCTTCTATTTAATAAATCAGAAGCTGTCTCCATTTTATCTTTCTTCTCACTTTGTCACTGGAGTTTCTGTACACATGATGCTCCACCTTGATTTCAGATGCCTGGCTGTTCTGATAGGCGAGCCACTGTGTTGTACACAGATGGCAAACACAAATCTCTTAATTCTAAAATCCTTTTCAGCATGATGAACTAAACAAGAGGCTTTGCACTAACACAAGTGCTGATCTATCACCTTTGAAGACAAATGTTCTGTGTCTTAGAGTTGAGACTCAGTAACCATGCGGTTTGCTACAGAAGAATGGTAGTGATAGATGACGTGGCAATGTTAGGTTATATTGATTTCTCATCACACAGATGCAATATTTTAAGCCAAATTATCTGTATGGAAGAGTTACTGGTAATACAAGTGTGACAGGGTAACTATCTGATTATATGCTTATTTGCTCCTTATAATATAAAAAAGCTGGTAATGTTTTTTCACAGAGTATTTATAACGCTGCCAGACAAGCACATGAGCGCCATCAGATTAGAGGTCATTTTTTACTTTGCAGGAAATAATAACATCTTAATGTGTTGTCAGAGCAAATGATGGTTTAACAAAGCAATACAGTGACCGAGTAAAATCTCCTTTTAAGTCAGTCTTTGTAATTTGTTTTCTGCTTCCTTTTCTTTTGAATGGTAATTTTTTAAGTCAAAATGCACAGACTGGCTGTTCTGCTTGTCTCTGCAGTTTTAACTGCAGATTAAATCCTGGAGGATCGAAAATAATCTGTTTGACCTTTTTTTTTGGGAACTGGTAAATCCTGGTTTTCTGATTACCGAGTGCGATGTTGAGATAAACGCACACACATTTTTCTTTTAGTTGGTTTATAGCATAATGCCTCCCTGTTGGAGGAGTTTCTTGCTGGAGACGTGCTATAAAATTCATTTTTTAGATGGTTAAAAACGGCAATAGGACAAACAATAGTACTGTACTTGTACTGCAGTATCATGGGCCTGGCAAATCTAGCATCTTGAAAGTGTGTTCTAGACATTCTCCCCCAAAAATCATTCTCATCAACAGTTTGTAGCATTTCAGAGTGCTTTTCTTGACCATTTTGTAAATCATTGGGCAGTGAGAATGTCAAATATTGCAAGAGAAAAATAAATACGCATGCCACTGTAAAAATAAAACAATGGTAATCATGCTTCGTTTCCAGTAGGGTTAGCCCTTGGATTGGGTCATTATGTCCACACAGTGAATATTCGGTGATACAAATGCTTCCATCCTCAGTCATATCATTAGTGACTGATCTGAGTTTGACAAAAGCTACATTGTCAGACCGACACTGGACGAAATTGTTCATTGTTCCATGACCGTGGCTTGGCAGCTGGATGCTAATTCAGTGTTCTGGGATCTGGCAAGTATTTTTATTCATCTTGGGAATACAGTACTGCTTTATCTCTTAAAAAGCCCACTTTGTTAATCTCCAAATTAAGATAGTAAGGTGGGTTAAAATATCAGGGTCTGCTACATCCTGCCAGTTCAAAATGACAAAGGCGATTCAGCGATTTTAATAAATGTCTTATGTTCCCAATGAATTACATTTACTGTAAGAGATTTTTGAAGACGTTTAGGGAGACTTGAGTGCTGTGCCAGTGCTTGTATCTGCCTTGTTTTTTTTTTAGTTTAAGTCTGTAGTCCAAGGTGACCTACTGTTCTTTTGAAAAGACTTTGCCTTCTTGTTTCAGTTTTTGGGACTGTTATCTAGTATTTAATTAGAATTTAATATTAATCTTATAATTGATTCCTCCTGTTGCCACTGAAAGTGACCTAGTTATCATGTAATATTTTTTTCCCGAGTTTGATTATTTTAGTTTTGATGTGTCTGAGGTAATGAAAAGATTTTCTTTACCAAGGGTAAACAGTCAAATTATAAATGTACCCACTAGTTTTATTTACAGAAGACATTACTGAGTACATTCCGTAAGGCCTAAAAATGCTGTCTCTTATATTTGATGGATTCTTTGTAGGAAAGAATTTAAAAGTGATATAGTAAAAGCTTATCCTGCAATTATTCATTCTTAATCAGGGTAGCCATTTTGTGAATTCTGTCAGTGAAACCGGAAATGCACTGCTCAGGGGGCAGAAAAAGTTTCCAGGTTCCAGATAAAGTCCTCTGTTTTTAGATGAAGGTTATTTGAGATTAGGATAAGATAATGTCTTAAGGGAGATGTTATTGATTGACCTGTTTTTTTTTCTTTCATTGGTTGCTGCAATGGATCTGGTAGTGATAAGACGGAGAAAAAAATAAACAATTGGGTCTCAAAAAGTTTTCTTTAGATCTGGGCCTTGTATTTCAGTGCATATTCCGTTTGGAATGCTTTGCTTTTACAGAAAGGAAGTCAAATTACAGTAATATGAATTTTCACCTTGAAAAGCAAAAAGCAAATAAATCTTGTGAAACCTGCGTCACTGTCCCCACTAGACATGTGACAATATCCAAATAAATGGCTTTTTTAAAATTAAATTCCAGGGAGTGAATAATGGATTAATAATTGAATGTTGTCTGCCAGCGGTGTGGAATAGTCTGGACCAAATGTATTTTTTTAGGTCATTTTCTGTATAGTAGGAATAATTTAACATCAATGAGTTAGTAATAAGTAATTAGATTAATATTTCTCCACCAGTTCTCACTGGTTCATTTGTTGCGTGATGGAAACAAATAGATCAAGCATTTAATAAATCATTAAAGTATAATGAATTTTTGTACTGTAATACTTACAAGTATACCAAGTGTATATAGCAGTATACAATTATACAGTAGGTATATAGTGTATATACAGTACAGTATACCATAGCAATTGATGTTGTACAGTGGAGTGTTTCATGGTTTCAAATGTAATTTCAATTTAAAGAGAAAATGAATTCATTGTTATTCCCTATTTACTCTAATGCTTTATACAATACAAAAATCAATGTAATAGATTATTCTTCCAGTTTTATTCATAGCTTATATTTAAAGGTTTCATATGGCTGGAATCTTACTAATTTCCTGAAGTAGTTAGCACATCGGTGAGAATATTGTATTAAAAAAATGTTGAAAAGGTTTTCTACTATTATTTCTATCCTACTTCTAAATTGTTTCTGTTTTTGTGCTGTTAGAAGAAACAGTTAATATTTGAAATCTGTATTCTGACCACTATATTCTGATTGCATCACTGCTTATATAGAAATATATGCACACTTAGAGTTGCTAGTATCATGTCTTAACTAGAACATTTACAAGGCATAAAAGTTCATCTTTTGGGTTTGATTCTGAAATTATGAAACGTGGCCAAAAATGTGAGTTTTGGAAGAGCTACAATAGCGTGCATTTCTGAGATCTGCAGTTAATTACTAAACTTGTGTGGGTTGCCACATAGCGAAAGGGACAGCTATCAGAAATTAATTTTCAGTCCGGATTACAGAGAGGCCGCAAAAAAAATTCAAGTGAAGCTCAAAGGAAAGAGAGGTTTTTAGTCAGGACTAAAGTGTAAGTGGATTAAGGGATGTGGGGACTCCCTGTACTTGCTTTGAACAAGACGTTTGAACAGTCAAACACAAACCAGAGGACAAGTGGAAACTGCATAGAAGTGCGTGTAAATCCGAAAGCAGGAGGACCTACTTCACCCAAAGGGTGGTGGGAGTGTGCAACAAGCTGCCCAGCCATGTTGTTGAAAGCTGATACCCTGGCTTCTTTCAAGAAACAGCTGGATGAGATCCTGGGATCAATTAGCTAGTCATTTCCAAATGCCCTTTTATAACCTGTCTTAAGTTATTAGGTGTTGGCGAAGGGGTCTCAGCCATCAGAGGCGCGTGCTAATTTAGTGGGCTTGTTCCAAACGTCCCAGCTTGACCTCTTCCCAGAATGGAAACTTGTGGTGTTGGCATCCATGGTCTCGCAAGATGCCTGAACTCCTGTGGTTTCATCTTGAGGTCCCTAACTACCAGTTGGGGCCGATTCTAACAAGGTGGGGCAGGAAATTCAGTGCAAATGGGCAACTGTCTTGGTGTTTCTCACTGTCTCCAGTGCTGTGGTCTAGAAAACACTGTCAGCCGTTCAAAGACGAGCACAGTTATTATATATTTCAGAAGTAATGGTAAACAAAATCTCTGACTGTGCAAGTTTTTGCTGTCCTACCAGACAGACAATTGTAGTAACAGAGGCTGCAGTAATTAAAAATGATTAGAAATAGGAAACAAATAAGGCAATTTATCAATATAGAAAGGAATTACTTTTGTGATAGCTGTGCTACCATACAGTATATATCTTCTATTTTTTGGTGTTTTTAGTGTTTTGTTTTATTGGTAATAACAGGCACAGTGAAAACTTATAGTCAGATAGAAATTCACAACTTTATTTTTTCATCTGCAATTAAAGAACTAAGGTTTGCCTACACAAAAGTTAACCTGGATATGCATTACCTAAATTATTCATATGTTTTACATGTATTTAAAAAACCTTTGCCTTAACTACCTGTGCTTCTGAAGTTTGTATAAGGACATTTGAATCCACCACCCATATGAACGTCTATTTTGCCTTCATGAAAATTAAAATACCTGCCTTTGTTTTTTTAAAAAGCCGACCTAGATGAGTCATTTATGAACTTGAGCAAAACATGAGAAACCACAAAGTGATTTGCATTTTGCAGTTTCAGTCACAATATGTTCTACGCTTTTTGTAATATTCAATATTACAAATATTCAACAATTTTTTTTAATAGTAGATTTTCATTTAATATCTCAACTATTAAGATTTGCCTAATATAAGTCTTAAATAAAAACAAAAGAGATCCTCTGTTTCAGTGCCTAAATCCTTTTGAGAAAAATTAGGCTCTTGTGAGAAACAGCTACTGTCATTTAAAATCTACACCTAACAATTCATTATACACACAGCCAGCCTACTTTTGTTAAATTGCTTTCCTGTATAAAGCTTTGGCACATTTGTATATTCTCTGTTTTTTAAATACAATAAAAAGAAAGTCATTGTTTCCCTTTAACTTTCAGGACATCTACTTACACATATACAGTTATATCAACTGCTAGGTTCAGTTGTATTCGAATATAGAGTTATCTAGCTTATTTGGTTGTTAATTAGCTCTTTTGGAGAAGTCCAGAAATGAATACAGTTCTTTAGGATGTGAGTTGAAGCCAGTCTGTTTCCTGCATGTCCAACATTTGATAAACCTTCAAGATGTTAAACACATTATAACCTACAGCTTCTACCAACAACAGTTTATCGTTGTTACAGTTGCATGACATACTGTATATAATTAGAATGAATGTGGAAGAAATATACAAATTTGTTGAAACTGCTGTAAACTTTTGCACTTTATTGTAGACTCTGAGGATACCATTCTGTTTGAATTTGGTTTGAGTGTCTAAGGTAATCAAAAGAAGTTTTTAGAGACAGTGGCATTAATGGCACCACCGTACATCCCTTGTTAAAGAAAAGGTGTATTTGTATTGTTCTTGTGATGCTGCTGCAGTATGAACGTGTTCTGAACTAACAGGTTGATAAGAATTAAGTCGACTGTGATACAGAGTTCAGCACTGAAATGGAGCTGATAAGATCACACACAGAAAGGAATAACCAGTGGCTGATTTTATCACCTTGTTCTGAACTTTTAAATGTACTGTAGTTGCCGTTCATCAGCTGGAATGTAGAGACTGCTTCTTGGAACTCCAATAATCCTCTTATCGTCTATTAGTGTTTTGGAAGAGAAAGTGGAAACTCCGAGCAATATATTGGAATATATTGCAGAAACTAAAAAATATATCCTATCCAAATCTTCCGTTTTTATAAAGCAGATTTACAAAAATACTTTGTAAATATGAAATATTTCTACTATGAATAGGTGAATTCAAATAATGGAATTGGAATTTCAATTAGGGAGCTTCCCATTATTCACAATATGAAGGTGAGGTGAGGATAAAATGAGTTGAGGTTACATCAGCCCAACTACTGTGTATTCAAACAAGACAACTAAACCTGTTTAATGTTAGTAGAGACACAGAGGAGAGCTGATTGTATGAATATCACTATAAGAACGATTATTCTAGTTTCTTTTATTCAAGTATAACCCTACTATAATCAGCCCTGTAAGAATAGCTGTTATACAAAGATCATCTTCTGGGGGAAAATAATATTTTATGGGAAGTCTTTAGAATTACTATACTGTTCTTCTGACTTCTTCTGACAAGGGGAAAAAACTTTGTCTCTTGTGTATGGTAATAGTTTTTGTCTCCGCCCATGTGCAGAAATGTCAGAGCTTTATGCTGTTGTGATCTTGCAGTACAGACCGAGAGTAAAGGTGAACTTTGATCTACTCACAACTTGTCAGCTAATCAAATACAGTGGTGTTTTTCTTTTTCACATTTTGCGTGTACTGTAGTTGGTGGGTTATGGTTTTGATGTAATCAGCTTCACCATTTGAATAATCTGCACACAAAAGTAAGGAAACAATATCCTATTGGACTCCACTGAGAATGGTAGTAAAAAGTTTCTTCTTATTCCATTTTTGGGAATTGTGTGTCTGAATTGATGAGACTTGATAGAATAAACACGATGGATACATTGGCCAGATTTTGAATTAAATAGCTAATATCTACAAAGTTGGTACCAAAATCTTTTTTGTTCATACCATAAGTATCATATTATTTGACTCTTATAGATGGAAGCTTAACATACTATATTTATTGTACATGGATAAGAAAATAGAGATTTTTTTATGCTGAGTTTCATAAAGGAAGTATTATGTGCCATCTTCTATTTCTATAGAAAAGACAAAGATCTTAATGGCCTCATTATTTTAATTTGTCCAGTTTTCTTTATTTGTGCCTTTCAGAATAATGAACTGGAAGCAACTTTTTTTTATCCAGGAATTAAGTTGGTATATTTGTCTTGTAACTGAAACACAATACAATCGGTATAGACCAGGCAAAGTACATTATTCTCTGAGTTTCAAATATCATGACGTTTGATGTATAGAAATGGTTGCTTTTTTGTACTTGCTCACTGTCTTTCATGTCAGCTCCAGGTTTCAGCAGACCAACAGAAAGTCATTATCCACACCTTGCAGGCTAGAAGAGTCTGCAGCATTAAAGAGGGTATTGCCTTTGGGAAATCTTTCTGTGCCAGTTTTATACAGAGCAGACTTCAGACGATTTGTCATTTATTAAAGAGTCAAATCAACTCCAGGTTGCTTTACAGTACACAGACTGACTTTGATGAAGATCTAATTACATTGTAGGTCTAAAAAAGAATATGGACCAAACTAGGGGGCTCACAAACATTTTCTCTGCACTGAATATATCTAATACAAAGTGGTCGTCACACTGAGACTTATTTTTTCAACACAATAACTTCTGTTTTCCATTGCTGCGGACACTGTAAAAAGCTTAATGAACTGTTTTGATAGAGAGACAGACACAGAGAGACATCTTTTGTAAGACATTTGAAGGTTTCAGGAATGCTCAGTTTACAGTGAGCTTTTCAGAAAGGACCTTGATATCTTGTCCAGATTGAAAAAGGCATTGCATAAAGCAATAAAGCAATAGGCTTTTTGGTACAGTATACTGTACATGTGTATGTCACTTATGTCACTCAGTACAGTAGGCCATTGTGAGATACTAGCATTGCACTGAAACAGATCAGCAGACCAGACAGCTGATCTCATGTGATCAAAAGTTAGCATGGAAGGATGATGAAATGAGTGAGGAGAATAACCTTTGTAATGCTTGTAATAACTACTCTTTTTTTATTTACAGTCACAGTCAGTAATTCTAGAAATAATTATTATGGCATTTGAATTTATCTACAATGCAAGATTCAGCCTTGCAAGTAAGGTAAAGGTATCCTTAATGCTGAACCTTGTAATTGGCTTATGAAAAGGATTCACAGAATAAATATATACCTACAGTACACATTATGTTCATGTTGGGTACACCCTTTTTATTTTTGTCTATTTGGAATTTGTTTTATCCCTGTGTTGTTATGAGCTTATATGCAAACTCACTCAGCAAGAGGGCTATACATGGATGTTTTTATGCAAAAGATTCAGCATGCAATTAGCTGAAAATCATGTGGGATCTAATTATATCTTTTACATAATGCTAGCTCTTAGTGTTAACTGTTAAATGGCCTTGGAGAGTTTGAGTCTTGAATTACAAATACAATTAAATACAATTCATTGTATATGTATAGTATGTTTGTCCTGTGTTGTGTTCTGTTTTGAATATGCATGCACTATGATGTGTGACATACTGTAGTTACCATGTGATAGTCTGTATAATCTGTGATTTGCAAAATGATATTGAGCTTTCTGTTCTCACAATTAGGGAAGATAAGGTAATATATCTCCTGGAAGATATCATAGCCAAAGTTACCAGTTTGTACAGCCTATTTCTTTAATTACTCTGCACTGTAAATTCATATTCAAAATCTACCAAAAAGGAAAACCTTTTTTGTGTGATGTGTTTGTGTTGCAGTTACAGTTATGGTTATAGTTGTAGTTACCGGATTCAAGTTTATAGATGTCTGTTTGTTCTGAGCACCATCATGAATTTCCACAGCATTTTAAAAGAAAAAAATAGAAACTTCAGTTCTTGGGTGCTATCTCTGTGGAGTTCGTATGTTCACCTTGTGTTTGTGTGGGTTTCCTCCAGATGTTCCAGTTACCTCCTCAATCCAAAACTGAGGTTTGTATTTGTATGATGTTTGTATGTTTGTGTCTGTGTGTGCCCTGCGATGGTTTGACATCCTGTCTAGGTTGTATCTTGCCTTGCACCCATTGCTTGCAAGTGGGAAATGTGCAAAGGATTTAACAAATACTACATCAGTCCTTTGACAGTTTTATGGTTTGGCCACAACCACTAGACTATTTGATGCTAATTTTTAGTGGCCCTGGCACATAGTTCCTGTATCCCCACCAAGACAAAGGGTTACAAATCCCTTCCTGCTTTATAATTGTCCCATTAATTGTTATTGATTTAGAATCTGTAATTCGTCTGTCATGGCAATTAATCTTTTTGGATTTGAATTTGAATGTAGTTCTCTACTGACCTTTGATGTTTAATGCAGCGTCAACTGACTGCTGAAGAGTCTGGGAGCTGTAGTCCTTTCTTGACTCTTTAAGATGCGCTTAAATGTCTTCTCCCCTCAAATATGGCACAGTCCCTTTAAAGAAATTGTCTTCAGGAATTTTAATGAAGGCAAAAGCACAACTGGTAAAAATACAGCCAAGAAAGTATGCTCAAAAGTAAGTCTTACAGCAGTAGACAATCCCTCCTGTCTTGTAAGTCTCTGTGCCACAACACTAAATTCTTAAAGCCATCTTCTTGCCATTTAAAGTCCAGCTGTTGATAAACTGCTTTTGTACTATTTTTTAAAATTAATTAAAGTTTAGGGAATTCCCGTATGAGCTCCAAACAAACACAAGAATGCAAATGGGTCTGTCTCAAACACACTGTATCCAGATGAAGCCCACTGAATTAAATTCAGCAAAAAAAATAGTAATTGTACATTAAAACCTGCAGCAATACTGTATGTCTTCTTTAAGTTTGTACACTTCTTCTGCGAAATATGCAATTTGACCATGGGTGCCCAAACTTTTGCATACAGCTGTATATAGATGCAGTTGAAACAAATTGATTTTACATAACTCTTTTGCATATGTTGGTAAGGAGTGAGTAATGGTATGGAATATGGACGCATTCTCTATACTCTTCTATTCAAAGGTGCTGCAGCCCACAAGGCTGTATTAATAGGTGCTGGAATTTAATATGCAAAAGACTGAGGTCTAATGTGGGCGGGGTCCCAGTTTGTTTAGTGCTCAGTCCTTATAGACTGTTTTGGCATAATTAGTTCATGAGCTTTCCACATATAAAAAGAAACCAGCTGAAAGGTGAAACTAGTCAACAAGACACACACCAATCTTTCCTCTTCCGGGCTTGAGCATGGCTTGGCATTCAGAGAAACATACGATGAAATGAGTAAAACTCAGTGGATGTTTTTTTTTTTAATGAACTGTTCTTGAGAAGTGAACAAAAAATATTGTTCCAATTGTATACAATGTACTTTACCTGTTGTCCCATCATTTTTAGTACCATATTTTAAACCGAATCTGCACATTTTTCTTTATTTTATTTCCTGGCTCTTCGTGTTTCACTGAAAGACTTTTCCAGATACAAGTCAAAGTTTCTGAATGAATGTTTTAATTATGGATTGTTTTTTTTGTAACATGACTTTGTGTTTGTGTTTACCTGTTCATTAGTTTATTATTAGTACAGGTAGGTATTCCATGCATAAACGTACTGGAACTTTAATTCATTTTGTTAGCATTAAATACAGATCTCTTTGCAACTTCCTGATGGCTAAATCTATAGAATGTTGTGGTTACTTTGCATGAATTATAAGGATTTTTTCCTCAATATTGAACTGCTAAAGGTAAATTATGAGTGCTTTGGGCTTTATTAGTATGTGTGTGAGGAAGGGGTTATACAGCCAGTGGTGAGTGAAGAATCCTTGTCTATGTAACAAGATCTAGAATACACATATTCATTTGATTACAATTTTAGGAATAGCACAGTTAAAGAAACTCATGGCTGGGATTTAATAGTTTTTCCTTTGGAACAGAGATACATGTAGTTACCACTAAATGAAAATTTCCAATATCTTTTTTATGGTATGTTTTTTGTGAAGATTTTTTTCCTTATGTCTCCGTATGGTGATGCTTGGGTTTGACATCAAAACAGAAAGCTGTGCAACGCTGTACACAACAACCTGGAAGCCAAGTCATGATTTTGTATATTTGGAATTTGGTTTGTCCCTGTGGTGGGGACTGTGATGGGGGTGGAGGAGTTGGTACTGGCCAAAACGTAAGGAACACAAGCCAGCTACATGATATTTCTCATATTTCTGAATCCTTTGATTTATGTAGGTGTCCTATAACAGAGATTCCCACTTTCACTTGTTTTTCACTTTTTCTTCAATGGTTTGAAGAGTCTGTGTTCTCCATTTGCTTAAGAGCTTCAACTTTTTCAACCTCTAGAAATAAACAATCTGATATGACTACGGCACATCTGAGTGGAGAGACCATTGTGAGTTTGCACTCATCTTAGCGATGTCAAAGCTGTCATTTTGTAATACGAAAAAGCACTGAGATTGACTCCTCTGGAAAGCCTGGCTCCCCTCTATTCTCTGTGTTCACCTGTATCTGCATGCGCTGGTAGCTCATGTTTTACATTTTCTTGAGATTTTGCTTCTTTTTTTTTCTGTTTCATTTCCTGTTTGACTGTTTTAGAGTCTTTATGGACTTAATAAAATTCATTAGAAAAAAAAATACTAACTGAAATGACGATGAAAGTTTGGGTCATGTTGGACAGGATATTCACTGAAGACTCAGCACTCCCATGGACAAAGAAGTCTGTTATTTGTTTATTATTTTTGTTTTGTTTTTTCTTATTTATTTAGAGATGTTCTACTTCTAAAAGCAATAGAAATTAGTATTAAAATATATGGGAACATTATGTGCTGGCAAAAAAAAAGCCTTTACTACTTTTGAGTGAATTTTGTGACACCACTCTCATAATTCATGTTTTTTTCAACATCATAATCTTGTTTGCAGTCAAAAGGTGCTAAAACATTAGTGCTTCTAAAATCATAAGGAGGTTTGTTCTGAGCTCTGCTGAATCAAACTTTCACTGAGGCCATTTGCTCAGTAATTCCCACAAAGCCAACCTCTTATTGTGCTGGAGCTATATGTTAATTTTCTCTGTGTTTCCCATAAGAACGCTTTTTTTTCTCATGTCATCGCTCAGATATGAATGATGATGGAGCAGTGTAGGATGCAGAGGTTAGTATTGTGTGAGCAGAGCTGTTTGTTGTTACGTATTGAAAGCAGGGCTGAATAGATGCTAAGCAGTTATTCACCCGTGAAGACCCAGGGCCTGCAGGCTGAGTGGGTTCTCATGGGCTCTGCTTGGTATTGCAGCACAATTGATTCCAACAATAAGGAAAGTAATTAGAATTCCCACGTTACGGCCTGCTAATGGACTTCCATCTCCCTGCTCTTCTACATAAATTGGACAAAGTTTTAGAAACGATTGCAGCTTCCAAAGGCAGTATCTCTTCTTTATTTTACGTGACAGAAAGGTTACAGACCAGTTGTGACATATTTGAAATCTTTTATGTGAGTGTCCTGGTCAGAAAGGTTTTTCTGGAGTTATGTGGGCGACAGGTTTGTCTTAAGAGAATTGCTTCTCTGTAAATTTAAGTGAAACACATTCAGTCTGCTCAGACGTTTCCGCATCATGAGCAAAGGCACCTGTCTCTGCTGAAATAGATATGAAGAAGAAACACAACCAGAGCTGAAAATGTTATGACTCAACTTAGTAGCACACTTGTGCAATACTTTACAGACTGCACCCATGCAATATTGAAGGCTGAAAGTTTTGATTTTGAATCGCAGTCAGTTAACACCATTACATACTAGCAGTTTGTCCATCAATATTTTTTTTTTTTTCAGAACTGCTTGAGGGTGCCAAACAAACATGTTCATGCAGGCATACTTAGCTTAGTTAAATGTTGTTATAGTTGGTAAGTTAACAACTATACAAAGCATGCATTTCCATGTTAACAAATTATTTAAATGTATTGATGTGATAATTCTGCAGAGCTTTTCTTTCAAGTCATCCCAGTACTTTGCACCATCTTTCTGAATGTTACAATGTGTGTTGCATTATTGAAATATATGCACTGCCCATGAATGATCTTTGCAGTCAAGTTCCAGAACAAATTTTGTGAGTAGAAATCAGTTTGGAGTAAGTATGGAAAACATACTGGTTTTCTTAAATGCAGAATTCCTGACTCTTTCTCTTAAATTTATTGAAATACATGGCTGTTTCAATAAATGTGTTCACTCTGGCTTGGGAGAACAAGGACCTTGGTGGAAAGTATCTTGAGCTGTGTTTTACAGTAGATTTCTTGGCTTTATAAATGATACTCTCTTTCTGTAGGCCTTCACACATGTAGGGAACAATCAAACAGGAGACACCTCTTTACACACAGGATAATGGGACTGTGGAACAAGTTGCCCAGCCTTGCTTTTGAAGCTGATACCCTGGCTTCCTTCAAGAAGCCATTGAACAAGATTCTTGGATTAGTAAGCTGCTAGTGATTATTAAAGCTAGATTGGCCAAACGGCATCCTCTTGTTTCTAAGAATTACCATCCATCCATTTTCTTATCTGTTCTTATTCAATTCAGGGTTGTGGGAGAACTGGAGCCTATCTCAGCAAGGAGTGGGTGCAGGGCTTGGTACACCCTTAACAGAGAACACACAGACACGCACACACTCACACCAGAGCCATTTTCCCAGAAGCCAGTTAAAATACCAGTTTGTTTGTTTTTTTCTGTGGGAAGAAACCGAAGCACCTGGAGGACACCCATGTGAACATGGGGAAAACATAAAAACA
The DNA here is from genome assembly GCF_055471065.1 of Atractosteus spatula. Lineage (NCBI taxonomy): Eukaryota > Metazoa > Chordata > Actinopteri > Semionotiformes > Lepisosteidae > Atractosteus > Atractosteus spatula. The sequence goes on from NC_142709.1 coordinate 51,734,602, forward strand.
TCACACCGATAGCCATCCAGGGCTTCAGCACTGCGAGGCTGCAATGCTAACTGTTGCACCACTGTGTCACTCTCATTTAAATTCTGTTTTTATATATATTAACATCTTAAAGAAATTCATTTAATTATTTCGAAGCACAATGTAAAGCGAATTAGTATATCTAAAATGTGCCCTGTGCATTACGAAAAGTTACAGCCTTGCTCAAGCAAGCATAATCGTCCCTGTGCCTTGTGCAGACTGGGGACATTAATTACCCTTAATGTCTGATGGGCCATAATCTCCACAGGCAACAGAGCAAGAGGAACCGTGCTGTCAGCGTTCCAGACACTATCAATTTTCTAGTTGATCCCATTACTGTAACTCTTCGGTACAATTCTTTCACTGTGTCAGTGTCTTGAAAAACTGGGCAAAAATATGAAAGTGGCTACTGGCTGCTGCCTGGACTACAGGCCTTTCAGCAGGAGAGATGCTTGGAGGAATGTGGGAAGGGCTATGTGCACAAAAAAGGCAGAGATGTCACTTTTTTGCGGATCCTCCTTATTTTCAGTTTTTCCGTGAGGTGGTTTATGGCTGGGACATTGCTGGTATGGCAACATTTTGTCACCTGGGGGCTATCAGGTTCCCTGAGCCACCAGCAATGGTTGTTATCCAGCAGAATTTGACATGTGTTTGCAATTGTTCAGTCTGTTTTATCTTCACCAGACTGGCTTTATTAGTGAGTTGTTTCCCGATTTTCTGAGCTAGTCATAATAATTAGGACGTGGTTTCCATTTGAAGTTTGCTTCATGGTGAGCCATAAACTTCGATGTTGTAGAGCACTGTTGGTTATAACAGCAAGACTTTAAAAGAGAAAAACTTTATGTTACGGCTTTTTTTCTATTTGGTAAAACAAATATTTTAATCCATTTTATAATCTTAACAAATGCTTTATGGTACCCTAAAAAGCATTAAAGGTTGAAAAATTGGGCAGTGGTCTTGGGCACAGAGCATTAAGAGACCGGAGAAAAAATGGTTTATGTTGTTATTAAATCAGCTGCTTTTACATACAAGTACATGGAAAGAATACAGTCTAGGGTAGGAGAATTTCAGTATGGTAGTCACATACATAAATATGATGGAATGTAGTTGAATGCTACATTCTCTTGATATTGTCATTTATAGATGAAGGAAAACATTTAGGTTTTCTACTCATGTTTGTTATAAATAAGAGTGTACCACATTTTTTCCATTATTTTGAAAGAGGAACCCGTGATTTATGGAATTGATTAGATATTACAGTAGACACTGGTGGTCACTGCTTCATTTCAGAATCTAGCCATAACATGCACATTAACATGATTTTATTCATTGAAAATGCCCTCCTAAGCATCTTATTGGAAGTTCTCATGAAATATTATACTTCTTCAATTTAATTCAAGCTTTATTATCCCCTGGGGGGAAATTTGTTTCATGGCACAGTATAATACAACAATACAACAAAAACAGATAAAGATTACCAACAAAGAAGACCATAAACCACTGTTTTAGGAGATGAGAGTTTTTTTTTACATTGTTTGAGACTGAGATTGCAGAGGGGATGAAAGATTTCCTGAATCTATTACTGTTACACCTGAGGACACAGAGGTATCTTCCAGGTGGGAGTAGTGTAAATTCTCAGTAGAGGGGGTGTGCTACACACTCCATAAGGCTCTTGACCTTATATACTGTAGCAGCCTCTGTTTGCAGAGGGCATTTAGCTTTTAAATAAAGCCATAATTTTTGCCCAGAAGAAAGATTTCCTATTAACTACAGCCCTGTGGAGTTTCTCGCTATACCTTGAGTATTACAGTGCTATTTACCACAGGATTCAACCAGAAGCAGTGCTTAAGGAATGGCCTGGAGGAATGTGTGAAGTCTTTGTGAATTGCATTACATGGAATGTTTATTTCTAATGCATTTAACTATGCTATACACTGTTGTGGTATTTTGAATATACAGTGGTATTTCTTTTTAATTTCTGAAGTAAATTAAGATTAAATAAACCTCCTCTTTAATTTTGGGATTAGAAAAACTACCTGTGATAAACAAAGAACAAAACATTAAAAAGTTTTAAAATTGATAAAGTGTTGTTGGCTCTGAATAATCAAAGATAATTTTGATCTAATTTCACAATAATCTGGAGTATAGTCACATATTGTTGATAAATCGGTATTTGTACTATTGTTCAGTAACTTCTTGTAGAAATCCTTTAATTTCTTGCAAGAGTCTTTCCAAGTTATCAGTCTAGTACAGAGAATTGGAGAGTTTTATTGAGCATACAATTTTTTTGTTAACTCTGAATTTTTCACATCCACTGTAAGCAATAAGACTTTCATACTTTTGGCAAAATATAGCTCTAGTTATAAAAACCTCATAAAGTTAAAATCAGAACAAAGTAAAATATAAATTAATGCTACAATTATAAAATTCTAGGATTTTGTTTATCACAAAAGATTGAAAATTCATTATCTGTACAAAGAATAACTGTTCATAGCTGTATTGCCCCTTTATTTTTATTGGTCTACTGATTTTGCAAGAGACTTTCCCCATTATTTTTCTTTGTCCACTAGGAATTATCCCGGTCGGAGAAGTCTTCTTCTAGTCCTTGCTTAGCTGTGCTTTCATTGAGTTTTTTTTTTTGGTTGTGTTTTTATTTTGTTTTTCTCTTTCATCACTTTGCTTTTCTCTTTCACTCACAAATTGCTTTTCCCACCAGAATGTCACAGTAAGGCCTGGGTTAAGTCATTAAGATGCTAAACAGGTTTTGCCTAATCCTGAACTGCTCAGGCACAACTTCATTGCTCTCTCTCTCTGTCTCCCTCCTTCTTGGTCTCTGTGAGTGTGGTGGAAGCTGGATTCTTTTTTTTTCCTCTCTCTCTCTTTCCCCTTCTCTCCAAGAAGTCAGCAGATGGAGTGGAGACTGTGGTTAGAGACTGTTAATGTATGCAACAGGAGCAGGGGCATATGGTATAAATCAAAATGCAGAGCACACTCTAAATGGGGTCCCTTGGGAAAGAAAAGCTTGTGATTGTGTGATGACATGCATTCTGCGAGGACACAGGGTATAGTGGGGCTTTCATCACTGCTGTACTGAGCTGGAGGAGGGGGTTTCTTTCACCCTTGCATACATACCCTCTTGTGATGTAATCAATCTATTCTCCAAAAGCAACCCTTGATTGCCATTCACTGGGAGCGTCCTAACCAGAGAGTAAAAACCGGGGGGGTTAAGTGAATTCTCTCCCCACTGTAACCGGACTGAATCCTAAACAAAACTGCGAAACAGAAAGGCCATTTTCTTACTAGGATTCTAAGTGACGTGTGGCTGAACGCTTGCTGGCAGAATTTGCTATGGACCACTAAGTTGAGCAAAATCGGATCTGACAAGACCTTTTGCGTCTTGGAAAGGATTGCAATATACGACGGAGAAGGACCGTGCCACTCAATCACTGTAAAAAAAAGAGAGAGTGCAAGAGAGAGTGGCAGAGTGGGAGAGAGAGAGAGAGAGAGGAGAGAGAAACGTGTTTGTAAAAAGGGGAAGCATTTTTGGTTGATGGGATGAAGCCAGCCATGGAAACTGCAGCAGAAGAGAATCCTGAGCAAAGCCAAGAGAAAAAAGGTACCACTGAGCCCCCGACAAAGGGGCAGTTTAATGCTTTTCACTGGGATTGTTTACAAAGGGGTTTAACCTACTTGCGGCTGTTTTGATTCGCGTAACGGAAAAATGCACTAGATTCTGCAGTTCCATAACGCAGATATTTTCTTATACATCCAAGCTATGCACAAAAAAATGACAAATGGAAACTGTAAAAAGATCCTTTTTTTAGTCTGTTTTACAGATATGGCAATACACGTCTTATTTTGCTTTTATGAAACAGAATTAATAGCAGTTTGCTCTGAATTATTGCTGTTGGGTAGAATCTTTGTTACTGTACTTCAAACAAATGGAACTCATCTGGGGGCTTTTCCTGTTTTATGGTTGGAAGAAACCTCAATGCTTTGTTCTTCATGCTAAGTATAATTTAAGAATTTATACTTGACTTTATGGTATCTAGTTCTGTTGGGAACCTTATGGATCGGTATTCTTGTTGTGCATCAGTGTATATAAGGTGATTCATTTTATGTAGCCGTTGCTGCTGGGGTCATTGTTGTACAAGATAATTACGCCAGATCGTCAGTTAGAGGTTTTTATGATAAATGCATTAGGAAGTAGAGGTTAGGAGTCAAGATATTAATCAGTATGTTTGTCAGTGGCTTTCTGATAATAAAGCCTTAGAGAGGAAAAAGGAAGTCCCCAATTCATAGAGATGATTAATTTTTGGTCTATGACAGACTTATCGGTATTTTGTTGCCTGATGCAGATTTTTATGAGGAGGTAATTGCGCCTTGTGAATTAAGTCTCTTGACAGTGATTTAGTTGTCAATTTTCCTATTTCTATGTGGAATTCAGGAAATAAATTGTGGAGGAAAATACTATGATAATTGATTTGTATCTTTTTTTAAAAATAAAATGTATTTTTATTTCTTATTACAAGCTAGTCTTCACTTAAAGTTTAATTTTCATGAAAAAATAGACTTTTGGAAACCTTGATAATATGCTTCCAACTTAATAAGCCAGCAAAATTGAAGAGTTTTTACTCATCTTGTAAACTAATTGTTTAATTCATTTTCTATTCAGGTTAAAATTAACAGATTTAATGTATAATACAAATTTTATTCAGTATCATTTTGTAACTTTTTCTTTACCCGGAGTCTACTTAGAACACGCTGCTCTGTTTCTAATTTTACTTTTTTGTGTGTTTTTCTGTTCTCTAAACAAAAAACACATAAGCAAATCAGGATTATGTCAATTTGATTTTGGTTATGTTTGAATACAGTAGAACGATGTCTGTAGCATGCGTATTCGTCAGGAGCATTGGATATTTCCTGGAAACTATGTACACTATTTTTAATGTTTTAACTTCAACCTGCTGTGAGATAATAGCAGCTGCTCTTCAGGTGGTCACAGTGGTCATTTCTGACAACATTCAGACTTTTCATCATAGTCTTCACACCTGGAGACAAACGGCCAAACGCAGATGCTTGGATAGATTGGTTTTGTTTAGGTACTACAGCTGATCCTGAGAGATTTATTAGATGTTGTGAACCATGTAATGATAATTCATCCAAATGGATGAGTCTTCTCATTTTCGGATTATTAACCTTGTCTTTTTGCTTACAGCTCATTAGTAAACCAAAATACTTAGAATATACTGAAGTTACATAACACATAAGGGTTTGGCAGTCTGCCATCAGTTTAAAAAAATAAAAACCATATGTGCATACTGTAGCTCCCTGACCGTTTTAATTGGTATAAGTATAATTGCAGGGTGCATGAAGAGGCAGTATCTTCTCTCCGATGGTTTCCATTAAATATGAAAAGAAGCTTCCTAGGTAGGATCACAAGGACTGACTGCTCTTAAAAATGGAGGCCCCTATCTGGGAAGCTGTCACTTGTTTGACAGGAAAAAGCACAACTGTTTGTCGCTAAAAACAATATTTTAGAGATTGCAGTGTGTTCACGCAGTTTTAGGAGCAGCACCAAGATTATGTAAGATTCATGGTAAATATTTTACAGGTGTTTTGGGAAATGATAAACATGTTCAGTGGCAATATTTTTTCAGGGTACAACAGCTGACAGCTTTTGCCTACAGGCTTTAAATGAGGGCTAAGTGTTTGTAACAGAGGCGCAGGCAGTCAGCTGGAAGGATTGTGCACGGCATCATATTTTTCTGCATGAGGAAAGTTAAAGGACAAAAAGGAAGTCACCGTGTATCCCAGAAGTGTCAAAATTAGTGATAATGGAGGCTGTAAACTTTGTAGTTCGACTTACTTCTACTACTAGTTTGAGTAATATGGGCCTCTTATAGTGATTCTTCCATTTTTTCATGAGGTTCCATCTGGCTTAGCACTTGCCACGTCTGTCTTGTCTGACACAATCAGAACTCTACATAGTCCAATCACAAGGGAGTCTCAGTCTTGAAAGGCATATGTTATCTTCAGCATCAAGGTGACATTTGGTGGATTTGTCTGTTTTTTTTATGATAACACTGAATTCCTATGGCTATTAAAATGTGCCTTTGCCTCAGAAGTCTGAAAGATGTTGAATATCAACTACATTTTTTTTAATATGGAGAAGCTACACTTCCTGAGCTTTAGTATACTATCTTTGGAGAGTTTATAAAGATGACTAAAATATTATATATTGCAGGTCTTAATTTGTTAGGCTATAGATTTTATATGCATGGATTCTGATAATTGATAATTGCTGCTTTAAACACATAGAAGAAAAAGGCCCATCATGCTCACAAAAGTTGTTGCATTATATGCTTTGCTCTCGTGTGATTTAAATATGTTTTTTAAAGATGCCAAAGTGAAACGGCACTTCATCAATTGCGTGGTGCAATCTCTGCAGACCTACAGTAAATTAAAGACTAAAAGAAAAGACACATTGAGATACACCACTCATATGTACTGCTGCTTACTTGCAGTTTGATTTTGTTTGTGGTTGCTCAAATGCAAAAACATGCTTTTGCTAGATATATTTTTAAAATAAAACTCTGAATGCATCACTGACATCTGCACAACATTCCAAAACCTGATTTGAATAAGGATGTTTCAGCCCATTGTATATTCCACCTAGCTCTATTTCTAATTGAAATGGGAGACATCCTGAAGAAAACGGAACTTAAACATGGTAAAAAACATCAACTGGGTCTCTGAGGTATGTCATCATAAAATATGAAGGTCTGAGATGAAAAAAATTCTGAATTATATTTCAACATCTGTGAAAGCTTAGGTCTGCTCTGATCTCTGATGCTTTCATATTTCTAAAAGGTTTGTTTTCATTATTGTTATCATTATTGTTTACTGTTTGAAATAAAGGATAAGATTTTCCAGACGATTTAATACGTCTTACTTCTTCCTCTTCCCTTGTTGTCCTTTTTTAAACAAAGAGCTTATGTTGGAGGGTTTGCCCCCAGTTATTTCTTACCATCCTTTAAACAGTACTTCAATCGGTGACCTGGGCTCCAGACATATATTGATACATATTGAAAAAGATTCTTACTACAGGTACGTCCTGGAGGTTAGAAGTGGCAGTGCCTCTGTTTTTCGCTAAATCGATCTGCTCACATTGTGCTAAAACTCCCCTTTACTGTATTTGCACCTAAGTTGTTTAAAATGTATTGTGTATTGGGCATGCCTTAGCACAAAATTCTCTGACTCTTGTTATTGCTGTGTGCTTTCATAGCAACACAGGCAGCCCTAGTGTCAGTATCTCCTTGCCATCCCTAGCCCTTCACATTTTCACACGGGATCTTTCTGTGGCACAAAAAAAAAACAGAAAAAAGAAACCGCTCACAATATCGGCAACAGTTTTATTCCTTGAACATTCTTTTTCAGCTGTAACCTATTGTAGATGCAGTAGGCTATGATTGCATAACCAATTGTTTGCATCTCGCGTTGTGTGCTGCCGTAGGAGTTAGCTTAGTTCTTGGATCAATACAGCTCTCAGGCGTAGGAGTTCTTAAAATGGAGAAAACCTAAAATAGTCCCATGCTGGATGACACTCTGTTCTTCATGTGGGGCGGTGCGGTGGCTCTGTGGCTAAGGATCTGCGCTTGTGGCTGGAAGGTTGTCGGTTCGTATCCTGCGGCCGGCAGAGGAATCCCACTCCATTGGGCCCCTGAGCAAGGCCCTTAACCCCAACTGCTCCAGGGGTGCTGTATAAATGGCTGACCCTGTGCTCCTACCCCAAGCTTCCCTCCCTGTTTTTGTGTCTGTGTGTCTCATGGAAATTCCTAATACTTGAAATTGTATATGTCCAATAAAGTGATCTTATCTTAACTAGGATTCCTAGGAAGCTTACTCCCTGGGATTGTAATATTCATGCTTTGCTGTCGGTCTTCAGTGTTTCTTACAGGTGCAGTGAATGTATTGGGAATGACAGTAATTTGATGGCAGGATATTAGCAATTTGGTTCAATAGCGAAGAGATAACACGTTGGTCAGAACCATATAAATAGGTCAGTAGACATCCTGAAAAAATTAACAAGCAGCAGCTCTGAGCCAGGCCGATACGGCTTTATTGAATACAGGGTGAAATTCTGAAAGAGGTCAGAGGGGATTAGGCATGTGTGAATCCATATGCAAGGTGGGAGGAAGCTTGTTGCATCTTGCTTCTCACATTATGGACTGAAACTGTCCTGGTTTCTCATACCCTAACTCTTGCGATAGCACGCAAGCCCCTAAACTGAGCCCCAATGAGCACTTGTGGCCTATCATTGATCACACCCTGTGAAAACAGCCAAGGAGACCCAGTTCTTGAGACTTCTCGCACAAAGGGAGAAACGAGCAACAAATAATAGTCTTACTTAGTTTTTGCCAGTGCAGTTTCTGCAAAATAAATCCACAGATATTTTTTTTCAAATTTTGCATATTCTTTTATTTCTAACAAAGCTACACGGAGTTCCAGCTCTTGCAAAAATATTTGGAGTGTGTTTTAATCTAAGGCAGTTAGATGTGCTTAAAATTGTGTTTTAATGTGGTGCTTGTTGTGCTTGTTCTGTGAATTTGAGAGAAACCATTCCATTTCTTCAGTTTCGGGAAATGTAACATTCTCAATAAAGAAGCATATAAAGTGGGTGAAAGCCAGTCCAATTGAAAAGCCAATTGTTAAATTTGTATCCTAATAAATTAATAATGTAACAAAATAATAATTTATTGCTAAGATAAAGACAAATTGCATATTTAATGGAAACAAAATGTGTCAAAAAGAGAAATGATATGAAAAGAACGCAGTGATCTAACATCATCTCATCCATTTAGTCAGCCTTAAATCATTCATAAGGAAATATTACTTTTACATTACTTCTTGCTTCCAATCCTTTCATTTTAATAACACTTAATCATGCAGATTATATCATAGTTGTTAGTGTGACAGAAAGATCAGGATGTGCTGACAGCTAAACAGTTAAATGATCAAATTCATGTTGATTGTACATTGGTGTATTCTGAAATGGAGCATTCTTAATCGTATTGAGTAAGCATGGATAATCTTTTAAGAGTCAGAAGAAAACAAAGCATACAGTAGCAAGAGCTAGCTTCTAACTCTTAGAAGACTTATTAGTTTAATATCCAGAACAACATCATCTTCTCCTGTAGTACTGAGCTTTGTTTTTTTGTTTCACTGGTATTCTTGTAAGCTTTAGTTTGTCAAAGATCTGTGTTAACATAAAAGCTTTTGATCCTGTTTATAACAACCATTGTCTTTTTTTGTTCAGTAAAGGCAAACAGAAATGGTGCTTTTGGCATGACACATTTCTGAGAGAGCAATCCAGAGTGAAGCACTTAATAGCCCTTTCACACTGGCAGTGAAGAGCATCTGGTGTTTATACATTATGGTCTGGAGAAGTTAAAGAAGGCAGTTTTGCACTTCTGATGCAATTACTCTAGCTCAGCTTTGAACACTTTACATTACGTTCAGTGCAGACAGAGCATGGTGATTATATAATACATTGGATGTGTTCAGGCTTTGAAGTGCAGTGCAATAAAAACATTTCAGAAGTTTTGGAAATAAAAGTTAAAAAAAAATAAGTTTTGTTACCAAACAAAACCAGCCAAATTTCAAAATTGAGAACCTTTCTGTGCCACAGTAATGTGAAAAAAAGAAATTCAGCAAGTCTTACTGGCATTCAACCAATGAACAACACCCACGCTTCTGTATCTTCTCTTATTTTAGGTACTGCTAACATCTAGGCAGGAAAGGCACAGGAAATAAAAGTTTTATATTGCCTCTATTTACCAGTTCTGAAAGGTAATAATATAATGCCATTCATTCAACAACCATTAACATAATGTCCTGGAAAAGGAAGAAACAATTCTTCGATGCGCTTAACCAAAAACAGTTTGCAGATATATTGGTGATGCATCTGTGTTTTTGTTGACAGAGCTTTTAGTTTTTCAATACACACTTGATTCTGATAGCCCTGTTCTGCATCAGTAGGTTTCTGAGTCTCCACAAGCACAATCCCTTGTGGGGAAAAGTTAAACAGATAGCTGAAACATTTTGACATCGTGTCAGGCCTGTGTGCTGCTTGTTAGCATTACAGTTGATTATGATCTTCCTGTACTGTGGCACTCCTTTAACACCTTCAGAGCTGTGTCTTTCTGAGCCAGGCTTGGGGAAGAAGAACAGTAAAGACTAAAGGAGTGCAGGGATTTTACATAAAACCCAGCTAATGAAGTGTCAAGTCTGCTTTTGTGCTACTCATTCCTGCCTGTTGCCTGAGCGCCGTATAGCAGAAGCCCACAGGCAGTGAGACAGGATGGCACTCTGTGGTTGGGCTGTCCTGAGAAGAGGGCATAACAAGAGGCCGGAAGAGTTTCGGCCTGGTCTTCCACTGTGCACACAGACCAGAGCTGAATAGTCCTCACTGCCCCTAACCCCCAGCTGGAAGAGGGAGCTGCAGCAGTACACTGGCTCTTTGTGTCGTAGCTCTATTGACTGCATTCCTCACTTTCACCCCTCACTTGTGTGCTTCTGTAGGTTGTATTTTTAGTTATTATAGCATGTCTTTCATAACTGCGAAAGTTTGGGCTTGCGTCATATTCTAACAGCTGGCCTCTGGTTATACTGTTTTCTTTCTGAGCTCTTTCTTTTTCTTACTGGAGGAGAGAGGCAAAATGTGTCTCGTGGAAGCAGAACTTGTCAAACATAAATGTGGATTTGTGTGTAGATCTTTAAGGCTTTGAAAGCATGTGAAAGTCTTCAGACAAAAGGCAGCTAATTTGATTTTCATTTGGAGCAATTTATTCAAGGCATGCCAATGGTTTCCATCTTGTGTGATGTGATTAGGAAACATCTTGTTCTGTCTAAAGAGTAGGCACTTCTTGAAGAAATCCTAAAATCTGCAAAATGGCAGTTTTCATCAGTGGTAATTACCAGGCTCTTTTCTCATGGGGAAATGTAGTTTACTGAAAACAGAGGATGACTCGCATTAATTATCTGACTTTACAAGACCACAGGGTTTACAATTAGCCATTATCACATTTGCGATTTCATGCAATAAATAGAGTCCTGGTTTAGAGCTGTATGCTAACTTTTGTAATGACATCCACAGTGCAGCAGTCCTGAGGTGGGATGTGACACACAGATATAACCACCGTCGGCACTTTTTAGATTTGATCAAACAGCCTTTACAACCTATTTCCCACACATTTGTTCCCACAATTTTTCAGATACGTACCCAGATGTCACTCTTCTATGTAGCCATCTTTTCCATTAAGCTGGTCGGAAAAGTGTCCAGTTGTACACTTGCATGTTTGAGGGTCCTAGAGAATTGGCCAACATTAACCTCCAGCCATTGAATAGAAACATCGCACACTGGTCTCAGGGCTTTCCTGTCTGTCTGTACATACAGTAATTGCATTTCAATTGAGAAATTAATGGCTGCTTTTACTTATCCTTGAATGTAGATATTATATCTGTAGTATACAGTGACAAGCTAGATTAATGGGTAAATACCACTCTATGTGAACCTTCAGCCATTTACATTGAGAGAAGGCTGGACATCAGTAATGAGTTACAAAGTCAAAAGGCTGCTTTGCCATCTAGAAAGATCTATTATCCGATTTATGATTTTGGTCATATATCACTGTCAGGCATAGACTTTGTAGGACAAGGCTGATCAAGCAGACCAATGTACAGCTCTGTTTCAATCTCCTTCAGTCTGCAATGTAGTCCGTAACTTGCAATTCCTTTTTTCAAAATAAATTGATCGAAGCACGTGTAGCTCTCCTCATCTGAACCCACATGACATGGCCCATGGAAAGAGCCTCATTTCCCATTTATGTGGCATCAGCAGCTGCTCTGTTGGCAGGTTCTGAACACTCTGCTGTTTGTACAATCTGCCCGTTCTTTATGAAACCAACAGTTACTGGAGTGTTGTGATGTTCTCAAGCAACATGAACAAGCAGTACCTTTCACATTTTGTTTATTCAGGGGTTTGATTTGAGGTTTTGTTCATCTCAAAGCTGCCTGGTGTCAATGTTGGGTTGAAGACATTGCCTTAGTCTCCCCAGAGGCCACTTTTCCAAAAACACATTTTAAATCTAAATCTCCATCAGAAGATTTATTATCTTTTAAAGCATTTTTAAACACCCTTCCAATTGGACATTCTCACGACATTGTCTTTTCTCCACTGTATTTTCAAAAATGGTTTCAGCCTTTTGTTAGTCAGGCCTGCGATCCTGGAAACAATATCTATTTGTGGCTTCTGTGGTAATTAGACAGTGTCTGTTTGTTTTAGCCACTGATCTCAGGTTGTTCAGTAAATTACATATTTTACTTCCAAAACACTCGACTGTGACTGTCACCTTCCTTTACATCTTTGATCTTGAGAGCTTTACACTCTTGTTTACATTTTTAACATTATCACATTTGCAGTCTTATGTAGTCTTTTCAAGAAACATTTCTGTAACCCAGCCAGGTGCTTTGACAGGGAGTGGTAAGGGGTACTGTACTGTAACTAGAGGGTTGTAGACACTGCAGCTGTACCCTTGAGCAAGGCACTCAAGCTTTAATGTAATGTTTCTCTGAACAACAAAAACTAGCCTGTGACAGAAATATTCTAAATGTTATATTAATTGCCATCTTCCTCTTAATGTACTGTACTTTGTATTTGTTCTGCTGTCCAATGCTTTGCTGATTTTATTGTCAGAGTCTTCTTTGGAACTGTTGATAACCATTTCCTGATTAAGTTCTTGAAATAACAGTGTCTGTGTTGTCTATGCCAGATATTAACCTGGGGGACAGTCTGATGGATCTCTAACGTTTGAGTTAGTGAAAAACATACCTCCTGGTGTAACATTGCTCTTTCATAGTCCCCACAGTAAAATGACTTGATGCTGACACAAAAATACTGCAGCAATTATATTGTTTAATTTGCTCTCATTCCCCATAATGGAGCTGAAAGCTATGGCCATTGTAGCAGATGACTGTTTCTGTGAAGTGGCATTGCTGAGGTTATATTACAATGTGTAGATATAATAAGAAACAGAAGAAAAGTCATATCCAAATCCTGATGTATTTGGTTTGCCTTTGCTATTTGCAATATAAATGTTGTTGTTTTTTTGTTGAGGAGGAAGGCAATCAGATTTAATATGTAGAAAATTAAATACTTCTAAAGAATATAGATTTTCTTATCTGATATTCTTATTTTTACTAAGATAAAATAGTAATGTTGGAAGTGCCACTTTATTTTTACGGTGCGTTCTCAGTGTATATATTGGATGATTCCAGAATATATGTTTCTCAATGTAGAGCAATATGATTTAGATGAAGTGGTAAAAGTAGGCCATTTTTATGTGGGATATTAAGATGCCGGTTCGAGTTAGAGGAGGTTTCTTTTAGAAATTTGTGGTTAAAGCAAGATACCACATTTAAATGGGCAACACAGCACATCATTTTGTTCTAGCTGAATGAATGTACGCCTTGCTTTCTGGGTAAGACGTGCTTCTTCCAGCTGTGAAAACATGCTTTAAATAAAAGAGATTTACTGAGCTACGGCCGAAAGACACATCATGAGAGGTACAAGATCTTATGTGTTACATAAAGTTTAATTAAATAGACTGGTGGCATTGTTTCACATCCACCGTGTGCCTCTGGTAGCTTAAAAACAAGATTTTTATCACACTCCTTACAAGGGTATGACAAAGCTGTAACGCCATGTCCAGACTTCAACGAATGGTAGAAGTGCTCTTTCAAGATGTTGAGTCTTCTGCTGATGTAGTTTCTAACCTAGTGCACAAGCAGTGTCTGCCTGTTAAAAATAGACTGGCACATTAGTTAGGCCATTATTGTTTAGAACAGCTAACCAAGTGGGGACACCATTGATTTTAGCGATGGTTTGTAAAAGCTGCTTTAGAAATGTTTTAGAGTGCATTGTTTACTGGGAAGTGTTCCCAATTACACTACTAGCACACGATGACATTGTTCCCTGACCTTCATCTCTGTCTGACAGAAGTAGGACAATCGGGCCTCTTACTTTATCATTCAATTTGTGGGTGTGAAGTAGAGCTGAGGGAGTTTTAAATGAAAGGAGGTTTTACTTAGAGAGCCCCCCAGGGAGTCCTGACTGGTAAACTGTCGTCATTTGCAGTTTCCAGAACAATTAAACAGAAATATAATGACTGTGATGAACGTAGGTGTTCAAGGCTATTTTATTTTTAATTGGTCTATTCATACTGAGAAAAAAAGGTATGTCTGACAAGTACAAAAATTAGCCTTAGTATCAAATGATACTAGCATTGCTCAAATCCAGGTACAGTATATGCCTTGTTACAGTAGGTAGTGTGATTACTAGATACCTCGTACCTCCTCAAGCCTGGTATACAATATTCATATGAAATGAGCGGCTATTCTCATTATTCACAACTTGATCTATCTACAATCTGTATTTACTTTAATCTACATCACAATGAAGAGTGAATGTATGTATTTTTTTCCTAATGTACTTTTTGTAAGTTTACAGTGTTGTTGAAGTATTGTGATCGGAAGGAAAAGGAAGACCAGGTAGAAGGAGCTAAACAATATCGCAAAACTGCATTGTTGAACTAATCTGAAGAAAATGGATGATAACCAGCTGCTTCCCTTACGGGGGAAAAAAAGACATTGTTGTTCTTTTGAGGAAACTGGTTTACCATGGAGTCAGGCACATTGCCGCATGCAGAGCTGTTATACATGTGGACCTTTGTGTAACACAAATGTACTGTTTGAGTCAGGAAAAGTGGATAGTCTTTTCCAGATGCCAGACAATAACTGGAAAACCTATTAGCTTTTAAGTAACATTAATATAATGTTTACCATTGCACTTTCCTTTATCAGAGGTGAAGAGGTTCTCTAGGGTTGTTTGCCCCTGTTTTTGAAGCTCCGACTCTGCTTCTGCCGGGTTTTAATTTGTTACAAGAATAACATTTGTTGCTCTGGAAACCAGATGGATCTACTTTGTTTGGAATTTTCCAATAACATGTTAACCAAAGTGCCGTTACTCTTGCTCGGTCTAGGTGATGACTATTTGGGCCAAGACTGGCAGGGGGATGCCATTTCACAGAGCAAAAGTCTGATTTGTGGACACAGAAGAGTCGACTTCTGATGTATGACTAATGAAATAAGTTTTAATTAATTGTCTAGCTGGAAGATCTTTGTGGATTGCATTTCTCTTCCTTAAGTTTGAGTCTGGAGCGCTATGTTTCCTGACCTGGCCCTGATTGAGTGTGTAAAATCTGGGGCTTAGTAATGGAGTCAGCTGTAGGCAGATTCACTGGGCTGTTGGTAACATGCAACCATGGCAACCGTTATTCACAAGCCTGAGGACAAAAATGTTTTTATTTCACTGCACTTCACAAAGAGCTATAGTGAACTTTCTGACAAAATAACCGTTGGAAGGGTTTATGCTATAACCAACATGTCTATTTTTAATTTGTTTCAGTGAAGAAAATGCAGCAGAACAAAAGGATTTTCAATCCTTTCATTCCTACGTAGTAGTTATACTTGTGTATCTAACAGTTGCTCTACGCAACTGATAATACCGTATGGATGCATTCTTCATGCAATGTTTTTGTTGGAAGATTCAAACATTTTTCATTAAAAGGCTCATTTCTTAGAATGAGCATTCTAGAAAGGTTTTATGTCCCTTTTGATAATATAACAATGCAATAATATTCTGTAAGCATTGCATTATCCCATCGCTGAGAGAGACTGTTGTTCACATGACAAATATATCATTTAATAGAAACATAGTCAAGTGCCATGAGCCGTACTGTATATTTCCAAAGAGTATTTTTAGAGTGGTAAAGAAGAAAAATTTCAAATGACTTATTTAGTTTTACTTTCAGACGTATTTGTGGTCTACCAAGGGCTTATTCAGAAGCAACTGTCTGATGTGACCGTGTAATTGACAGGTACCGTTTGTGTTTTTGCTGAAGAGAAAGGTTCGGACTCTAGCCCTCTGTTAAAAGGCTTCGTGCCGATTCCAGTTTTCCGCACCGCTCTGTCAACTTGCCTTCGAGTTGTGGTGAAAAGCTGGCAGGCTGCTTTTCCTTCAATAGGCTAATGGAAGAAATCTCTACTTATAAGTGCTAGTGTTTACAGTAGATCCATAACTCCTTTTTAGAAAAGAAGAAAAAAAACTATGATAATTATTAGTGGGGCCCAAACCTTTTCTTTTCCAAAACTGAGTTCTACATGATTAGCAGTTCTTCTGTCTGGTTAATGAAAGGGGATTTACAGTGTTGCCTTTAGAGAGACATTAATATTGTGGGTTTTTATATATTGTGTTTCTTTAAAATAAATACCTGGACAGATTGCTTTGTGCATTTATCTCGATGTAACCTGTATTTATCTTTCATGGTGTCTGGCCCTGTATGTCAGATTTACAGTTGGCTGAGATGGCTGTTCATACTAGGTCACTTTAATAACATAATTCTGCTGTAATGAATTGTCATTGATTTCCTTTATCGGCCAGCTTGCTCGCATCGCTCTTGCACGTCTGCTGCCCATTAAAGCACTCTAATGGTGTTGATGAATGGCTAGTTTTCATATGGAAGAGCTCCAGGCATAACTGCTGAAGCCCGTATAGGCAGTTTTTTGCCTAATTTGGTTTTTGTTTAGACAGCTTCTGTTTAAACATGTATCATGGTGGTATTTTGCCAGACTCCACTGTACACTGTACCTGCAAAAATAAAGCGAAAATTGGAACTCATGCAACATCAAGCATCTTCTTCAGTGTAGAGCATGAATACCTTCTTGTACAAACACAATATGCTCAAAAGCATTGCTGTGAAGCACCTGAAAATATTTCACACTAGATGTTGCCACATTATTACTTTTGTCAGAATTTCCCCCGTTTCTCAAAGTGACTTTCATATAAGCACTGGTATACCTAACATGCTCTGATATATACTATTAATAAAAATAAGAGAACCTTTAACCATACAATCCAGATGAGCACACCTTTTTATTAACGGTGATAGTCAGGAGTTTCCAATTACATAGCAAGGCTTTTTGTGTTTGCTGGAGCAATCTCAAGAGAAGGGTCTCACCCACAGCCTTCCAGTTACAAGGTCAGTGCCCTCACCACAGCTCTATGCTGCTTATGCGTTAAAAAAGACACTGCTGACTCATGTGGGAATCACACCCACATGTGGCAGTCTAAGCAATCGTTGGTCGCCACTGAAATCTTTTTTTAAATGGATGATAACCAGCTCCTTTTAAAGTCATGTTTTATTTTGAAAAATGTAGCAGTAGTTAGAAAAAGTAGCAGCAGCCTAGGTTTTAGGCTAGACTGTGTTCCAAATGACCATGCCTTTTGCTAGGATCAGTTCACTATTTCAGATGGTCCTGCTCTGTGTTCAAAAGATGAACTGTGTGTGTCTCGAGACAAATCAACATATTTGGTTGCAAAGGAACAAGTAACGGCTTATTCCATGCTGAAAAGAGAAGAAAAGAAACCTAATGTTTGGACTGTGGAGCCTCTCTTATGTCTTGTACCTAATGGTGCACAGTGTTCACAACAGTACTGTTCAGCAGATTATTCATTAAAAGAGGTATGAACACCAAAACATCAATGAGGTGCAGGCACAGAGAGATCATGCCATCACTGGTCTGATGAAGACAATTCCTTGCTGAAGTGCTGGCTTGGCTTTTGCAAAATTACATTTACTTAATCTTAGGGAGTATCCTTGAAGATTCTTTTTCTTTTCTGTAACAGATGATAGAAATAAAGTACAGCACAAAGAAATAGCACAAATGTATATGATTTAATGTATATGTTTTAGAGTGTACAGTAATTTCAGAATTAAAAGAAAAGGTGGTCTTTTTATAGAAGCCCTTGTGCTTGAAGAAATGCTTTTAACTGTAATGATCAGCTAGAGGTTTCCATGGAAACATTGAAATAATGTATGCGACTGTAGGCATTTTTAACGCTGTCATCAGAAACTGCTTCAATGTTGTGCTTTTTTAAAGCTAGGGTAATAGAGCTAACTTGTAAATATTTCTGTGATTTTGTTTTCCTGGTAGTTTTCTACAAGTTTTCAAATCTAGTGGTGCATTTAAATACTTAATTTGTTTAAATACTTAAATGGGGTTGACATCAGCTTCATGTAAAACTAGTTATTCAGCCTTTCAGTAGTTGCCGCAAAACATGTGAAATGTATTCCTGCATGTTTGGTACAAAGCAAGAGGTGGATTAAGACTAAATGAACATTTGTTGTGGCTTTCTGAAGCCCCAACCCTTCTCAGCCACTGCTGCAACTGAGATCTCTTGCATTCATAATGAGCGCCTTGTGGCTTTGGTGACTGTGAGCTCCAAGAGATGCTGTGGCCGGATGGACCTTCACAGCGTGGCTGAACATACTCGTCTTTTTGCCTCCCTCTGTCTTCTCCACAGGTTGTTTTGAGTGCTGCATTAAGTGCCTGGGAGGAGTCCCGTACGCGTCCCTGGTCGCCACTATCCTGTGCTTCTCGGGGGTGGCTCTGTTCTGCGGCTGTGGCCATGTGGCACTGACCGGGACGGTCACTATCCTGGAGACTCACTTCTCTAAGGTCACTACGGATCATGCAACCTTAACCGATGTGTGAGTTTGTAGCACCTTTTTGTTTTTTTTAAATCATTTTTTCAGTCTATTTATGGACTTGGAGATTCTTCCAGTCCTCCCAGGGTTTCAGTTAATTAAAACAGGGCTTATTAAGTCCCTAAGCTGTTCATTGAAAACTAAATTACAGGGGGAGCCATCTGTGTTATCATAAAGAGGAAGTGTGGTATCATCCATCATCAAACATGATGTCAAACACCTCTAATCTGTTAAAAAAATATTGGAGCCGTTGTTTCAGGAGGTTATCACCTATCTAATAGTGACTTTTATTACCAGTCCCAGAATGTCCGCAATTAAAATGAAAAACTTTTGAGTTAAACATGATTTTGGATGTTGGGCTCCGATGAATGAATTGGCTGAAACATCTTCTTTGTGTGTGCTTGCAGAGTACAGCTGATGCAGTACATCATTTATGGGATCGCCTCGTTTTTCTTCTTGTACGGAATCATTCTCTTGGCAGAGGGTTTCTACACTACCAGCGCTGTGAAGGAGCTTCACAGTGAATTCAAGACCACAGCCTGTGGACGATGCATCAGTGGAATGGTATGGAGTCAATAATTACTCATGTGAATGTTGTACAGCCCTAGACACCACTCAAGTGTCCCACAGAACTGTGAACGCTAGATTCCAGTGTGGTGTTTCAAGTGGGTGATTAATTTAGTGTGTAATTACATTTGTCCTCCTGTTAGTCATAAGTCACTAAGAAGGGCCATTTGGTTCGTCTAGCACATTTGGTAGTTTCAGTTAACTGATCCAAGTATCTCATCCATCTGTTTCTTGAAAGAAGTCAGGGTATTGGCTTGAACAACATGGCTGCAGAGCTTGATCCAGACCAACACAGCCCTTTTAATCTGACTGCGTCCATCACGTCCTGCCTGAACTAATTGCGACATGTAAATGAGGGTTAACAGAAGAAGTGGTCCAAATGGCCGTCTAACCCCATCGACATTTTAAGGATCTAATCTAGAAATATTGTCAATCTGTTTAATCCAGCAGTAAACAAATATTACCCAAATATTTGGATAATTGATACCAAACATATAGTATAATTTTGTGGTGCTAATCATGATCAAGGTAAATTGAGGTAACCCACAATCTGTGATTGTCTCTGTGCTATAATTGTCCAAAAACATTTAAAAAACATTTTGGGTACTTTGGGGGGGAAAAATAGATTTCCCAATTTCCCTGTAGCAATAACAATCTGACTTTTTTCAAGAGCATTCAAGGGATAGACGAATGCTATTTGTCTTTTCAGTTTGTGTTCCTGACCTATATCCTTGGAGTTGCCTGGCTGGGAGTATTTGGCTTCTCAGCTGTTCCTGTCTTCTTGTTCTATAACATGTGGTCGACGTGCGAAGCCATGAGATCTCCAGTAGCAAACCTGACTTCCATAGACTCTATTTGCGTGGATGTTCGGCAGTATGGTAAGAAAGAGCTGCTCTCTGGTCAAGATGCAATCTTGGTCTTGATCTGGTCAAGATGTAGGTGATTGCAGCATAGAGCCACAGTGAAACCACTTAAGACTGTGCTGTGATGTTGCACAATGCTAAGGAGTTTCAGTGCAGTTAGACAAGAAGTAATGACGTGAGAGCATCATCACTAAGAGAAGGTCAGTTACAGGTCTCTGCCATCAGGTATATCGCAAAGAGATGAGTTGTCAATTTCTTCAGGGAGATGGCAAGTGCATCTGCAGTTCTGACTGTAGGTGGTATAGTCATTTCAGCACTGGGTGTCAGTGGAGAGAAGGGTTGGACCCAGCATTTTAAGCCCCACAGTAATGTCATTGCCATTGGCCTGGAGAATCAGATCTCAGTGCCAGTGAGAACATGGGGCCTGACAGTGGTCTGGAGCTGTGCTGGTGCAGTCAGCTGGGAAAACAGTTGAAGGTAGATAAAACTGATTCTTAAACGATATTAATTCTCTCACTTGCTTTTCTAGGTATCATTCCCTGGAGCGCTACCCCTGGCAAAGCCTGTGGTTCCAACCTAGGAACAATCTGCAACACCAGTGAGGTAATGAAGAGTTGCTTCTGTTTGACTTTTCATGAAATGTTAGTTCAGAAGTGAGTTGCTGTTAGATGGTCCCGGTCTTCACTTCTTTAGTTAACAGTATCTGTGAAAGTGTGTAAACCTTTCTCTTATCATCTTATCCCTTCATACATTTCTAAGTATGTTTCCTTGTTTAAAATGAGTCTAATATACATATTAGATATACATACATATCCCTATTACAAATGTGACATGTCTAGATGAGTTACGTGCCCCAATTTTAATGCAGGTTATCCTATTCCACTGCTGTCAACAGTTGAAGACCAAGAGTTCCAGATGAATGCATATGTCCCAGTTTCACTGACCTAATTTTCCATTGTCTTTTCGTTTATTGGACTTACTGTACAAGTATTTATCTAAAGATACTAGGATGGCTAATATAGGATGCTGGAAATTAAATAATAATAATAATAATAGTAACAACACTTATATAGCACTTTTCTGAACACTCCATTTGAAGCACTATACAGGTAATGTGGTCTCCCCTCCAACACCAATGTGTAGCCCCTACCTGGATGATGTGACAGCAGCCAGAGTGTGCCAGTACGTTCACCACACATCAGCTATCAGTAGGGATGAGAAAAGAGTACTGAAGCCAAATCATAGATGGGGATAATTATGAAGCCAAGACTAGTGAAGGCCAGAGGGAAATATGGCCAGGGGTAACACCCCTACTCTTTTTGAGAAACGCCCTGAGATTTTAAATGACCACAGAGAGTTAGGACCTCAGTTTTATGTCTCATCTGAAGGACAGTGCCTTTTTGCAGTATAATGTCCTCCATAACTATACTGGGGCATTAGAACCCTCACAGACTGCAGGGTGAGCACCCCCTACTGGTCCCACTAACACCTCTTCCAGCAGCAACCTTAGCTTTCCCAGGAGGACTTCCATCCAGGTACTGGCCAGGCTCACACCTGCTTAACTTCAGTGAGTTGCCATTTGTGAGTTGCAGGGTGATATACTGTAGCTGCTGGCTATAGGCCATATACTGCACGGTACATGTTGGTCATCATTTGGATTTCTGGGTTAGCCAGTGCACCACGGGTATTTATAGTGAAATATAGAAAGGAGTAATAACTTTCCTGTCTCAATATTATATGTATCATGCTGCTGAGGGTTCCTGTATTCGCACACATACTCTTTCACAACCTCTTGCTCCTCCTGAGAGTACTGCGAAGCAGCTTAAGGTGCTTGTCCTCTCAGGAATGTGCCCTCAGCAGGATCAGACATTACTGCTAGGTCATGGAAGAAAAAAGCAACAAACAGAAAGAAACAATGGGCAAATAAAGGGGTGGTAAACTGTAACAAATCATGAATCTTTTTCTAATGATAAACGTAAACTATAACTGTAAGAAACAAAGCCAAAGCCCCAAAGCCAGCAATACAAAGTTTAGAATCCTTGCTATCGGTCGCTTTAAAATGGGGAATCCTCTGGTCTTTTGCACATCAGAAGATCTGGATTTCTTACACATATTTTCTGTCTCTCTTGTTTTCCAGTTCTATCTGTCTTACCACCTCTACATCGTGGCGTGTGCTGGAGCAGGCGCGACTGTTATTGCACTGGTGAGCCACGTTTTTAATGCCTTTCGAATTGATTTAGACCAAGATCTCCTGCGTTTCACATGCGCTGGTCGGTGTCTGATTGGTTGATAGATTAATAAAGTGCTCCCTCCTTGCTTTTACACACGCACTGATTCCTAAAATTGATTCAACAATACATTTGAGTAGCAACTGTGAGGTCTATTTCAAATTTCATTTTCTGTGATGTCCGTTGCTGTTAGACACCTGCTTGTCGTGCTGATGGACTTCCTCCTATTGCAACAGGGAAGCTCTGTGTAAAGTCTCTGAAATTAAAGCAGCTTTGACAGTTTGTGCTGTGACAATCAAGCAGTGAATATTAAGATAAAATGTACAGTGAGGAGAAGAATAGGAATCCAAGTACATAAATAGCTAGAATAGAATAGAATTTTTAAAAAACATTGTATTGTTTTATAGATATGGTTTTTTTTGTATGTTGTATGACATTTTCTGTCTGAGGGAGGCTTAGGCAAACCCCTCTCCCAATTGCACTACTGCATAGAATTGATTCTTGTCCAGCTACAATTGTGATTTCACTCAGTCTCAAAGTTGAACTATTCAGGCACAGAAATTGGGGAAAAAAACAAACTGTGAAATTCCAAGAATAACATCCTTGCTACATGATCCAGTGCTAAATTATTTCCAAGCTAATTCAAGCCTCGGATCCATTATTCATTTTACAGTAATGCTGTTGGATTTGTTTCAGATAATCTGACGACCTTGTCATTGTTTTCAGAGATTATAAAATAAATATACGTACCATTAGATGCTATTAGGGTTGGTATTCAGCTTTCACATACTGTAGCTGAAAGTGGCAAGAAACAGCTCAGGGCATTAATGTCTGTATAGAGAGGGTCTTTGTTACTGGCAGTGACCCTGCAGTGTAGTACTTGTACATTATTACTAGCGCAGTTAGAATGGGAGCAAATTCAAAGTCATCAGCACCACCAGGATGTCCTCCGGTTTTGTCTTACACCCCTGTATTTTGTTCTCTTCCACCAGCTGATCTACATGATGGCTACCACATATAACTATGCTGTTTTGAAGTTTAAGAGTCGAGAAGACTGCTGCACTAAATTTTAAGTTGTATTTTAAGAGCATAGTGCAGAGTTTATGAAGCTGCAATGAGTAGATTGAGCAACCACTGACACCATGGACTAAAAAAGAAAAAAAATAGAAAAATGTTCTTTTCCTTTTACATAATGTGTAAATAGCAATTTGTATGCAACGTTTAGCATTTTTATACAGGGACGGGCACATTTGGAGATAATAGGGAGGTATGGCATCTGGCCGATTTTATACTGTGGACAAGCTTTTGATTCCACATGGCATCAATATTTGGCCTTTCTTCTGGTCCTTTTTAAAATTAGCAGTTACAATTAATTTAAAATTAATCAAATACATTTGGTGCTGATGCTGGAGCTATATGTTTTAATTAATTTTCTTTGATCTGAATGGCATTATACAGTGGCCTTACTGTATCAAGCAAACATTTTTAATGATGTTGCTTCACTTTTTCAAAATATCTCAGTATAATGTTACCATAGAATAATAATGGGTACTATGAATACTTCCAGTATTTGTAAACTATGGTTACATATCTTGCCATTTTCTGGCACTAAAATGATTTAATGTAGTTGCCTCTTACTGTACAGTTTCATTACTTTCATTACAGGTCACATTTGTATAGTATAGTTTTGTGCATAGTCTAAGACATTTTTCTCACCTGGACGTGACTGTGCATTAATTACTGGTATGTGACCAAGCATTTCTCTCAAATACTACAGCATAATACAAGAGAGGTTGCAAACGAGATGTAGTCATTCAGCCTAGTGAGTAAGTTTGTTTGATAGTAGGTAACTGATCTATGGGTCTTATCCAACCATTTCTCAAGAGAGGTTGGCTGGGTAGCTTGTTCCACACTCCCACCAACCTTTGTGTAGAGGTGCCTCTTGGTTGGAGGATCTCACCAATTTCTCAAAAGAGGCCAGGGTCTTGGTTTCAACCACATGCCTGGGTAGCTTGTTCCAAATTTTTGAGTTTTGAGTAATCAAAACCTTTTATCAAGCCAGGTTCCATACCTTAAAACAATAACCACAATACGTCATTGACATGACGACTCTAAGCTGGGGCATAGTTACAGCACAAGATAAATTGCACAACAGAGGCATTAATGAAGGACTGGGCCAGTGAGGGATCTTTTTTGATTGATGCCTGGGGCTTCAAAAACTGACTCCCCTTTTGAAGAATTTCTTTTATTTAGAAATGTACTTTTTTAATGACTGTAACCTGCTTCTGCCTTAGTAGCTGCAGCTGTTTATAAGAATGTTCATTATTTTTGTCTTTGATTCATACAACACTTGCCATTAAATGTTTAAACATGCCACTTTTTTCTGTTAACCGTGAGCCTGCATGCTTTTGTTGTTCACTTTCTTAATCTGTGTTGACGGTTACTTATACTTCATAAGTATTTAATTTTTTTTTCTTAAGATTTAAAAAAATGTAGTTATTTTTTCCCTTTCTACACGTAAAATAAAAATGCTTTGTGTAAAAAACAAAACAAAATAAAAATCATGGGTTTTTTTCCTTATTAAGAGTGTTTGCACACAATTTTACAGAATCTACTGTACATGGTTTTTTTATGTATCCTTTTGGAAGATACTCGTTATTTTCTATTATCTGGTACCTGCTTTTGAAAACACTGCACTGGCTTCTTAATTCTTTACTTTGTGTCTAGTGGCCTGTCTTTCCATTTGGAGTCACTAACAGTAACTGTTCTACAGCAGACTAAAACAAAATGCATGCATCTGCTGTCAAACTAAATGACACCCCATACCCAGTTAACTTCTGTAACTTCTAGTCCTAGTAGGGAGCTTATTTACATGTAACCCTTGTGTTTACATAGCTTGACTAGTAGCTTGCTTGGCATCTTGACATGCTTACTAGCCATCAACCTCACCCTTCTCTTCCAGATCCACTTCCTCATGATTCTGTCAGCAAATTGGGCCTACTTAAAGGACGCAAGTCACATGCATGCGTACCAAGACATCAAAATGAAGGAAGAGCAAGAACTACAAGACATCCAGTCCCGATCAAAGGAACGTCTCAATTCTTACACATAAGGATATAACATAATCGTCACTGACCAGCTATAGTCATTTGACAAGAATATACGCAGCTATAACTTACAGACTGCTCCTTGCAGTACTAATGTGGGTCCTCCTAACAAACTAATGCATAAGTGTTGCTTTCTGCACTAACTCTCCTGGAAAAGTTTGTAGGAACCTTCTTCTTGTGTTATATATACATTTTCTCTTTTTAATATTCAAAGTATGCCATTTTAAATATAACTGTTTCTGTCTAAGTAGAACACCTTTACCCCTTTCTCAGCCGGTTTTTGCTGGTAAAGCTTGAAACATTGCACTATTTTTTACATTTTAAAAAAGAATGCACCTGTTTTTAAGTAACTTGTTCTTAATTTAGCAGGTATAACCGTGCTAAAGAAAAGGAAAACAGTGTAGCTTCTTTTGAGCTGAGTGGTTCTCCATCTTTTATTAAAGATGCCATTTTGATTATGCTTCACTCACAGTACAACACACGCGCCTTACAAAGCCACAGATTCCGAATAAAGATAATACAGAAAACTAGTGCAATGTGTTATTTCTATGTGCACGATTGTCTGTGTATGTTTAGTCTTTAACAGATTGAGAATGCAATGGTGAGACTCGATGGCGCATCATTCCATTAAAAAAAAAATGCATGCTTTGCTTTTGAGAAAAATCTAGTTCGAATTAGCTTACTACTTGCTTAGCATAAACATAGAAATTCTAGCATTTTTGTTATTTCTGTTTGAAATCTGTCACATCTGATATAGTTTTCCTTCTTGAGGGCACCTTGGATTCTTAATTTAACTTCTAATTTTCCAGATTTGTTCCTCCAGTAACTTGACAGAAGGTTAGAACTAACTTACTGTATTGGTGAACAACAAGTTAAACAGTGACTGAAGCCCTAAAGGAAAAACTACCTCAGGTATAAAATTGTGAATTCCTGAAATAAAGGAGAGACTTGTTTTTAATTTGCTAATTGATCTGGGAAAATGTATAAGGGATACCAGTAAAGACAACAAACTTTGCTAAATATGGCAAAAGCAGTTAACGTTTATATAAAGTACCAAAACTAATAGCTTCTGGAAAAATGTTTATGTAGCCAAAATGCTTAGAGGCTGAATTTTGTCTAAACATTTTAAGTGGCTTGCAAGATATTTTTAAGCCAAACCCCTTTCATATAGAATGAGTGCTGCAGTATTTCATTTGACAGGTTTGCAGCAGACAGGATGCAGCAGACAGAGACTATGTCTGTCAGTAGGCCTGCTCCAGCCTCCCCAACATGACACACAGTAGCGGGGCCTCAAACAGTGGTGCATGGGCCATGTTCCTGGTTAAAAACACTCATTCTCAGGCCTCCTGAGCGCTTCAACCTGTGAAGGAATCACTGTTTGAACAAGACCTGTCTGAGATGAGGCTATTATCACACAGTTAGCAGGCATTGCTTTAGCTGAATGGCCTTGAGTCAGTCAGTGTTGCCTTGTGAGCATGGGGTAACATCTGGACTGAACTCTTCTCCTCATGCCTGTAGACCTAGCAGAGGGAACACTGCCAGTGTGTGTCTTCCTCTCCCCTGCCCAGGCATCAGGGCCACAGCAATGAGCTGCTTATTAACAGCTGCTTCCAAATTGAGTGGGTTTGTAAAACAGTAGCTGGTAATTCCAAATAAAAAGAGATTCCTTTAAAAGAAATCATTTAAATTATTCAAATGGACAAACAATGCATATTTTTAATACATATGTCACTCTCATAATACAGCTAAACTATGCCTTGGTTGTTTTTTTTCTATTTTTAATGGTATGTAAACCTTTATGTTATATTAAACGAAATATCCAATTTGCATATAAGGGCAAGTTATTGTTTTCTTTGTAAGCTGGGATTGTGATGTGAAAACGCTGGGTATTCCTTCACCTCTACCATTTTTCAGTTTTTACTGCTTAGCTGCTGTCTTATCCCCATCACAACAAGCACTATGCATTTCGGGATAAAAGAAACTTGTTTTTTTTAATTAATTTTCATGATGTACCGTAATCTGTTATTACTGCTAACCTTATCAAATACTAATTTTGGAAGACCGTGAAAATGGGATGTGTGAATGTTAATACCTTACAACCACAGGTTCTGTGATATTTAAGTCCAGACCGAAGCATACTTTACAGAATTTTATGGATGTATATGATGTAGAGCTGTTGCTAGTCAGAAATATGTTGGGCTTTAAAAAAATACTGGTTTAATTGCTTCTATATTTTGTTATGAAAATCTTGGTATTAAAATGTCATTGTATTTTAAAAATACTCTGAAGATGTATGTCAATATTGTTCAGGTGTGCAAAGGTTTAAATACTGACAAAAGTTACTGATGTTCTGTTTTATGTTTGGTAGATGAGATGTACTGGAATATTGTAGTGCTTAATCATTGTTGCATGGAAGAGAGAACTATTTCTACATTGATCCAGGTGATGTGTAGTCATTTGTATTGACCCGCTATGGTAGGCAGTGTTTGCCCATTTCCATTTTCTAACTTGGAACAAAAATCCATTGTATGTGGAAGGCATAGGAGTCCTTAGTTTTCATAGAACCATTTTTTAAGTAAAAGTAATAAAATCCTGTATAGTACCAATTTTGTAACCTAATAGCAAACCAATATTTTCTATGAGTGCCAAGGGCTTCCTTGTGGTTTTATTCAAGTAGATATTAAAATTTGTAGATAAAACACTTTGAATCAGTATGTTGTTTTTATATTGCAATTCACGGAACATCATTCTGCTTAATGACACCTAGGAGCCTTTAATTTGGATCAAGCGCCCATGTAACGCCATGCACATTTTGCAGAAGAATCACATGATATACACCTATGACATGGCAAACTACCCTGGCTGTCATTTCCCAAATTGTATGACAAGCATTAGGATACCCTTGGACACTTAAAATCAACAGGTTGAGAGTTTTTCTTTAAAATGAGATGGTTGGACTACAGTTTAAAAAAAAACAACAATAGAATTTAATGAAGTTATGTTTTGTACTACACAAATAAACTTATTGTATGTATGTTTATTGAAATAAAAGACCTAAAAATTTCTGTTTTTTTAAATACAAATTCCAAACGTTTACAGCACATGTGGCTAATACCAGGTTTGTAATTATTTTGTTAACAGAAGTGTAATGATTCTTTGAGCAATTAAAGTAATTCATGTTGTGCATTATGGCATTACATTTTAAGAAGACTTAAGCTATAATGATGTAATGTACAATATAGTGCAGTATACATTTCCACAGTGTGCAGTGAATGAGCCTAGGTGAGTAAAACTGCTTCTTTCATGAAGACTTGTTTTTATTACAACCAGTCTGAACAGAAAAGGCAGGGTTTGTGGGGTTACGTGCAATTTCCATAGTGATCGATCTATGAGCTACTAGCGAGGTGGAAAACCATTCCTAAGCAGAGCTTTACCATTTTATTGGGCACAGAAACATCAACAAGGCATATTGGTTAGTAGCTTGTGATTTCTGTAGAACTTCATTAATTAGTTGTTGCTTATTTGGATTTAAAAAGTTGCTGTAGAAATACGTAAAATAAAGAAAAGGTTGGGTCATTGTATTTCTATTCTCTTAACAGGAAGCACGTGTGACCATAAATGTGAGATACAGTGTTTGTCACAGGGACATATTAAAAAAAGGTGAAAACGTTTTTTTCTTCCGTTTAAAATAACTTTAATCCTAAACATACTATTATGGACACTATGCGCAAAAAACAAACAAACAGTGCTTTAAACGAAAAGGCCAGCTTTAAACTTAAGTTCACCAAAAATCGTCATCGGCATCATCATGCGAGAGGGCAGCAATGCTGGAACAGAAAGAAACATCAAGTAAGTAATAAGTAATAAGCCTTCATTGCACCTTACAGCCGTCATGCTATTCTGTTTACTGCTATTCCTTAGCAATGAGGGTGTCTGGCTGAGATACAGTTAGAAAGGTGACATTATTGCAAAGAATGTTAAATATGAACAATAAGAACAGGAGGACTGCTGACTGAATCTTCTCAGAGGACGGAGTCTAGTTTTCCCATCATGTCTATTACAGTGAAAAGAAGTGACCCTCACAGTGCTACCCCTGCCTTTCCACCTTGGTGCCGTTTTCCTTATTCACCATTGAGATTGCAAGTCCTCAACCGGCACTCCCCTTTCATAAACCAACACTCGTCTTGGAATCAACACTCTTCAGTTTTAACAGTTTAACAAGATGTTTTGCTGAACACTGAATCAGATCGATGTTGTTTAAATAACACTCTCCAAATCACTCACAAACACACAAGACTGAATATCATGTTGATGCAAAAAAACATCATAAAAGAGGGTTTTCACACTGTACAGTACCTTTCATCCTTATCAGACAGTATTTCAGCTATGGAGCTCTCCTGCTCTCTTGCTTCCTTGCTTGAACTCTGAAAAATCAATTGAATTAATTTAGATATTTCAATGGATAGATTTGCTATTGTTTTATCAAGTTTCCTTCTGTGCTGGGATAAGCAAGTAACGCACTTCCAATCTCTAATGCACAATAATTATTGTCTTTTACACAGAAATAAAATGAGATGAGGTCTACTATAGCTTTGGCATCATGGCAATACTGTGGCTCAAAGCACTTATAATGACTCGCTCTGTAAGGCCTTTTATGAAAGAAGTCACAGCAAAGCACAAGCATGCACCACATTTTGTGGCAGGATTTTTTCAAATGCTTTTTTTAATGATTGATAAGTCAGCTGAGAAACGAATCCCATTTACAATGACAACCTGGAAAGGACCCGTTTATAAAACAGGGCACTTTACTGAGGCAATTTTGAGTGAATCTATTTGAATTACTCAGGGCTATAAAAGCAGTGGTCTGGAGTCCAGAGCCCTAACCCCTACCCGATAATGGACAACAGCAGGATAGCTATTATAAAAAAGACAGCTGTCGTGTGCTTTAAAATCATTAGTCACCTAGGAAAACAGCTTATTTAAACCTGTAGTGCTGTTAAAAGAACCACATATTTTTACCTGCTCTTGTTGACCCCGTTCTTTGTTCTGCATGACAATTTTCATGTATTTCTCAAGAGGGTCTGTTTTAGATCTCAGGTCTGCTTCCTCTCCCTCAGGGTCCTTGGATGCGGTGTCATTCCCTGCCGGTCCTTTCAAACTGGGCTCACGATGCTGCTGTTCCTCTTCCATGAGCTTTCAATAGAGACGTACAGAAAGACAATGAATAGCTGGGACTTCACGTTTCTTAGTGCCATCAACATCATCCACCTCGTGTAATCATACCACAAAGATCTAACCACCGAACACTGCTAAAGTTGTTTTTTTTGAAGAAATGAAAATAAAAAAAAATAGATAAAAGGCCACTCTTGACAGAAGGTAAAAAAAGGAAATATTGGCTCCTCTGAAAAGGCCAAGCGTCACAGAAGCCAGCTGGCTGTTTTTGTCAGTAGATCTCGCACTAGAAAGGGTGGCAGAGATGCAAGTGTCGCAGGCTTTTACACCGAAATGATAAGCAAGGCCTCACCCTCTCCAGCTCCCTCTGTTCCCTCTCCATGGCCTCCTGTCTCTCCTGCAGTCTCCTGGCCTCTCGCTGCTTCCTCTCCAGCTCCCATCTCTCTGCCGCCTCCTCCTCCTCCTCCTTCTTATCCTGCTGTTCAGCAGCTTGATGCTCAACTAATTCTGCAATAGTTTTTTTTTTAAATAAATCCTCAAATATCTCAGTTATTATAATAGGTCCCCAAAACCCATGAGCGTTCAAAAGAACCTAAGAACGCAAACAAGAGTTCATTCGCCCCAGTACAACAATATTACCAATTCTCCACCCTAAATGAATTACCATTTAGTTTCAAATTGTGAACCCATGTCCCTGTTTAGCTACTGATTGTGAAATTGTCTCCTGTATGACCATATGTATATCGCTCAAAATATTACATACTTATATCAAATCTATTCATACAATATCAAGAGAAAAATATGCTACATGTGCAGAAATTCTCTTAAAAGTACATTAGTCTTCTATTCAGTTTTTTATGTTTCAGTACAGCAATTATGGAAGCACCATATGGATATTTCACGAATCTTCACTGCTTAGTTTACATCTGCATATTGGACAGAGCCGAGAATAAATATAAGTGTAGTATACTACAATAGGTACAGACATGCAAAAAGCACTCTATGGCAAATAAGGGCCATTAACTTAAGTATCATTTAAGTCTTGCAGTATATATTATAATGCTTGCACAGTATACAGCGATGATAACTCTTCTAAAAGGTTCAGCTATGCTGCTTTTGCAAGTAATGAGCATGGGGAGAGGATTTAGATGGGCACTCACCGGGGTCTTGCTGAGAAGTAGCTATTGCTGGCTCTGGTGTGGTGACACTGTGCCTATTCATATTCTCACCAGATTGATGGGACACATCACTCTCAAGCTGCTTCAGAATGTCACTGTGATCTAGAATAAAAACAGCACAATGGCCTCTTTATTTCCTCATTATAACGGAGGAAGACAGGGGAACGGACACAGAATTCCTAATCAGCCAGCACTTCATTAAGGAGACATAACAACTTGTCCTTTACCAGTTTATAGACTTGGCACGTTGACAAAACAATGCATTTGCTTCACAAGTCTGCCTTTAAACACAACATAAAATGTGTCACATTCATTAGTCACTGATTCACAAGCTCAGAACTGGCAAAAGCAAGTAAAATAACTTTCATTTTCATTAAATACATAAACATAAATCAGGTCTAACCGATTGATATTTTCAGGTAGAAAGCATTCACTGACCAGCCTGGAAAAGGCACAGTAGGCAAAATATTAATATAACTTACAGTATGCTCTAGATATTTTTTTTTGGTATTGGAAGGTGATTCATCCCCCCAAAAAAATAGTGCAATGCCACACAAAAAAACAACAAACAATTAGACTTCAAGCACGGGAAACAGTCCACGTTTTGAAAACAGAGGTTAAGCTTCAAACGGGAAGGTTGTCTGGTTGTTCTGAACTAGAATCCTGAAGAAGTTATGTGAAGACATTAAAAAAAGACATTAGTGTTAATGCTTAGATCAATGATGTGGGGCGCAGATGTCGTGTAATAGGTATTTATGATTTCATTTAAAAACGAGTTTTGGTCATGTGCTAGTGCGTGCTTCCAACAGCCAAGGGAAGGGAATCGGGAAGGGAGCTAACAGGAAAGACCTGAAGGGCGAGCGGTATTTATAGTGAATGGGAGATGAAATTGCCGTGAATAATCTAGCATTGGCAGGACAAGCCTCCGGGGGCATGGTGATGAAAGTGAAGTGGACGTGCAGCGCGGTGCACAGTCCAAGCTTTTCCCCGTTTGCTCAGGGCGCTGGAAGAAAGCAGGGAGTAAATCCAGCTCTAGACCGTTCGGAAGCACAGTGTCCCGGCCCTGCCCTGTCAGCTTAAGAGATCAAACAATATCTAGCACATTTCAAAGGCCATTATATAGCATTGGTTGGTTTAAATAATATTTCAGCTACTGTGCCTTTTCCAGGCCAGTCAATAAACACTTTCTTCCTGAACCTATAAACCAAGTATGTATTTGACAAAAATGAAAGCCATTTTATTTACTTCTGCCAGGTCTAAGCTTGTAAATAGCTAATGAATGGGAAATGTTTGATGTAAAAAAAAAGTATTGCGCACAACATTTTATATTTAAAATTAAAATGGATTTTAATTTTTAATTTTAAAGTCAATAATATTTAAAATGATTAAATACTACAGTAAGCGTTCTCAAGCTAACCTTGTGTCCTTAATAGTGTGAAGTTTTGTTTTTAATTAGAAATCAGTTCCTGGTAACTCTCCTGCTAACCCTGCTGCCCATTCTTTAACACAACACATACAGCTCAGTGGTAGGCAACCTTGGTTTCCTCCTCGCAACAGCAGGCTCGAGTTTCCAGAATACTGAGGGGTCACAATCCTGCTAGAATAGGAATTTCCATTCATGTAATTCTGTGTAAAAAAAACATCAGGCTTCTTCAGCGACTTGACAGGGGAATTCTAAACTTCTTCTGAGTGCTGTTTCCAGTAAAGGTTTGCATTTTGGTTTTGCTCACAGAAAATAAAACAGAATTGCTCTTGTGAATTTCGTGACCCTTATAGAGGCTGTGCTTAGTTTTCCCCAAATAAATCAAAGCAGCAGTATGGAGCAGTGGTTAGGACTCTGGAGTGGAGAGTCCTGGGACGCTGCTTTTGTGCCCATAAGCGCTCAGATTGCTCTGTAAATATATCCATTCTTGCTTGAAATATGAACTTACTGTCAAGTGACTTATTTGGTTTAAATGAAAAAACAAAACAGTTTAAGTTTTATTGTGTTTGCTCACACATTTTGTGTGGTGAACTGTCATTCTGTGGTATTTCCTTTGTTTAGTCCCTGCCTCCATTTTATTGCTGTGCTTCTTAAATATTTTCATAGCTTTCCCATCATGGTTGTCCAATTTCTTTTCAACACTTGATTATCGAGTAATGATTACGTATTTGATAGTCAATAATCCTCACATTATTTGTGATAACTGTTCAGAAATATTTCAAAAAAAGAAGAAAGAGTGCACACCCATAGTTGTTAAGGTGTCGTCAGGCAAAAATCAATTTTTAATATAAAACTATAAGATAAGCTTGACTCACAATCACCCTCCTTTGGGAAAAAAACTAAATGCTACATAAATTTTGGTATACAAAAGGCTTCATCAGGATCAGAATTACAATTATGCTATACTTAATTAGAAACTACTGTGTTTTGTATAAAATATACTGATAACCCCAAAAATGTTTTTACATTGTTCCAGTGTGAAGAAGACTCAACTGATTTAAAAAGTACACATACTCTACAGTACCAACCAGGTCAGACAGGAAAACAAGAACAGTTTTATACAAGGTTCATCATGGAAAATGTGAATCACTTTGAACCAAAAATAAACAGTACTCCAGTGGAAGTCTCTTAATGATTGTCAAGTACAGAAAAGATTCTTATATTTATGTGGATATGTGGCAATTATAGAACAGTTGCCTATATGGCATATAATAATGCCTGTAAAATCTACATTGTAATACTAACTGTGCCAAAAGGACATCTGAAAGAAATAAAAAAAAACATTCACTTCCCCGTTACTGTAAAAATATCACAACAAACTCATATAGCCAGAAACATCAAATTTAACAACCATATAGGCAGCAACATCAGAGTAACTGAAACAGCCCCGAGTTACGCTTTGCTGTATATGGTAAACCTTGAAGAAAATGAAAACGCAAACACTTCATTTTGGGCGATTTTCATTTCAGTTTGTTTGTTGTGTTTCTTTAAAGTGAAAACCTCACTAATTCCAGATTGCATGTAATACAGTTTGGGCGCTACAGCTCTATTCGCTTAATTCTATTTGATTTATGTTGGTACAACTTTTGTGCCTATTTTGTTTTTAAATTAGAAAAACAGATGTCAACATTTTGGAATCTGTAAAAAATGTGTTGAAAAACAAAAGCGTTTGGAATTAAGAACATCATGTAGATTTTACTGTAAAATGTTATGATTTTATTCTTTCAAGTGTTTTAACATCTGTTAGTTTTTTACAATACTATGCATGGCATGCAAACTATTTGTACAAAGATTTTTGTAGGACCTTCTTTTGATAAAAGCTGGGGGCTTTTATAAAAGAAAAGGCTAAGTGATTCACAGTATAACAGTAAATTACTGTATATATTGCTACAAAGACTGTTCTTTTCAGGATCAGTTCTTCTGATAAAATGCAAAGCAATGACAACTTACCTCCTGAGGGTTCTGTAAGATCCTGAACAGAAATCTTTTCAGGAGGTGGTGAAGACCCTGAGCTTGAAAGACTTTCAGCTGTTTTTTGGGAACTGTAAGAAGAAAAGAAATACAGTTTAACATGTCCACTCACAGTAGGTAGCCCTCTCAACATTATGTACGTCAATAAGACATACTTCAGAACCAGGAGATACAAACATACTGTAAATGAAGCACATTTGCATTTTTTGCCATTCACATTGCTTTAACAGCAAACATCCAAGCATCAAACAAATATTAAGTAGATGCAGGGCTGTGGCACTTTTTCCATGGGTTATATAAAGAGTGCAGCATTTCAATATGTTATTGATTTTTCACTGCCCACTTCTTGAAAGCGGTGATGGTCCGGTCCCCATAAATAACCCATCTACATTCTTACTTAATTAAAACCAGAATCCTTGCTGCTATAAGGCCATTTCTGCACTTTGAAGGGAGCCTTTTAACTGAATGAGACATTCAGGATCCCCAGGGATTAAGTTGCAGTTCTGTGGGTTTTCCACGATTTATTTTTCCATGATTGATTTGGTTGTTTTTTTTTTGTATTTGTTGTTCTACATTGTTCACCATTTCTTGTCATATGGAGACAGAGCACGACAGCACGCAGCGAATGTGAATTCTGATTTACCTGGCACGCTCTCTAGCTGTACTTTTTAAAGGAGGACTGCCAAGAACACTCATATCAGCGGAAGACGATGGGTGTTCCCTAGGAGGTATCTGCCATTCAGGCAAACTGTGGTGAGAGGCTGTATGGGAATCATCTTTATCTGAAGAACAAAAAATACTATTGTTGTCAATGTATTCAATGTTGTCAATTTGAACTTTAACTGTTTTGTGTTTCCGAGGTAAGAAGAGTTGTAAAACTGGTGCCTGATAAAGGTAAATCAAAAAGAATTACCCTGAGCATTTTGCATATGAACTAACACCCCTTCCATTATTTTAAAAGACCAGCATAGGAAGCACTACTCATTCAAAAGAGTCGTTGTTTACTCTGGAGCATGTACTGTACACAATGTTACAATCACAACTCAACTGGTAATGGTTATGTATGACATCTTACAGTATCTTATTAAAGCAAAAAATGTGGTAAAGGGGGCTGCTAGCAACTATATACAATCAGCATTTATTCATTCATTTATTCATTCTATTCACTTCAGATGTTAAAAACTTTATTTTCATTGCTTCTCTGTTGTGAAACAAATCAGTGTATCTTGTATAAATGAATACAATATGGAATTAAATGCGAACCGATGTACACTGCAACAAATTAATGCAACCTACCTAAAATCATCTGACATGTAAAACTTATTTTAAGGATATACAAAGGGGGTCTAAAAGCTTGTGCTCATAAAGAGGAGAAGAGGAAGCA
Source organism: Atractosteus spatula (assembly GCF_055471065.1). Lineage (NCBI taxonomy): Eukaryota > Metazoa > Chordata > Actinopteri > Semionotiformes > Lepisosteidae > Atractosteus > Atractosteus spatula. Next base: position 51,771,241 of record NC_142709.1, read on the forward strand.
CTAGTTTAAACAAAAGGCTGTGCAAGTCTAGCTAGCTACCCAGTCAAGGTGCTGAAGTCAATATCATTGCATTGTTCGAGAACCAGCTGGATAGGATCCTCAGATCCTTTCGCTCATAAAACTCATTTGTGTTTGAGCTCCATGATGTGCCAAATGGCCCATACAGCAGAAACAAAACATGGAACATAGAAGAAACTAGAAACATAAGCTTTTAATTTCAGGAAAGAAGCATGCTAATCCGTAATAAAGAATAATGCAGAAAATAAATAAAAGGACTGCATGTCATATTCTACTTGGTGAAAGGTAAAGTTACCTTCTGCAGTTCTCCTCCTAGATTTCCTTTTAGATGTCGAAAGAGGAGTGGAGGACAGGCGTCTGGGCGAGTTTCGCTCGGGTGGGGTCTGAACCCCTGCTGTTTCCGCTCCACCATTTAGACTCAAGGAATCTAGCAGGTGCCCATTAAACTGACGGGAAAGCAGCTCATGGGAGCCAAGCATGTCATCCGCGAATGTCACTCTGGGGGGGGAAGCAGAGGGGATCCCGCTGAGGACGGCACAATGCTGTTGCTGGGGTGACTGCGGCCCTGGTGTTGGAGTGCCCAACGCCGCCGCCTGGATGACCCTGTGCTGGTAGTTCCTGTAGGCCTCTTCCAAACATTCCGCCTCCTTTTCCAGTTCCCTGATTCGTGCCTTAGCCCCCGCCACCAGCTCGGTGTCAGGGTCCAGGGAGCTGCTCCGAGGCCTCAAGTATCTTTGACTGGTAGAGGCGAGGCCTGCTGCAGGTTCAAAGAGAGAGCCTTCGGGTACTCTCCTGCTCTTCTGAACAGGCCCATCGACGTAGAGATCAGGCGGCACAATCCTATCAGCAGTGAGATCGAGGACAGAGCGATCGACTAGAGAAGGCTTTGGGTTGCGGAAGACTTCATTTTCCAATGCTGCAGCCATCACAAGATGCAGAACACAGAAAGAGAAGGAAAAAGACAGATGAGAAATATAGTAATGGTGATTAAAAACTCCTAAAAGGCTGGATTGCAAGGAACTATATTGGTTTTGAATAGAAAGTATGGAGAAACAAATTAAAAATAATTCTGAAGCAGGTGATTCATATGCAGAAATTAAGACAGGTTATCATGATAATTGTACACACTTGCATATAATACACACAATCAATTGCTCTGAGATTCTCCTCAGTCTGAAACATTTAAACACAGGATTCACAATGCCATATAATATCTCAGTTGTTTATTTTGCAGCCATTCATTCACAGGAAATGTTATGTAATGATCTGAAGCACTCATAAATCATGATTTACATTCATTTTCAGAGATGTTTAAACAACAGCTGGTTTTAAAAACATTATATTTCAAGCTTTTCCATATTCATAAGCACTGTATAGTTGTAGAAAAGCAATCTGGTCCACATATTGTTCAACCTGCTTATAACTTTGCACCAACATGAAGCTGCTGCACTTGGTAACAGGTAGCAGTACAGAAAGGTGTCAGAAACAACATTAATTGGACAAGACATGCTGTACCTCTGTTTGAACCAAAGCTACCTACTATTAATATGTTCGACAGGTCACAATGAAAATTAATCAAACACTATTGTTTGTGTGCTTTAAAGTTTTTTAAAAAATGTTTTTTACCCCCAAAATACATGTTTTGTAAATAGGTCACATAAGACTACGATTATCTTCAATTGTTATGTATGACTTAAAGGGAAAAAGACTAACCCAGCTGTGTTTGTTTTAGTTGTATTTTCACATCCTCTGCATGGGTAGCTAGCCATTCTGCTCTCTCTTCACATTCCATGAGCTGGGCCTTCAACTGAGCAGAACGCTCAATCTGTGAAAAAAGAAGGAGTTTCCCAATTCAGACAATGCCACAATTGAGTTAGGGGGTCTTGGTTTATTTATCATTTCCCCAATGAAAGAGACTCTAGGAATCATGGGTGCAAAAACTAGTGCTATAAGCAGTGCTATTCTGTAGCACCAAATATTGTTCTATCACAGACAAGAGCACTGCCAAAAATCTTCCATCTCCAGGTCAAATGTCGGCAGAGCATAACAGATAATAAGGCTGCACACATGGGATGTGCTAATCGACACGTTTAATCAGAACAGCACATTCTGATTGGTGCCTTTTCTTTGTCTTTGCAAGATAAGATTCGTAAGTGAAGCAAATGAGGTAAACGTATCTGCTAAATGAGAGAAAAGTGGGAGTACTGAATGGAAAGCAAACATTTTGATGAGGCAATAACAAAGGGAGCAGTCAATTGCTTTTGCGGGCACGCACTGCACGACCATGCCTAGCTGAAGCACCAGTGAGCCTCGAGAGACTGTGGCACCTGTGCTCAAAATGAAACAGCATTCACGCCAGAGATTATGCTTGCAGAGATGCACAAGTATGTCAAAGCTCACATGGCAGCATTGGCTCTAAATATCGTTTTCCTTTTTCTTTCATGGCAACTTTTGAAACGCAAGTCTACGTACAAAACAGCCTGGTTTTCTGACCTCATTTTGTAACTGCCTCTCCAGCACCTGTTTCTGATTTTCAAACTCCTCTTCATCCAGCTTCCTGGCATTTTCCATTTTCCTCACCTCGGTCTGCAGAGCCAAGTACTCAGCAGTGGGCTGACGTAGAGCTACAAAAGCAAACAACACCCTGTAATTAGCAAATAAAACTACAAAACTAGTTTGTTTGTTTTTTTTAAACCTGAATAAAAAACGTAACTTGTAATCTGCAAATGTGCACATTAATAGTCTTGGTTTCTGACACACAGCCTTTGTAGAACGACTCAAATTTCACCCTGGGAGATCCACATGAAGTCAGTTACAATGTTTAGCACCCTCCATCCCCAGGAATGTTATTAAATAATTCATTCAAAGTAGTAAATAGTTTGTTATACTCTACTTTTATGATAGTATTAATCCTAGCATATGGTAGATAAGACACAATTTAACTCATTTAAAACAAAGTTTTGAATGCATAATTCTATAACACTAGATACGTTCACAATGAAATCATCAAAAAATGAATGCATTAATAAATGAATCCTTCCTGAAAAAAATTCAAAGGGAGCGAATGGTCCAGCCCAGTATGCATCAGTGGCTGAAAAGCTTCAAAGAACATGCAGCTTTTATCTCACTTCACTCAGCCTCGGGTCCAAGTCCTTGTTCTCTCTAGACAGGAGTAGTGCATCTCTCTCCTAACTGGTATCAATGCATCAGCAAACCATCTCTAGCGCATCCATTCAAATTTCTGCAGCTCATTTAGTATCATTTTCTTTACCATTCATCCACTCTACACCGAGACTGGACAGTTTAATGTTGTAATGTCCACTGTTTTTGTCATTGTATTTGTGATAGTATGACCATTTCTTCCATTTAGTCCTCTTCGTGTCTTTGCTTAAGTACGTCATTGACTGTAAATCAGCTTCTATAAAGGTGACAGTTAAATTGTCTTTTAGCATACAAGGTGTCTCTGAAAAAAACTACCTTAAACAGATGGACTGATATGGATTTAATCATCAAGGGACGAGGCAGAAACAATTTATAAACAACTGCTAAAGGTGCTGTTAGCATCACATTTGTTAGGCCCATTAGTTTTTTTACATTGTGCTGTTGAACATTTATTACACAAAATATAACAGCACACGTCAAGGAAAACAAACAATATTTATATTTATGTGTTGCTGCCCTCATATGGAGAAAATACATAACTTAACTTGAGTACAAAAGAATCTAGTTTTTCTGCAACCCCTAGCATCAATGCAAAGCACTTGTTACTTGGCTGACGATTGCAAATGAATGTAACAGTGCTGAATCAAGCTCCCTCACAAACAGGAAACAACAGTGAGTTCAATGCAGTCTCTTGCTTCTGTCCTGGCACTCAGCCCCCCATAAAGAAGGCTGTCTGTCCTATGGTATTAGTGCGCTGACCCATGCTTCACAGGGCTTCAAGTCTGTTTCCCAGCACTGTCTGTGGTACAGGATTTGCTGCCAAGAAACAGCACATTGACAGGCACAGAGTGTCCTAAATAAGTCCCCCACAATACTGGTCCCAGCTTGCCCCTGCTGGACTCAGAGAACTGGGAATTCACACTGGGAATGTGCTGGCTAATTAAAACAGTAAACATATAGGTTAAGGTGGATGTTTAAAACATATGCGCACACAAACTTAAGAAAAAAATTCTCAAGGCTTTGGTTGGTTTTCGAAACCATTTTGACTCTTGCTGTTAGTCTCAGTCATCTACAGAGAAAGCCCAAGATTCGTTTATCACAAGCCTCCAGACAGTGTTGGAAGATGACGCACTCACCTGCTTTAAATTGGCGGTTCTCTTCCTGGGCGTCTTCAAGGTGCCTTGTAATGAGCCTCACCTGGGCCTGGAGCTCCAGCCTCTCTCTCTTGAGCACTGGGTAGTCTGTAGTCTCCTCCAGCCTCTCCTTGAGCAGCTTGGTTTGTTGTGTTAGTAAAGATATTTGTGACATTGCGGCATCCAGCTCTACCTAGAGAAAGTCAAAAAAGAAAACATTTGCTTTGGGGACAGCATCATGGTGCTCCCTCTTAAACCTTGTTGTGCAATTAGTACTATAACCTTTAATTTCGGCCCACTTGTAAAGCCGAAACCTGGTTATGGAACGCTACAGAACAAATCCAAAATACATCAATACAATTTCTCATTAAAAATTAAAATATAGTTTTTATAATTAAAAAAATATTTATAATTAAGTAAAATAATAAATAAAAATGCTTTTTGACCATCACTGGTCTCTGCTGTTGCCTTCTAGATTGAGATGATAATTTTTCCAACTATCCATGTACACTTAAATGAGAGTTAAAACCACCGCTGAAAAGATCACTTCATGTTATATCAAATTAGCACAGCAGTCCACTCCACTGCCTAAAGTTATTTTTGCCAGCTTTTGAAAAGGAACATATTACATAAGTCTGATGGTTCTCGTCAGCATAAGATGTTTATTATCAGGGGCCAAAACATAATATTACAACACATGCTGACAGACCACTCCACAGCACAGCTTCACCTTCCACGTTTTCCCATTTAATCTTCTTTCAGTGTCGCTTTCCAGGCACCCAGTTAAGACACATACATTTCACACACGCAGAAAATATCGCAACATAAATGCACCTGCAGTCGCTTCACTTCAGCAGTGGCTTGTCTCTGCTCCTCTGTCTTGTGATCAAGAACAGCCAACTCCTTCCGTAAACGGAGGCTTTCAGCTAAGAAGAAGCATAGACATGAGACAAAAGGTAATTGCAAACAAATTATGCTGGACCTATATATATATAGGAACAAGTAATAGGTTTATTCCATGCTGAAAAAAAGAAGAAAGAGAACACAACGTTTCGGCCGTGGAGCCTTCTTCAGGTGTGCAACTGTAACAGTGTATAATATATATATATTTTATACACTGTTACATATATATATATTATAACGGCTAAGGCAAATGCAAAACTTAAAAGTGCAACTGTAACAGTGTATAAAACTGGAACAAAAAAATATTCTGGGCTAGAACTGTGAACCACTTTTAAAGCACAAACCCATAGATTCTGAGTGAGGCAGACATCGGATATGAAGCACGTACTGGTTATTTCTGGACCAAGCTACATACAAATCACGGTGCAAAACCGGAGGCACCATTATCTTCTGGTTGCCCAGAAGCCATGCCACAAGAGCAGCTTGTGAAATCGTGTGTGGATGTTGCAAAAACTAACCGCTGCTTGTTTGTACTCTGTTTCTACATTAGCTGTTTCATTGAGATTGTGTGAAAACAGAATTAAGCTATCATTTGCATGATCATTTGCACTATTTTACAAAGGACACGCAACGCTGCTTGGCTGTACTTCGATTCTGTATTGGCGATTGTTTGTGTTAATAAACTGAGGAAAAGCAGTTTCTGTATTTGTTATTTCTCTGTCAAAGTTCAGGTGAGCTACTATGGGATGCTAGTTAAATTATTTCTTCCTCAGCTACTTTGTTGAAGGGCTTCTGGTAGTGTTATCTGCTTTAAAACTCTTATTGCGAACAACAACAAAAATTCTCGTGAAAAAAAACCATTATAAAAACATTTTAAAAGGCAACACACCTTTAATCCTTTTCTCATCTTCAGTGACCTTTTCAGTTCTTTTCAGATATTCTTCTTTCAGTTCCAGTTGATATCTAAGAAAAAAAATTAGACTCGTCAAGTTCATATTTAGAAAATACACAAAGAATGGTTGAAACAATTGTTTCCTCTTTCTTTGTAGCTTTTATAAACACTTAAAAGAATAAGAAAAAACCCTTAACTATCATTTTGATTGATCGTAAAAACATTTTTTGATCTGCCATGATTTTATCAATACATTTTTAACTGCAGCCTTGAACACAACCAGCTAACAATTAATATACAAAATGTTATTTTATTAAACATGATGTGAATGCACTAGTAATATAAATACTAATTCATACCATGCTGTTTTATGATAAATTCACACAATTTCATTTGCCAGAGTTTCTGACTGCAGTGTGCTCTAGTATATTGCTGTAATGCCCAATGACAGCTGTTCATACTTGCTAGATCTACTGACTAAAATACTTAAATAATCATTTCATTTGTGGTGAAGCTAAAAGAACATTATATTTTCATTTAAAAAGATTTTTTTAAGTCAGGCTTGAGCATAGCCTCTGAAATTGCATCTTAACAGTCTCAGTTAATGACAGGGCTGGGATAAGTGTATAAGTATATAGTAGAATTGAGTGACTGATGCTTCACATACTTCTACCTGCAGTTGATATAAAGCACATTCTATTAAAAAAATGGACCAGGCCAATATTGTACTTCAGAAACCTTAGGAATACTGCTCCATCTCTTGACTAACATGTAAAACTGTACTGAAGGTATAAAAGTCAGCTCCTTATTTGAAAGAAGTGTAGCACATCTAGACAAAAGACTTTCTAATCCTCTCCAACTAAAGCAGATTGTTTCAGTTAACAGAAAAATATTTTGTTTGGTAAATAGGACATCATTCATCTTACAGATTAAGCCACTACTCTTGGATGGTAATACAAAATACCTTATTTACATTGGCTCTTTCACACAACATGTGATGACATTATTTCTCTTGATACATTTCCTATTGTCTACCTCTGCCCAACAGTGACACCTGCTGGTACCAGCAGGAAAATGTGAATGTGAAGTTCTTTAGTCTGTAGTAGACGCTCAACACAGGTTTGACTGAAGTGAGACAAGCAAACATTTCTCTGCACTGCTATGGCAAGTTGACCTCAGCAGACGCTGAAATGTACAATTGTGTGCTTGAGTGTTCAGGTTTCCTGTAGGCACTCAGCACACAAGAGGAATCTAGCTTTGTTACTATTCTACTGAGAAGAACAGCACTTTTTAAGAATTTGCTAATGCTTAACCAAATTAACACCAGATGGGGCATTTTGCTTAATTATGGATACATCATACGTTGCAGGAACAGCCGCAGCCAGAAATCATATGGATCCAAATATACCATACTGTTGATCAAAACAAAGGTGTAAGAATCCAGATAGTAAATTTCCAACATTCATTTCCAACATGAAAAGCAAACAGCAAAATCCATGAGAGGCCATTCATACTTTAGAAGCTCATTCTTTAGTTTCTGATCATAGGTATCTTCAATGGTTTTAACCGCAAGCTCTCTGCGTCTTAAAGCCTCCTCTGTAGTCTTAGTCTTCTCGTCTTGCAATCTGTAATTCCTATGCAACAAACAGGAAAAAAAGCTACATAGATGGAGGGCAACAATACTGAAGTGTAAAATATATATATATATATTATACCATTCCAGCTACTTTCGCTGTTTATGTTGTCTGTGTATATCTGTTGCCCTGCACATTGAATTCACAACCTTATATTATCACACTTTGCTGAATGTTCGTAAATAGTCAGGCTTTTTTGGATTTTCTGAAATAACATTAGGCTGAAGTCTAAGTGCTTAGCCCGACTGAACAGTGTCTCAAATCCTAGTGTTAGAGAGCTATCAGATATGAGTACTGTACATTTTAGTCACAGACGGAAAAAGCTCTATGTACAAATGTACAGCTCTATGTTATACATGTTTTTAGCATGTTTTAGCTACATACTGTACCTCATAAAAATCAATCCACACATTAAATCTTAATTTTTTTAGGCCTGCTTTTTCTTAATTTTATTATTAATATAGTTTAATTGAAACTATATGTTCTTGCTTAAGCACAGCTGACATAACCTGTGGGTAAACCTGTAAGCCTGTTTATAAAAATAATTTAAAAAAGATCAGCACATAGTAAGTTGACTTACACTAGAAGGTTTTAATCATTTCATAAATATGATTAGAGCTTCACATAAAGAGAGAAATGACAATGGTGAACTGCATGCTTACTTGCTATTAATACAAATGAGTTCACATACAGGTATAATCTCATTACTTGCCCACAAGGGTATCATTATAGTCTGTTGTTGCAGTGCTTAAGCTAATTAGACTTTATTGGCTTACATTTCAAAAGCTTCTATTCTTTGCTTCAGTTCTGCCTCTCTGTTCCTTACTGTTTCAATCTCTTTAAGAAGTGATTGTCTTTGAGCATAGATTTCTTTTTCTTCAATCTAGGGTAAGAAAAAAAAGAATTAAGTTTATGAAAAGTGTACCACTGCGTCAGATTTCGGAAACAATATACCATCAATAACCTATGTGCTTTTATGTTAAGAAAAACCTTATTTTTAAATATATATATATATTATTAAGAAGAATTTATTTTTTAAAATAAGGGGCAATTTTTTTAACTACACAGTGTATTTATGAGGTTCTCTGTAGTTCTCTGTAGGATAATCAAATGTATACTTTTATTTCATTACTTGGTTTAAGATGTGTAGCACGTTTGTGGTGTAACAACACTCTGCTGTCTTAAATTCTAAGTTAAAATATAACACTTGTACAATTTTACAAATATAAATTGTACAAATCTTCTAATATTGACCTTTTACATAAGGTTTGATATTTTAAAGTTTATGACTTTTTGGCTGGGAAAGATACGCATAAGCATGTACTGGATCTTTTAATCGTCTGTTATGCAGTACCCATGATTATTCCCTTCCTTTATCTCTTGTACTACCTCTTGCTGCTTTTGTAGTCTCTCAATGGCATTCTTCTCCCGGTTTATCAGGGCCTCTGATTTGATCTGGTAGGTCCTCTCCATTTCCCGTCTCAGCTCCGAAACTTCCTTCTGTGATTTTTCCTTTTCCTCCAGCTTAAGCCTGGCCAGTTCAACCTCTTTAAAATGCTGCAGCTGCACCAAACATTACTTCCATAAATATCCCATTGCACATATAAATTACATCTCAAGGTGCTGGATGATGTAGAGTCTTTACATTTAAATCTGGTAAATATGCTGTGGGTTTTTTTGACTGTTTCATCAAAATCTCAAAAAAAAAAGTTCAAGCGCAATGTAATCTATCATCTGATTTTCCTTCAGTCTTTCGCACTGTTAAATGAAAAAACAGCATTCAATTCAAGTGAAGTGAATTATTAAATGCATTCAAGAGAAAAATGACGGAACTGTAATGAAACGGTAAGACCATTTTACACAGCTGGGTGTGCTAAATAACATACTTGGCTTAAAATGACTAAGTACCTGTTGGTTCATTTCTGCTTGAACTTGTGCTTCGATTTCCTTCCTGTACTCTGCAAGCTTGGCTTCCAAAGACTCCCACTTATTACCCTGGTGATGAAGGGCTGCAAACTGATCATCAATCATCTGAAGTTTTTCAGCTATGAAAAGAATATAACGGTAAAAAGAAAGCAGGTTTTCTTGTGGCAAACACAGCTACTTTTATAGGGAGAAAATAAAATAATTTGGTTAACAACAATATTTAATTTATATTCTACCATTTTGCCATTTCTACCTGTAGCTAAAGTGCTTACCTAGGGATTCTCTGTACTGTGGGGTGGAGTCTGTCTGGGTGTCTGCATCACAACGCTCTTTGTGCAAGTGATGGTCTGTCAATTCAATAAGCAGCTTCATTAGAAAACCTGAAAGAGATTGAAAGAAAAACATAACATGTTGTTTTTCTTTTTTTTACTGGAATATACAATATCATGTACTACCTCCTAAAATGTTTATTTGCTTAGCACTAATAAATGAAAGACTTCGATATGATGGTTCAAAACCATATTATTAGTCAGTTGTGAGAAATAAGATAAATTCTGTACAGGGTACAAAAAGGACTTTAAAATTTTATTATGTAATTACAGTTACATTAGGAGCTGTGCAACTACATGATGTAAATGGCATTATGGATCAATTTGTGCATAGAAATATTGAAGCAAGATGAATCCCATGTGGCAGGAAGCGATGTGGAATATGTTAAATATTTAAAACTGAGAAGGGTTTTCTTCAGATATTGTGGATTGTGTGACTAGATTTATTACCTAACAGAATTCAGCTCCTGCCTTCAGTAATTAAGGCTTGAAGGAATCCTCATCGTTCAAAAACTACTTTGAAATGTTGCCATCACATTACAATAAAACATATTTGACATAAAAGACAAATAATGGTAGCGCTAACATACCTTTTGTGCCATCTTTTTGCATACTTGAAGTCTGTAATTAAAACAATTAAGTCAAAACTATGGAACAAAGCCATAAAGAAGAAAATTAATCTGTGGTATATATTACTTATAACTCATGGTAAACAATCAGTCTGACATACCAGGGATTTGTACAGGGCTGAGCGAGGGCTGATTTTCATCAGCTGAAGAAGATCTCTAGTGGAAAACACCTTTTCAGTGGAAGAGTGGAAGCAAAAACAAAATCTAATCAACAAATTAAAACCTGGCTTATTCTCACGTTTGTAAACACAAAGTTGTCAATTTAAAAAAAAAACACAGTTTAACATCCGAGTTTAGAAAAATTCTGGGGGTTCTTCATTTTTCCGGATAAGACTCAGTTGCATTCACATGGGCAGTACAGTACGGCAGTTATCAAAACTTAAAGGCCATGATAAACACAATATGGACACTCCACTGGGAGTTACAGTACAACTTCTGTATTGTTCGAACGTGTTATGCACTCTGTCCACCATACTATTTGTCTTCCTGCATACTATTAGTAAATTAAGAACAAAATAAATAACTCTGGAATACTTGCCTTGTCTTTTTCCAAGCCACATTCAGGGTAGAAAACAGACAGAGTGTACTCATATCCAACGTTGCGCAAGTGATCTGCTACCAGACTGTTGGAGGCTTGCACCAAGACAGAATCAGCTTCCACAGGGACTGGCTTCAGAGCCACCTCTCCTCTCAGCACAGGGTGCTTTAGCTCCTGAATGAGCTGGTTACGTAGCTGCGTCTAGATAGGAATGCCCACAAAAAAAATATTTTTGAATACGGTATCACAGAGCAATACTGTATTTGTTGTCATAAATGTTGTCATGCAGCCTGTCATTCATTTTTTATTAATTTGGGACAGGGCTTGTTATATGTACTACCTGAAAACTACCTGCAAATCTTTTTTGGTTAATTGAAATATGTCCGTTAATAATTCGTTTTTATAGTGTAGGCAACCGTTTTCTGTAGCTGGCTGTCTACCTATTGTAAAACTAAATCAATCTATTTAACAGTCAGATTATTTCAAGTATGCACTTAAAAGAAGGTGACTATAAGCTTCAGAAAGCGGCACATTTTGAGATGAAAATGTTAATTGTTGAGAAAGGCTAGATAGTTGCATTTGGGCCTTTGAATTTCCAATAACTAAATCACCCCTGACCCCCTCTTAAAAAAATTCCTACACGTACCTTAAGAGTATCTAAAACACCACGGTTCTTGAACGTCTGGTAAAGCCTCTTTCTCATTTCATCAGGTGAAATAACATCTTCTTTAGCGGCAGACATGTTAAACCTGCAGGCAGAAAAACATTAGAAAATGGCTAAATGAACACTATTTGTCCTGGGAGACTGTTCTGTTTTTCTGCTGTCTAGCCATTCCTGTATTCTGTCATCGGTTTGAAAAATACCCACATTCCCACAATCTGTTGTTCCAACATCAGCTTACAGAGCTGCCTAACAGCAGTCAAGCTCTTTATTAACTGATTGCCCCTTTATATAGCTAAACAGCTCTTAATATGTGGTAAATGTACAATGAATAGATTTGTGGGAATGACAAGCGTACTATCAAACACTCTAACAATTAGCTTTTCTTTCCTTTGGCAAAGGTTCAATTCAATTAAACACAGTTGTATAAGGTAAGTTCTGAAACTCAGAAACTGGTGCAGCATCGACACCAATTACAAATCCCATTCAGTTTTCTGCAATGCTGAAAGTACATTTTTAAAATACACCTCAAATTACTCATTGTACAAATGTGTACAACTTACAAATTGTACATCATCAATCCATTTTCTTTATCCAATACAGAGTAATGGGAAAGCTGGAAGACAATCAACAGCAAGCAAAGGGTAAGGTACACCCTGGACAGGACACCAGTCTATCACAGGACAGACACGAACACACACTCAACCAAGACTTTCCCAGACCCCAATTAACCTATTGTACCAGCATGTCTTTGGACTGTGGGAGGAAACTCATGCAGACACAGGGAGAATATACAAACTCCATGCAGATAACACCACAGGAAATTGACCCAAAAACACAAAACCCAGGTTTGTGAGACAGCAATACTAACTAGCCACTGCATCACTGGGCTACCCCAATTATACATCAATTAACCTGCCATTAATATCTCGTTTGCAACAAAAAAACAGAAGTCAAAGGGGTCGCCCGTTCCCAAGGTATAAAACTCGCAGGATTGTAACTCTCTCCGGGACAAGTTGTCCCACCCCTTTTCTAAACAGTTCATTTTTGGCTTTGAAGCAGATTACTTGTTGAATAGACTCTGACCAAGACCTTCACGTAGTACAGCACTTGTAAAGAACTTCATTAAAATCTGCCAAAGACTAATAATAATAACAACAACTCCTTACACTTACATGGCGCTTTTCTGGACAGACTAATACAGTTCCTACAGTTTATCATCTGAAGTTATCGGTTATATTACTGTACGATGTAAAACTATTGACTTCATTTTGGTTCAATTGCAAATATCATGCAATATCATATCACTTGTCCAAATTACATAGGTTAACCATCATATTTGCTATTACATCATTCTCTAGGCGTTATATGTGGCGTTTAAGGTCAAAGCTTAAAAAGTGGATTACCCGATATGTACTGTTTTAAAACTGAAATCATACAGTAAAAGATGGAATTCCGCAAAATGTAAAAAAGTTGAAGAACAAACCTTATTCTTTTATTTCAGATCGCGATTTCAGTACATAAATCATTAAATACATGGCTGTAATCAAATGCAATGCACAAGCACCGGGACGGATCCTGGATTTATTAACTATTTTTATAAATACAAAAATGAGTAAGCTACCTGTCTCCTGGTAACCGTCGGACGCTCCTTGTGTCTTTCCTGGTTCACACTCTGACGTCTGACTCTCGACAAGTTTTTACAGGTGCTTTGAAATCAAGGCGGTTCTTTAGGCGGTACAGTTAACGAACCAACTCACTCTTAGAGCAACATGATTGGTTACTTGACAGAACAGAAGAGGTCAAAGATGCTGTATATTTTCCCAAAAGGCAAACTCTTGTTGCAGGCCAAGGGTTTTCATATGTGTGGTTTTTGTTGGCCTTTTACCTCTGATGTAATGGACCCCGTGCTTGCGACGTCATCAGTCCGCGTCGGCTGTGTTGGTGGGGTTTTAGGTTTCCCCACGAAAAGAAGTAAAGAAACAGTGGTGGTAAGTTAATTTGCTTATTGTTTACACGCATTGTATTGTATAGTATATTTTAATACAAATAAAAACCACCCATGTTTTTTTTTAATTATATTGTAGGTTTGTGTCCTAGTGGTCCAGTCCTCAGGTCTGTCTCTCAGTTACTGCAGATTGATTTCCGACAAGAGTTAAAATATAACACGATTACTATTAATGATTTTGATATCGCCTGACATAGAGTAAAACATAACACTGACATGCAGTCGTGCTAGTCGGGTGCCATGCATTGTACAAAATGTCACATCGCAGCTAAAGACTAGTAAAATGCTCTAATTTTGTTTTCCTTTTAAAGAATGCAATGGTATTAGCTCGCAAGCCTCTCATTTAAGGCACTATTTGGCTTTTGATTAAATCATTTACTTCTATGTAGTGCTATGATGTTTACTTGGTGGATTATATTATATATGTGCGAAGGTAGAAACTTATTATGTGGACAACACAGTCATATTGCGAGGTATTTATAGAGATGACCGTACACTTAAAATTATTTGGCAGAAAATATTATTAATATAGTAAATAATATTTAGTACTGTAGGCTGGTACAAAAATAAAGTATAATGGTGATACGTATTATTAAATAATAAACAAATTCACCTTCTAGTTTAGTTACATTTAAGTTTCCCATTTATGTAAGTTCTTAGCATCAAATTAACTGCACAATGCAAAGTCCTTACACGCAATAAACAAAATCGTGGTTGTGACTGCTTAATGATAATTGAACGTTTCAGTTAAGAAAATTATAATAAAGGTATAAGTATATGAACTTAACTTTGTGTTCTGTGGTTTTGATAAGGTTCAGATGGATTTGATGAAAGGTTCAGACTATGCCCACTGTATGTGTTAATGTACATTAGGTAATTACTGTACAAAGTCGCGGTGAACTGTTCTTTACAAGAAGTGATCAACGTCTGCTTGAATATTTGAATTTTTATTGGGGAAAACAACGAGCATCAAGACATTTATGACAGCTTTTGCTCTTCTGGAGCTTTTATGTGTTATTCAGCTGTGTATGGAGTCAAATGCACTGTTTTTGCAATTACAGACTTTTGCAATTAAAGACATTGAAAAATGTCTGGAAGTTTCTATTTCGTCATTGTTGGTCACCATGACAACCCAGTCTTTGAAATGGAGTTTCTTCCTGCTGGCAAAGCAGAATCAAAGGTGTGTTCTTGTCTGCCACCCTGGTAGCATAGGCTGCATGGGCCGATTTTTCCTATTGTTTCCCCTAGATTGTGTTCCTTTTTTAATAATCTTGCATTTATATGTGTTCAAATTAACTAAAGACTACCGAGTGCCTACAGCCAGATGTCAGTTTTGGAAGCTATCAGGTGATTTCAGAATAGCCAAACCTGCTGTAGAATTGCATGAGATAAGTCACAGATTTAATTTTCACATGAAGCTCGTCTAAGCCATGTTGCTGCACATCTTTATGTATCTTTCAACTACATTAGTTTGCTTCAGGTCATGATGTGATTAGTCCATATGAAAAATAACAGTTTGCTTGAAAGCTACTTGTCTGTATGTGCAGCACAATGTCCTTTACTCTGAAAAGCACCGGCTTTCGTGTTTTTGTGTTATAGGATGACCATCGGCACCTCAACCAGTTCATAGCTCATGCTGCTCTCGACCTGGTGGATGAAAACATGTGGTTGTCAAACAACATGTACCTGAAAACGGTTGACAAGTTCAATGAGTGGTTCGTCTCTGCCTTTGTCACAGCTGGGCATATCCTTTCCCATATGGGCTTGAGTAATCCGTTAAAATCTGTCTGCATGTTTTAGTAGCTTTCTTTTTTATCAAGGTGTGTATGGAACATTAGTCTGCTCATGTTTTGTTTATACTATCAGAAACCTATTAATATGTATTGTTTTTTTCGAGAAAGAATCAAGTTCTTCAAAATCAGGTGCGATTGTTGTTTCACTTCATGAAAAAATATTTTTTCAAGATTTTACTTCCTTAACTAATTTCCTACATATGAGGTTTATCATGCTCCATGATGTAAGACAGGAAGATGGGATAAAGAACTTTTTTAATGATGTATATGACTTGTATATTAAAGTAAGTCAGTGTCCCTATTAATCTTTTTTCAATTGTTTTCTGATTTTGTTAATCGTTTGGGAATTTCTTTCTTAGAACTTTAGAACTGTGTATAAAAAAACATTGTCATTCCTGTAAATATGCCAGTTCATATTGATCCAGTTTTGTCTCAAAAACATCCCTTTTTGTCTTATTTATTGGCTGCTTCTGAACTTTCAAATGGGCTTATGCCTTTTAGGGGGATGATTTCAATCTAACACCAACAGTGAGCTGCATTTCAGTAAAACGTGGTCTGGCATTCATTCTCTCAAATCTCATTGAATGTGTTCTGAGACTCAGAATTGGAGTACTTATGAAGCAGACAGGTCACAGTATAAAGGGACACAGGGAGCAGGTAATCCAAAGTAGCTTGATTACAGACTTGTTCCTTTTTTTTTTTTTAGTTTGCAATGAACCCATTTTATGAAGCCAACACGCCGATCAGATCAACGGCCTTTGACCGAAAAGTCCACTTTCTTGGCAAGAAGCACCTCCTGAGTTAAGAGAGGATCCAGCTCTGCTGTAAATCTGCTATGAATTCACAACAGTTGAATGTTTCTGATTTAAGGTGGTTTATACCTCTTTATGCACCTCAAGTGGCAGCCCCAAATGCGCCTTATGCATTTCCTTTAAGTGGGTATTTCAGTGAAGTTTTCCTCTGAACATTTATTCTAATTAATTTTTTTTCCTGAAAACCTGAAATCTTCTAATGTGGTAGCTGTTTTTTTTTTTGTGTGTTTGGGGACTTTTTTTTTTACCTTTTGTTGGGCGGGATCTCAGTAAACCTTTAAATAAATAAGAAGTAAAAATTCAATAGTATGCACGTTTAGAAAGTAAATGAGAATGAAAAAATGTTTTTAACTTTTTAAAAAGAGCTGCACAAATCTACAGGAATTTAAATATGAACAGTGCTTATCTTCTGATATGGATATTAAAAGTATTCATGTTCAATATCCAAAAACTTTATTGCAG
Organism: Atractosteus spatula; assembly: GCF_055471065.1. Classification (NCBI taxonomy): domain Eukaryota; kingdom Metazoa; phylum Chordata; class Actinopteri; order Semionotiformes; family Lepisosteidae; genus Atractosteus; species Atractosteus spatula. Next base: position 51,788,141 of record NC_142709.1, read on the forward strand.
AAAAATCTTAAAGGTAAATTGTACTATAGAAGTGGTTTAAAGCTTTTTTTGTCCTGTGAAGAGACAGTATCTATAAAATGGAATTGGAAACACCAAAAGAAATCACACCTGATGGGTTTCACTCCGAGACGCTCTTATTCATCAAACCTTAAGGCCACTGAAGTCCATAGCACCGCGACTTAAGGAATGACCTTTTTTAGAGACTGTCAGAGTTAGAAATCAATTCTATGCTTCACAGAAACATTGGGAGAGCAAGAGCTAGCCAGAGCTTATAGGCTTTTATAGTGCAAGGCAGAGATGAGTCATAACGAAAGTAGATACTGTGTCCAAGGCCGATGATATCATTACAAGGCTGAGCCCTCATGCTTTACATCGGGGAACACAAGAGTCAGGGCTTCAAAATCATATCCAGTGTTGACCAGTGTTCTAAGGAGTCTGCCTGTTTCCTGTTATCACAAGACTGGTGATGGTTTGGAGGACAAATGGGCTAAGAAGGAGGGGAATCACATTCAGAAACACAGTGCCCTTATCATGCTGCTATATGCCCATGTTGCAAAACTTTGCACAGCTCTGTCATGGAGGCAGACTGTGTCATCCAGGCAGCAAGTGTGGATATTAATGAGGGGTGAAGGCACAGGAAAAGTTTTACAATTACTTTAGACTTTGTGGTTTTACATTTCTCACATACTTTGACTGTTTTGTGAGAACTTGTGCTTTGCAATCATCTTAACATTAAGAAAAGTAAAAATACAGAATCCAAAGCAGTGAACATTGTAAATACCCACGGAAAGGATATATTTTGGGAACCCAGTTAGTTCTGCCACTTTTTGACTGTTCTGATTAGCATCTTCAGTTTTTTTTTACTTTACCTGTAGGCCAATTTACAGCGCTAACAGACTCTTGTGCTAATACACATTGTCTTGCTTGTGTGAGGATACCTGTATGTGATTGGTTATGTACTTAGTATGTCTTCCCTTATGCTGTATCATTACATTATAGTACTGACCTGATCCTCAGAAGAGGTCAACAGCGTCTTTTTTTCTTAAGGAAGTTTAAGTATTTTAAGGTCGATAATTCATCGTTGATTTTGATCTACCGGTCCTTCCTTGAATCTGTTCTAACTTTTACCCTGATTTGCTGGTTTGGCAACCTGAATCTGAGAAGCAAGAACAAACTGGGCAGCCTTGTGAAAATATGTCAGAGGGTGTTGGTGTTGATCTTCTGGCCCTCTCCTCTATCATTTGCGTGTTTTGTGTAAAGCAAAATCCATCTGCAATGAGATGCAATCCATCAGAACGCAGAGACTGACTCCCCAACTCCGAAACCAACAGATTCAAGTTCTCATTCATACCTGTAGCCATATCATTATTTAACACTTGACCTTCTATGTAAATATGTATGTATATTGTTGTTCCTGTCTTTTTTTTTCCTTCTGTCTGTACACCAGCACTGCTGCTGTAAAACAACTTGCACCCACCTCCCCGGGGATAATAAAGACACTCTCTCTTGTAGTCACAGTACTTTATATTCTAAATATTATGTTTGCCATTAGAAACGCTGTATTTTCCAAGTGTATATACTGTAGGTAATTTTGTAAATTATTTAACAGAGTGCCCCGCAGTTTCTGCCCATGTTTCTAGATATTTTAGATGTTGAGTCATTGGAGCATTAAAGGAAAATATTTTTTTTACCTTTCCTAGTATAGAAGGGTAAACAGTTTAACTTTTTTTCTTAACATTATTCTTGAATTACAATTCAGCCATGTGAAATATGATCAGATTTAATCAAAATACAGTAAATCCTACTATTTGGATCTGTGAGCAATTTAGTGCTCAACACTTATGAGGTTTTATTCAAGTTCATTTGCAAATTTGTAAAATGAATATTAATTAATGTTGGTCACTCTGGGTTGTAAAACTATACCTATTTATTTTGCTGTAAAATATTAATATTTTACTAGGGAGAAAACGATATGAAATGTGGAATGTTTATCGAGGTGACTGTTAAAAGTGTTCTTCCCTTTTTCATTATCCTATTATTCATCACACAAAAAACTTGTGACTGGATTATAGTATAATTCCGTTCAATCTTATTGTTTCATACGGAGTTGTATAAAGTTTATTTCTGCTTAACAGTCTTGAAGGAGACTTAAATTCTTATGCTTTCTGAATGTATCCCGTCTTATTTATACTATTACTTTACAGTCTGAGGAAGAATTCAAATCTGAGGAAAAGGGCTTCTGTTCATTATCATTATAATTTGATTGTAGTTAATTCTTCCTCGTAGTAAAGAAGGTACATTTTTAAATAACGATATAAGCAGATGTATAAACATCACTATTGCAATAAACAAGTATATTGCTTTACATCCTAAAAGTTGGAAGACTGTCTTCAACCTGCTAGTTATTGTGGTGTTAAGGTGAAGTAGAATTTAATTTTGAGGTAAAATGCATACAATGTAAAATAAATTCAACATCGTTGTGGCATTACAGCACATACAAGATAAATGTCAATAAAACAATTCTTTCCTGGCTGTGTATGCATACGCTGTGGCCAGCTGTCACAACACTGATGAATGTGTACAATTTTCTTTCCCTCTTGGAAAGTTACAGGAATGAGATTATAGGCTTGGCTTATAAAACACTCCATCAACAGGCAAGCATTGGAAACCGTGCATCAAATGCATCATAAAGGTGAATGTGTTACATGTCAGATGAAGAATGAAAGTTGCCTGAGCAGTGCCAGTACTCGGTGCATAGGAATCAGGCGGGGTTCCTCTGGCCTGTAGGCAAGACTGCACCACGACAATGACACTCCCCTGGGGGACTAGAGTGCTTACCACATGAAAAAGCACCAGGACATCTCAGCCTGCACATCTCGGGTGGCCATACAGTCCTCATTTTCACGGGCTGTAGCAGTAAGCAGTAAGCCAAAACAATTAATAGTTTCCATCCTCAAACTGGGAAATGCTTGTGTATTGGTAAATGTTTAAAACAATTTCATCAGGAAATTGGATTACGCAATATTGCAGATATCTGCGGTTTTTACATCTTGTCTGTACTGTACCTCTATAGTGGAGCACTTCAATTATTTCAAAAACAAGAATAATGAAATATATGTGTATCATTCTTTTATGTGGTCTTTTAACAGAAAAATTGGCCATGAATAATAAGAAAAAATAAGCTATATGATCATTTTCCCTTTTAAAGCTTTCTCTGTAGGAGTGGCCCATCTCTTACTTTACACAATATACACTTTAAGAATGTAAATGTTTGCCCTGTGAATGTTATCTGCATTTTTGAAAATCTGATAAAAACGTATCATATTGTTGTTGAAACATTTCCCAATCGGTCAATATACACTCTTCTCTTATCAAATGTTTCATTCACACTCTTTAACTTTACATGTCTATAAAAATAGAGATTCAGACAATAAGTTGAAGTTGGTTATTTATTATCGGAGATAAATACAGGTGGTTAAAAATCAAATTAGTAGTTCTGACTAAGGAACATTAGGCTGCATTGCCACCTGTTATTCTGTCACTTGCACCTTCCTTTCTGAAAAATCCCAAGTAGTAGTGCTTTTAATGTAAAGTGTTCTTTCACTTGTACATCTGATGTCTTAGAAATTAAAAATTTATGAGAAGATATCATTTACTTGTCAAAACAACTGAGATTTTATTCTAAGAATTATTTTTTTAGGTTTGGCACCTTTTAAATCCATATACCCCTTTTAAAGAAAGTTAAATCTTATACAGTGTTGTCCAGCAGTTTTAGTCAAAAACCTAATCTTCATAGCACCCTCGTTAAAATCCATTATGATGATTGATAAGGTTATCAATAATCTACACAATGGAATGTCAGCCAGCAGTACAAGTCATGTTACTGTTGCTGCCGTTTTGATGTGAGCGTCAAACATACGGGGCTACGCTTTTGCAGCCTGTACATCAAGCCCAAGTCTCTACATCTGAACGTGAATGACGTGTGTGAAATCAACAACAGGAAGAGCTGGATTTGGGCTTCCTGTGAAGGTTCACAGTGTCTGTGGGGATGAGGTGGTCCGTCCGGTCCTCCGTGGCCAACACTCTGCGGACTGCCTCTTCGAAGGCCACGGCTACGTTGGTGGCGTCCTTGGCACTGGTTTCAAAGTATGGGTGGTTGCCGCCATCTCTGCACCACTGCTGGGCCTCCTCTGTCGTGACCTGCCTCTCTGTAACATCTACCTTGTTGCCCAGAACCACGAAGGGGAAGCTGTCAGGCTCCTTGACGTCAGCGTAGTAGATGAACTCCTTCTTCCAGTTAGCGAGGTTCTGGAAGCTCTGGCTGTCATCAACACTGAATGTGAGGAGGCAGCAATCAGAGCCTCGGTAAAAGGGAGTCCTCAGGCTTCGAAACCTCTCCTGACCAGCAGTGTCCCAGATCTGCATGGTAACAAAGTGTCCGTCCACCTCCAGATCTTTGTTCAGGAACTCCACCCCAATAGTGTGGAACAGATGGGTATCAAATTTGTTCGTGACGTAGCGGTTCATCAGGGAACTCTTTCCGACGCCGCCATCTCCCAGCAAGATGACTTTGAGCAACGACGATTTCGACGCCATTGTGGTAGAGGGTGATTGGTTTGCGAGCACAGGATATCCTGCAAGACAAAATCAGTCAGTTGTGAGCATGGCATCTCTAAATTTATCATCCTTAATGCTCATTAATGTCAGAACACCCATCATGGGCGCTGCTCTTGCAAGATGTTACTCAAACCTTCAGCAATAAATAGGTACTGGTTTACACTGAATCACACTCCTTCATGTCTGGGGTCATTCAAGAAGCCAAAGTCCCAGCACCAATCAACCCGAGAGCTCAGCATGTGGTGAGCTGCTAGAGCAGAGCTCATCTTAAAAAACATTTTCTTATGTTTCTGAAGGAAAGATGAGAAGATGCGATCTGTATTAGAAGTATGTTTTCTGTTTCATAAACAACCACAGGAAAAAATAGATATCACCCTTGTGCTCTCGAGCAGTAACAATAAGGAAACTCTTCAAGGGAAGAACAAAACCATATAAAAGATGTTTTTACTCATTAAATAGATTCTCCAATTCTGGACAGGAAAGCCTGTGGTGTGGAACTGCATGATCTCCTTTTATTGGTCTGTTTTTTCATTCCTCTTAAAAGCATGTCGCCTAGGTTCACCATCTGTGTCGGCCCCAACAGACCACTATCCCATCTAAGGGAGCAGTCCTACCTTGAGTCTGGGAAAATCTCTGTCAAAAAATAATTGAATTGACGGTATCGCCAAATATGACAAATTCCAAATTAAGCACAAAATCAACTTTGTGAAAATACTGTATGGTTCCTCTGTTGCAAGAGCAAGAGTTTACATAAAACTGCAATGTGAAGGGGCCCTTCCTGCTCACTAGTCACGGTCATGACTAACGTAATGTTCCAAAGTGATCTGCATGCAGAGTTAACCAGCAGTATTTTTTGACAAAACCATCTTGAAGTTAAGAGGAATATTTCTATTCGATTAAAAGAGAGCGTGCTTGTTTACAAGAGTTCTGGATGTTTTGTTGCCTCATTCTGAATCACAGACAACGACAACAATATATCACTACACATACCTGGAAATTCTGTTTTGTGATGTGTAAACTGGAGGTTTTACAAGTTACTTTATACATTTTATTTTCATTGTGGTTTGAAATGCACTGATCAATGCTGATTCTTTCTACCCCCGAAATATAAAAATAGCATTGTAGTTCATTGTAGATTCAGACAGTAAGTTGAAGTTGGTTATTTATTATCGGAGATAAATACAGGAGATTAAAAATCAAACGAGTAGTTCTGGCAATTCAGTTCAATTCCCCTTTAACTGAATTTGACAGCAACAGAGCTAAGTAGATGTATTGAATTCTTCACCTTTTCTCAACTAAGCTGAGAACAACTGTGAGGAACACATTTTTTTACAATATGAAGGAAATTATAAACCAGGTAAAAAACTTTTGAACATGTTACAGAATGTTTTCATTTAATCCTTTTAGTTTTCAAACGTTAAAACCTTAATAATACAAGTCTGAAAGCTGAAAAGAATTAGCACAGTTTCAAACTCCCTTATTTTTCATCATAGTTTCTAGCATAACAGAAAAACCACTGTTTAAGGGAAGAATTTCTGTATATCACACCTTCTGTAAATAGTTGCAAATGTAGTAATACAGGCATGAGTCAAAAGTGTTTTCCACAGCCATTGTTTCTCACACACTTTAAGCTTTGTGTAGGTATTTGATTTACTGGGTGTGCAGAGATAACCATTGAATTTATTTTATGTTACACTCTTGATGTAATAAAGCTGGAGTGCAAACATACACACTGTAGTCATCTTCATGGAAACCAGGACAGAAAAACTAATACTTTGGTAAAGTTTAACTTTTTTTATTTTTTTAATTCACAATTTACGGTTTTTACTCAAAAGAAAACCCGAATGGCTTCAGTGGAGCTACAAAAAAAAGTAATCTTGCTTTTTTCTTATTTTACCCAAATGTAAGCTGGCTGTAAAGGTTCACAGCTCTTGGGCTGCTCTGGTCTTTTCTCTTTAATCAGATGTTGTTGATTCCGATTTTGAACACTGTTTGGAAGAATATGACTTTCTCTGAAGTTCACATACTGCAAATAAATTCCTATATTTCCACAGTTCTGAAAGGAGTAATTGCTGTAATGCTGTGCTATGCAAGAACAGAACCACGCTTACCACTGCTGTACAGGAAATCTGCTCATGACTCCTGCCCCCAGAAACAGAGCTCCCTGTGATCTTAATTAAAACTATGACAAGAACCACTGTTAGAGACTTTTGGACATACTAGACAGTATTCAAAATTAGATTTGAGCCAATCAAACCACTGGCTTAAGAAACACTATGACTATTCTATCTTTTTTATTATTTCTAATTTGATCACATTTATGCTATTATGAGGACAATAATAGAAATAATGAGATGTATAAAAGGAAGTAATGAGATGTATAAAGGACAGAGAAACATCATGATTCCTTACCTTTACTGTTCAGTGTCAATCATCATTCAGTACCTACAAGGAAAAAATTAACACTTTAGTTTTCAGTTCCGGTGTGCATAACAAATTAATGTCATTAATAGACTGTGTAACAGATACTGATGCAAATAAAGAAGCAGACAAAAGAATTAAAATCAACAGAAGAGACAGACGGTAACATACTTGACTACAGCATTTCCATTTCAAATCTCAATGACAGCCAAAAGTCACAAAAATTAACACCATAAAAGGAAATTACTCAAATAATATTTACTATCAGCCTATATTTTCAATGTTAGTGTTAAGCCACATAAGAGAAAATTGGAAGATCAAATTTAACTCATTATCTGGCAATTGTATTATTTTCCCATCTTTAGAAGATAAAATGTGTTTAAGTACTGTATAATCTCAGAGTTCTGCATTTATAATTTTAGCTACCGGCCACCAAAGTCAGGTCCAGATACTACATATGTGGAAAATATAATTATATTTTTCATCATTTTCCATCTACTGTGCAGAGTTACTCTCACACTGATGGTTAGCGTCATATATTTTAAATATCTGATTTTAAAAAGACATAGATCTGGCATGAAGTTGCTAAATGCAGGGAACAGAACAGTTTTTTTTTTCAGCTTTGTAAACAGAATAGTTCAGGCCTATTATAGTTTTTATTTTTAGTAACATGCAAGTAATTTTCAGAAAGGAAAAGGTAGCATTCCTCTATTCTCTGTTTGTTAGAGACAAATAATGGTCTGCTATACCTTCACTATGGTTTTTAAATACATTGTTTGGAAATTACCAAAAAGCAACAAAACAAATATATATATGACAATTTTGACACAGTAATAATTGTATTGCAAAGCAAAATATTTTTCACATCATCAGTGAACACAACACAAGGCTACAGTACTTACTCAAAATAATAAGTACTAAAAAGTGGAAGAAACATCAAAATGATAGTCTTGATCACAGCAGCAAGACCCGGGAATGTCTAACTCTATATATAAAACATCTCTTCAAAACATTCTTTGCACTTACCAGTTTCTGGCTGTAGTCCAGTCTTGCACTGCCAATGCCAAAAGGCATCTAAGACCTTTCAGCTTCTCACCCATATTATCTCTCCGTACAAATGAGCTCTCTAAGTTACGTGTTTTCTACTACTTGCACGTGAATGGATGACAATCTAGATCTTTACCTTAAATAAATGCCAAACAAATTTCTTGAAGTTACGGTGTCAACATCAAGCTTCTGAGCTATTTAGCAGGGATCCTATATACACACACTGCAAACAGATGCTCATGGTAGAATGAAACATGTTTATAAGATGATCATAATATACAGTAAGTGATAGCCTAATAAACTGGGACACTGTCGCTGGGGTGCCATTCACTGAAGTCAGAGCCAATCTGAAAGAATTCCAAGTTTAGTTCTCATCAAGAGGCTGAAATTATGGCTTTGTATGGGCATAAAAAACATTGTTATTCTCTGCCAAGAGGTACAAAGAATCAATACTACAGTATTGGCACTTTCTGCTCTTAAGCAGATCAAAACTGCTGAAAAGGCGGATATTGTTCGTCACAAGCAACCAGACCCACAAACCGCCTGTGTCAGCTGCTTGAGCGAGGAACTGTACAAAGGTTCATTCGCATCATTCTCAATGCACACACATGCAACTCCAGAATCTACCGCACAGCTTAGCATCTTGTAATACAACAGAAAACCTCTGTAATAAAACTGGCAAAGAAGAAGATAAAATAAGTAAGTTTTTGTTAATGGGGCTGTTTGCAATGGCAACATTCTAGTCAACTTATTGTGAAATAGTGGGTCAGTTTGAGACTTTTGTTGTTCTTCCTCAGGCTTGTAAAACATGGGCACATGTTTACCTGCACAACGAGATGCCCGTGGTTGTACATGCTACATTAATCAAAAGCATAACCGGTCCATCTACTCCACACTACAAGGTCAACTGGCTTTGTCCTGTGGGCTGTGCTTAACGTTGACTTCTGGTATTCCTTCCTCGGATATTTGGTCTATGGAAAATTACGATTAGGAAACCCAAATAAATTTGGAAACTGTGTGATGGCAAAATACAAGTACAAGAAATGAATAGGTGAAAACAAATTTGCCATGGAAAATTCTATTATGTTTATACTGTAATTCTGCATATTTTAAGACCTGCCTTTCTGGATTTTTGTAATGGATAAGAATGATATTTTACACCATACCTTTGATAGTAATAGAATGTAAAATTATAAATGTAACATCAGTGAAACGGTTCTCTGTGCAACACACAGAGCACATCTGGAAGAAACTGCTGAGTCACACTATGGATGCTGAGTCAGTGGGGTATTCAGGAAGTGTCTTGATGGGGTTCTTGGCCATTAAGTACACAGGCAAGCAAGATGTGTCCTCCTCTCATCTCTAACCTCTCATGAGCTATCACTGCACAGCGTTTACCTTGAATGTCAGTCTCACGGTCTGCTTAAAAATAAAAAGTTACTTTTTTAAGTTTTACTTTAAAACAAGGTCCTTGATTGTTTTAACTGTCCTTGACTGGTGACTGGCAATGGATAAATTTAAGAGTATGTTCAGTTCAAAACAAGAATGCAATGTATAAAACTCTTTGAGACAAGATTTTGTCAGATTAGTGCTTAGCATCCCTGTACCTATTAACTGAGAAAAAAATCTTAAATGCAAAATTCAGGCAACTTTCTTTAAACATAATTCCTTCTTATATCCCAGTTTTCTAGCAACAAAATTAAATTAAAATGTAGCAGAGGGGATTTCAAGTTAAACAACAGCCCAGAGGTGTTAAGGTGTAGAAAATGAAGTGGCTTGAAGCTTTGATGTTTAAGTGCTTGTCTTTTCTTATTATAGATCACACTGCATCTTTTCAAATAACCCCTTATTTCTAACCAAAGTAACAATGTAGAGACATCTGACATACCGAACAAAGACATCAAACTTGCTTAAAGAAATGGACATGTCCCTTCAAAATTGCTCCACTTTCCCCTTATCTATCAGACTTTCATAAGGGCAATGAGAGATCTGCATTACTGTACAACAGATCACAGCCAAAATACCAAAAGCAATGAAAAAGGTATACAACAACCTCCTTTCCTTTATTACGAATGGTACAACTCCACATTCTTTACTCTTATTGTAAAAACTCTGAACAGATAAGGAACAAACTGTGAGATTGAGGTGACTGAATTAGCAGAGTACCACAGGGTTCTGTAGTAGACGTACTTATCTTTTAAAATTTTCACCAATAATATTATGCACTGAAATTTGTCAGGGCTACCTACCGCAGCTGTACCGATTATCCATAGTGTCCATTTTGGAAACCATTCTGGATGCTGAATCAAAACTGCTAGCTGGGGGAGGGGGGGGAAGGAGATAATCTTTTTGGATGTCTGGACAGCTGAGACATCTAACTATATCCGCAGACAACAAGTGCAGAGCTATTGGACTATCAAGCCTAGTGGAGACCAGATAGTTGTTGACCTTAGGAACTGGAATTGTCCAAGCCGACCAACCACACTTACAGTGGTGTGAAAAAGTGTTTGCCCCCTTCCTGATTTCTTATTTTTTTGCATGTTTGTCACACTGAAATGTTTCAGATCATCAAACAAATTGAAATATTAGACAAAGATAACACAAGTAAACACAAAATGCAGTTTTTAAATGAAGGTTTTTATTATTAAGGGAAAAAAAAAATCCAAACCTACATGGCCCTGTGTGAAAAAGTGATTGCCCCCCCTGTTAAAACATAAATCAACTGTGGTTTATCACATCTTTGGAAAGCTGAGTTCAATTTCTCTAGCCACACCCAGATCTGATTACTGCCACACCTGTTCTCAATCAAGAAATCACTTAAATAGGACCTGCCTGACAAAGTGAAGTAGACCAAAAGATCCTCAAAAGCTAGACATCATGCTGCGATCCAAACAAATTCAGGAACAAATGAGAAACGGAGTAATTGAGATTTATCAGTCTGGAAAAGGTTATAAAGCCATTTCTAAAGCTTTGGGACTCCAGCGAACCACAATGAGAGCCATTATCCACAAATGGCGAAAACATGGAACAGTGGTGAACCTTCCCAGGAGTGGCCGGCCGACCAAAATTACCCCAAGAGCGCAGCGACGACTCATCCAAGAGGTCACAAAAAAACCCACAACAACATCCAAAGAACTGCAGGCTTCACTTGCCTCAGTTAAGGTCAATGTTCATGACTCCACCATAAGAAAGAGACTGGGCAAAAATGGCCTGCATGGCAGAGTTCCAAGACGAAAACCACTGCTGAGCAAAAAGAACATAAAGGCTCGTCTCAGTTTTGCCAGAAAACATCTTGATGATCCCCAAGACTTTTGGGAAAATACTCTGTGGACTGACGAGACAAAAGTTGAACTTTTTGGAAGGTGTGTGTCCCATTACATCTGGCGTAAAAGTAACACAGCATTTCAGAAAAGGAACATCATACCAACAGTAGAATATGGTGGTGGTAGTGTGATGGTCTGGGCTGTTTTGCTGCTTCAGGACCTGGAAGACTTGCTGTGGTAAATGGAACCATGAATTCTGCTGTCTACCAAAAAATCCTGAAAGAGAATGTCCGGCCATCTGTTCGTGACCTCAAGCTGAAGCGCACTTGGGTTCTGCAGCAGGACAATGATCCAAAACACACCAGCAAGTCCACCTCTGAATGGCTTAAGAAAAACAAAATGAAGACTTTGGAGTGGCCTAGTCAAAGTCCTGACCTGAATCCGATTGAGATGTTGTGGCATGACCTTAAAAAAGCAGTTAAGGCTCGAAAACCCTCCAATGTGGCTGAATTACAACAATTCTGCAAAGATGAGTGGGCCAAAATTCCTCCACAGTGCTGTAAAAGACTCATTGCCAGTTATCGCAAACGCTTGATTGCAGTTGTTGCTGCTAAGGGTGGCCCAACCAGTTATTAGGTTTAGGGGGCAATCACTTTTTCACACAGGGCCATGTAGGTTTGGATTTTTTTTTCCCCTTAATAATAAAAACCTTCATTTAAAAACTGCATTTTGTGTTTACTTGTGTTATCTTTGTCTAATATTTCAATTTGTTTGATGATCTGAAACATTTCAGTGTGACAAGCATGCAAAAAAATAAGAAATCAGGAAGGGGGCAAACACTTTTTCACACCACTGTACGTGCAGGCCTGCTGTTGCAGGGAAAAAGGGGGTTACCCAAGAGCAGAGGAGAAAAGAAAGCGTAGGAGGAAGAGAGATTGGAGCAACAGGGGTTTTCAATACCACAGACAAACGAATTACTGGTAACAGGAAGTAGACAGGATTAATACATGCACGTTTCATAAATACCAAGCAACTCAAACTGCATTTGCAGGATATTGTATTTCTAATTCTAGGCTTGATCAAAGTTCCTACTTCAGACATGTTTCCATCCACATTCCATCACCTGTTTAAAGGCCATCCCATTTAGAAGATTTTTTAACTCCTATTCCTTATAACACACCATCATACTTCCTGGATTCCTGTAATACACAGTATGCATTAATAAATGCAGTGGTTTTGATTGTTAAAGTTTTAGACATACAGTACATCCATTAACCCAGAGATTTTATAATGTACATAGTAACACTAATTCTGTAAACACTGTAGCTGTCTTCTTGTATACTTCTTTGATTAAATAATGCTACAAGAGTTTGAGTCTCCTTGTTAAAGAATGTCCAACAAACAAGTAATAGCAAATAAAAAATCCATAAGAGATTCTGACAGGATCATATAGGGGTTCTTTTTCAGACTCAGTAGTTACACAGGGATGCTGTCCTAAGAGTGTCACCACAGAAAACTAAAAGGGAATTAATTAAGGATGGAGAATAGGAAATACTTCTTTGCACGAAGTTGTAGCTGTCTAGAACTGGCTTCCAAGCCAGGTGACTGAGGCCCAAATGCTGGTTGGCCAGAAACTAACTTTTATATTCTTTTAGCTACTAAATTAGCTAATGAGCAAAATGGATCAAGTCCAAGTGTGTTCTTTGGTGTATATCATTTCATTTCCCTGTAATTGGTGGCAATACACTTAACAAATACTACCATCTTTCATAGGCAAAAGACACTATACTTCACAATATTGTAATCAATGCTTATTTTAGGTGTAGATTCAACCTTATTGTAACTGGATGTGGCATTTTAAAGACCTTTCTTAGGGGTCACATCTCAAAATATTGATAAGGAAGCTTTAGATCTCTTTCAGTAAGGTCTGGGACAGGCACAGACAGCAGCAGTGTTATACTGGGCATCCCAGCAAAAACGTTACAATGTTTCCTCATACTTTCTTTTGGAAAGGGCACAAAATATGGCTGCAAAAATCAGAGGAATATGCAAGAAGAAAGATACAAAAGAATGTTTCAAAACCCACGTCACATTAATATTTTGCTTGATATTGTGATGATAGAATATCACGATGCGTCATATACATAAAATCACACTGTCCGATTGCAGTTCTTCTAACCGCATTCCATTGCAAGTTCAGAATAACTAGTTTCTAATAGGGTCTATATATCTCCGTGCCGTTCCCCGACTAATACTGAACTCTTGCCACATTACAGTGGTACAGTACATATTGTTCCATGTCTAACAAGGAAACATTCACTGCCCTTGTGCTTTGGATCACTGTCAATGGGGTCTACTTGCTAAGGGCACTAGCAGAGCAGAGGGAAACATTCCATTCATGAAACGTTTCGATAAGACAGACTAGAAAGAAGCCCTTAGTTTATCTCCCCCAAAAATTAAACTTTGGATTGCAGCCTAATACATTATAAGTAAAAGGGCCTCTAATTCAAATATCCTATACACAAAGTTGATGTTATTGAAAAATCCAATTAATGCAATGGTTTGCTTCACAGGTATTTTATGTCCCTCTGCAATATACAAACGTATTAAGTTCTGAAGAGCCACAAGACATGGTTTTCATTTCAACTAAGCTCCAACCCAAACACATGTTTGGATAGTGGAGATGAACGCGATCTTGAAGAATCACTTCTATAAATATATACAGAAGTGAATAGGGATCTCTAAAACTGGGTCCAGAGACAATGCACTACATAACTGAATATGCCTGGCACATCTTCCTCAAGCCCTTTAAAGTGCAACGCATCCGACAGTAATTCTAAAATGCCTCTAAATATAAAACAGCCCTGTTTTTCCCAGTGCACGCCACGGCATCCTAAAAATGGATCTGGAAAGAACCTGGCCCACTTTTTTGCGATGCTGTCCCGATTCCCACCTGCAGTTTCACATTTCTCCTGGGCCTCAGGGAGACACTCCCAGACTCCCAGGTGGATTCACAGTTCCCAGTGTGCTGGGCTTCCAGTTGGTAACAGAACTATTTAAATACGTATCAAACAAGGATTTTTTTCCAGGAGTGTGAACTGCAGTGTACAAAAACAATTACTGAAAAATAAAAAGGATGTTATGCTTTAAGTGATTTTACATTGTTTCAGGACAATTCCGACAAATCATTCAAACCCTGTGCACAGTATAAAAAATATCAATATAAAAGAATATATTTGTATTTATCTTATATAATATCTTCTTGGGAAGAAAATACATCTTGGCAAAATAGATGATTCTTGTTCTGTAGTTTGTATTTTTCAGTTTAGCACGTAAGATATGAATCTGATGTGTTGAAAAACAGTAGATCACATTGAGGCTGCAAAACCACAGTAACCCCAGTATTGCCTGCGTACAATATACACCAACTATTAGTTTATGTTGCCTGAAACGACCTGGAGTAAAACCTCTAACGACAGTTTTTCAAATAAATTTTAAGCATGTCTTTATCCAGTCTCTGAAGAGCTTACATTCAATGTGGGGAAAGTGTGTATTATTTGTCTCATATCCCTAATCCCATGTTGTGCAGAGTTGATATACAAAGCAATGCGAAATTTTGTTTGCTTTCGTTAAGGAGTATCTTACCACAGTTGTATATTGACCTTATTTCTCAGATCACCACTGAACGAACCACATGCATGCCTACAAAGTCACAGTTTCCAGAATGTTCTGAAACAACGAATCCAAATCATACAGTCCTAAATTGTAATTTGATAGCATGTATGCAACAATAGATAGGCCACTAAAAGAAACAAATGTAGAAAAACACCCCACATTTTAACTTTAATACTTGTTTGGTCTAGGAAATGTTTAAAGAGCTCGCAGCGGCTCTCATGGAGCCAAAAGTCTGAAAAAAATAACTTTCAAATTTTCCAAACGACCATATATAAATATATAAATATATAAATCTGCTATAAGCAGATTTGTTAAAAAAAAAACATCTACTTTTGGCATTTAATAGTTGAGGACTTAACATATTTTCTTTAAAAAAGAGTCTATTTTCTGCAAACAAAACCTGATTTCAATCGTTCTCGTTCGACCACATTTGTTTGCTAGCATCACCCACAGTTCCTTCCAGGATCTCCCACGAATACCTTCTAACGAAGGTAACGATTTCTGCAGGGCCAAGCCTGAGACATCGGAAATAAATCTCGGCGCCCCGCAGCGCTCATTTTTCGGAAACCCCCTCTGTTTGTGTCTTGAATCATGTGCTCCGCGACCAGCAGCAACAGATAGGACTCGCTCCCAAGTCACAAGATCTCAGATTTCTATACGTGTCCCCCAACCCCTCAAGCTCAATACGGTACGTGATTTTGTATGTTCACAACACCGACAGTAACTTAGCAAAAAACAGTTGTTTTTTTTCTGAGTATTTATTACAGGTAAACTGAGTATTTATAGTAAATTATAAACTTTTACTATAAATAAATAAACCAACTGTGGCCAGTTCCAAGTAATTGATCTAACACCATTACAAAAGGAGTTTCTTTCTAAATATTGTTACAAAATTATACGTTGTACTAATCTACTTATTATATAAAACCTAATTCTTCTTCCCAGCTTTTGCGCCTAAGGCTTTTTTGTATTAGGAACTGATGTTCAATTTCGGAGCATAAAAATCGCCCTAGACTCACATACTGTAGGAGTAGGGTCTATGTACATGTTAATACAGATATAAACGTTTTTTTATATATCTTTCTACAGCGTTTTTCCTGATAAGTACTCCGCCAGGAAGCTGGCATTTTTACAGTTAAATACTGCACAAGCCTGGAGTCAGCAGAGGCGAGTATCAGAGGGATATCCAGACTCAGCTAGCGTCTTCTGTACGTGTAGCTCACTTAACACTATTATATACTGTACCGAGCAGGTCACCTGGAAACTGCCCGTCTAAACAAAAGCAGACAAAGACAATTTAGGAAAACAAAACTGGACGTCTGTTATATCAAGGCCCGCACTAGACAGGAGATCTGTGCGCTGATGCTCACTCGTTAACGACAGAAACGTTTTCAAGATTGCAATGTTGTCGCTGAATTAAAAATACAGCTAGAGACACACAAATCTGCTCCACCGCGCAGCAGAAATTAAGTTTTAATTCAACGTAAACAAACCGAACTGCCTCTCCGCTACGTCACTAACAAGCATCTAGCAAATCATGCCTTTAGAGAAACAGTACAATATTTTCAAGGCGGGCAATCAAGTGAAGCTTTTAGTATTCATTATTATGAAATAAACAGTTGTGTAAGTTTCTCACCCTGGCCTGCTTCTCTGCCACTTTTCTTCCACCTCCAGATGACTATAACTGCCTACTCCTCGCCGCGATTAAAACAGTGACGCTGCCCGGGCAGAAATCAGATCATGACACGTTACGAGTTTCAGGGCAGCCCCCAAAGACACCTGAGCCTCACCTGTATCGGGGACCGGCGTGAACGTCAGACGGTGCTATCGCCTCTTCTTACGTCTTACTGACCGCTTCCCGGTCTCCCTGCCCCGCAGCTCCGCACTGACATGGCGCCGCTGACTCTCATGTGACCCCGCGTCAAGTCCCGCCTCCTGCCGGAGCTCCGCCGCCGCCGGTATCATCTCTCCGAGTACAAGGACAAGCGACTATTCTGGTCCTGTCTGAGCTACACGCTCTCCAAAACTCATTTTAAACGTTCAGTGCAGTAGTCTTCAGCGTGTATTCACACACGGGTTAGCGGTTCATGCTTGCAGACACACGTTCACCTTTCCGAAAGAAATCCACCTAGCGCGCTAGTGAAATGGCATTTATGTGGAGAATAATGATAATCAAGTTGTAGTACAATGTAGGTGAGTTGAAGGACAGACTACAGGGAATGACACATATTTAAAAAACTATTTTAAGACATTTGCATGAAGCATATTAAACTGTACTTCACAGCTCTGTATGTCTCTTGAAATTCCTATTCCAAAGATCGTTTGCTAAATGTGAACACCTTTATGAACTAAGCAATGGATGGCCTATAGCCGGTTTAGAATTGTCCCAGTTCTCTATAGTAACCTATTAGAACATTTCTACAGAAGTCAGCGAAGTGATAATTGTAAGGGCACACACCCATCACACTCACCAGCATTACATCACATAAAAACAACATTTAAAGTGCATGACCCAGCAAAACCTGTGGCACGGTACACATAACAAGGGGAGACATACAGTAGAATCAACAAACAGAGAATCTTCAAGACAGAGAAATTATTTTTAAATAACTTTCTGGAAAAAAAGATCCTTCTGCTACGATCCATTTGATCAGACAGGCTTTAAGCCTTCATGAAAATCTTCCCACCTCTGGCATGAATAGTCAAGCTGTTTGTACTCTGTATCCAAATGTGACCCCCGGGCAAGGCTCTTTTAGGCAAACATTTATCCTTTGCTATGAATCTGGAGACTGGAGCTTGTCACATTGAATTTTCCTTTCTCCTTTGATACATAAATCATAGAAGATCGGGGACCATTAAATGTTTGTGACTGTTAATTGATTGCCCCAGTGCTACGGAGATTTCAAAAGGCCTATCACAATATAGTTAACTGACACAGTGATAAACTGAGGTATTGCAAGAGATATGCAGCACCTCAGCAGTAATAAATGTGTCTAGGGGCTAATTCCAATTTACTTAATTTTCCCATAACACAACTAGGCATACAGTAGTTCACTGTTGATAAAACATAACCTTGTTTCATTTGAAATGTAAGGGCAGTCAGACACTATACTGTTTAATTTTATACTGTTTAATTTTTTTACCTATTCCAGTGGTTTTGCATTTCTGGTAGTTTTTTTATAATATCAAAATGCATGTAATCAAAAATGTTAAGCATTAAATTTGGTCTCTTTCTCTATTAATATAAAATTCTTCTGAAGGAGTTTCATTTTTTGTGGCTTTGGGAGTAGATGGACTTATAGGACTTGAAATTAATAATACATATATTCTATAAAATCTCCAACATATCTTGTGCACTGTGCTAAATTTCTTGCCAGCACTGTCAGGTAAGAAGTACTTGGTGCAAGTTACATCCAGGATATATTGAAAAACAATTAACATGTACATTAAGTCTTTCAGTTATTATGTTAATTACCAAGAAGTGACTTGTGTTTATTTCCAATGGTGTTCCAAAGAGGTAACCATACCTCAAAATATAGATAGATTAAAAAATAGAACAAGATACATAATCATCTTATCAAAATATATTTGTTAAGTTTTTTTGTTGTTAATATAAAAATAATAAGCTTTCGTTATGCTGGTCATGTATCAAAGTTTTTAAAGATAACACCTGCATCTCCCAGAAAATCCACATCTCTTAAGGTGGTTCTTTATCACCATTTCACAATAATATATATACATTTTGCCACAAATACGAACATGCTAAGAACTGTCTATCAGCTAGGGTCCAGTCTAGCACTATGTCTGCATGCAACCAGAAATCTAAGAGAATTGTATTAATTTCTAATTTTGCATTATCCAATATCAGAAAATGTCCATCTGTGAGTTTTTGTGGAGAAAAATGATGTCTAGATGTCATTTTGTTATCTTTAAGCCTACAACTGAACACAAACCTCTAACTTCTCCGTCTGCCTTTAACTTTGATACAGGTGACTAGGTTTCTGTTATGGATTGTCTCATCCGTGCACAGTGCACAATTTTCCAGCCCAGTCTCATACAGTAGGAAAACTCTGTAACTCTGAGAGATGTCTACATTACACAGGTTTTCAAAAGCTCTTATTGCATTTGCCTTTGTCAGGTGGAAAATAAGTTGCAGAACAGCAGGTTTTCCCTTTCTCAGCACTTAAAATTAGAGACAATACATTTGGTTCATAACCTCTAATTTGGTTTATTATTATGGACATTACCTCACATCTGTGAGGAGTAAGTGGAGTCCTTAGACATAAATAAACCACTACTTTGAGTTGAAGACATAACTTAACATTGTTACCTATAATTGAATATTAAATATAATTCCACAAAAGTGACCTAATTGAAAACTGAACTGCAAACATAGTTCATTAAAGAACTATATATTTTTGAAAATATCACTGAGTGAGAAAATGCAAAGAAAAGGTGAAAACAAAACCTGAGAATGAAACATCCAAGTCGTAGAATGCTGTAGAAACTTCAGAGACCTTTCTTTTTCTAGAACGGTTAATAGGTTAATTTATAATTTAACAATTGCACACAACAAAATATTATGCTAAAGTGCAAAAACAAAACTCAATATTATGCTAAAGTACAAAAAAGTTGACATTGGTGGTTTTAAAAGAGATTTTTCTAGCTCACACTTTGTATTCTCACAGTATTTTATTATTTATTTCAAAGCAAGAAGAGAGTTAAAATTGTAATATTGTCAGGCAAACTCGTTATTTTTGGAGCATACCCCAAATTTCTAAGTAGCATTGTATGATTTCAAAACAGAAAGATAATCTATAAACATTGGAGAACTAATGTAGCAGCACTTTTTATGACCAATGATGGGTTATGGAAATTTCCAGATGAAAAGTTCTCACAATCTAAAAAAGAAACCCTGGAATGAATTAACAGGGTGTACTTTAAACACAAATTGTTTCAAAATGCATTATACAGTATATAATTAGAGGTCTACTAAAAAATGGCACAATGACATTAATAGAACAGGTACAGGTTTGTTCCATACTGAAAGGAACAGATACAACATTTTGACGGAGTAGCTTTCTTCAGGTGTGATATTAATAGAGGGCAGTTAGAAATTTAAAACCAAAGCATACACACATAAAATGACTTATTAGGTATTACTGGGCATAGATGATTTTAAATCTTATATTTCACGTTGATAAAGCTTGACTGGAATATAGTATTAATCTGCTTTGAAATACAAATGAATAGCATTCAGCCATTACTTAAATTATAACTCTGACAGGCTAAGGAGTTGTACCATGCAGTAGGGTTCCTGAAGTTTCTACGACATTAAAAAAGTCACATGCAGAGCATTCTTGAACAGAGTCACATGTATGAGTAAAGACCATATGATCTAAGTGCAGTTAAATTGATTACTCTGTACACTTTTTCTATTATCTATATTTATAGTAATGTAGCTCTGGATCAAGATTTAGTCTGTTAAATTGTCAACTGTTTAGGCACTTTCAGCTTCTTCGAGATTCAGTTTTATATAATGTGCTCATCTTGAAAAGACAATTTTTCTAAAATATGATTAAAATACCATACATGGCATATCTTATAGCTGTACTTGCTGACACATACTGTGTTCTGCAAATGAGAGTGACAAAGGATGGCCTGTTCTATTCATCTATAATGAAAATGAACAGAAACTGCTGAGATATTATCTTCATTCACTGCATAGCTATTTTAATTTCATAAGTGTTCTTCCAGTTTATTTCAAGAAATTCTGAATATTTCATTCAAATACAGAGTCAAGAACACCAAACACAAAAAATAACATCAAAACGAGACACACAGTAGCTTATCACAAAAAATCCACACACAAAAATGTAACTGCACAAACCAGTACAAATGTGAGGCACTTTGGCAGTAATTGGAAAAAAAAAGAACAACATTTTCACAATAAAATGACTTAAAGATCCTCATCATCACAACTGCCTTATAGTGCCACGGAGAGAGATCTGAGCTGTACACGAAATGCAAACCTTCAACCCATGATTAACATGTACTGTTCGAACCGGCTGCACCAGTTACTATAAACAAAGCCATCCACTGTTATACCATTTCTCACCACATTTGTTACAGATGACAAAAGTCATCATCTGCTCATCTGGGGTTCCGTTGCGTACCCAGCTAGGAAGGAAGAGGGTACCCCTGGAAATGAGTGTCACAGTGCAATCGAACCTCTCACATCGCCGGCACTTTATTTTATCTGTCTGGGTCCCGCCCATGCCTTGGGGAAGCTGGTGTTCATTAATGGCAGATTCCATGTACGCTGACCTCAGCTGCTTTAGCTCATCACTTGCAAGATCCATCACGGACATCTCAGAAAACACCTTAGGGCTCAGCTGTCCACCCAGCAGGTTTTGACGCCAGTGAGGGGTCTTAGGGTTCCTTAAGTTAGAAACTTTACTTCTAATGCAAGACTTGTACTTTCTTTCGTTTTTCCCATGGAGGATAAAAACGTGCTCCTCAATCGCACAGGCAACTTCCTGACACTTCCCTGCGGATTCCGTGTGCTCAGCTCCCTCAGGAATAAGGGCATGAAAGAGCAGCTGTATACATTTGGACCTAAGAGGTATCCTGCTAGGCTGTACTTTTTCCAGAGTCACCTCTGAAGCATCATGTCCAGCGTTCTCCACTGTGCCAGGCTGGGATCTTACTGCTGGGGTGTTTCCGTTGTTTTCCAAACTAGAAAGATCACTTTTGTTTTCATTTTTGCTTATTGCTGAACCAAACTCATCTTCTTTCAGTACCTCCCCTCTGCTGGCCACACAGTGGAATAAATTATGTTGTGTTGCCTCATTACTCTCTTTAGCTTTGTCTTTCTCACTGATAAAGCTCTCGTTTCCTTCCAACTGACCGCACTGTGAACAGTCAGTCTCATTTATTTCTGACTGGCAACAGGATGGGTTTTTCTCTGTGTGTGGCCCTCGAGTACTGTTTTTCTCATCAGGGCCTTTTCCTGCAAGGTGACAGGATGCTTTGCACCAAGGATTGGTAAACAGCTTCTTCCATTTTGACAGTAAAATCTTCGCTTTTTTCTTCACCAAAGTCCCTTGGCAGGTTTTACAGACCCGATAAACAACTTTTGCAATATCTGTTTCCTGAAGTTGTTCTAATGTAATGGGAGCCATTTCTAATTCCTCTAATAAGAGCATAATATCTTGATGGTTCTGTTCATGGAGACGTTTTTCAATTTGACGGGTATGACAAATGATTCCCTGTGTGTCCATCATCAGGCCAATCTATGGAAGCATATCACAAAATCTGTAATCAGTAGCAATAAGTATGATTTATTTATTCCTATTTTATAGATACCCAAATCTCAGAATTAACAAAATCAACACTTTCAAAGATGTTATAATTTAGTTTAAACATGCAGTAAACTACCAATTTCAGTGTTTCAAAATTAATCCAGCCTTGATCTGGACCCAAGTACAGTTGTGGAGAAGCGTTTAATCCCTTTGAAAAACATGGGGTGCAGGTTTTGGTTTCTTTTAATTTCTGTTTTATATACTGTTGTACAGCAATTTGAGGTTGTTGTGCATAAATACATTTAGATTTTTTTTTCGTTAGATGAACGCAAATATAACTTTTTATGCATTTTGTTGTAGTAACATCATAATTCTTACTTTGTATTTTATATCGAAAACTGTAGTTACAACACGGTAGGTAAATCCCCTACATGCAGATCTTAAATGCACACTAACGTGCTGCATACTGTACAGTGTGTACGTTTAAATAATTAAAATCTGTCCTACTGAAGACAGCGGGCGTTTCATTTCAGAGTTAAAGGGTGCTACAACTGAAAATAGTAGTTTCTAACTTCAAACCGAAATGTCAGTGAGTTCTTGCTAAATCACATGCCCAAAACGCAGAGCTAATATTTTTCAATATTGTAAAAACAACAAAGTAAAGTACTTCTACCTACAGAGCCTGATGTCAACAAGCAGGCACTCAGTAAGAATCTAACTGCCCTTTACGAAGCTCCTTGAACTTTTCAAGTGCAAAAATCATTTTTACAGCCAATCCTGTTGTGTTCATATACACATATAGGTGTGTCATATACAAGAAATATGAAATCATACTGGGAAATTGCAGTTAAAAATCCTCGCCGTTAAGATGCACAGACGTTTCCTTCACTCCCACCAGTCGACCGCCATGTTTGTTTATATTTTTTTACAAGGCTTTTGCTGCTGAAACTAGTATCGCACGCCAGGCGGCGCACATCGACCAGGTAAGTGGTGTTTGTCTTCACAAGGTTCCACAGCTGCCTTTCTCTTTCACAAATTGCAGTTCAAACCACCGTCATCACCACCAAAAATAATACATTGAAGTATTTATAATAGAATAAATAGAAAGAGAAGCATTCGGCATTCTAAGAAACAGCAGAATGCTAAATGCTTGGGTTCTTTTATTTATTTTAGTTTATTTTAATTTTTCAGTAACTGTGGGAAACGATGAAGTCATTAATCACTAAAAGCTTGAATCGAAACTTTAAGTTTTTAGGACTGCTGAATGCGATACAGTTATTAGGGCTGCGTAATTGATTTGCAGCATGGAAAAACAGCATAACGTATTTATACGTATAGCATATGATGCTATGGTTTCTGGTTGCGAGAATGCTGGGTCGGCGGGGTATCTAAAATTACACACATTTGGTTTCTGTTCAACTGTTATATAATCATATATAGATAGCACTGTGAACAATGTTTACAGTCTGTTTAGCTCTTTATGTTTATTGTTCAAAGGTAATCATGACAATACACAGTACCTACTAACCATACCTCATGTCAATATACCTAGAGTATGTATAAAAACTCTGTAAGGGGTGACAATTAATAATAATTTTCATTGAGAAAAAATGTTTTCAATGTTCAACGATAAAAGCTGTTCACCTCCAGGACATTTACGAGAGGAGGCCATTCATCCCATCCATCTCATCTGGGATTCAGTGGCTAATTGACCAGAGGATGTCATTTTGTGAAAGAACCCAGGGTATTAAACAGGATATTGGCTTTGACAACATGGCCGGAGTTTCAGGCACCCACAGCACTATAAAAAAGTGCTTCCCATTTTCAGTTTTAAATGCACATCCCCGTACTGAAGTGTCTCCCCAATGCGCCATGTAAATAAACTTAAATAGGTTCCCACACTGTCGGAGACTGGCAATTTGGTGGGACATGAGAATCTTTATCATTTTTCCCCTTAAAGATTGTCCGTAGGCTGTCAGTATTAAGTGACAACAGAGACAACAACAGTAAAGGTCAGCTAGCATCATTTTGATTTTTAAAGACTAGAAGCAACAGTATGCATAGGGTATATATATATTTATATGCACTGCACATATAGCTAGGCTAAGTTCAGAAACCAATGATTTCACAACAGATGTGTGGGCTCCTAGGAAAGCAAACCATTCACTGATATTCACTGATGTTTGCTGCACAGCCTAACTCACCATTGTAGCCAAAGTAGTACAAGTCTTATGAAACATGACTCCACCTTCGCAAATTTTTCTTGTTCTCTAGTATACACACTAAACTAATAGCCTCCCAAAGGTTCTGATCCATTACAAATGTCTGTGATAAATGCACAGCCACAGTGGGTCCAAGAATTTGCACTTATATATATATATGTTTCTTATTAATTCAGTTCTTTCACACTCATGCCAATCAACACATATTATGTTGTAACATTTGTGAATTGTCTTAAAATCCAAGGGTTCAATATTCATTACACATAGGTGACCAAATTCACATACATGTACAGTAGGAGGCAACAGTGGTTAATGATGGATGTACAGTACATGCTTTGAATACAGTATAGGGCAGCCCATGAAAATTGAAAATAAGATTATTTTATAATAATATGTATGTGTATGGAAAAACTCAATTAAAGGCAGTGTGAAGGCAGCATATAATTAAATTAAAAATTTAATTATATGATTAATGGGAAACCAAAGCTACAGATCTTTCAACCTTGGCGAGTATTCGTTCCCAACCCATGCAACAGAGATAATACATTTCATGTTTCAAAAATGTGCTTTTTTCTCCTTTAATCCTGCCAGTGACAGCTGTAATTAATACCTAGGAATGTCTTTACTGCTTATTTTGTTTTATCTGAAAAAGCAACAGGCAGCACAGTGGCACAGTGCTTAGAATTGTGTCCTCACAGAACTGGGCCCCTGGGTTTCATTCCTGGGGTGCTATATACAGTACATGGAATGTTTATGTTCTCCCTGTGTTTCCACCTGGCTCCCCGGTTTCTTCCCAGAGTCCAAAAACATACTGGTATGTCAACTGGCTTGTGGGAAAAATATGCCCTGTTGTGAATGTGTGTGTTTGTGTCTGTGTGTGGAGAAGAGCATCAGAAAAAACATTATCACAAAAAAAATGAACAGTGAAAGTATGTACAGCTCTTTATTAGGTTCTGCTACTGGGCTTACTATGTTTCCTGATTTTCAGAACACCTTTGAGTAAGATATTTTCAGCAGATTGCACTAATGATACTGTAATTCAGGTTTTTAAAGATTTTTTTAAGTCTTAGCAGCAGCTTCCCAAAATTAATTAAACAAGGTTCTGTTAAAGGAGATGTAGGAAAAAACCTACTATCGCTTAAATTGCCAAACCCCTGGCCTAAAAGGAATTTCAGTTGAACTTTCTGTTTCATTTTCTTATTAATTATAAGATGTTATATTATGTTATTGTGTTTTTAATTAGCTTCAACTTTAAAAGATTTAGGGCTCTTACATTCAAAACCAAATATGGAACTAAAATTCCTCTATATTTACATTATGTCATGTGTTTCAAGTCCCATTAGTCATCCTCCTATGATGTCATGGAAAGCATATACAGTAGTATCCATTCCCTCTGATCCAATAAAGCTGCCGCTGTTACAACTTGTGCTGCTGTTTTTAGGTCTACACACAACTACAAAGAATACTTGTAACAAGGTAAGATGAGAATAAAAAAAAGAGTAAATTAGCATTGTAGTCCAAGTGGTAAATCATCTTGAGTTTTGCTCGAGACCATTACCACTCAACAGCCTATTTCCCTCAGCTCAGCACAACCACGATCAGGGTCTCTTCCTTCCTGTCTGGCCAAGAACAATGCAGGTTTTTCCACAGAGCTGCCCAGGAGCCGCTGCTCAGTGAACAATAATGGATCACCTTCCCAGACTGTATGATACTTGCCTGAATTTATGGATATCAAGTGTGAAAGCTTTCTTAACTTCATTAATCTAAATTAGTTTTGCAGGTCAGCTTAAAAAGAAGCGTGTACAGTAGGGGCTTATTTTGCAGTTACAATATGATCATTACAGAAAAGAAAAGCATACCAACAGATGCAGGTGAAACTGAAAACTGTATCCCTGTTTCTCCTGATGACTATCAAACATCACCAGTAATAAAGTAATAAAAAATATGATTCAAAGTAATCATTACATACCTACAGTGTATGTCAATATGTAGACAATAGTTTTTGCACTCTTATAAATAAGGACTATAAGTGTTATAAGGCTCAATATTCCACGATGGTTTCAGAAAAAGAAAATCCAGTGCTACTGGTTACTAGGGTAAAGTAAGCCCTGAAATCATATTTAATGGGAAAATGAAATACAGAATTAAATGGCCAACACATCTGCACAGTGTGATTGAAAACATGTAGCAAAAATGCTAAAAGGGCAGCCATTATAACCATCAGACCTAAGTCTGAGTTACAGTTTCCAGGAATTATGAAAACTTGAATGTGCTTTAAATTTGTTTGGATTGAAGCATGCTACTAGAGTCTTACGGAAAGTATCTCCCCTCCAAAAAATATATGATACAACAATATACGCCAATGGAGAACACACACTCACTGCTCCCTGAGAGTAGCTTTATACCTCACCTTTTAAATAGCTGCTGAATGTTTTAGCTTTTGAGTAAACTTTTTACAGATGCTGAAAGAAAGTTATAAAGTGAATATCACCTTCAAATATTACAAAGAATAATTAGAAATGCAATTGTAAAGTCAATTTGTTCAGTGCTTCAGATTATAGTAGGAAGATTTAATCCTTTGCCTCTGACATATGGGATAATATTCACCATACCTGGCATCTGCTACAGTCATTACTTTGATTTTTCCAAGAAACTTGAGTTTTCTGAGGGGATTTATTGTGGCCTCAGCACTGTAAGGAACAATAAATTCTAACAGATTGATTAGGGTCACTTCCGAGCTTGTTTCTTAGCATTGACGTCTGTTTCGCACAGGCCACTCTCTCCTAAAAGCAAGGTGGTTATTTTGGTTTTGAAAATATACCATCCATTGTTCCTGTTATGTTGCTAACTGGACTTCAGAATTCTGCTGTGTTTACTTTTATAGGTACTTGTACAGCATCGCTCACTGTTAGGGAGAGCTGAAACGGAAGAGATGAGTTCTGGGCTTTTCATGGCTTGTTCCTTAAATGCAATGTGGGATCAAAAACCAGGTCAAAACATCAGCTTCATGGGGCCATACCGTATTTCACAAATGGTTTAAAAGTAGTAAATCTAAACTTTATTATTATTGTTGGGACCTTACCACCCAATTTCATTGCAAGTAAAATAAATCCAAATGTATTAAAGGGCAGAACTCTATCACAAAAATTAATCAAAAGGTCTGGCGACTCAATCAGAAACAGGGCTCAACAAAACTGTCAACACGTTATACAGTACCTCAGACTAGGCAAGGCCACACTTAAGAACACAGAACTGTTACAACACAGAGGTGACCATTTGTGCCCATCTAGCCTGGTAGTTAATTGATCCAAGGATCTCATCCAGTCTTTTTTTGAAAGAAGCCAAAACATCAGCTTCAATCACACAGCTGGGTAGGTTGTTCCCCTCTCCTGACTTCTCATTGTCAGTCTTTAATCCTGTTTAACAACCTTGTTGTCTTGATATTGGTTCTCTAGTGACAGAGGCAGCCTGTCTTACTGGTATTTTTAATCCTGATTAAAAGAAAGCTAATGAAGAACTACACTCATCAGTTGTTACTGCCTAATCACATTACATTTCCATCATCAACAACTTAACCTCCCTGATCTGCATACCCTAAGTAACAACCCCATTTAATAACTTTATCATTTACACAATATACAGTAGTGGAGCTTCAGTGACAATGAACAAAGAGATATATTTTTCCCCCATTAGCAGCACATTTCCTATAGTGCATTAGACTTTTTCCTCAATCGGTAGAAGATGCTTTTCATATGACACCTCTGAAACCTGAGATAGTCACACATTTTGAAGATGTCAGTCACTACACTGTAACTTTCAGTTGTTTATGCAATTATATCTGCTTAATCTTTATTTGGTTTCCTGCCCATCTGGTCCTTGGTCTGTCTGTCATCACGTTCAGCTAAGAAAGAAATGGCTGAACTTTCCTGCTGTGGGATGCCCAATAATGTCAGCAGCCACAGCATGAAGAAGTGGCCTGATAATGTTACACAACAGCTTTAGAATGCAGGGTGAAAGTTTCACACTAAATTCAAACAAATAAAATGGTATACATTTCCTTTTAGGGAGGGTGGGGGGATATTGTTTGTAACTTAAAATAATTTTGATAGCCACTGGAAGAAATGGCGGCATAGTGGTCCAGTGGTCAGCATTGCTGCTTTGTGGCACTGGGGTCCAGGGTTCAGTTCCAGACCTGGGGTGATAACTGCCTGGGGGTTGGATGCTCTCCCCATGTTTGCATGGGTTTTCTCAAAGTGCCCCACTTTCCTCCCACAGTCCAAAGTCATGTTGGTAGATTAGTTGGTGTAACAGGTTTTCCCCCTTGCCACTCCTGCCCTGCCAATTCGTCCCTCACTGCCTGGGTGCGAACCTGGGTCTCCGGCGTCACACAACAGGGAACTTGCCGGCTGAGCTAAAGGAGAACTCCCCCAGCCCGGGCGGCTGAGATCCCTGTTATATACGGACGGGTGTATTCGTTACACTGGCTTCTGTAAAAAACTTGCCCTGGTGTTATTGTGTGTGTCTGTGTTTGTATCTGTCTGCCCTACTATGGCTTGGTGTCGCATCCAGGGTGTATCCCACCTTGTGCCTGTTGCTTGCTGGGATAAACTATGGCTCCTCTATGGCCCTGTTTTGGATAAGGGACTTAGAAAATGGAAGGAAGCAGGTCTGCTCACATCTCTTCAAAGAATAGAAAAATCAGCTGGAGTTGTTATTTCATCTTGGTGAACAGCAGGGCACACAGAGACTGTATGACAATTAAACACAATTCTGTGAAAATAATGATGTCAACTTAGAGGCAGAATGGTGGCACTGTGGCTAAGGATCTGTGCCTGTGGCTGGAAGGTTGCTGTTCAAATCCTTCCGCCAGCAGAGGAATCCCTGAGGAAGGCCCTTAACCCCAACTGCTCTAGGGGTGCTGTACAATGGCTGACCTTGTGCTCTGACCCCAAGCTTCTCTCTCCCTGTCAGTGTGTCACATGGAGAGCAAGCTGGGGTATGTGAAAAGATGAATTCCTAATGCAAGAAATTCTATATGGCTAATAAAGTGATCTTAACTTAATCAATGTATTCTAATTATCCAAGTTAAAACATTATCTCATAAATGTTAAGTGTAGAACCACCTGACAGACTAAAAATTCTGTTTGGTACTGGAACAATCAAAAGGGTATTCACACAATTAAAGCACCAACAAGCATTAAATGGGTAAAATGGGGTAGGCTTCTGTTTGTGTCCTATATGGTCATGATGTTTAACAAGATTGATTTCATTGCACTTTTAATTTTTCTTTGCTGACATTAAAATAATACACAACACGTATAAAAACAAACAGATTTATTATGATAATAAAGCAAAATTTACAGCTGTTAAACATAGTTACACTGATAATGAACTTTTTTAAAAACATAAGATGAAAGACTCATTCAATACATTTTGAGAACATTGCAGAAGATCAGCGGAATTACTTGAAGGTTCATTTTAGTATACATAATTCCGTTTGATCAATGCTGTCTTCTTTAACCCAACCCTATATTCCACACTACAATGTGGTACAGTACATTTTGTAACATTGCCATAATTTGTGGAACAGTAGTGTTTTTTAAAGTAAGCTGCAGAATAATCCAACATACTGTTTTAGTTTATATATCTAATATTCCCCATGTTTTCTTAAAAAAAAAAACTGAGATGCCTATATTTAAAAAAACTAATTAACTCCAAATTAAAACAATGCTCATATTTCTTTGAAAGGTGTAGCTGTATGTTCATTTGTTTCCTTATGTTGTGATACTCTACCGTAACTTACAAAACATCAATATTTTGACTGACATCAATAGGAAAACGTATTGTGTTAAATCTGCAAAAAAGCACATAACCACCCCCAGCTTGTACTTGTCTTCAGATATTTGCTTTTAAGACACTATAAATAAAAAAGCAAAACTACACAAACTACAGAGGTTTGTTTTTTGTATGTGCTACAAAAGGGAAGTATTTAGAAATACAGAACACAAAAGATTTTTCTTCTTTAATGAGGATTCATGTAAACATTCTAGTTCATTTTTTAATTACTGTAGACTCTGAAGACAGAAACATTCAAAAGAAGGTTCTGCCTTTGAGGTGTGTTGTCTTACTGGATCATCAAGCCTTGCACCTTCGCAAAGTGCAAATTGGCTTAAAACACAACAGATTCATCTTCTTGACAAGATCCAGAGGTTAAAACAACATTGTCCAGCCCAATCTCTCCAGCTTTTCCTTTTCCACGTTCAGCTTCAAAGACAACCTGCAGAACAAGCAGAAGAAGAAATTTATAAAATTGGTTGACTTAATTGAACCCATTGTTACACTTCCAGGCACACACCAAGGCCTCTGGTGCTACTCCTATCTCTGTGACCATATCTCTGTATCTATTACAAGGGAAAGGACAAAAAACTGAATGAGACAAGACCAGTAAAAACAAGTCATTAGCATAAGACTAAACGAAACATTGTGAAATGTACAACAACAAAAAAAATAATTATTATTATTACTACATATGTGATATTTTCAAGAAAACTGAAAGGGATTAAAAATACTGATTTCCCAGGCTGGAAGGCAATATTTCAACATCGTGTTTGTACGGCTTGAATACTAACATGTTCTGGAGCTGCTTCACTCCAGGACACAGTCACAAGCTCCGTTTGCCAGCTCTCGTCTCTGCTCTTGCTCCGCTCCCAGAGAGGAGAGCCGCTGTCATCCAGCAGGATTCTGAGCTTGCCAATCCTCTCGCCAATCAATCGGTAGTTAAAAGTCAAGCAGAAGCCACTTTGTGATGCAGAGTCACTCAGC
Source organism: Atractosteus spatula (assembly GCF_055471065.1). Taxonomy (NCBI): domain Eukaryota; kingdom Metazoa; phylum Chordata; class Actinopteri; order Semionotiformes; family Lepisosteidae; genus Atractosteus; species Atractosteus spatula. Next base: position 51,819,512 of record NC_142709.1, read on the forward strand.
AGGAGTTTCAGGCGCCCAATGTCTTTCCTCTCGCCAACAAATCCCGGAACAGCCATGTAGTATCCGATTCCTAATAAGCATGCAACCAAGGGGAGAGGACTGCTGTAAAATGTTTTCAAAAGAACTAGAAAATGGAGCCCCTGACGATCTGAAGGCCAAAATATTTGAAAAGAAGACAAAGTGAAAGAATGGTATTTTGTATGATGATACAATCTTGCTCTGAAGCGTACTTCTTTAATAAAGCATTCATGTGTTTACAGTGCAAAAAGCATTTGCCCCCTTACTGATTTCCTCTATTATTGCAAATTTTTGACACTGAATGTTTTTCAGGTCTTCAACTAAAATCTAATATTAGATAAAGGGAACTTGAGTGAACAAATAACACATTTAGTAATTGCCCCCTGCAATTACTTAAATCAACTCAATTAAAGGGATAATTTAGAGTCAACTGACACAGCCAGGCTTGATTACAGCCAGCCCTGCTCAGTATAAACCTCACTTATTTTTACCCTTACCATCAGAGTCAAGTTGCCAGCACAGAGATTCAACAAGCAAATTATGCCACAGTCAAAGGAAATTCCTGAAGAGATCAGAAAAAAGGTTGTTGATATCTATCAGTCTGGAAAGGGTTACAAAGCAATTTCTAAGGCTCTGGGACTCCACCAAACAGAGTGAGAGACATAGTCTCCAAATGGAGAACACTTGGAACAGTAGTGAATCTTCCCAGGAGTGGTCGGCCTGCCAAAATTTCTCCAAGGGCGCAGCATGAAATCATCCAGGAAGTCACATAGGATCCTAAAAAAAACACCCAAAGAACTGCAGGCCTCTCTTGCCTCAGCTAAGGTCTGTGTTCATGACTCCAGAATCAGAAAGAGACTGGACAAAAATGGGCTTCATGGGAAAGTAGCAAGGCGGAAACTACTACTAACCAAGAAGAACAGAAATGCTCGTCTCTCATTTGCCAAGAACAGTAGCACCTGGATATTCTCCAAGTCTTTTGGGAGAATGCTCTATGGACACGAGTCAAAAGTGGAACTTTTTTGACAACATGGGTCCCATTATGTCTGGCATAAAGCAAACTCAGCATTCCACAATTTGAACATCATACCAACAGTCAAACATGGTGGTGGTAGTGTGAAGGTGTGTGGATGATTTGCTGCCTCAGGACCTGGACGACTTGCCATAATTAAAGGAACCATTAATTCTGCTCTGTATTAGAAAAGTCTTAGGGAGAATGTCCAAATTGAAGCGTAGTTGGGTCATGCAGCAAGACAATGATCCAAAACACAAAAGCAAGTCCACATCAGAATGGCTGACAAGAAGCAAAATTAAGGTTTTGGAGTGGCCTAGTCAAAGTCCAGGCCTAAACCCAAAAGAGATGCTATGGCAGGACTTGAAACGAGCAGTTCATGCTCGACAACCTACCAATGTTTCTGAATTAAACCAGTTCTTTGAGGAAGAGTGGGGTAAAATTCCTCCACAGCAATGTGAAAGAATTATAGGAAGCACTTGTTTGCAGTCATTGCAGCTAAAGGTGGCACAACCAGTTATTAAGTGTAAGGGGGCAATTACGTATTCACACAAGGGATGTGTAGGATAACTTTGTTTATTAAATAAATTAAATAATAATAATAAAGTGTCATTTATCCACTCAGGTTCCCTTTATCTAATCCTAGATTTTGTCTAAAGTTCTGAAAACATCCAGTGTGACAAATATGCAATAATAGCAATAAAAATACTTTTTCACTGTATATTGCATGTATGCTACTTTCTACAAGAACAATGGTTTAATGCAATGGCAAGCAAAAGTAACAGCTTTCATTCTGGTTTATATCTTACCATTATCATGGTCTGCTACACTCCAGTCAAAGTCATCTTCAGTGTCCTGCATCCATTCACAAGCTCCTTGGTTAAAGCTACAGTCGATGATGAATTCTGAAGGATGCAACCATAAGCTAAATGTACAAGTGCGTTATCTTTCCAGCATTGTTAATTGCATAACTGAAAAACTGAAGCAGTGTTTTTTGACAAATAAAAAACGTAATAGCTACTACTAATACATTAAATTCTAAATGCTCGTATTTCACATGCACCAAGAAGGGAAACAATAACATGAAAATAACACTTAATGAGCAAAAACTTTACGTAAAATAAAAAGGTAAACAGAATTTTAGAATATATATTTAAAAGTGTAGAATTTAAATCAAACTTATCTAACTCATTCTCATAAGAAACTGTCAGAAAGGCAGTTGTTATTGATGACTTCAGTCTCAACAGTGAAACAAGAATCAGAGGAAACACAAGCGTAAACTATATGCATTTAAAACTGATATCAGGAGACACTTTCTAACAATGGGCTTTGGGAATCTAGAATAAGCTGCTAAACTGTGTTGTGGAATCCAACAGCCTTTCTGACAGTTTCTTTTGAGAATGAGCTAGATGACATTTTTGTATCAGATCCTAGTAAAGTGAACATAGTAGATGGGATAAGTGTACCCCTCTGTAAACTATACTTATGTTCTCATGTTTATTCAAATATGTTTGGCTGGAACATTGAAATCCACAGTTTTAATGAATTGTCCCTTTGGGTTCCTTTGCCTTTGTACCTATTTACAGGTACCAATTAATTTACAAGGTTATGGCTTGGTTGTAGAAAATGATTTAGTAGGGGCCTGTGAGCTAATCTGAAGAGAAGAGATAGATATACCGTACCTTCGTGGCCAGGCACCACGGCAGGAGCTTCTTTCGTCACTGTTAGACGACCAATTGCAGACTTGTACTCCTCAGGGACTGGGCAAGAAACAGCACAAGTCACTGTCTGAAGCTGTCATGCGAGTAATGTAATTAATTTATGTATGGAAAACTGAGTGACTTGAATTAATGACTCTATATCACAAAGCGATTCCTGTGATATGATTTTACAATGTTTTATTTAAATTGTGATGGTGAATAATATAAAATCTGGCAGCCCAGGTTATCGTAACGTTTCCATGCTTTTTACTCCCGGTCTTCCTTGCCGACAGGAAAAAAACATGCTCTACATGAACAATTAGACCTAATTGTACAATTTGGCGTTATGCAGACTTAAAAACTGCATTTTTTTTTTGTATTAAGACATCAAACACTGTTCTTTCCTCAAGGAATGTATATTTGGGAAGCTGTCCATATTTAAAAAAATCCACTTCAAACAAGACAACAGATTTAATTCATTTAAATCTGCAAGCTCGCACTCGCCAAACTGTCATTTATCTTTTAACACGCCCAGTATTAAATTTTGACTGTGGAAAATGGTCTCCGAGGTTCTTTAAAGTTACTAAAACAAACGTTCCCCTTTGTGAACACTCTAAGGCACCAGATGTACTGAGGCCCGAGCTAATTGAACCTACACTAGTGCAGGACAAACATCGCAGCAGATTTCCAGGCTGATGACAGACTTTCTGTAATGAGGGTCTGCTCTGCTTTTTTTCTCCAGCTGTTCTGGGGGGAGATAATAAAAGGTCCAAATCCTTGCACGACTCCCAGCTGATGAAGCGCTCAAAAAACTATATCCCTAGGGTACTCACACACTGCCTGGCTATTTTCCTGAAGTGAAATTCCAAGTCCTAACTGATTGATGGCACAGGGCTTGTCTCCTCTTGCTTTTAAAAGCATTCTAACCTCCAAGCCCATTGTCAGACTAAATATGATAATGATCACACTGCAGGCAGAGACAATTGTGTCACAGTTTTTCAGCTAGAAATTTTACATTGGTAAAACACTACATGACTTTTATGTAGACATGATCTAGGAGTTAGAAATCTTGACAGCGCAACTGCTGCAATCACTGTATTGTGATACACGCAAAGCCTTTACAAATGACTAATTTGTCACTTCATGGCCATATTATGGGAAGGAGCTCAGACAAGGGAAAAGCTGGGTGGGAGAGGTCACTGATAGTTTTCAGAGTTTTTTCATTTAAACGTGTTGCGTATACGGAAACACAGATGGTACAGTAAGTCACGGACAATTATTTTAGAAGCAATGTGAACCACTCTATGCAGCTGTTTCCTCTCCTGAGTGGCTAAGTTCCCAAACAGGACCATCACAGAAAAAAATGAATACTCTCTCAATTGTTGCCCTGTAAAAATGAACCATGGCTTCCTGACAAAATAGTGTCTCTGATGGGCTTTCTTCACTATCTGGTGTACATTGGTCTCCCATTTCAAAGCGGAAGAGATTGTTATGCCAAGAAACTTAAAGGTGCCTATCCTCTCCGGAATCTCACCGTCAGTCACAAGAAGTAGTAATCCATTCCTGTCCCATCTGAAATCAAAGATTACCATTTTGGTTTTACCAACGTCGAGCTGGAGATTGATTTGCAAGGACTTAAATTATATGCATGTTCAAATTTTCCATTTAATTGCGGTGGAAGCATTGTAAAATCAATGTGTAATTCGAGAGGAACCATGTAGTAACTTTGTCCCACTTCCTATCTGTCGCTATATGTTAATGCAATGAGGCTAATTTGGTGAGGCTGCAAAGCCACTGGGCTCTGAAAATTACTCGCAGGTATGTTTTTAGAGCAAAAAAGCAGGGCAATGCAAACTGATGTAATTTCCCCTCCTTCCCCAGCCCAGAGAAATGCAAAGCCTACCACATAATGAAATGACTTGTCTATGAAAATAGATGTTAGACTTACAACTTCTTACTGCCACAAACATTTGCAGAATAATGCCTTTCGAATCTTCCATAGCTTTATTGGGATTTCAATTGAAGAAATACGTTTCTCCAGTCTCAACAGAACACAATATGCAGTACCACACATTGCATTACAATACTTAGACATACTTGCATTTTTCAGTGAGGGCTTCATGTAATTCAAAATAATTTTAGGGAATTTCTTCTCTTTTTCAAGCATTTTATTAAATTAAAAGTAAAGTAATACCAAGCATTTGCCAAAAAAAAAAGAAAAGTTATTCTGTGTCATGTTCTGCTCTTTCAGTGAGAGGGGAGGTGAAAGGCATTTGTGTGCATAAGGGTTCTGGGAGGTTATTGCTTCCTCCCAGCTTAGGTTAAAAGGCTTAATTCTTTCTGCAGGAATGAAGCACAAGGACTCCCAACTCATAAGAATAATAAGAACAAACTCTTGTAGTTCCACCTTTGAAATTCAGAAAAAATAAACTAGCCCTCCCTACCAGTCTGTGTAGAATTATTCTAATGTGTAGGCAAATAGGGTCTTCAAAATAATTTTCCTCAGAAATGTGTTTAAACATTTTAATGGATTTAATAAATATCTTTAGTTGGGATAGTTGTTTCAAAAACATTTAAATAGATCTTCTGCTCAAATACGTATTTTGAAAATTATACTTTAGGTGAAATGGGCTTTGCAAAACCTGCCTCAGTATAAGGTTTATGACAAAACACAAACATAATATATAATTTCCCTGCGTGATTTTAATTAAGAGGTTTTCATAATTTATCTGTAATTGGGAGGGTTGATACATTTGGACATCAATTGTTAAAAAATCTGGAAAAAATAGTGTCCCTTCCTGTCCCCAGAAATGAAGGACACTCTAATGAGACTGTGCTCATGGGAGAATGGACATCCTCTGGCAGCTGGCGTTTAATAGATAAGTTACAGCTCACAAATCCAGCTGTAGTGACACACAGGATTGCTCTAACAGTCAGACAAGGAAAGAAGAGCCAACGAGCACTTTATGAGTCTTAGCTAAAGCACAGGCAGAACACTAAAAAGATCTACAAGAGTTATAGGTCTTTCCGGGCTGATAGATCAGCCTGGAGAGGACTTTTATTAACAGGCTTCTAACATTGACCTCTAACATTTAGGATTCAGGACTGTGTAAGAGGGCAGCAGGTTCAGACAAAATAATGGTCCCTTGTCTGGACCATTGTCTTTCAGCACTGCTCAGGTGATTGAAGGCAGCAGGTACTTCCCACAGCTTTATGGGGAATGAGGTCCAGACAAGGGCTTTCAAGAGGTTAATAACTAATACAGAAATAAGTAACAGACAAACATGTGTTTATCTGACACAGGAAACAGAGTACTCATGAATATACACCCCCCTTTAAGGGTTAGGTTTTAAAATAATGTATTTCATTGATCTAATAAGTGTGGGTTTATACTTTTCAAAAACATAATGCATTTTATGGCCCCCTGGGGTGACAAACTACTGAGGAGTTAAGAACCCACAAGGGAATGTTTGTTCAAGGACCTCAAAGAAAAGTGTCTGACAGGGGGGTACCATGGTTTCAAAGCCATAGTTTTAAAGTCAACAAGAATGTTTCATATTAAAATGAATTTCTTTATATTTAAGCAACATGCATTACACTACAACATGAATTCGTATTTGTAAAAAAAATGTAACAAATGTAACTTAGAAATAAAATAATCTCCACTAATAAAAAACCAAGTTCCTCTTTGAGTTGAAACTGGGTTAAAACTTTGAGTTAAAAATAGGAAAAAGGACAAGTTAAGTCCATCCTGAAGAGGAAAGACATTTTGGATCAATAGATATTACGTTTTACAGCTTTTTACAGCTTTTTTACACTTGTCCTGAAATTCATCTCCCTGATTTCTTTTTCTTGCAAACTCTTGTTTTATTTTCTTTATCACCCCTGTGTTTTATATTCCTGCTCCCCTCTTATTTTCTATCACACCTGAAGGGACCCCACTGTCAAAATGTTGTTTTTTACGTCTTTCTACTCTTCAGCATGGAATCAACCTCTGTGTTACTTTGCAGTGCTACACAGTTCTCCACTTGATAATGTTAGATAACCACGAGCTCTCTGTTGCACTACATTTCCATACAGCATCAAACATAACATGCCATACTTGAAATAAAATACCATCCAGCAAGTTCAATTTTGAGTGTTTTCCAAGCTAAGCAAAGTCTCAACAGATGTCAGGATCTGATTACAAATATAGTTTGAAAGAGCCAAGATGAGATAGAGTACAAATTGCCTTTATGCTCTGCCAAACTGTTAAGTTTTCCAAAAGTCTGAACTCAAGTGTGGTGTCTTTAATTATGAAAGAACGAGTACATTTAGCTCGGACACCTGTAAAGGTCAGAAACAATTTGTACTGGACTAAAATGTGGAATTTAGGAAGAGACAGAACATTGTACAGCTGTGATAAATGACCTGAGCTCTCAGGAAACATTCATTTGCAAGTCACTGAACTATAGAATATCTCTCCTAGGGACTCTCACAGCCTCCAGTATATGAATACTTGTGTGAGAAATTGCATTGAGTTGTACTACTTCACACTGTCCTTTTTGATGACTGTGATTAACTTTTGTGTAAACTATAATAATACTGAAACAGCTGACAGCACCTTAGCCATCGCTGGTAGAGCTTGGCTAACTGTGGTACCACTTCCAGGGGTCTCCTGGCCAGAGTGTGAGCCAGCAACCTTTAAGTCTTCTATCAGATGATTCATCTCTCATTTTTCATTTGAAGTCAACTTAAAAGTACTGGATAAATTCCTCACAAAAATCAAAGCTACGTTGAATTGCAACGAAAGACACAGCAGGACCAAATTATTGTAAAAGCAAAATTCTCTGATTTGCGTTAACAAACTAATACCATATGGGACTGACCCAATTTAATATGAAAAAAAAAAGAATCGAAAAGCAATTATTTCTACCTATGTCCAAGTAAAACAATCTAGTATAATAATTATCATGAAGCCCTTATAATAGGTGTTTGTTTATTCTGGCATGTGGCTGTCCAGTTTAATATAGGAACACGACAGTATAATCAGAGTGAAAGGAAGTGGAACTCACTGAACACATCTCCCCTACGGCTGGTCTCTTTGCTTTCGATTTGGTTCTCCAGGTTGTCCTCTTCCTCCAGGAACACATCATCCTCAGGCTCCTTTTCCTCCACTGTGCCCCCAATATAGACCCCATCCTCATAATCGAATGGCTGCAGGCGATTTTTGGGAGGTGCAGTGGGCTGGGGCTCAGGGATGACATTCTTCCGCTGTTCCCCTTCCAGCTCCCTGTTGTTGTCGACCACCAGCTTTGTCACGGGATCCTTGCCATTTCCGAGAATCCGTGGGCTTTCTTTGCTGGGGCTGTCAGGAATGGCTGGAAGAATTAACAAAGAAATTGGGAGTGGGACTATGTTTCACCTAAGTGACAAAGTCTCCCATGAAATACAGGCTATAATTTTAAACAATCTCACATAATGCAACACATTTTTGCATGTTGTCTGAAGACTGTAGGAATGGCTTTTGGCTGTGGAATCAAGAGGTTTTGGTTGTGCGCACAACCTGAATGGTGATCATGCATAAGGCTGTTTCTCTCTCATCTTCTACACATTGTACATACTACAACTGTCTACAACCTCAAAAAATGCAAAACAAACTGCACTCACTTAAAAATCTGCACATGGTACATGTGAGACATACAGTACTCTATAACCCTATCACATCTTCTGACAATGGCAGCTTCAGGACAGAAATTAAAGTTTGGAGAAGGAGAAATGATAAATTCCACATCTCCTTTTTACCCAAACAAGATCATTCCAAATACTCTGCGTTCACATGTTGAGATTTAAACTTGTGAAACGCAGGCCTTCATTGCACATTGTTTAAGAGGGCCCATGTTCCTCTTTTTGGTGTAATGAAGCATGTAATGTCCCTTTAAAAGCTAATGTATCTGTGTCCCCTATTATGCTGCAGAACAAAATGTTAAATAGTTTGATGAAGAGTACTGTATTTGTTTGCTGCAGACAGGACGTTTAACAGTGAAGAGAAGATTTGGTAAATTATAGGAGATGAAAAAAAAACCTTCCATAAATACAAGAATTTGAGTTGAGGAGATGGATTTGTGGGTATTAGAAATGCTTTTAGAGACTGATTCTTCACGGGCTGCTGCAAGAAAACAATCATTTCCTTTTTCCTAAAGCCTATTCCATTACAATACAATTAGTGGTTGTTCTAGCAGTAAACATGGTGTGCCATTATGTGATTATATGCTTTGTTATGAAAGCGAAAATATGAAAATCAAACACTAATTAGCTTTTAACTAAGAGATATTGAAAACACCTATTGAGCTAGACTTCTAGCTACACAGGAAACCAAGGTGAATATTTTTATGTTTAAGGCAGCACCTACAGTAGTAAAGAGTTCTGAAATAATTTCAATTACCAGTGTCTTGTCTGGGTGCTTTCTTGACACTTGTAAAGTTTTTTACTCATGAAAAGTGGGACTTGGCACTTGTTTATTAATAGAGCTGTGCATGAGCTATGCTCAAAGCAGATACATGTGAATATTTTTTATGACTAATTTATTATATCTGTTGACTGGAATTGATCAGGTTTGTTCACTCGTTCTCCAGGACAAATACAACAGGCGAACACAGTACTTTTTGAAAACCAGTTGTTTTTAACAGGACAATTTAAAATCATGACAACTGTCACCTCCCTAAAACATGGCAGTTTCTTTGGTTTTTCTTCACTTTTTCATTAGAGAAATTAGAAATGTTATCTTGGGATAAAAAAGCAAGACTAACGTTGAAATAAGATGTCCTTACTAATTATGTAGCTAAATTCCGCTATAAAACCTTGACATTTATTGGTGTATGATGTAATTTGTTTAATCAGTTGGCCACACCACTCTTTGTTTTAACTATGAATACGCAATGCATTGCAAATGAAGCACGAACATGCTTCGCCGTTGGATGCGCCTTGAGCAGAAAAGCACATGTATCAGGACTCTGTGGTATTTTGGCACCAGCACTGCAAGTAAGCGTATCTTTCGTGTCAGACATTCCTAGGAGCAGGGTTGATGGAAGCTGCATGCTGATGGCTACAAACTACAATGCAAAATGTTTGCAAGAGCCTAACAAGTCAGACGCACAGAGCCTCAGAGGTGCAGAACTGGACACAGGAGGAGGGGATGTGGGCACGAACACTGCATTGTCCACTAGAGGTGAGGGAGGTAAGACTGAGCAGGAAAAGGGCAATGGGAAATGCAAAGCCTTTAATACCAAACAGTCTCACCATTGAGGAAATCATCAGCACTGCCTTTGTCTCCATCCCATGAATTTTGGAAAAAAGGCTTGACTAAAAAATAGAAAGGCATCTTGCATTTACAAAACCTTATTTGCTTCTGCAACCCAAACATATCACTTGAAACGGCTTGTGAAACTTGCTACGCAATTTATCCATCCAGCTTTTTGACTAGAATGAAGGATTCACTGGGGTTCCCTGTGAGAGGGTTTTTTCTCGCCTGTCTTTCAGATATTGACGCAGTTATGTGCAGGTATTTGTATAGGTGCGGTTTAACTCATGTGACCTCCTCTCCAAGCATATGCAGATTGGAAAAGATCCAAAAGCAGGAAACCGTCTTTGGGTATAATTATGTCTGCTGCCTAATTACAAGTACAATCAGGGCACAAGCAGCCAGGACACAGCAGGAAAGTCCGTATTGCTTCCCTTTAATATTTGTGTTGGGAAGAAACAGAAAAAGTGAATCTCAGCCCAGCAATACTACAGTAAATCATTTCCACTACAATACATCTTTAAAGTCTCCCAACTTGTGTCATGGAATTCAAATCAGCGCTTCTGAAGGCAGGAGATTTGTTCCACTTTTGAAACTCTGTAAGATGTGTACATAAACTGTCTGTCATCGCTTGAATGCTAGGATTTTTCTTACCAGAGCAATCAAAGCCACTGCCTCTGAAGCCAGGCTTGCATTTACATTTGTAGGATCCGTGTGTGTTCAAACACTGAGCCTGGGGACTGCACTTGTGGATGTTGCTTGCACATTCATCAACATCTGAAAGCACAGCAGAATTCCATTTCAGCAGGCAAAGACTACGCACATACCTACCTTAACAAGTTTTGTCTAACAATAAACTCTCCAGCAAAATAGTCTGCAGACGCGACATTCAATTGTATTCCATTACCGGGAAATTTTACTATACCTTAATGATTAAAAAGCCATTTCATCTGCATTTCAAGAAGAACTCTCAGTTTCGATGTAGGGCATGTTCACCCCTTGCACCTGTGACCACATCACACTGAGTAATCTAATCAGAGCTCAGCTGTGACCATGGGGAATTGCATTTCATTCTTTGATGAGCCCCAGGTCAAGCTCTGCTAGAGTTTGATGTTGCCTTTGAATAGCAAGTGTCTGATTATCAATGGTGTTCCAAAGACGCACAATGAAATTTAAAACTTGAGTCTTTGATTCTGCTGAAAAAAAGCTGTTCAGCCCATTGAGTCTGATTTAAGTTGCGGTGTTGGTTAGCACACTAACACTAGACACCTCCTACACTAATCTTGTGTTTAGAATGCTGTTCTGTGTTCTGTTGAATGCTTTAAGCAATTTTGAAGATCATTTTGATGGGAGGTGTTATAACTACCATTCTAGGGCCAGTCGTGAGAGTGATCAAAGACCTTGGACAGCATTTTCTGATTTGAATAGAATTGGAAAAAAATGCCTGCATATAGATAATACAGTATCTTTATAACCTACTGTTCACTATCTTGATTCAGAGAACACAAGGTAACATTAAAAATTAAATTAAGTAATTAAAAACAAACCATTCTAAAGTTTATTACACTGGAAAGCAGAAGTCTGTTTTCTAAGAAATTAGCATGTTCTAAAACTTAGTTCTTAGTTAATGCATTTTCTTTGGTTAAATGTAATTCCCAACATTGTTTCTATTTTTTTACCCCGTAAACCATAATTCTGCAGCGTCCAACCTTTGTAAAAATGTAGTTTGAGCAATGTACCTTACCCACACAATCATATTTGCCATCAACATATTCGAGATCAAAACCAATCTGACATTTGCAGTAGTAGCTTCCAAAAGTGTTTACACATCGTCTATTGTAAGGGCAGAGACGTTTTCCTGTTGAACATTCATCAACATCTGTTAAATAAAGTGGTGGGAAAAATACAAATCATATAAACAATACAAAATACAACAATATACAAAATACAAATCATACTGTATAAACAATACAAAATACAACAATATTTAGAATCTCTGTTAATGCACCTGTTGTTCAAATAAACCTCTATCCACACTTTAGACAGCTTTAAAATACAGATTCTATTTAATGTAATTTACAAGAAGATTGTAAAAGACATAAAAGACATACTGCAATGTCCTGATCTTATACATTTGCAAATGTACGGCAAAAAGGCATACTTAAAGGAGATACGTTTTTTTTTATTTTCTACTTCTGTTTACTCTTTGCAAAGTTCTTTTTAGAGGATTTTTGCTTTTTCTTGTGAGCCTCATGTAGTTTATACAGATTGTAATGCATTATTCCCTTCCAAAAAAAGTCGGAGCATATCAATGGTATAAATCTCAAGTATTTGTCCCCCATGTGGCCTCAGTGCACAGCACATGACAGGAACAATTCAATGCCCAGTGTCACTGTGTTTTAAAGAAGACAGTCATTCTTCTCATTGTCAACCACAGAGCTGTATAGTCAATGGCCTATAGATTCTCATTCATTTAAAGCTGCTTTTCTAGAAGAAACTGCAGTTGTTTTCTCAGCTATATTACAGAATGTAAAGACTTTACAACTGGAATTTTTCACTCATGATAAGTGCCCCTGGAATAACCATTATGAAAGGATCTCTTATTTAGTATCATTATAGCTAAATACATGGAATGTGTAGCTTTCCTTTTACAGTGTAAGGCTTACTTGGGATGCTAGAATTCTAAAAGGCAAGAAGATGTAGCTATGAAACCAAATTAAGGTAATCATCTGAGACACCGAATATTGATCGCAGTGAGATTAAGAGGTGCTCACCAACGCAGGTTCTCTCGTCTGGTCCCAGTTGAAGTCCTGCCGAAGGACAGAGACAGCGCACTTCGCCCTGGACCTCTTCACAACCATACTGACAGTGGGCCATGACGCAAGTCCTGGAATCTGCCAGCCAAGATGAACATGTCCTGGTTACTCAGTGGACACTCTTAGGCCAGGGCCTGGGCCTATGGGTATTATTTACCCCCATAGAGGAGAATATTCAGAACCTAGGTCTCTTTTTTTATTTGCGATATGTGTGACTCTTCCGCTCATTTCTAAAGATGAAATCTCAAACAACATGGAGCTTCTGAAAGTGAGTACTGACAAAGATCAAGAATAAAAAAAAAATCTTGAATTCTATTGCTGTTTTCTAAAAAATAGAAGCAGGTACTGTAGGCTTGTATTCACAAATAAGAACTACAGTCCTAAACCCACAACAACCTCTTTATATAACGAAAACCATTTATTTCATATCGGCTCATTTAAAATAGTGAATGGAATAATCTGGAAAGGAGTATTTGGGAAAAATTTAGGGGTTGCAAATTCCCTGTTTAAATGATGTATAACCTGTCATATTTAAACATAGAATTAGAACTGTCAACACCTGTAAGGAACTTTCCTCTATTAAGAGGTGCATACATTTGCAAGTGTATTAAGAATTGTCATATTATCATCATCTATAAATGCTTCATTGACGCATTTTTAGTGTCAATAACTTGCCCGCTAAGCTAAGTGTGGTTTTCAACTCCTATATAAACATATTAAGAGACATGTCGACAACAACAGTCGCTCTTCACTGGGAACGCTGTTTAAACCAGGATAATTCCACTTACTGGCACATGAGCCGTCGGCCATCAGCATGTATCCATTGAGACAGTAGCACATGTAGCTGCCATGAGTGTTCATGCATCTGTGCTCACAGGGGCGTGGTTTTAGGCCACATTCATTCAGATCTGTGTGGACAGGGGTACACTCTCACTGTTTTCGTTCTGTCTCCCCTGCAGATATCTGGAGTCAGGGAGCATTGTGGTCTGTGCCATCAATGTTCAACAATCTGTTTGTTAATTTGACGAGAGTTATTTCCTGCTTTTCTGTGGTTTAACATAAAACATTTGTATATTTTTGGCCTGTCTGATTGATTTCTGTATAAAACAATTCATCTTAGCTTCACTACTGTTTGTTTCTCAGTTAAAAATGATAAAGGTGTATCATTATCATTTTCAATAGCAATGTACTGTGGATGAGCTTGTTCAATGCTTGGAAGTTATACTAAAACAGAATATCATTTGCTAGATTGCTCCTGCCTTAAAGCAACAGTTTGCAAGTAGCCCGATAGATGTACAGTTCACTATTTAATTACAGGTTTCTGCGAATGGAATTTTGAAAGCTCCAGCAGGTGTGTGGGAAGGAATGAGCGTTAGCAAACAACTGGACCACCTGCTGTTTTAACAACAGAAACAGAGACGACCAGTCCAAAAACAAAAAAAATTAAACAAGCTCATCGGGAGTAACCTCAGTTTCATACTGCAATCCTTCTAATTAACCAGACTGACCTTGATTGCATGCTTTTCCAGTATATCCTGGGAAACATTTGCATTTGTTGGGCCCAACACATTCTCCGTGCTTGCAGCCATGTTCACAGAGAGCTGTTAATACATTCACAAGAAAGACAGATTACTCTTTGCCTGGGGTGTTAACAGCCAACGCTTACTGTTAACTGATACACACTTGAAGCACATACCCTTCTGCTCACACGTGTCAATGACAGATTTGCTTTGCGGGTATTTATGTTCATGGAAATGACTGCTTAATTCAGCACTAGTAGATTTTTTTGCCTAGCAGTGGAAGTGTACTGTAACTGTAGAGTATAGTCCAGTAGCCATTTATTGGCACATTCAAGTAGAAATCGGCATCCAAAACGTTAAACACAGAAGGATTGAGAGAGGCACAAGAATTCCAAAAAGGCTGCTGAGAGTAACTGAAAAATATCGACAGACTAAGTAGAGGCAAGTGTGTAATGCCAGCTGTTGTTTATGAAGGCTTATCTGACAGAACCAGACTTTCACTTGTCTACTGATGTGAACTCAGCCTTCATAAGAATAGAGCTGGACTAATCTTATAAACAGGCATCAGTCTCACTAGTGTCTCAAGTCTGGATGATGCTCAATGAGAAAGCCACCTCATTAGTACTCTATGCAAATTAGCGTGATTAGTCTCAGACTATGGGTGAGTGGGATTTATCTTTAGCTGAAAGTACAGTAACCAGTCTAAGGGCACGTCAAATGAGAAAACATGCTCTGTTGTACACTGGCTGTGCCTTGGTGGTGGTGCTTTGTGGAGGAGAATGAAAATGAAACATATTCTGAACTTTGGGCAAGATAAATGGGTGAATTTGAGAGAAACATTTAAGCCATAGTGGACAATCGGGGGTTGTATTCTCATCCCTAAGGCCATGGCTGGGTCCTCACTCCAGATGTTGTTCAGAATATTTTTGAACACAAAGGAAATCTAGAGTGAATGCACATAATGACAAGATTGTATCTCAGTATTCTAAATTTGTCTTTTGTCTTTGGCACATCGCATTAGTACATTGGCAATTTATGTGAAGCAGTGGCTTTAGACTTAAGTATTTCTATTAACTTTGTTATCAATATTTTGATATAGAATAGTGGGTCATAGAACAATGCCATTATAAGTTACTGCTAAGTTAGAAAGGTCTGATGAATCAAAGATTTATCTGATTCACAAACTTGTGCTGGTCATAACTGAAAGCAAAGGCTTCCATTTTTCTCTTGCTTATGTTTATTTCATACCTATTCAAAGGCTTTCAAAGCAGGTTAATCAAATTAAACAAGAAAAAATAATGAAGACTTTGTGAAATCTCTCATTTTTCTTGTGGTTTGTGTTTTATTTCTGATTAACAATTCGAGAAAAGAATGAAACCATTTTTGTTTATGTATTGCACCAACAGTCCTCTTCACACAAAAAATAAAACAAATCATGTTTGTTTCCACCACATGGAAGTTAAATATAAAAAAATGACCAACATTACATTTGGTAATACTCCTAATAATGGATTTCCATCCCCACTGTACTTTACGTCTTATGACAGTAACAGTACAACAATAGCCAATGTGAAAATTCAGGAATGTAACAGCTAAACAGATTTTCTTAAAAATGTACCAGCTTTGGATATATTCTGTTGAAACTGGAGGAAAGGAAGCAATGTGAGGTTTCACAAAGAGTCGTGTTGACTTACTTTGTGGTTTCATGAATTACCTCAGGAAAAGATTCTCTAATGCAGTAAAATTTCAATTACCTTCACATTGGCCTTTATCGTTCTTCTTCCAGCCATAACAGCATTCTAGTCTCCTTCCATAGCGACAGACTCCTGGCTGGGTACCTGATGAGACCTGTCTGTTGTGTCTTAACATTCAAAGAGAAGTAAGAGGCCATTAGGAAAAGTGAAAATGTAACAGAAGCTCTGCAACTCTCAGATTCAGAATCCCCATCCTTCTTCACACCTTCAGGAAGAAAGAAAGAAAAAAGCTTCCAAAAAAAAAACATTTAAAACTCCACACCTAGTGGAATAGCTGACTATTTAACAGATACCGCTGTTGCTATCTTAATAATGTAAAAACTTACAGGCTTATATGACCGGTTTGATTTTGTAAAAGCATACTGTTTTGGAAAATATATTTAACAAAACATAGGCCAGCAAAAAACGTAAGAACTCCAGGTTAAAATAAATTAATTAAAATTAATAAAATACTAAAAGGCAATAAAGGATGCTGATTTGGCAGGATGTCGGTTTCTCTAACAAATTAAAATAAGGAATGCATGTGCACATCTGCAACCATTCTGCCTGTTTGTCTGGCTAATGCAGAATAAAAATATTTTGCGGACCTGGCCTGTGTTCAACTTGTCCAAACAAGCCACCCAGTTTTTTTGGCAGAGAATATTTTTATGATGCACATCAAAGGTTAAAAACTTCCTACCAGCACTGTAATTAGTACTGGTATATACTGACAGTTTTACTGCTCATCTAAATAAAGCAAGAGCCATAAAGACTTCAGCTTGCTGAAGACTGTGCATTCCTATTAGGTATATTAAGCCACTGTCTTCTGAGACTGGCAACCTGAAACCTGTGGAAAAGATTTGGGGTAAAAAAATGAGGATGGAGTCTCCAAAGAGGAACAAGACAAAAGGCATCTGCTTCCCACCAGGAAACATTTAAGTCAGTTAATGCATACCTTAAATCCAAAGGAATAGATCTGTGCAAAGAGTCATACTGGAATTAAAATAACGGACCTTTATGTTGTAACCACAACTGAATACATTACAAAAAAATTGGAATATTTCCATATATTGCTGGAAAAATTGAATAACTACTGGAGCAGAGAAGAAGTGTTCAAACCAGGGTAAAGACTATGATGGCACACTGGGCTTTAGAGAGTTAATAACTTCTACTTAAATGGAAAACGTCTTATGTTTCCAGTCTAGCAAAAAGGTATATTATATTAAATAGTGTTACTGCTGCTGTCCTTGCAGCTTCTTCTGGAAATTACATATGCAGTACAAGGTAAATTCTTTAAAAGAAAAATGATGTTGATTCTTAAACATTCAGCATAATTTACCCATTGATATTACAACCCGGATAAACACACATATCTTCCGAGATACATTTGACCTGATTAGCTTCCATAACTTTTTTCTTTGCAAAATAGCTTTTCTTATTGTTATTCATGTGGTTTGTGTGATGTGATATATATATAAATAGATGTTAGTAACATACGATACATTAATTCTAATATTTGTGTCAAAAGAGTTGATAATGACGAAGGTAGTGACTTTTTCTTATGTAAAAGGAGGTCATTCTTGAGGAAGGCTGTTAAATATTCCTGCATTGCCCACAGCCTCTTTCTGTTTCCCCCTGTTCCACAGACACTGAAAACACTTTGTCAAGAACCAGTGCTATATCAAATGCTTTGCATATTCACAACCCTCTGACTGCTCCTAAAAATTATCTTGGAGACTCCTAGCTGCTCAACGAAACCGAACCCTATCCAGTCTAATTCAATTAAACAAGAATAGCTACAAGGAATGGAGTTTGAAGAGGCTGACAGGTGTCCTCCTCACTATAAACAGTTGCTGCACCATATTTAGTTGACCAGTTTCCAAATTTCAAATAGCAGCCTCAGAGACACAGTGCAAAAGTTCACGCAACATTTTCGAAACATCTTTTCAACATTTTCAAAACATAGAACAGTAACCCTTTGTCAATTGTAATAATAATGCTACACCAGGACATTTCCCACCAGGATATTTATTTCCTGAGAGGTGGCAGTGAACTATTAATTAAATGGAAAGCAGAACCACAACCCCATCAACACCTTGGGTACTTCACCTACAGATTGTAGAGAGTGTGCCTGTTTTATTAGCAAAATAAAAAAAGTCACAGTTGTGCATGCTCTTGTTCAGTGGCTCTCTTACTAACCTGTAAATGTCAGCATTCCCAGTGGAAATATACAGAAAGAAGGACAGCACACTTATCCAGGTAATTGGCATCATGTCTTTGGATCTTACCACCAGCAGCCCTTTTCAACCAGACTTTCTCCTCAAGTTTCTTGTCCTACAAATCAAGCTTCTTCTTTCTTTTTCCTTGGCCCTGCAGATTCCTGTCCCTGATCGTACTCGCCTGTCGTTTTTCACTCCATGCACACTGCTGGGCTTTTGAGGCAGGAGTCCCAACACAGCACAAGGCAGTCTCCAGCAGTCTCTCACTTGTCTTTGTTCAGCTATTTCCCCTCTCTCTCTCCCTTCCCCTCTCTCTCTCCCTCTCTGAGGGCTACGAGCAGGTTCCCAGATGTAGGAGCACTTAGGAGCTCTCTGAGTTGAAATTCCTGAGCTGGGCTGTCATTACAATGAATGACACAAGAGAGGCGATGAAGGAGGTGGGACTCAACCTCACAGCCTGAGGGGCTCCAGACACCTTCCTGAAATGAAATGCAACAAATCCTGATTGATACACAGCTCCCTGCTGCACACTGGCTCAGAAAAGTCTCCTTGATCACCTTTGTGAGTCAGTGTATGAAACCCAGCAGCCCAGGGTATACTGTAACAAGAGTGTGAGCTTATAGAACATTAATACCAACATATGTATATTAGATTTAAATAAGGGACACACAGGTTACCAAAGAGCAATGTACATTTTAAATGGCAGCATTTTCACAAAACTGTCTGCGGGCCTGTCTGTATATAAGTTGCTGGCTTCAAAGTGATAACACTTTTTAAAGAAATTTCACCTGGATTTGACCACAATTAATGTATATTAATTGAAGCTGTAAGTTTTGCTGATACAACTAGTATCGGCTGAGATAAAAACTATGCTAAGTTTAACTACCATTAAGTGCATTTCAATTTAATTGTGATGAGATTTAGATGTATTAAAACATCTTAAAAGTAGCATGTGACCCTCTCTGTGTGATGAAATATTTAATTGGGTTTGCCAGTACTACTGTAGTCAATGCACTCAGCATCCAAAGATTTAACTCAAAGGAATCTTTGATCGCGATATAAATGCATGTTTTGCCCTTTGGGCAATGAATCATGGTCGTTGTTTATTTAACAAGGAACAATGAATTTATTTCCTTATCAATCTCAGAAATAATGATTTAGAAAATTATTATTTGGTTCAATATTTGATTATTTAATTTCATTGTGTCTATGAAAATGCATAACCCTTTTTTCAGAAGCCTTATGTCTGGTAATCATGCACTTCCTGTTATTCCTCACAGGGAAGTAGCAACTTCTGTTAGTTCTCCTTCATGGGCAGGAAAGAGAAAAGGCTTTCAACCAAATAGTACTGTTAGTGACAGGAATGTGGTGCTTTTAGGGTTGTCTCTGACAACAGAGACAGGTAAGGTCTTGAGTGAAATGAGTTTTTTTAGCAGTGAAAAATAGACTGGTTCTCTTTAAAGACAAATGTGAAAGGTGGGGATTTTTTTAACTTTGAGTGTAGATGCTGTGTTTCTAGGAAGGTTTCAGTCACTCCTCATAGTGGTTTAGAAGAGATAGTTTACTATCAAGATATTTACAGTGAGACACACCATTGATAAGGAAAAGGACGACTGGACGTTTCACTAAAAAAGAATGTTATATGGTGTAATTGTAGTTTTAAAAGCTATGACCGACATAACTACCTTAAAGCTCTATTAGTACATATAAAAAGCAAGTTTATAAAAGCATTTTATAGTTTATACTTACACCTAATTGTATTTTAGTTCCATTCCATAGTTAAATACATTATAATTAAAGATCTTAAACGTCATATATTTGTTTTAATTTTTTAGTCTGGTTTTGGCCTCTGTATGTTTGTTTCTAGTCGGGTTTTACAGAATAAGACTATACTGTACCTGAAGTAATAATATTATTGATATTAGTCCAATATAAATTAATTAAAATGGGTGTTTGTTGATGGGTTACTCTATTAACATTTACAAAACAATATACTTTAAGGACATGAAGAGAGTTTTCTTTAGAATTTCAGCAACATATAAAAGCAGTCTTCCATAAAACACAGCTATTATGCGTTTAACCTGTGGTGACCATAGGAAAACAGTGAAAAAATCTTTCAACTTGAAGTAAAAAATATCAGAATTTTAAACTGGCACCAATAGTAGCACAACTGTAATCATTGACATAAGAAGAGATTGAGTATTTATTCACTATAACAACAACGACAATAATGATAATAAATTTCCTTACACTTATATAATGCTTTTCACAACCCTCCACTCAAAGCACTTTACAGATAATGGGGACTCCCCTCCACCACCACCAATGTGCACCAGTACGTTTACTACTCATCAGCTAACAGAGGGGAAGAGAACAGTGATGAAGCAAGTTCATGGATAGGGATTATTAGGAGACCATGATTGGTAAAGGATAGGGAAAACTTTAGCAAGGACACTGGGGTTAACACCCCTACTCTTTTCAAGAAATGCCCTGGAATTTTTAACGACCATGGAGAGTCAGGACCTACTGTATGTTTTACAGCACATCTCATCCTACATCAGATGGTGGCTTTTTACAGTATAGTGTCACCAATCTTCACACTGGGGCATTAGGACTCACACAGACTGCAGGGCAAGTGCTCCCTACTGATCCCACTAACACCTCTTCCAGCAGCAGCCTTAGCTTTCCCAGGAGGTCTGCCATCCAGGTACTGGCCAGGCTCACACCTGTTTAGCTTCTGTGGGCTGCCAGTTGTGAGTTTCAGGGTGAGTTGCCAGTTGTGAGTTACAGCAGCTGTCTACATGAATTAAGTATATTGAATTAACTTCAATTATTTTACATCAGTTAAGAAAATTACAAAACTTTGATATTAACTGAAAAATTCAATCAGATCATAAAGATTATAGCGTGGATAAAGTAGGCCATATAACTTTTTCTTGTATAAACTCCATATAAAGACAATTACTAATTCACACAGATTAAAAATGCTGTGTGTAAATGACCTACATCCTGTAAATACACCTAATATGAGAGAAGGTAATTATTAATGTGAGATTACTAGCTTGTTGTCGGTATGTCTCATCCCAGAAACTAGTGTGCAATCACTGCTCTAATAGAAGAGACACACTACTATTTCAGATTTAAAAATAAAAATTAAAAAAGGAGCCCTAGATTATCAAAGGCTTCTCATTTACTAACATTCTACGTATAAATTATACAAATTTCTAAAGGCAAGTTGTGGCAGTTCCAAATGTGCTCTTTTTGTGTTCAATAAGAAATCTTGTTTTGTGGTGCAGCACTGTTCTTGGAAATTATTAGCTTAATTTCCTCTTGGATTAAAAAGCAAACATGTGTAGACCTGTGATGCACATTGTTATTAGAAAACTGCAGCAAGCTTTGAAGTATTCTAGCAGATCAACAGGCCTGAAACTACAATTCGGGGTTCCGGTGATATAGGTGAATGTTTAAAAGAGATATTGTAAAATATTAGAGGGGTTCACGAGCTCCTACAATTAAAATTAACCTCTGGTAGAATAAAACAGTCACAGCATTAGATAAAATAGATGTCTTCCAGAACTCCAAAGTGAGTATTGCAGCTTGACTCTGGGTGTTGTACAATGTACAATTTTAAATGGATGCACAATGGTATTTGTGGTAAATTTTAGATGCTATTAATGTTTATCCATATGTTATACTGTAAATAATGTAAAGCACTGGATTAACCCATTTTTTAGCAGACATTTACCCGTTCTGTTGAAAACACAGTAAAGTAAGAAACACAGTGACAAAATTGGATTAAAGCATTATTAAAATTAGAATAGTCATCAGATGGTTATCTGTCCTGACCATTCAGAACTTTAGGAATGTTTCCTGAATATATTTCCAGTTAAAAAAAAGTTTTGTCCTCCAAATGGATTAAGGTTTTTCTGTGAACATTGAACTTCATAATACTTACATTTGAGGAAAACGAGAACTTCTAGCCGATACTAAGGAAAAAATCGGTGTAGTCAGGTGATTCTGAAAATGCAGTTTTGTAGACTTTGTGCCAAGTGCGGATATACCTCACTCAGTGAATGAGCATAGCTTTCCTGACTGCAGAAGTCATTACAGATACAAGTGATAAAAGAACACTTCATTTCACTAGTTCAGTTTCGCTTTTTATACATATCCCTTCCCTACTTGTTTTATGTCAGTAACATTACCTGTTACTGCCCTGTTTTATTTACACAGTCATTACTATTGGTGTACATTCTTCTGAATGACAATTCATTTGTATGTGTATAAGTGCACTGCTTATTTAAGTTCAGTGTAGATTAAATGTGCTAAGTGTTGTTTTTTCATGATGTATGCGTTTTTCATATAATTATCCTTTAATTAAGAAATGAATGTGTCTCACAATCTCCTTGTCCTTAAAGGCAAAGAAGTAGTACTAAAAAAATAAAAGTCATGAAAAAACAAAAGAATAAATCCTGTTTGGTTATGGACCAATTAAATTGAGCAAATGAAAATTTGTGATGTGGACAGATAATTGAAGCTTGATAATCATATTCCATGGAGCGTATAAGGTAAACACCTCCAGCTGGCATGGACTTGAAAGCATAATCGATCGCTGTTTTCTGCAAACACAAGTTCAACTCTACAATATACAGATACTGTAAATCTATATCACAAGATAGCTGTGGTACACAAGTCCCCACTAAAAAGTATAAAGTATAATATAAAGTTAATACAGTATAGAAAAAAATAACCTTATAACAAATGTCCGAGTATGGATTTTAGAACTTGGAAAAATATAGTGTTTGTTTTTTTAAAAAAAAAAATATTGGCATTTTAAGGGAAAATACATCATGTTTAAAATGTAGCAGCTGACACCTCAGTTTGCAGTTATATGCAGTACATGGGATTGCTGTTACAACTCAGGCATTAATAATGGTGCAGTAGTTGCAGTATTCACAGCTGTGAACGCTGTTTCAGAAATGAATTAATGTGAACTATGCATTACTGTCCCAGGTAACTTGAAGCCATACCTAATGGTCCCTGTATTCAAAACACTCAAGCACTTAAACCTCCATTACATCTCATGGAGATTAAGTGCCTAAATATTTTGAAAAAAGGGCCCAGTGAGTTTAAATGATCTCCAAGGAGACTGTCCAACTGACACTGTTACAGAGCCATAAATCGCTCAACCCTGGAGTCTAAACCAATGGAGTCTAATAATGAGCCCATTCAGTAAGCCAAATGGGAATGTGAAACCCACATTACATTTAAGAATATTATTTCATCAGAAGGTTGAAATGCAGGACTGCAGGAGAAAAATGTAGAATCTTCATATTTGAAGAAGTGGAATTCACATTGATTTATAACCTACTGTATGACTTCTGTAATAGGTACAGTATGAAGCAGGAGGAGAAAATAATTAATTTTTCTACCTGTTGAAGGTGAAAGGCTTAGGTTGTATAAGACAGCAGAAATCCTTCCATAAGACTTGCAATGAGAGTGTAGAATGATGGATCAGAACACGTTCTTCACATTCATTTAGACAATTTGGACAAATTCTTTCACTGCAGGACCTCAGCAAGGGTTGTCACTGAGGTCATTGTCATCTCAAAGTTTCCACTCTGTCACAAGGGTTTTTAAAATAAATCCCAGTGTAAGTTTGACTTGCCCACAATTTAAAGAACATTTCCAAACAAGAGGCCATTGAGCTTATTTTCGTGAAAGAAACAAATCTGCCAAATTGAAGGCACGTTTTGCCATCCTATGTGAGAAATCATTTGCCATTATCATTTCTAAAATATCTTGGAATAACAAAGAGACTGTGGATCTGTCTGTCAGTCTCCAGCAGAAAATGTGTTTCATCCCAGGTGTTACCTTTGTCTCAGCTAAGAAACATGTCTTCAGCGTGACCGACTGTCAAAAACAGTTTTCTGCTTCTGGAATGTTTAGCTCCTAGACTTTCTTTAGAGAAGTGTTTTAATAATAATCTCTAGGATAAAGCAAAAATATCTGTCCCTAAGGGAACTACACATACCACAAATGAAGCCTTTCTTCAGAAACCTGGAATGCCATTATATTTGAACTAGTGGTACCATACTTCATCCTGTCAGGGCAAGGGTTACACGAGTAAATGTCTGAGCCCTTAAGTACTTGTATTGTTTTTTTCTTGTTTCCCAAAAGCAGTATATACAGTATATAACTGATTTATTTGAATTTCAAAATAATATTAGTTACCCTTTAGCAAATCTTATATGTGTTCACCTTTGTTAAATGCTAGGGTTTTTATAAACAAAAATGGAAAATACACACATATATCCATCATACACTCTGTTGGACACATACAGTACAGTACAACACCAAATATTCTTTGAAGGTTATTCACATTTTATTTTAGAAGAGGTTTCTGGTATCTGTTGTTTTCCCTAGAAAATCACTGGTCTTTAATTAGAAGGCACCAGTATTACTGGCAATATTGTCTAGTGTTTCAATTATACTTAATTGATATGACAAGTCCAGCACTTTATTGTATATATTCTTAAATGTCTTGAAGCTTAACCTCAGTACAAACAGTAACCATGATTTGAAAATAATTACTGGTTTTGGGGAATAGATTTCTGAAACAGATCAATAGAATGGTGTTAATGTTCCATGAGTGGAATATCAAATGGCTAATAAAAATTTCAAAAAGGCCAAAGGAACTATTTTTTCCTTAGTTTTCTGGTTTCTTATTGTCTGCAAAAGAATGACACTAACCTAAATTTTCAAAGAAGGGTCCAATCTATTTTATGTAGACAATTGCTTTGCTTACTACAACCATTATGATTAATGTATCAGGTACATTGGGTCCATTCGGGTCCATTCTGTACATTCGGGTCCATTCCAGTCCATCTGTGTCCATTCGGGTACACTGGTACATTTGTGTACATTTAGGTAAATTGGGCACATTTTTGTACATTTGGGTACCTTCCGGTATATTTGGGAACTTTGGGTATTCGAGTACATTTGAGTATATTGGGCAAATTTTTTGTGCATTCAGGTACAATTGGGTACATTTAGGTACATTTGTGTACATTTGGTACGTTGTATACATACGGGTACTTTCAAGTATATTTGGGTACATTTGGGTACAATCGGGTACATTTGGTATATTCGGGTACATTCAGGTATATTTGAGTACATTTGGTTTGGTTTTTGATCAGATGCACAAAATAGTTTTGACTGCCTTAGTTTTGTGTTATCCTTACAAGCCTGATACTGAGATACTGTATGCGTTTATTATATAACGGTGTTTTGTAGTCGTTGTGTGGAGAACAAGATGATTTGGGCTGCAGATACTGTATGCATCACCCAAGAGTTGATTGCCTGTCTGTCAACTATTGTTTTACAAGACGGTCAGAAGTTTAGGATGTGATTCCAGAAGCAGAAAGGGGCTACAGGGATGGGAATTAATGGATGACTGGCACTTGAAGTGTCAAGTTACAAGACTGGAAAAAGTGTCATCCACAGACTAACAGTGCCATCCTCAAATCTGTTCAATCTACAGTTGGGTTTCCTCAGCTGATGGCATATACAGAGAGCAAAGTATGAATGCTACCATGAATGGATACTAGGATCTTCACAAAGAGAACAGGTACTGCTCACTGCTGTTTTGACCAGGCTGATTGTTAAAAGTCATTCAGCTCTGTATGCCTTTCAAAATGACAAGGCAAGTGGCAATAAAGGAAATTTAGTAGTACCATTGAATATGACTGATGATTTATACTAAGATAACATCTATACATTACAGTATGCCCTAAAACGTCTTGTGAAACTACATCTTTTGAGTCAGTAATTGGTCAAAAGTGTTTAACTTGATTTTAAGCAATTACAACCATGAAATGTTACAGCATGTCATTAAAACACCATTAAAACTATATTCTGTGATATTAGGTCTTGTCAGCATATATGTATATGTTGAGAATCTTTTTTAAAGTGAAGAATAATTCTGTATTCATTATTTAGAATACTCTAGGTACAGCATTTAGCATTAATCTCATCTTTGCACCTACTGTAATATACTGTACCTATGTTACAGTAATATACTGTTACGGTAACAGAATACCACCTTTAAAAACACATGTATTTTATAATAAAGGGTTTTGTAAATATTTGACTTCCTAGTGCTGCTACTAACAATAATAATCATTATGAAAATTAGACAATTATAACAAAAAATAAGCTTTTCCAATATGATTTTGTAAAATGCGTTTCTTTTCAACACAGTCCAGGTGTCAGCAGTCTTCATTTCTATATGTCAGACACTGCCAGCAGGCAGCCAGCCAGCTTGACACCCTCTGCACTGAAGGCAATTCTGGAATTTGTTTCAGAACACCTGTGGTAGTGTTACTGGGTTAAAAGTATCTGCTTTCTAAGAAGCACTGACTTTTTTTTGCAAAATACCCACTTCGTTTCCAACTCCCCATCTACATTTAAAGCACATCAACACATTCACATTCTTATTAAAGTACTGTGATTTCAGATCCACCTCTGCTACTGGCCAGTCTGACTAATGATAAATTCTGGAGCAAGAATCAAAGGTTGGTAGCCGTGATAAGAGCTCAAATAAACCATTAGGATGATGTGTCACTCTGAAGTACATTTTCCATTCAAGAACTGTCTCCAGTTATTAGTTTATTATTGAAGTCCACTTCCTGTTTCTACTCTCTCAGGCATGTGATATCTGTTCATTTATATCGCACATACAGTAACTCATCTTCCAAGGTATGAGTTAACACAGCTCCATGTTATTCCCAGGCTTAACAAAACAAATCTGGCTGTGTTGAAAGGAGAAAGATCAGCACCGTGAAAGCTACAGGACTAACAGTTAGGCCTGAAATTTACATTTACTGTGGAAATATTTGCTCAAGATCTATGTATCTTCTTATCCTCAGTTTTTAAACTTTATTTCTGGATTTCATATCATACACAAACAAACAGAAATAATTCACCATCAGAGCCGGACTATGATTCCACATTTAAAACCAGTGGGATATTGCAAAAGGCATAGAAATACAGAACCTAAGAAAACGAGAAAAAGAAGAAAACAAAATGGCAACTATAAGAAACAGAGGGACCCAACAGAGAAACAAATAAGTATTGCAAATTCTGACTTGGGGAAAAGACTTGACTTGAATTCTGAATTCTGAAGAATTCTGACTTGTGGTAAACTGAAGGGTCCAAATGAAGATGAGCTGTAGATAATTAAAAATGAAAATTGGCATGGTGACTAAAATTGATGCATCTGCACTCAAGTTGCAAACCTGAATATCTTGAAGATGAATATTTTAACTTACATATCTGGAAATACTCTGTGATGAAACTGCAATGGTATGACTGACACAGCCTACATGAACTAGGATGTACAGCTGATGTCTTTCATATCTATAAGATCAAATGTATAC
The DNA here is from genome assembly GCF_055471065.1 of Atractosteus spatula. Classification (NCBI taxonomy): domain Eukaryota; kingdom Metazoa; phylum Chordata; class Actinopteri; order Semionotiformes; family Lepisosteidae; genus Atractosteus; species Atractosteus spatula. The sequence continues at coordinate 51,847,246 of NC_142709.1, forward strand.
AGATGTATACAGACAGCAACATCACTTAAAAGGTAAACAGTGCTTATTCAATATGTGCAGTATAGTGACTCCACCACTGTGCCTTTAGCTAAAGGTGTGATAGCAAGCAATTACCTTTTGGAAAGCATCAATTAATTCCTTAATATAAGCTCACTGCTGCATCCTTGTGGAAGACAGCGGAACTAAGTCTTGAGAAAGAAGAAAGAAGATAAGTTTATTTGCATTCTTGGGTCCATTTCTCTGGCTGAGGTCACTGCTATGATTAAACTGATCCGCAGCAGTAGAGCTGCAGGAATGGATGTGATCCGTCTGCAAATGCTGAAGGCTCTGCATAATGTTGGGGTGTTGAGGATAATGTGCCTCTTCAATGTTGCGTGGAAAGTGGGGACAGTACCTCTGGATTGGCAGACAGGGGTGGTGGTCCCCATTTTTAAAAAGGGGTAATGTGTTCCAGCTACAGAAGAATCACACTCCTCAGCCTCCCAGGGAAAGCCCATGCCAGGGTGCTGGAAAGGAGACTCTGTGTGATAGTTGAGCCTCAGATACAGGAAGAACGATATGGATTCCACCCTGCCCATGGAACACTAGACTAGCTCTTTACCCCTGGATATGTGAGGGGGCAAGAGAGTTTGCCAGCCCTGTCTGCACATGTTTTGTGCACTTGGAGAAGGCCTATGACTGTGTATCTTTGGGAAGTGCTGTAGGGAGTATGGGGTGCTGGGGTCGCTGCTGTGTGTCATCTGGTCCTTGTATTTATGAAGCAAATGTGGTAATATCCATATTCTCCGTGTTGTCTAGCCTGTTCAAGGTGGGTGTCGGACTTTGCCGTGGGTTGCACGAGATTGTCCATTGGACTGGTGCAGCAGTTGCAGTAAAGTGGACGCTGTACCCAACCATTATGGTGAAGTGGGAGCAGAGTTTCTACGTGAAGTTCTTGGTTTTCCAGTCAATCTATGGCCACGAGCTTTGTGACTGAAAGAATGAGATTGTGAGTACAAGTAGCAGAAATGAGGTGCTGTGCTTACTCTCCAGGACAGGATGAGGACCTTGGTAGTCCAAAAGGACCATGGATCAGGAGGAGCCAACTGACATGGTACAGGCCTCTGCTGAGGTTGCCCCCTGTACCACTCCTGCTGGAGGTGTACTGGACACCTTCCACTGGGAAGACACCCCAGGGCAGAAACAGGACATGCTGGAGGAATTACATTATTTGGCTGGCCTGGAACTGCCTAGGAGTGTTCTAGAAGGAGCTGGAGATTGTTCCCGGGGAAAGGGAAGTCTAGTCTACTCTGCTTAGCTTGTTACCACTGCAACCCTCAGAAGGAGAAAGAAGTTAGAAAATGATTATGAATATAATTTTACAGTTGCAAATAATAGGAAACAAAATGGATGATACTAGCAATTTATTTAAATTTAATTGTTATACTTGATTACACTTATATAGTGCTTTTGAACCCCAGGGGTCCTAAAACACTTTACTCATACAAGGGTAATCATATATTCCACCTCTGAAGTGCAGCAGCCATTATACACAAAGAGCACTGTGCTTTGCCAATTGAACTAAAGAGCAGCTTTAGACAGATAAGACCAAACCAGCCCAAAGCAGAAACAACTACTTTTTATCAAAACAAGCCATGGGATTCCCAATGGCCAAGTAGTCAAGATCTCAGTTTAATATCTTTTCTAAAAGACAGTATGTACAGAGCAGTTCTCAAAATCACTATACTTTTGAATATGGTACCACCATATTCTGTTCCATAGGGAAGAGTACCACCTACTGGTCCACCCTTGTAGCAGCAACTAGGATGCTCGTCTCTCACCCAAGTACTGATAAGGCTCAGCTTTGCTTAGCTTCCAAGAGCTGGTAAGATCAAGGTGGTGAGGTTGTTCCGCTGGGACCAAGGAGCCATTACTACATGAAATGTAGCAACAAATCCATTAAAAACCCTTTCTGAAAAGTGCAGTCAGAGCAGAAGACCCGGAAAGGAATGAGAGCAAAATAAAACAGTTTGTTAATTTTACACCAGACAAAAATCTCAGCTATCACTGGGTGGCTTTTCCCCAAACAAATTAGTTTTCTGTGAAGTCTTCCTGGCAATAATCTGTGATTAGCTTCTCAGCTGTCCTTTCACTCAGCAGGACAAATGACACTGCAAGCAGAAACTCAATAGCAGGGTAAACTATCTATGTTACACACAAAACACTGTATGCACAAAGCGTAATTCCAAGCTCTGACGTAACCCACATACATTTGTCCATGTATCCATGTCTAGTTTAACAGTTAATGATGGGAATAGTCTAAGGGGCAGAGTTTGTAAACCTTTTTTAAGGCTCTTTATTACTATATTTGGAAACAATTATTGCTTTTCTTTTTATAACCTATATATTGTAATTGATCATCAATAATTAATCAATTATTGATTAATCAACTTGAATCCAAAAGATTTAGTTACTTTAATTACGCAGATTTACCTGGGTACGCAGCAGTGTCCATTACTGTAACCACTCTTTATTTAAGGGGGCGTTATTTAAATTTGTATTCAACCACATGGATCAGAAATCTGGTTTGGGAGGTTTGTTAACGTTATATACTCTTTCACCACAAGGGGGAACCAATCAGGCAACCGCTAAGGTTTTACGGCAAATAAAATGGTTAAATTAATTACCCTCATTGGGTCCATCTCAGATTTTCAGAAAATATCTGTCTACCTACAGTATCACTGCTTCACTGTAGAAAACTGTATACGAATTAAACAAATGCAAGATTTACTCGTGTCTCTGTTTAAACCTACTAATAATAGATCTCATTAAGCTACCTGCAGCAACATCTTTTATTTTACAACACATGGAAAGGTGTCCAAGCACTGTGTATCAAGCAATGTTAAATTGCCCCCTTGGGGATGAATAAAGTATTCTGAATTGAATTGAAATAATTAGCCTTGGGGTCAGATTACTCCATTATTTGTTTGGTTTTTTTATGTATGCTCAAAAAAGGAAGTTAAATGGTTAAACACTGGGGAACATCTTTCACTAAAATCATATTTATTTTTGAGTGCGAAATATATATTCTAAATGGGACGAAATGAAATCTAAACTCCATAAACATTTACTAGCCTGTAATTTATTTAATTTACGAAGGGTTTCACAACCTACCACTATAATCGCAACGCTTCTTCTCAGGTAACAAGAAAGGCACAATTATCACAGATGGTGATTTTATCGGTAGACGCACTGTTGTGCCAGTTCGCACCACGAGTGGCTCCTTGAATTCCGGTACACAGTCAGTGCGGATTAGCAGGCTGCTCACAGAAATCTCCCCCTGTAATTCATGGAGAAACTCCCTCTGTTCCAGTGGAATTTTACCAGGAGGAAGTGCAACTGCTGCGTTGTGTGTTTCTCTGCCAGAAGGGGTCGCTCTCTGCCTAGGTTTGGCCACACGGACACAGAGGGAGGAAGCAGCTTTGTTTCATGTCCTGCTTTTTTCTGCTTTCGACAGCTTTTTGACCCATCAGAGGAGGAAGAAACACCCACCAACCTTTTTTAAATGGCAACACTTCAAAAAAGTTTAAAAAATGAAGAAGTATGAAAATAAAGTATCTGTTTAAGTACTGGTATGCACATTGTAATAACACTTGAATAAGTTCTTGAAAAATTGATTTTTATTTTTTCTTATGTTTTTCTCTTTGTGTTGAGGGTAAATACAGTATGTTATTTAAAAAAAACATGGCGACACTGTTTAGAGTATTTGCAAGACCGTCTGCAGGTAGTTGGGCACTGTTTTCTCACAATGAGTGGGAGTTGCTGTTCATAGTTGAACTGCTCCTGAAACAACTGAAAGAAAGTGAAGGTATTTCAAACCCAAATGAGAAGCATTGCAGACATCTCCTTCCTGTCTAGTTGCAATTGTAAGTTCGTTTTGGCAGAAAATTCAATATACTGTACTATCTTGTCAAGGAGATCCCAGGAATATCACCATGTTTGTGAGCATCTTTCGGAATTTTTGCGGGTTGTTTTTTCAGAAAACGTTACGATGCTGAAACAGGTTTGTGTGTAACACAGTAGGATATGCAATTAAAAGTTTTAGGCAATTAAAATCTATATAGAACGAACAGTTTGACATGAATATTACTGAAAGTTAAATATACAAGAACAAAATAAACTTGGTTTTAAGGCAGGCTGAGGCTTTAACGAGCTTCTTTCAGCAATACCTTTAGATTGGCAATGGAAAGCTTTTGCATTTTACCAAACTCCACGCATTTGAAAGAAACGTGCACCTCACATATTTTAGCAAATGAGATAAAGACAGACAGACTAAGAATATCAAAAGGCTTTGCTGCCTTTAACCCAAGATCGCTTCATAGTTAAGAACAGGACTAATTTCATTATCTCTCAACTGGAAAATTGCGCTATTTGCAGACACATTTATACTCCCCACCAACGGAATGAAGTCTTGTTTTACTATACATGGAGTTCATACTTTTGCTTAGTTATTTTGAAAGAGTGTTGTACGACCACATCCTGCTTTGAGGGGGAGGTGATTAAAGTGTGTCGTGTTTGCAATGGCAGAAGTCAGTTTGCCAGAGAAAAAGGAGTCTTATTACAATGATAATATGACGGTGCAGCGACTGATGCAAACTAAACCAAATCTTCAACAATCCTCAGCTGTTCACATGCTTGACCTGCCTTTATTGGTAGGAATTTGCAAACATGTGGACAAACCTTACAATGGTAAAATACTGATGTCAATCTGGGCATATTTTTTTTCGATTTACATAATGTATTCAACGAGTGTCCAGAAAAGCGTCATATAAGTGTAAGCAATCATTATTATTATTATTATTATTATTAAACATCCCTCTTTTTTGTTTGTATTTCTCTTCATTTAAGTTTCCTTTTTTGTTTTTCCTCCTCTTTTTTTTTCTTTTTTGCTATTGTAAAACAGAATAATAACAGGACAGAATTGTGTTCACAAAGAAATATTGACTTTCTTTTGGGTCAGACCCTAAAGTTAATATAAACCTCTTTTATAACTTCCAGCAGTTCAAGGCTGAAAGCTAAACATACTGTAGGATTCTATTACTTTAGTCGTGTCTTTTTGGCCTAGGATGTGCAAATTCAAAGCAGAACTACAGAACCTCAGTTCTTTCACAAGAACTGCACATAACTAACTGCAGGCTTACAAATATTGAACAGCATTTTGTGCACTAAGTCTTAATGTACTTTGTATTTCAATGTGTTTGGGACATTTTGAGACTCACAAGTTAATATATAGATAGAAACAGGAAATGGTTATTGACAAAAGCTGAATAGGGCTCCATTAAAACTGACAGCAAAACCAACGCTGTTCCTGGGTGGAGTAAAGATCAGGTAAAGATGAAAAGATCCATTAGAAAGGTTTGAACATCACCCAGAAAGTCTAAAAATGTCATTATTTTAAAACAATTCACAGCAAACACCATGGAAGAAACACATGTATACCCAGAACTGTTGTTGAAGCTGTTAGCTTCTGTCAAGAAATGGCTAGATGAGATATCCATTGAGGATCAATTAGATACTGTCTGCTCAAGAAGCTGCAGTTTTCTGATGAAATGATGACTCAGCTGTGACCCCAGACATGAAACTCCCCTGTCCTGCAAAGTTGTGGGCACAGCGACTGGGAAGTGGGAGTGAAGGAATGTTTCTTTCTATATACATGCAATTGTTTTTTTCTCAAAATCAAACCACTTAGACTTTTTTGAATCTCAGTCGTAAACCATTAGAATCAACAAGCTTTAGAACTCAGGATTTTCATTAGCTTTAGGAAATGGCTAATTTTCCCATAAACTATAAATTCAAAGTGGCACTGTACCGATTCGAAAGAGTCTGCCGTGAGTTACTTCTAAAAAGCAGGTTCATTAAAGAAGTCTGAAGATGAAGAAGTCTCACTTTACTGAAGTGAGGCTCTGAGACTCATGTTAGATGTGTATACACCTGTGCATGTGTGTCTTTTTTTTTTAAATGTGCTTTATGTATGCTTGTCTCACAGATGGTCTTATATCCTTGTAGAGAAGCCAATTGTTTTTTTCTGCTACATGCGACATCATAGCAGGTAGTTAACGTGTTCAATCCAGGAGGCCATCAGCCAAGACCCTCTAATTAATATTGCAGGAGACACTAATGTTGTCTTTGAGCAGTGAGTGGTACTGGTCCTTTGCAACAGCTCCCCTGTGTTTTAAATCTACGGCAGTGCAATTAAAGAAGCCTTATTTATTTGCTTGGCTGCACAGACAAACAAATTACAAGCCAATAATGCTTCCTCCAAGCTGCAAGCCTTTTGATTATTTCATCAATGAAGAAAAAAAAAAGGTGTGGTTGTGAATGTTTCCTTTGCAAAGAGAGGAAGGATGTTTCTTTCTTTTCCTGAGTTGTAAAGCAGTAAGAAACCAAATCAAACAAAACCTTACCCCCAAAAAGATGTAAAATAGAAGGAATAAACCTTAACACAAAAAGAAAATGTTCATGCCTGCATGCTTATTTGAATTGAGTCGCAAAATCCATTAGTTACATTTCAGCATTTTGATTTGCAAGAGATCTTATTCTGACTCTTCTGAAAATGTTTACACCACGACAGAATTTTTTTGCACCAGGTCCGGATTTGATTTTATACAAGTCCTCTGTTCATACAATTCTCATACCGTGTGATGGTACAAGTTTCTGTTGGCTAGTGTTTTTATTATTGCTTTGTAAGTACCTCTACAATTTAAAAGAGAAATATTGTGTAAAAGTACTTTAAGTACCATGGAACGAGCAGCTACTACTGTCACTGAAGACTTCACAAAGCCCAAAACAGTGACAAACAGACCATAAATACAGGTGTGGTAGGCACATTAAGTTGTATAGGTAAGGAAAATACAGTAGAACAGTCCAAATAGTGTACAGGAATACTGAAGGTACAATCCAATTGATACAGTAGAATTCTCATTCAATCTACATGAAGGAATCACCACTCTGGGCCACTGAACTCATAGTGGTGCTTTCCACTAGTAAATATTTAACAGTATGTACTGAACACCTTGGGAGTTACGCTTTTCTGAACAGAATAGCTCCGCTGTGGATACAGTCTCTGCAAGAAATACTGCAGCTACATTCTCCTTTGTCCTTTCAGCACTGATGATTTATGGCTCACTTTAACTTTGAACTTTACATTCTAACAAACATTTAAACTTACTGAGACAATCCATCACACAATGCATTAGTCACAGATAACCAGTTATGAAATGATTTTCTCCAGTTCTCTTCTTAAAACAATGTCATCACCACAGCTTGCTGAATGATTTCTATGATGTTTATTATATCAGAATTATTACACAGCAGCATGTGAAGTTTTGGTGCTTTGTGTATTTCTTTTTAACCATTTGAGTCCAGTGGCCCCACACCATTGTTGTGCTAGAGGCATGGTAAAGCTATCTGGCTATCAGTGATATTTGATTTAATGTTTAAGGTGCAAGAGCATTTGACCTACGGGAAACAGGTGGAAGATGTGTGTGTGTATGGTATGTGCAATCTTTCTTTCCAATAGATGCGTGAGCTGTAATTGCTGGCTCCTCCCAGTAGGAAGCCTGAGAAGCTATATAATATTATTGAAGACAGGTGTTCCTCATTATATGTGTAAGTGTATAATACAACTGCTCATAATATGCATTTGAATGCATTTGTCTGAATTGACTATAATCTATGTCAAACATACATTTTAACAAGTAATTAATTTGCTTGTACTGTGCATTAGAAATAAATAAAATGTACTAATTAGCTCACAATTTTCTCTTTTCTGGAGATGATAGGAAGATCAAATTAAGCAAGCCCAAGCCAATTACAGGAATAAAGAATTTAATAAACACTTTGAAAACAAAGTAAACATTAACACATTCTGTTAAGTTCCATTTTAAGCAGGGTGGCATCTTTGCAAATAAAACAAATGTTCTGCTGTTGTAATTGATCCATTGTCATATTAACCCTTTTTTCACTTTTGTAGTTTTAGCAATAGGTAATAGGTGGGGATGATGCAGTTTGCTGAATGGAAGCCATTAGCGGTAACTATCATAAGGTGTTTCTAAAACAAATCCTAATCAGTCCCTTCAGGTGTTTATACCATCCAACTCCACCTTGCACTCACCTCCTGCTCTCCTACAGTATGTCATTCCCAAAGGCTCTTGTGTTTGTGCGCAAGCCTGGTCCTCTTCCAATCTAATGAAACAAGAGTGGCTTTATGGGAGCACATTATCTCCGTGTTTATACGGACAGTAAAAGAAGAAGAAAAACATGCTCCTTTTGAAACGTTTTTTTTTTTTTGCTTCTTTTGGAAATTGATTTTGGGAAAACAAATGCAGTACAAGTGAATGTACCACAATCCCATGTACTACAGCTAACCTTTCGTACAGTTTAGGATTTAGAAAATCTTCAGGCATTCCAAAGGCTGCGTTTCTTTTAGAAATCCAGTTTCTCTCAGAAGCAGTGAACAACATTCCATATTCTGAAGGAAGTGCTTTGGTATAAGTAAACAAGTCCCAAGCAAAGGCACTTCCTTGCAAACACAAATGTGCTTATGTTTTCTCACAAAGGTATTTGATAGATAACATTCTTCAGAACAGCTCACTACAAAAGCTGAATTTTGATACGGTCATGCAGTAATTAAACACACATGACCTTTCCCATTTTGCGGAACAAGAACTAGGCCTCACTTTCCTGTAGATTTACTCACATTATATATAATAATATATGGACTCCAGTTATAAATATGTACAGGATCAAAGGCATATGAATATATGATCTAATACCTTCATAATAAATTCATGATAAGAAGAAAAAGAACTCGGCTTAGGTCAAAGTGTTACATTCGTCAGGAGATACATTAGTGATGTATCATTAGTGATTAGTGATAAATAATAATGGGGATAAAATTATTAAATAGGCTCAGAAATTTGCCAGAAATAGCCTGAAAACACAGAAGAACGCTGTATAATTTTCAAGGAATTCTCCCTTATCAATCACAACATGATTCAAGGGGCTTTTTGTTTGTGGTGCATAAATGTCAGCTATCGTTTCAAAGTACGACCGACTTTTAACATGCTGTAGATTGACTGAGGTGTTACATTTCCCAGTATGGGGAAGATGAAAAAGACAGAAGAAAGACCAATCACAGGCTTTCAATGTATGTACATTTTCTAATGTAATACAAGGGCTAACCTCACAATTTGTATTTTAAAAACACAAAAATTAAACATCCAAATCAATTAATTCTTATAAGACTGTTTTTTTTTATTGCATAATAGTTTTTGAGCCACTTGCTTTATATGGTTGTGATCAATAACTTCTGGTCAGTCTACTGTCTGATCTTCTTTCAAATAAGACTTTAATTTTTTTACGAACATTGGCATGTGATTTTAAATGAACCAATACATCTGAAAATGTTTTAAAATACTCTGATAATTAAAAGCTTATATGCACTAATAATGGAAAACTTTTCTCAACCTCTATTTACATACAGTAAAATGTCATTACATATGAAAGCTTCTTTGATACTTTGTGTAACAATATTACATGATTAAACCAAATTGTGCCATTTTGTATGCTCCTTGGTCATTTGTGTTTGACCACTGAACATAAAACATCTAATAAGCTTGATAATCTTTTAATGAAAGATGCACATTCCTTAATCTTGATTCACACTTAGTTACTGGGCCAGAATCCTAAATGACTGATAACCTTCAGTGAGGCAGAATCTCGTCAGCAAATTAATTTTTTTGGCAGGTCTTCTTCATAATCCTCATTACAGCTTGAAGAGAGCTGGCAGTCAGACTAATTTCCTGATTGAGTGAACAGGAATGTGGACAAATTTAACTTTTATGTTTTAAAGGGAGAGTGGAGCATGTTATTACTCAAACTGTGTTGATCTGGATCTTGCACATATATATATATTAAAAAAGGAAATGTCTAATAATTCATGTAGTATCATCATTGCATTACACCTTCTTGTTTGACTTTACATGCATTTTACAATTATCAACTGATTTGATAAAAATGTTCTCTATTCATATTCAAGAGCCTTTTTCTTGCTCTCAGTCATCCAACTTTCTGTAGGGTGAAATAGAGACTCAGGCTTAAAATAACTAAATGGAAAGTGCATTCGGGTGAGTTTTTGAAGAGTTCCAATGAAATTAAGAAAATGAAAATTAAGTTTGTCTGTTGAAAGAGGAAAATTCCCTTTTGTTGAAGGACTGATATACAGCATGTGTAAATATGGGCCTCATTTTAAAAGCAGCAAAAGAATGAAAAAAACTTCACAATTCTAATTTAAATTAAAAAAATCTTCCAAAATATTGTTGTCTTACTTTTACTTAATACAATACAAAAGACCAAATTTTTATATATTGGGTTATGAAAGAGCTCCACAACCCTAGCCAGCACATCTTTTTGTGGGAGGAAACCGGAGTCCCCAAAGAAAACCCACACCATTTTTGTTCATAAGAGGTCTGAGATCAGAAGCCTAAATTGATCAACAAATACAACCAGCGAGTTAAAAAGGAATTTGCATGCTTATATACAGTCATTTCAGCTCTAGCCTATCTTTTGCGGAAGTGAAAGCACAGAAAACATGCAATATTTAGAGCAGAAAACCCGTTTTTTGAGAGATTTTCATTGTGGGCCCGGATAAGCCAGCAAACATAAAACACGCAAGACTGCAAAGTTAAAAGTAAGTAAACTTTTAAACAGTTAAAATGAACTAAGAGTCAAAAGTGGTGGCAGATAACGTTCTCAAATTTCACTTCATATCACCCTTAGCACTGTATTCTACTTCTGCTTAACAGTGGGACATTACTACAGCTGGGCCTATGTGGCTAAAATACTGTATGACATTCCTCATTATCAGCTGGTTAAAAGTTACTTCACTTTCTCTATTTCCCTCAGAAGCTTTGCTTCTACATTTCAGCTAGGAGCAGTTCCCTGTTAGCTGCATTCCTGCTCAGTTGCATGTGCAAAAATACAGAAGCAACGTTCAGTTAAGGTGAAGTAGGATGGCTGGCTGTAGCTGCATCTTAGCAGCCAAGAACAATCCTTTTGTTTTTTTTTTAAATATGGCAAATGACGACGAAAGTGTTAACCTTTACACACAGTGTAACAGAGGTCTGAATTACAGTCGTTAAACAAAGCAATCAAACAAGTTGCATGGTGGTAAGATATGCAGTGTTGTGGCCTCCTAGCTCCTGGTGCTAGATTGGATTCATGCCTGGGTCACACTCTCACTGGACTGTCTTCTCCACATGCTGCACATGTGCTTCATGAGCTTTCTTGGGAGCTCCAGGTTCGAGTGACTTTCTGAGAATGGATTCAAGGGATTCACACAAACCATCCCTATAACCAATGGATATTTTGCATAAGGTTATTTAAACTGCATAAAGGCTATTTAAATGCATAACAAGTGAGTCATGTTTACAATACAAAGTTCAAATGTGTAGTAATTAAGTTATGCAAACAAAAGAAATGGTAAGAAATATGACAAAAACAAAGACACTGTATACACTATGTCTGGCCTGGAAGAAGAATGAAGTCACAGTGAAACAGTGACAAAGGGCAGCCCTGTATACCTGCTGCAGTTCCAGTATCTTTCATCTTGGATAAACACCGAGGCCGAGTCTCTGAGCTGTGCCACTCAAACTGGGCTCTCAAAGGTAATTAGTACAAGGTTTGTCTGATGATTTTCACTTTGGACTCATGCCATAGCTTGGCCTTAAACTAAAAAATTTAAACACTAGTGTGACAATCAGAACTGGCTTTGACATCTGTTTGCATCTGTCTGGAACACCAGCTCAGATTAAAAAAGTGCAAAGTATAAATCCTGTACCAAGACTCTAGAAATGCTACCCCTGCCTGAAGCACAGCCAGTTCAAATACTGAACAGTGTGCCATAATGTAAATACTATTTGTAAAATGTATATAAAATATTCAACTGTAAGTATCAGTCCTAGAAGAAGGATTAAGCGCAATTGATGATGTATTCCTTAAAAATAAACTATGGAGTTTAGTAAATGCTTTAGTAAACTATGGAGTTTTGTAAATGCTTTAGTTTAGTAAACTGGGATCTATTGTGAAAACAGAGAGCATTCTAAAATGACCTATTTAAGGAGGAAGTACCGGTTTCAAACAAAGACAAAAGGATTAATTTACAGTTTCATATTTTTGCTGTTTTTATTTTGTTTATATTTTCTGTCTATAGCTAACATATTTTTATGACATTCATTTGTGACCTTTTGAAAATTTTGATGCATTAACACAACATACAGGAACAAGATATAGAGAAACTAGCAGACAGACGTAGAGTAATTTCAAGACTAGTATTTAGTCATGCATTGTGAACAGGCTGTTCACTGACACCGTCACCATTTTGGAATATTTATCTACATGATAACTAACAATAATATCAGGAATCACGAGTAACTCAGAATTAATGATAAAACCATTTCAGAGGTCAATGAAAACAAAGTTTCTTCCCAGAATTGTATCTGTTTTTTTTTTCAGGATTCTATTCTTGAAAAGGACACAGTTTATTTTTTTGACAAAAATAGTTTATTTAATTCCCCAGTGCCTTATTCACTTCCAGGAGGAGTTAACATCATCATGAAAAAAAACTGCAGTGCAGAAAAATACAGCACATCCCCAGTCTGACCATATTTTAATTAAATTAAAAATGGCTTACAAAGGGAGAATCTGGAATTCACTTTAGTTTTTTTTAAAGAGAAAGTAGTCAAATTAAATCACAAAATTGAACTCTACCTCTGTCTAGTTTTGAACATGTAACATTCTTAATTAAGCTTACAAAAAAGTACAACTTATACTTTTGGCAGACTGTATGCCAAAAAGATGCTTATCTGCGCTGACAAGGAGTAGTGTGAGATGACAACCAAAAGTACAAAGAGCATTAAGCAGAAACTGAGGCTGACATATTATGAAAATACCAACTTGTGAGCTGACTTTCTGCTGATGTGGTGGGTGTTTAAACAGATGAGGAAGCACCCCACTGTAAAGGGAACAAAAATAGAGTGAACAAATATCTGATGAAGGAAGTCATACCTCACAACTGAATGCATCTAAATTACTTTTGCAGATGAAAAGATGAAAAAACAAGAATCCAGATTTTTAGATGCGGCTCATAATCTGGCTTTGCATGCTTTTGCTCTAGATGCTTTTTAACACTGAGAGCCTAAGAAAGTAGAAAGGCCTTAGAATTAACAAAAAACAACTGTCAAATGGCTTAAAAACACTATGTGACTTAGGTGAAAGGTTGGGGAGAAAGTTAAAAACTATCGTTGTATTGTTATATGTTTGAGTCACATTCAAACAAGAGTTAATCAGTGGTGCATTATGTTAAAGAACTCTTGAGCAGTTTTTAAAGACAACAATAAGTGTATTTAAAAAAATACTAAAAGTGTGAATCAGCATTTTGGTGTCTTAAAACAGCAGTTACAAAGATGATTTTTTTTCTGCATTTGTAATGCCCACATGACTCCAAACTTTTAATTATGTTGCCTTTGAGGTGCCCTTTCAAGTGGGAAGCTATTAGAAAGCTGAATGTGCTTATTAAGTGCTGTTACCAGACAGATACACGGAAAGGCTGTTCTCGCAGATGGAGCTGAGGTTGTCCAGTCACAGTTAAAACTGCACCTCCTTCTGTCACAAAGAAGTAAAGTGGTGCAAAATGATGACAACATTCTCACGAAATCTACCATGCTATGTTCTTACCAGAGAACTAAATAACACTAAAAAGATGGACAGTAACAGTGCTCTTACTAAATAAGAGTAAAAATAAGAATCAGTAACAGAGTAAAAATACTATATTCCTATGGTCTTTTAGAGTTTATCATATATGAAAATTGTACTGTGCACACCAAGTGGCAAAACTAACTCTTCTCCTATGTCCACAGCATAAGTAAATATAATATATATTATTACATGATCTCTAAATTGGGGCAGCCCAGTGGCATACTGTGGTCCTGGGTTCAATTACTGGGGTACTATTTGTGTGGAGTTTGTATTTTCTCCCTATGTTCAGATAGGTTTCCTCCAGGTGCTCCAGTTTCCTTCCGTAGTCCAAAGACATACTGGTAGGGTAACTGACTTCTGGGAAAAACTGGATTTGGTGTGAGTATCTGTGTGTGCTCTGTGATTGACTGGTGTCCCATCCAGGGTGTATGAGTCAGATTACTCATTGCAGTGATGTCTAAGCTCCTATAGACACAGACATACAGTCACTTGCAGAGCGTCCTGCAGTCTAGTGTTACATTAATGAAGCTCCTGGTCTGAGAGGTTCCTTTCCTCAGAAAGACCAAAAATGTCTCTGTGTTATGACGATCATCTGCTTAATGCCACATCGTTCTGCTTATTTTCAGTCTCTAATCTCAGGGTCTTTTTTATATCCCAATTTATGAAGTCTAATTCCAAATTGAGGATACTGTGGTGGGATGAATGCCAAGAAGATATGGGACGTCACCTTCCAGAGCCTGAAGGTGGGATGACTGGACAAATTTGCCACCTGCCTTCAACTCCTGCACAGACCCTTTATGCCCAGTGCAAGAGCTCTTAACAGCAATAATAATATATTGCACCCTCAACAGCAATCATCTTGTGGATCACACTACAAAGCTCCCTTGCACTGTGCTGAGTGTGACTCTGAGCTGGCACCCTGCTCGCTCTATGACACACAGCATGATGACTTACAGGGCCTTGTCTTCCTGTGGCCTTGAAAATCTTGCAAGGAAGGGTGGCACGCTAGCAGGAGGCTATTTCCTGAGCTTTCTTAACCTCTGTGGCTCCAGAGGCCTGCTTTCTCCATTTGAGCCAGCTCTGGTTTTCAATTGGCCCCAGTTTAGAGCCTATTGGACATTGTTACATAATAAAAAATGTGGCAATATTTGACTCAATGAAGCTGTTCCACCTAGCAGAGGCAAACACCTAAATATTGAATGGTGTCATGAGCACTACGAGGTGCTGACCTCATCATTCTCAGTATTGATCTGCCCTGCACTACTGCACTCTTTGTTTCCTTCAGGAACCTGGGATAGATGAAAACTGCATTTTCTCTACACCAATGTTTAATTGTTTCTGACAGTTATAACCTAGAAGTCTAATTTGAAGGAAATTTTTAATTAAGGTATGTTATGTTTATCAGGATCCTTAACAGAGTTGAAAAGAATCAAAGGCAAATGAGATCAAATAGATGTCCCATTGTGTCAGAATTCATTGTTTCCTTCCTGGATTAGATATAGTGAAATCTCTAATACTTGTGGAAACAGATTTAAGATGGTATAATCAGACATTCCATATTAGGCCTTAATGCTGAAAGGAATGATAGCTAACCGAATTCCAACAGAAGGTTTGCAAAAATTTACTCAGGAGGTTAAAGGTAGAATTGTGACTCTTCTGAGAAAACTCTTATACTTTTTTTTTTCAGATTTACCTGTTTAAGGATGAGAAATGAAAACCAGGTTGCTCTCCTGCATTGCACCTTTGTACCTAATCATGAATTTAATGACTTTTTCAATATCCATCATAATGTATTATCATTATATTGCACATAGGTAATCAACTAAGCAAGAAATAGTATCATTCAAGCATAGCAACTTTCTTAATTTTATTTTTTTTAATATAATTTGTTGCCTCACACTTTGGAAGGGCCTACAAGAAAAAAAAATATACCCTGACACAACGTTCACAGCCATAATGCATTTTATAAATATTCTTAAATGGTTATTAGTGTTATTAGAATTATATTTCCAAATTTAGTGATAAGTTGTCTAATTCATGCCACAGGTATTCGCAAGATGGTCTACTGTAAGTATGATTGCTGTTCTTTGCAGTTTGCTGAGAGAAGCACTGATGAACTTCTCTTGAACATATGTAGTGACACTGAAAGGAGAAATGTATTCTTACTATCAAACAGCTCAGCTCTCTTCCTGCTTTTCGCCACATCCTTTTGAAACGGCCCAGTATTCTAACTCAGAAACCACAAGAGCCATTTTTGCAGCATTACCCAATACGCAGACTATAGCAAGTCATTTCTTATCTGCCACGCTGAACAGAATACCCACCATGTACAAGTGTCTGTGCAGATGACTAATGAATGAAAGCACAGGACTGCTCAACAAACAATAAAGGGATAAAGAAAAACAGCAACCTTCCCTTTGAATCTAAAGTTTTGTTTCAATCACAAGGGATCACTGAAAAATTTAACGTTTCATCATAATGTAAAGCCTCCTTCAGAGACAAACCAGATTTTTCTTCAATCTTTAAATACAGTCATCAAAAAGTTGCCAACATGTGATACAATTAACTACTAATTGATATTCCATGTAAAAATAACATCAATTGTTCAACACTATCAATTCAGGCATAAGGAAGTTTGAGACATCATACAGAAATCACAACATTCATCATAAAATCCAAATGGTCATTTTGGTTTTAAGATGGAGCTATAGAAATTGATATTGCAAACGGGGAGGAAAGTCCCATACTGCAGTATAGCAATACAGTTCAGCTTTGTTTTGGCAGAAATTATCATTTAATTTTGGGGAACTCCATGACAACAAAGCTGAAGGCCTTCAGGTCAAAATCGCAAGAGCTAGCAAGAGGATGCTCGAATGTGTTGTGAAGAAGCTTTTGACACACAAGAGGAAGAATGCCACATGAGGGGAGGAGTTCTAAGAAACTAACTTCAAAAGGTTTGTCAATTTAAAATGGCTGCTTCTTAAAGAAGGGTGTAATAATAATAATAATAATAATAATAATAATTGCTTACACTTACAGTATATAGCGCTTTTCTGGACACTCCACTCAAAGCGCTTTACAGGTAATGGGGACTCCCCTCCACCACCAATGTGCAGCCCCACCTGGATGATGCGACGGCAGCCATAGTGTGCCAGAACGCTCCCCACACATCAGCTATTAGTGGGGAGGAGAGCAGAGTAATGAAGCCAATTTTTAGATGGGGATTATTAGGAGGCCATGATTGGTAAGGGCCAATGAGAAATTTGGCCAGGACGCCGGGGTTACACCCCTACTCTTTTCGAGAAATGCCCTGGGATTTTTAATGACCACAGAGAGTCAGAACCTCGGTTTTACGTCTCATCCGAAGGACGGCGCCTGTTTACAGTATAGTGTCCCCATCACTATACTGGGGCATTAGGACCCACATGGACCGCAGGGTGAGCCTAATATACAGGCTTAACTGAGAGGAAAAGGGAGCTGAGGCATTTATATAAAAACTTAGATAAATGAAATTAAATAATGTTCCCTCCCTTGAGTCAGTACAGATTATGGCGGATTTGTGCCGAGAGTTATGCATGTTATAATTTTGTTGGATAATAAATTTGCACAAGAACACAGAGAAATTTGACTGTTCACCTTTTAAAGTGTTGAGTCTCCCTGAAAAACTAAAGAAATTAAATAAAACTAAATACAGTGCATGTGATGGAAGCAGTGCCGACAACAAGGAGTCTCTACACTACCATCAAATAATTTAATTACGGCATTAGTTTCTGAACATCAGCATCCTTGCTTTTAATTTTATTTACACCTCATTTAAGAATACACTAAAAAGTGACAGTTCCATTAACAGAAGCATTTCCTAGTGATGTCACCCTTTCATTTCTGATTAGACATATATTCTTTCATCAAAAGCATTATTAATTTACGCTAATAAATAACTATAAGTGAGCAAATACTGTACAAAAAAAACAATTGTGTGATAGCATGTTCTTTAAATCTCACATTACAGAAAACAGCAACAAACATTTTAACTAGTATATTTTTTATATTTCTTTTAGATTTTAAAACTCATGTATTTCAAATCAACAATAAAGAACTATCTTCTGCATCATTAGGTCTATGTTTCCTTGAAGGAACGGTTAGAATAAAGAAAAATAATACTAGTTTGTTGCACTACTGAAAACCAGTCATTGGTCTTTAATATACTTCTTGCTAGTAGTAAATCAGCCAAAGCACTTGGATTTGACAGTCGGAAATACCACAATACATCACCACGTTTCTGACACTTATTGAAAGAGTATAGAACACACTGAGTGACACACTATCAAAAGGAAGCATGTGAAATGCAACGCCACACTCGCCCACACATATAAACAAAATGCAGTTTTAATAAAAAAAAATAAACTGGCATCTCCAGGATGTTCAGTAGCGTTAGCACTTAATCAAAAAACTTCCAAGAACTTCCCATCCTTCACACACAAAACTACAAATAATCATATTAATACAAAACTAATTGTGCGGTGCACACAAACAGCTGTCATACCGATCAATGTCAAAAACGCCTCGCAAATACATAACAGGAAACACCACAAGACGTGCACAGCTAGATTACTGCACTTACACAAATAAACTGCTTTCAAAGTGAGTCTGTATCTCACAATTTCACACTTCCTGATTCTTATACCAGACTATTAGCAGTCATGTAAAAAAAGCAACAATATATTAAAAATATAATTAGTTCTGTCCTTCCAAAGTGTTTAAATATCACGGGGGATTGTGTCACTCGGTTTTATTTTTTCCATCTCGGCAGTGAATTCGGTTCTTGGGCATCTCAAGTAGTTCACTCAACCCACCCATTCACAGTTGTATTTCGGCATACCACACCTATACTGGATTTATAAATTTGACCTCAAGCATCTTTGAAAAATATTACCAATTATAGCTTCGATGTTCTTCACGGGAGCAGCTTAGTATGAAGATCGTGAAAAAAAAAGTTACTGGCTATTAAAATAACTGCCTTAAGTTTACCTGACCCGTTAAATTTCGAACAGACGAAATTAACCGAGTGTGTAGCTCAAAGCAATCCCGAGTAAAAAAATAACACGAAATATAAAGTGAATTTCTCAAATAAACCGGAAAAAACATAACATTCATATAAAACCTAATTTAAAACAATCGAAATTTGTGTTACCAGAAACTCATTGGTAGTGAAATGTGATACTGTAATGTAATACCTAAATGACCAATTTGATATAATCACCGCTTTTAACTCTATAAACAAATGAGACTGGTGGCATAAACTAAGACTAACACAGAATTAGCATAAATACAAATGATTACTGTAAATATCAAGCAAAACGTTTAAGAAAGTAAGAGCGAAAGCGGCTGACAGACCACACTTTGGGTTACATGCTAATGCCGTGTCCCTGAGGAGGTCAAGCTATCTGATGCACACATACTGTAGGAGTCCCTCCCACATTTTCTCCTGGTGAGATCACTGTTTTGGGTTAACAATTGGGACAGCGAAAAATCCCAGGATAACAGCGACTTGCTCGAGTGCAATCGCATAGCTATGTATTTTCAGTGTCAGAAGAAAATAAAACGGACGGTTCAGATTATTTAAAAAAATAACATTCAATGATGGGATAACGGCCAGTGCACTGCACCTAGTCGCCTTTTGCTCTACCTTCAATCTTGTTTTTTTTTTTACCTTCAATCTTGTGAATAGTGTTGCAAGAATTGAATCGAGCACAAAGCGAGCGCACACCTACCCTCCCCCTCCACATACCCGTTTCCTCCTACTGATGCGAAGACGGAATTCAAGCTTTTCAACAGCTGAGGGCGCTATTCACGTTCCCTTTGGCCACGGCCAATACTGTATTAGATCTCCAAAATGGATTACTGTATACTGGCGCAGATGAAGAAGAAAGCCCCCACGAGCGAAGAGCGTAGTTATTACATCCATGTGTGTCGATTTGGAGTGAAGAATTAAGCGATTTAATTTGCCTCCCCGCTGCTGTAGCAGATTGAAAAATGCAGAGGAAAGCATCGAGAAGGAGGTTGGCACAGTTAGTTGTATTTTTTTGCATTACGTGAAACCACAGTTAATAGCAGTAGCAGTGTTATTTCAACATATTGCCCGACTGCCTGTACGTGTCTTAGAATCGTATCCAATTAAAGATTTGTTCAGGCATGGGTAACAGGTCGGCAGGCACAAAAGAACGCTGTGACCAAGCTAAATTAATCGGGTGTGAGGCGGAAATCGAGTCAGTACTGGAGATAACGCCACTCAAAGGAAAGGCGTGCCGATCTCGATTGTTTTTACACTAATCATCACTGCACACTTGAATTTAGAATTATAAATACCCACACGTGTTCGTATATATATATAAATTTAATCTTTTTCACACTTCATCTAATTATATCACTGGTAACGCTGCGTGGCGTTATTAAGTAGATCACAAGCAATATAGAGTATGAGCAGAGCAGAATCCTCTTAGGGATTTAGGACCAGAAGCATGAGGCGAATACTAAAGCATGAGGTATAAAAATAAAAAAAGAACAAAGAGACAAGAATCAGTCAATGAAAAGTAAAAATATATATATATATTGGTGTAGCAATTACACTGCCAAATTGAACAATATATAGATAATAGAAGGGTAGATATTGTAATCAATGAGGATGAATTGCAATATCCTCTAGTAGTTTGCGGCAGAAGTACAAATATTAATTCCTGGACTAAATTACTATCGAAGTTGAAAGGCCCAGTAATAGAGCTCAACATTTAGGAAGGCACGTCCTGCTGGACTCTTTGGGGCGCTGAAGAGTAATTAATGGTATCTGTTTTCAAAAGATCAGAGCTTTTAAAGAAAATGTGAGGCCCATATTCCTGAAATCTTTTAGTTGAAGGAGCATCATGGAGATCGGAGATAGACCTGGAACTGGTTATTATTATCTGTTCGATAATAACGGGATTTAGGGAGCCGCAATTATTGCCCTGCTCGTCTACTTCCAGTCCCTCTCTTGTGGAGTGGTTTAAATTTATGATGAGATATCACTTTAAAAAGCAATACCTCACAGTGCATTGTGGTTTTAGCATTGTCTGGCACCAAAAAAAATCTGAAGTGAGTCCCGTGTGATCCCATCTCTGCTGCTAATGTCAGTATAACACAGATGTGACATGCACATCGAAAGCCACAGTGACAGAGTCACATCTTGTCATTATATCCATCTTGCTGTCATGCACACGGCACTGAGTCCAGTGCAATTGTGTTGCATTTTGTACTGTTATTATAATTCACATCTCTAAACAATGTGTGCAAACAATTGACAAACACAAAGCAAATGGGATACACTGAGTTTCTATGCTTGCAAATACATCCTTCTAAAAATAACCAAAATATTTTCCAAATGTATTATTGAACCACTCTTTTACATGGTGAAATTGTGATGTTTTATTCATTGTATCGAGAGGTAGTAGAGGTGTAAAAATATGTTATGCCCTTAACTGCATTTGAAGGAACAGTCTTTCTAATCTCCATTGATGTGCCTTTCAATTAAGGTAACTGTATTTCATGTTTTCAGTATTACTATCATTATTACTGTTTGGATGAAGTGCAGCCATATGGTGTTAATGTGAATTTTAATGTGAATTTGTGTTCTTCAACAGTAAGAATGTCATAAGGGCAGAATACCATTTGCTATTTGAGTTTTGTATGTTAGCATGTCACGAATCTTTAGAACTATTCTGATTCTTTAGTGAAATGTCTAACCGCACTGCTTCCTGTAAGCAGTCACACAAGCTGCGTGTCCTTAAAACAGTCGAGAGATGTAGTCTTACTTTTGGTGTTGGACATCCTTTCTGCAGTAAAAAAGAGAACAGATGACAGCCGGGTTGACAAGCACATGCTACTATGACAGCAGTAGTCAGAAATGAAGCAAAAAATACATAATTGCTCTTTTAAAACTGTAAACTAGATTATTTTTTAGCATTAACATCTAGGCTGCTGCAGCTAATATTCCCATTTCTACTATATTTAATTTTCCTGATTAACTGACAATATAAAAAGTGCATATAAAATATGCCCTTGTTTTATTACAACAATATATTGTGATGCAGGTGATTTTCTTTTTCACAGAGCTATGAGTAGTGCTTTTGGCAGTAATCTGCTGAAGTCAGATCTCTTAGCTAAGCAACTAAGTCATTTCTTGACAGCAAACGTCAGACCAGATGCCCTGAATCCTGAGCATTTTTTGTAGCAGTAGCAGAAAATCTTACCTTATATTTGATGAATAATTGATCCCATATCCAAGATATTATTCCAACAATATTATATTACTGTGTACTCAGACTTTCCTCCTTAATATTCTGAACTTTCATACCTCACCAGGTATGTTTTTAATCTTTTACAGTAGTTCCTTTTTACAATACAAAGACTCATAGAGCCCAGAGAGGTTGTTCTATCTCTCATACAGTGTCCCCCACAGGTACTGTGACAGCAAAATCAGACACTTTATTTTTGCTTTGCAGTCAGGCAAGTATGTGAGTGATAAGTACAATATTCTATCCATTTTTATTTTGGGCAATACTTTGTGTTCAATCCAGCGATTCCAAGGGACAGTAGTTATTGGGGCAGATTGGCTAAGTAAATTTGAAGCAGTACAAAGTCTCTGGCACCAGACTCTGCATAATCATACAGTTTCAGCCAGTTCCAGTTCTTGGGGTATTTTGACCTCCATTTCAATCAATAGCAAAGCATTTACAGCCCGCATGCAGCCTTAAAGGGGTTAGCAACCAGTGACTCACTTTTACACTTATTGCAAGGATTCTTCATGCATGGTTGTAGATATTCAAAATATTTTGAATCTGTATGGCCTAATGGATTAAAATGATCTTTTTTTGCCTGTATGACCATTATTGATTTTTTTTAAGCTCTGAGGCTATGGAGGAATTACAGTAAGGCCCGAGTTTGTGCACACAAGGGAATGAGCTCCAACTGTTCTCATCCCTTATCTTAATCCATCCGCACGTAAGATGGAAATCGGCCTCTTCTGTGTTCTGACATAATGAGGAGGAGAGAAGATCTCTGTGCAAATGGCAGGCCCATACGTGCCATTGCTCTTGTATGTGCAGAGCAGTGTGACGTGTGGAATTGTTCCTTCTGGAAGATCTATGATAAGCTGCATGCAGATAAACGCAGATGTGAAAATACAGATGTGTGTATGGAGCGCAAATGCTGGAGGGCATCTGTCTTGGCCCCTGACTGGTTCCCTCCTCTTCAGGTCTCTCCTCTGACATTCGCGCGGGTCATATCTTTAGGCTACAATTTCTGTTTTGGTTTCTGCATGATAATTACCTTAACATTATGAACTTCAAACCAATTTAGTTAATTTCGTAATTGAAATCTGAATAAAGAACTTTAGGTATAGGAACAATTTTATCTGATTGCTGCTTAGAAAACTGTAAACTGTCAAAATAAAATAATGTCTCCATCCAATATCGGAAAACAGTTTATTTCTGGCAAGTTTTGTGACAGCTCAGTTCCTAATCTGGAAGCAGAGGCCTAAATTATATACATAATTCCCTTCACAATTCTTGGAGCACTTAATATTCAGTCCAGATGGATGTTCTAGTCAATATTCCTATGGGTGTGCCAGAGGACAGACAGTCCTTTAGAAAGTGACTGGGTTTCTTGTTTTTCATGCCATTACCATTGAGTAAGGGCTTTTGTCATAAGTCAGATTTACATACGAAACTGTTCTGAGATACCATGGGTAGTGGCTTTTTATTTTTTTCGTTGCTCATTTCTCATTCTCATTCCTTTCTTACAGCTCTTACGCTGGCTTGATGTAGCTATAACCTTTGGCACAGTCTAAAATGTGCATATTATTTCATCCTTTGCAGTCGGAGCTGTTAAACTGGTGAAAAAAAGCTAATGGTATTTGTATGTGCTACGTATACTGTATTTACTTTATTAATTATGAAGATTCTACATTTAGGATCTTTCATGACCAAGTAGTCAGGATCTTGGTTTAATGTTTCTTCTGAAGGGCAAAACCTCAACAGTGCAGGTCATTATTCTGGAGCAATGGTTTGGAAATTCCAGTCCAAAGGAAAGAGCACCAGCTACTGGTCCACCAGCACCACTTACAGCAGTGACTGGGATTTTTTAGAGGTCTCCCATTACTGTACTCACCAGACCCAGCCTTGCATATCTTCTGAGATCTGATTAAGTTAGGCTACAATGTGGTAATACAGCCATTTATATAAGAAAGCTACACTATTCCAAATCTATGCCTCAATACCAATAGCGGGATGGCATGTTTGCTTTGTTTGAAAGCAGCCTTAGGGTAATTTTGAACCAGTATCAGTTTCTATATATTGAGAATTGAAATTCAATTTTCCTTTGCAATATAGTGTTCGCCAATTATAAATGTTTGTTTATGGTAATTCAGTGAAAAAAATGCATCCTGTAACAGGACGCTAACATCTTGGTAAAACATAGACAGAAACAGAGAAACTCAAGCAACCATAGGTCAAAAAGAAACATAAACACATGGAATGAGTGTTATATGAGCATGGGAAAACTCTGAAAATACCATACAAATTTGTAGTGGTAATCTTTATAAAGGAATATCATTGGGTCTCTTGTGGGTAATTACCTTAAGCAATTTTTTGGCCAGCATGGTTATGCTGCAAATACACTCACATGTGCTATTCATTATTCACTGGTAGAGAGCACTGTTGTTTGATTGTGCATAAGAATTTAAGAGGGGTTACGAATGAGAGAGGGGCATTACGCCTATCAAGCTTGTTTGGTAGCTAGTAGGTAATTGATCCAAGGAACTTCTCCAGCGGTTTCTTGAAAGAAAGCATCATATCAACTTCAACAACGTGGCTGGTTCTGTCCATTTTGTGTTCTGTCAGCATAACTATTTATTATTCATTTCTGATAACACGTTATACATTTCTGCTTAAACACAGGAAGAAGAAAGTGAAACGTGAACGTGCGAGGTGCTCTGGAGATCCACTTTATAGGTGTGTATTGAGGGGGAATCACGATTATAAATAACACCAGTTAATGTGGCTTGGGATGGAAGAACTGTTCTTTTTAATAAATAATAAGTAAAATGAATGAAATAATGCTGACCAACAACTATCAATTAAGAGTAGTTACCTTTTTTAAAGATCAATTCATATAAAAAGACAAAAAGATAACATTTCATATACACGCTTGTGTGTCAATGCCAGATTTGGTCTATTTCTATGCCTGACATGATTATAAAAGAGTCATTAATGCCTGGGGGGAAAGTGTCTGAATGGACTTCATGAGAACTTCCAACACTGTCCCCTTAGTACATTTCATTGTATGAACCCTACAGTATGTATGAATATTTAACATGCCTTCATTCCATTCACACCACAAACAAACATTTCTTTCTGTAAGAGTTCATATCGTTATTGTCCTTTATGTGACTGGTCTCATTTTATAATAAGCATGCTGATGACAGAAGTAACGTTTGTTACCTACGTACGTCATAATGTATACAAATAGGATTGCAAGTTTGAGCTGAATCTTTAGATTAAAACCCGTGTTTGTAATAAACATATTCTATACTTGTGCATGATTTTTGTCCTGTTGCTTTATTTGTATTCTGCTTCATGGATCTGTATTTCTAAAAATGTTTTGGTCCATTAGAGAGGCAATGCCGTGTGGTGCTTTATAAACTCTGCTAACTGCAGGGCTGAAAACAAGAATTAATATCATTTTTAGACATGTTTGGGTTGACAGGAGAAGTATATGCTCTGTGTGTTCAGTGAGTGTGGACAGCAACACCTGCATGGTATCGCAGAACCCTTCAGGTTTAACTGTTCTTTCTTAAGTCTTTGTATTGTTAAGTCAAAGGAAACGAGAATCTCTCCCATCTTTGGGAGGCAGCCTGAAGCTCGGCTGTTTGCAGCTGGGGTCTTTGTTGTTGACAATAAGGTGGAAGGGATGTGAATTGAACAGAATCTCTGCCTCATGCACAGTAGGTCTAAGCATGATCCTGGCAGGTGTGGGAACGTGCCAGTTCTCCCAGCAGGAGGCAGGTAATCTCAGCAGGGATTTTCTTCTCCTTACGGAAGGTCACATGCAAATGTCAAGAGTGCTGTTTCTCTTTCTCTGCAGTTAGATGTTTCTGTTCAAGTAAAGCATGTACACAGCCATTGTAGGCATTTACTTGTTTATATCGCTTGTAGGAATTTCAGCCTTGATCATAAAAACACGAGAAAGATAACAAATCAGAGGAGGCCTTTCGATCTCTCATAGTCATTTGGCTACTAGTGGATCCACGAATCCAGGCAACTTCATAAAGAATCTCAGACAACCATTTTGAACAATCTGGCCGGACAATTTGTTCTTGACACCCAACCTTCCAGTAAAGAAGTTGTGCCATTGGGTTATTGCTCCATTATTGAGCTTGAAGTAATCACTGGGCTCCCTTTGGCAATACTTTCCAACATTTTAAATGCCCACCAACTCTACATTATTTTTTTTACGTTGGCATCCTCTAATCACTTTTCTTTGAACTCCTTCCAGAGCAGAAATGTTTTTTTAATGATTCTAGTCTTTCTCTGGAATAGTAAATATGATAATTATTTTTTACTGTCTTCACAAAATCTCAGGCACTCCTACATACTGAAGAAATTAGCTGAGTTCAAACACAGCATTTGCTAATAGCAGTCTTATTTTACTGATTATGTATACTGTTAAAATAATAATTACTTAAATACTACTGTGCAATTTGTAAATACTTCTTACAGGCTTTGTAGTCATTCACAGAACTGAGCCGGCATTAGTCTTCCTTTATTTCGAGTTCTGTTTCTTTTCCTCTGTCTCAGTGACATGGCCATTCCAAGGCTGCTCACAGATGTTAGACAAGGATAAACATTTCCCAGAAACGCTTTTCCCAGGAAGGGCTTTGATAAAGCATAAGGCTGTTGATGGCAGCTTTGTCAGTTTCAATAGTGATATTTTAAATGTGATACATTTGAGGACAACAATACGTTACATATAATAGATGTAATATCGTAAAAACATTTAATTACATAATTAAGCAGGAGCAAACATTTCGTAGGGCAATGTCAATGTCCAGGAAGTTGAAGCAGCAGATACAATGATATTTTAACAGCAAGAGTTAGAGGTAGAAGACACACTGTGAGTGTGAAATCTGGTGGCATTTTATCATACTCTGAATCTTAAGGCTGCTGGCCTAAGAGTCTGATATGAATTGAAGTGCTCATGTGCCCAGTGTAGCACTACTACAATGAAATTTGCATGCACAGTACAGCACATGAGCTGTAATACCCTCCTAGCAGTACATGTCTTTCTAGGTACCATCTGCAGTGCTACTGGTGGAATTGTTGTCGGAGAGGTTTGAGTGGAACATATGATAATATACACAGTCTTCTAAGGTGGGTAAATAGCATAAATCTGTTTTTTAGTAGTCACGTCATGTCATTTGCCAAATCGCTTTATACTATACAGTGTCACGGGAAGCTGGAGCCTACCTGGCAAGCAACGAGCGCAAGTCAGGGTACACCCTGGACGGGGCGCTAGTCCATCGCAGGACGTTTTTTAGTAGTGTAAAATAAAATTAAACAGTATGTTAAACTAAAAATATCGATTAGAATTTTTAGAATTTCAAAGTTAATGCAAAACACTGTATACGATAAGTGTAGTTAAACTGCTTGATACTGGTGTAACCCAATTTAGTATTCAGTCATGATTCCTGATGGCAGGATTTAAAATAAATAACAAAACTGAAGACACATTTTCAATACCTACCTCTGTTTAAATGTTTGTTTTTGAATAATTGTTTTCTTTTTGCTGTAAAAAGAAGTGTGGCAGGACACTAGGCAAAACTTGAAAGTTGCTGTATTTGCACACCAAATGCCAAAAACGTTATAGCCTTTGTAACCTTGTCATGTTGTTCTGTACACTTCCCATAAGGCCACTGGTGGTTTAAGCTTCAGGCAGCCCTGAGTTCATGAGGCACACCTGTGTGTCAGTTGACTGGTCCACAGAGTATAAAAGGGACTTCAGTAATTAGGACTGTAATTGACTCAGAGAGTAACCTGTAAATTACTATTTTTATTTTATTATGCAAGAGAACTATACACCCTTTTGTATCTAGCTAGGGCCGCAAAGAAGGAATTTGGGCTTTCATTGAGTTGTTTTTGTGTGGTGAGCAGCAGCTTCACTGTCACTAAAGTTACAAATTTAGGTTTTTACATACAATGTCTAAAGTTTCATATGGGTTTATAGATTATATTTTAAAAGAGTCCTTAATAGTCTGAAGTGAACAGTCAATATGATCAATCAATATGAGATACATCGTGTGGGGGAGGAAGAACAAGGCTGTTTGTAATTGTGTTTGCTGTTGTTCGCTTGTTGGAATACAAAAAAGAATAAACACTTTGTAAATTGCATACAGTGAGCATTCCTTGTTCCTTGATGTCTTGTCAAATGCATTTTTTTATTCTTCTCAGAAGTGCACAAACCTTTCCTTTAGGTGTAACATGCTGTTTGAATGGTAAGTTATTTTAAAGACCAGCAGTCCAAACAGATTAAATAAAATATATTAAATAATATATATATAAACTGTATTTTACAAGGGGTAGTTTTCAGGATTATGTTGTATTTTTTTAGAGTAGTGTTGTGAATTATGTGAATGAATATTAACTTGCACGTAAATGAATAGGAGAATGAATAATATGGCTCTTATTCTACTTTTGCGTTCATAAAGCCAAACTTAGAAGCCAAAGACAGAGGTTTCACCTTATTAAGAGTTCAGTCAAATGTGTATATGAGGTTTAATATATAGGGTTGCTCTTAAGAGCCACACGGAATTAGAAGAATTTAACATATTTCCAGAAATACTAATACTCAAGGAACAGCTAACTCCAGGCCAGAACAGAACCTGTATTTTTCACCTCCTTATATGGTCATATACTCGGTTGACTGTGAGATAACTATGCAGTCACATCATGCAGGATTTTTTTATGGTTCACTTGGAAAAATATATTCTTTTTCTACAAGAAGATTTCTACTGAAATAATAACAAAACACCTTGGGAATAAAGTTAAAACTTTGCAGGACTTTCTAGGTATACCAACAACTTTTCACTGTGAAGGCCACAGCCTCCAGAGACTGAGACCATTGATTTTAGTCATGTTCAAAATTCCATCTAAACTGTAATTACAGTTACACATAGTTCATGGTGGATATATTATAGAGTACATTGCCATCAAATCAAATACTGACAGCTATATTTAACTTTCTATATGAAAAGGTAATCTTATTGTAATTTCAACTTTGGTGCATTTCATTTCTGCTGCCTTGTCATCATTAATCTGGCTATGAACTATGAGTATATAATGTTTTTGCAAGGAATTTTGTTAGCTATCATTGCTGTTGTATACTGTATATTCTTAGAGAAAATAAAGACTGTGAAAAAGGGAATGGAATCCTAAAACCAAGTGTGAAAATGATAGGAGAAACAGATCTGAATGAAAGATGAGAAGCTGAAAGAAGAAAAAGTTTTATCTTTGATTCGGAATGGAAATTCTAGAACCTTGCCCTTTAATTTTGTCGATGTCTGCTTAACAAGAAGAATCAAAATTGTACCAATTGATTCATTTTCTTTAGTCACAGAAATGTAGACAATTTTACAAGCCTATCATGTAATTAAAGGCAGACTGGTTTTATCTTAGGTTGGAGAATCAAATAATGAAAACAATAAATAAATTTAGGTATAAAATATGTCCCACAGTTTCATACAAGCCCCCAATTTTTTAAGACTACAGTAAGATAAGGGTGATATTTACAATGTTGTCTTAGAGGGAGGGAGGATACTAGAGACAAAGGAATTTTTAAAGAAAATTACAATGATGATATGGGGAACTCATTAAATTAATATTGAAACAATTCATTTCATCAAACACCATGCACATTTTGTAGCATTTTACACAGTAATAAACTTGAGTCAAGACACAGATATTTTCAATATTAATTGTTTTTTCTTCATATTTTGTCATTGTTTGGTTAGTCGAGAAATAATTTTACTTATGAGCTTTGCCCTTGTTTCAGTCCATTCCTGTCCGATTAAAGTAGAACCTATGGGTAGCAGAGCAAAGTTGTAAATGATTCCGAGTTGCCAAAGAAGTCACTATAAAGGAAACTAAGGTAACATGCTGGAGTTCAAAGCCTTTGATGAAAATGATGTTCTGTGGGACTGAACTTTCTCAGTTAATTTAAATCTCCAATCCTAGTTAACAACATATTAGACCATTTGTTCACTGACTACAACTTAAGAATCAGCCCAACTCATCTTTATTTCCCAACAGGAGGAAATATGAGAAAGTGTTTGTATGTGCATGCAGGGTTGATAAAATCCCTCAGCCCCCCTTCCCTAAGAAGAAACAGACAAAACCTAAGACAAATCTCCTGCCCTCTGCCTCCCTTTCTCACCTCCTGGTAGATAAAGAACATTTGACTGGGTAGAAAAATTTGGTATTCATGAGCCATGAGCTGCAGCTGTCTCTAGGTGCTTCCCTATTGGCTGACTGTCACTGTCTGCTTGTGGGACTTCCAATCAAACAATGGAAGGGAACAGCTTTCTTTGTGACTGGAAGGTTTCCCATCACCCCTTTACCTCTGATATGCTAATACAAGAGCCACTGTTTGCGTACTGGATAAAAAAGAAGACCTGTCTTGATCGAAGCTTGAACAATATTGAGTGCTAGCAGGGGATGAAAATTTGCCAGAGATTAATGTGTGAGATTCTCTTAAGTTACAAGCTGCTTGCAAGGAAGCCATCTGCCCCCATTGTGTGTAATGATTCTGAAAAAAATGCATTTCTGAATTTGGAATGAAAGCAAATTCCATGCTACTTTCCAAAAAGAATGGGAAGGATGCTTCTACAGTATCTGTCATAATATATAAAGCAAGACTTCCCAATCACTGCCCTCAAGACCCCAGTGTCTGTAGGTTTTTATTCCAGCTGAGCCCTTCATAATTAAACATCCTGTTAAACTAATAAATTGGTAAGCAGACCCTTTGGGAACTGTCAGAAAATTTATTTTTTTATTATATAAAAATTCATAAGAATGAAAATCCTTTATTTTGCTTATACAATTTTTTAAGGAAACAATGAAAATGTCTAGGTAATGAAATTATTCATCTTTTTAAGGCTCCATCCGAGCAGCTGCAGGTCTGGCAGGGGTCAGGGCACCAGGACAGAGTCAGGAGCCCTGATCCTGGGAATGAAATTACAGGAAGACGAACTGTAATTCTAAGATTTGTGACAAGCCAGGAGACAAACTGTACCATCTCACTTTTGTAAAACATTTAAAAAGCCCAGATTTCACAAAAATTCAGAGAAATTTTTTTTATTGAGTGCTGTTTTTAGTTTGCTTCATATAATTACAAACACAAGAACATATTTAGTTCATGACAACAAAATAATCCATTTGAATTTGGTGTTATATACAGTATGGTCTTGATCATTATAGCATGTACAGAAGCAGTTTGAAATACTGTGTTAGATGGATAAATATATAGATTGTATGAAGAAAGTAATATACTATGTGCTTTAAAATGACCCAGTTTTCTTGTTAAAAAGATGTCCGTCTCACTGAAATATATAGTCTTATACAAAGACTATATATAGTCTTGTTAGATGAGGATACATGCTGGTAGATCAAGCCAGAGAAGAACCACAAGTTCTCTTTCCTTTGTCAGTTGCTCTTAAAGAATGACAATGCAATAAATCAGTCAATGTGCTTCATCCAGATACAGCACTAGTGGGAGACCCTACTTCTGCATTAAGTGCATTTCCCAGACACCGAGGTCAGTCATTTATCCACTTCACTGCTTTTACTGCTAGAAGTGAGTTTACTTCTCCATTACGGTTTGTATAGGACAGTTAATGCATAGTGCAGAATATGCCAGCATACAAATAACATCGTTACATCTTATTAAGATACATCATTGTTACATCTTATTACATCTGCCATCTCCAAGTTAAACTGCTTCATTGTACTGTTTCAGACAATGCATAGGAAATATGGCTGCACTCAATGTGAGAACCTGCCCTTTCCTTTTTCTGTGAAAAACAACCGGCACCTCCGACAGTCCTGTGAGATGTGCAAATAAATCACAGCTCTGGCTGCATGATTTGCCAATCTTTTCTAAAGCAAAGGAACTACCGTGAATAATTTCCAATGCATGGTGTATGGAAGGAAGGATATTAGTGCTCCACAAATCTAAGAAGTGCATAATTAAGAGTCGTGTCTTCACCACTATTTATACCATCCTCTTACATTCTATCAGATTTGAGAAACGTTAATTTTCTAATAAAATTTTAGTTTACATGGTTGATCCAAGTCAAAATAATTATTTAGTCTTTACTACAGGCAAAATTTCAAAATACATCACTTTGTTCATAAATCTTTATCATGTGATTTATTGCTACATTGCTACATACAGCTACAGTAAATACAGTATATCAATCAGAAACCACTGCTCCTTTTAAATTGTTCCAAAGAACTGAAATTATGACTATTTGGCTGATATTTTTTCATCAGAGAGGGAGTCTGATAATACTCAACCCTCAACTTAAATCAACTGTATAAAGATCTTATGTTTCTCTGAAAGGAGAGGCTGTTGCTACAGCTGTGCATGTCTCTGCTGCTACAGGGTAGGTCTGTCTAATGGGGTGAATCAGGATTGGTGGGCTGGCCATTATGGCAATTATAGGGGTTCTCTCACTGATTCTGACATAACTAGCAAAGCTACTGCTCTCCCTGATTCACAGAAGCTGCTTAGCTCGGCACTGTTATACTTGATATAAAAACGTCGTGTTTTATATCAAGGCCATTGGAAAATACAGAGGGAACAGACGGTATCTTAATACTAAAGTAACCTACCTTAACAAGTGGACTTGTGATTCTCCCTAGCATAATTAAGGACATTGCACAGTGTAACCTTTTGCATCTGTTTCCAATATTTGTGTGTCTTAGCAACAGGTTTTAGCAAGTATGAAGATAAAAAACTACCAATGTGATTGGTTCATTTTGGTTCTAATAAGGATTTTATTTGTTATTAAGATTTTTAGTACTGTGAAAAAACTGAAAATATTTATTTAAGGAATTTGGCATACTGTGCATCCAATGTGTTAACTTATTGATAATGTTTAAATATCGTACATTTAGCAATCGTGGCATATACTGTAATCACATACTGTACTATATCTCTCTCTGCTAATGTCAATGAAAAGTCTGTATTTAAAAGTTCAATCCATGATAATGGCTTTACAATGCTGTATTTTAATTTTTGAAAGTCCATGAAAATGTAGAGAAGCAGTGTAGCACTAGTGTTAGCACTTCCATTTATGTACACAGACCCAATGTGTGTGATTGTATCCTAGTATAGTCTTTATACCCTACCACTGTTGTATTGCCTGTTAGAATCTACTGTAGGTTAGCAGCTATTGTATGTATATAAACTTTAAGGACGACTGTATTTGGTTTCTTGAAATAAAAAAACAATATCAGGTTCCTTTTGGCTTAACTGAAAATATTGATCTGTTAGCGTCACTAGTGTGTATGATTCTTAGTTCACAGCCAGCCTGAGCTGCCAAAGATAAATGACATGAAAACCAGTCTCAACTGATTAAAGAGTTTCTGTCGCTCCGCAGGAATGCAAAGCAGTGCATTTCTCCTCTCTTGAAAAAGAGCTGATTGCCATTCCAAAAAAGGGTCAGGAGGGACAGAAATGTAGATGTTAATTTTTGATGAATTGTGAAAATATCCTTCTGAAAATAAACATACTATATAAACATTAATTTATCTGTTTGAAGTTTTCATGGAAACAAGCATGTCTGGTTCCTTCACTGGCACATGTGGTCTTGTTACAGTTGTATTGACGACAAACACAATATGCAAAGCACAGCCCTTTCCTTTTATAAGCAAAATCAAACTATCAAGCATGCGGGCTCTTATGTTGTGTTTCCTTTCCTTTTCCATGCAGTAAGTAATGTGATATAAAACAAAATATGAAAAAATAAAAAAGCTGAAGGACACCTACCATTTTCCAATCTAGTAAATCGCATTGCCTGCCTGATTCAATGTTCCATTTTCTTTCTGTTATTTGATAGGGCTTTAAAAAGGGTCTTCAAAATCTTACTGATGGCGACAGCTACATTCTGATCAAATTCACACAATAACGTATTTGCTAAAATATTGAAACTGTATATGAAAGAGCTGGAACTGGGAGTGGCAGGTTTTTGAATGCTCCCATTTCTTCAGGGTTGACTATGTACAATAGGTTTACTCTGTATATCTTTAAGCTTTTCTACTTTTTCCACATGGCAGCACATATAGTAGTTTTTTAGGGCTTCTCGTCATTAATTAATATGAATTAATACAATAGCATTTTATTAGTTTATAATTTTTATAACTGTGTGCAACACTTTTTATAGGAATATTCTCTGTTTATACTGTGCTCTCACATAATACTGGTCTACTATGATGACTCACAGAAATTGCTTTTTCAAAACACAATATGATCTTAACTCGCTCCACAAGAAGGAATGGTTGGACTTACTACATCTGTTGTACAAATAATGTGATTTTAGCAAAGTAATATATAAAATACCTGTAAAATTGTCTCTATACCAAGATATAGCAGTTTGGCTTTCAGGCTGTAAGTTGTCACATCACACTACAGATTGCTGGGGTCAAGTCCTCGATTGATCAATGTGAATGTCAACTGATATGTTTCATATCATGCCTCAGTTCAACTTGTAACTTGTAAGTTACCAACATTCATGATGGTGTGTGATTGGATTAATAAAAGGGTGGAATGGTGGTGCAGTGGTAAGCATTGTTGCCTCACAGGACTGGAGCCCAAGGGTCAACTCCAGACATGGGCTGCTATCTGTGTGGAGTTTGTTTGTTCTCCCCGCATTGACATGGGTTGTCTCTGGAAGCTCTGGTTTCCTCCCACAGTCAAAAAACATACTGGTAGGTTAACTGGCTTCTGGAAAAATCGGCCAGAAGTGTGAGTGCATGCGCATCTGTGATTGTGTGTCTGCACTATGATGGACTGGTGCCCCTTCCAGGATGTACCCTACACTGTGCCCATTACTTGCCAAGATAACCTCCAGCTCCCCTGCGACCCTATATTGAAAGATGTGGTTAGAAAACCACATGATGGATGGATTATTAAAAACAAATGTTGGTACAGAAATGTAAAAAGTGTTTGTGTATGTGCTCAGGACAGAACTAAACGTTGCAGTACACCGACTGGGTGATTTCTGTGACAAGCACAGGAACAGTATTGGCACACAGATGTGAGTAGTTGGTGAGTGAGGACAGATTGCAGTTAGCTGAAGGCTGTTTCATTTTGTTTGGAATGCCCCCACTGAATGCGACAGGGTGAAATAGCATTTTAACAACCTTTTCTCATCTCCATGTAAATTACAGTGTTCCAATGTGCAACATTCATTTTTCTGTTCAAATCTGGAATTTACTCCACCATTGCCAATAGTTATTTTTAGTTCATTGTTCCATCCAGGATACTATTTTACAGGACAAAGCACAAATCGGTTTTATGCCAACACTTTGCAAACATTATACAAAATGGACATAAGAATATAAATTAACCTGTGTTGGGTTTAAATAACTTTTCTCTTTCTCTTTAACAGCTCTCCAGTTTTCCAATTGTGATGGGCTTTTACTGTATATCATCAATAACCCAGTCTAGAATTGTAAAACATTGCATCTATTCATCCATTAGCAGAAAGCCTCTCATTCCCGTTAAGAGACACAACAATATGGATGAATCCTAGAAGTGTTGGGAAACAAAGAAATGCATATAACTCATACTGTTCTAGTCCAAAACTTTCAGGTGGTTGTAGGGTTTATCTGATTAAATAAACAGCCAAATTTGGCATGAGCAAAAGTTTATTATTCCTGGAGCCATTACAGTAATGTCACACTACGAAATATTTTGAGGTATCGCTCTCGGCAATATTGAACACAGAAATGTGCTTATTTATTGAGGAGATGAGATCTTCAGTCCTTGGTTTTCTAATGGCACAGCATTAGCAGAAGTGGATTTATTGGAATTGGTCAAGGACAGTCCATGAGTACACTTTATAAAACGTGCATCTCTTTTACTAACATTTAGTTTCCAAAGTGCTTTTTTATGTGAAACAACCTTTACTTGGAGTAGCAAAAGCTTTAAGCTTTATAATGGACTGAAATACAAGTTAGGCTTGTTCTATTATCAACAAATAAATCTCTTCTTAAGGGTGTTCCCAGGTTTTGTATGACCAAAAAATGCCTAAAAATGAAACCTGGGATTAGCATGAAGTAGAAAGGAAAGGATAACATACTGTACAGTATAAAATTCACCAAGCTAATGTTAAGCTACAACATTTCAACACCTCAAGCTACATCTACTTCTTATGTTTTCATTAGGTATTTACAGTAAATCACCATTTAAGTGCCTACTGTACAGCAGTTAAGACACAATTGAGAAAATACTCTTTTTGAAGCTGGCCTTTCCATGTGTTAAGAGCTCTTATTAGCAGTGCTTATGCACATGTGAAGAGCTGCTCTAAAAGAGAAGAATTCTATATCTTCCTTCTGAGACACAAGCCCATTTTCTGGAGGAATCCTTTTTTACAAAAAAAATAAATGTATTCACTAGTGGGAGGTTTGCTGATTAATTTCTGTTCTTCAAAGGAAATAAAAATGCTAGCTCATCACTGAAAGACCTATTTGTTGCTGAATTAATACTGTTTTATGTAAAAGTAAGAACAATGATATTTTTCCCATAACAACACCCTTGCAGTAAAAGGAAAGGGAGATACTAAAGACTGAAACCTATTGTTTTCTTTGAGTAAACTGTAGCATGATGCTGAAGTAGTTGATTAATTCATTTCATATTGGTGCTTTCACGTGTAAGAGGAACATCCCTCTGCAACAGCTCTCTAATTCCCCTTTCTGCATGTTGGGCTGAGGGTTCAGCGGCGCGACCGATGCACAGGAAAGCTTAGAATTAGTCTGGCCGTCTACAAATGGGGAAACACACAGAACTAATAAATGAAAATCCCAGGCTATGTTAGAACTCCTGCTGCAATATTAGTGGTTAAGCAAAACTTTATAAAAACCATCAGTTTTATCATCAGAGGCGTCACCTGGCACATTGGGAAGAGAGAAAGAATTCTTCGCATTTTTTTTAAAAGACTGTGCAAGGCTTCGTGTTACAGCAGGCGGTCCTCTCTTCCTGTGCATTTGAAAATGATCCTTGTGCACTTAGATCTAGTTGTAGTGCTCACCACATTTCTTCAGCCAATGAACAAGACTCTATGTGCATTTTTAAAAGTATATATATTTTTTCATCAAAGAATAATAAATATTTTGTGTACTACATTGCCTTTTTCTTAAAAAACACCCAAGAAAAGTGGATATAATTAAGATGTATTTCTTTTAATGAATGCCAAATCTTTATCGTCATTACGTCACCATAGTCACGTTGGTGAGGTCTTTCTAGAATTGTTTTTCATAAGAAATGAGTTCCATTTTAATTAAGTCAAACAGTGATTCAGAAGAGCATTGAGTTTTATGTTTCACTCAGGGATTCAAAGTTAATACAATCCTGAATGCCAAAGAGATTCTATGCAAAACGTATGAATGACAGTGTTTACAATCACATTAATGCTGATTTATTATTTTGAATAGATTTTGAGCCATTTAGCATGCTTACAATTTAGATCAGCTTTTGAACTTTTGCACATAAGGGGAAGTTGGGGCCTCAGAGAAAGTTTTTGGAAAGCTGCGTTTTATGCTGGATGGCCTTTTCAACCTAATTCTTTGGTATTTCCTTGAAAACTTCAGTTTAGCCTCGGAGACTGAATCTGACATGAGAATATTTGCAGATAATGCAGTCAAGATAAAATTTTTGTGAGTAAAACCTAAGCAATTCAAACTCGCATTTAGAAATACTTTCTTTTAAAATGTGTGAGGCTAAGACTACGTCAGTACATCGCCATCTGAAGTACTCACGGCCACCTGTCAACGTTAGGCCACATTTGGGATACCAGGAGTCATTGCATCTTGCTACGATCGATGAGGAGGGAGGTCATTGTAAGTGTGAAGGTCTGGGCAGAAAAGTCCAGTCACTACAGAACTCTTGTAGTGAGTGACAGCAAACTGACCACATGGCACCACACTGATCATGTCCAGGGACCTCACCTGCTGCCCCTCCTGAGGACAGCCTTATTGCGAGATACTGTATGAATGCGTCACGTATGTGATGCAGATTCCCAACTCACCAGGCTTGAACCCCATTGAATACTGATAGGATAAGCTGGGACAGTGCATGACATCTACGGGTCAGAGACAGAGCAGTGAACTGGCACAGGCCAGTCCGGGCTTTGTGAGAGGAATGGGATAGCTATCCCACAAGAGAGAATCTGGCGCCTGGTGCAAAACAAGCATCACTAATTCCAGAAGCCACACACCCACTGCTTTCACACTAGACTTCCTGTTGATCAATCCTGTAGATGACGTATCAAATTAATGTAAAAATTGATATTAAAGCAAAAATGATTGTTGACAATATAAGAAGCAACTTTCCTCATGGTTTTATACTCGGACCTTTGCTCGTTTGTTATTAAGAATTAACTGTAATCTGAACACAAAATGCAGAGATGTAAAATCTGCTATAGATGCAAAGATACAGGGAAAAAGTTGCTATACTGGTGCTAGATTAGATAGAGAGATCAGCAGCGACACAGTACAGTACATCCAAAGTATTTCAAAATGAAACTAAGAAATATACATTTAGGATATAAAACATATGCCACAGTACTGGAAACCATCCCGGGAATAATATTTTGTGATTGTTTTATATGATCTGTTCGAGCTAATCAAGTTTTGTCATGCTTTGAGCTCCACCTAATCTCATAGTCTTTTAAGGTATGTTACAGTATATCTCTCAGGATCTAGTTCTAATGAAAAATGTGTTGACGTTCAGGTATATAGCGCAATTGTAACGCAAGTAAAACGAACTTTCAGACTTCTTTTGCGACAGAAGGTGTCACAAAAACAAAAGGAAGAGAGAAAAAAATGGAGTGGGAGGTCTGCACAAAAATTGTGCTTGGAAACCATCCGTTTTCTTACCACTTTCTCCAGTACAGCGTCATGGGGGAGTCAGAGCCTAACCCAGTAAGCAATGGGTCCAAGGCAGGATTGAGCTTGCAAAAAATGATAATTAGTGCTGTAGTTCATATCAGAAAGTACAGTATACCTCTGATGGAATGGAACAAGCAGAGGCTTTATTTACAGATGTGTGAAAGAAGGTGGCACCACATCTGAAATGATGCCCCGTTACCTTCTTATTGCCTATTTTTGCACTGGCAGTATGGAATTAATGTGCACTTGCTCTTTTGCAGCTCCCCACTCCAACCTCTCTCCATTGCCACTTAATAACAACACGAACAGGCAGCAGCAGGAACCAAAGCAAAGTGAGTTCTTCATGACTGGAACTGCCTCTTGCTCTTCCAGGAATAACTAAGATATCTTGCAGAACACTGTAGCTATACCAGCCCATCTAGAGGGCAACCTGGTGGAATATAAACTCGAGTTAATGCATTGTTTTAGGTTATGTGTGCAATCAATCTACAATGTATATTGTACAGTCAATGTGTTTCACACTTCTTTTATGGAAGAGAAAATCATTGTGATAATGAAGACTATATGCATAAATAAAAACGTTTTTATTAAGATTCAGAATTTTAAAATTACACATTAAAACTGTTTATAGGCTTGCCAGCATAATCTTTTTTTCTTTTTCTGTGTGGAGGTTTTTTCCACTTTATATAAAATACTATGTAGTTGTGGTTAGGTTAAAAGGTTAAAAAAAAAAACACTTCCAATTACCTTGAAGAGCTTTTCTATTTCAGAGAAACAGAAGGTGAAAAAATATAATGCAGAGTTTACTGAAATGTTTTTTCAGGTGCTTTTCAGGCATTACAGCTGTTCTAACTGGGGTTGGCTCAGCATGACCTGCAGTTCCAGATCATCTTCTTGTATTAGTGGAGATTTGTGCACTGTTTGTGTGCATAACCAAATTCAGGAGTGATGCACTGGTTGGTCTCTGCTGTTTTTGATCATAATTTGTGGCAGATTATAACATCTGGCTTTCGTAGCAGCAGAGCGGTTGATTAAATTGAGGTACAAGGTTGTGTAATCTTTGGAGAATACGAGGTGAGGACACTTTCATTACCACCAGGAAAGAACTGTACAGTGCACATGAACTCATCTCAGTTTTTTCATCAAATTTGGTTTCATCGGTTTTTGTTTTCTCTGAAGCAGAATATCAGCTACAATTCTATATCATTCCCATACCATGAGCATGCACATATTTGCCCATGATCACAGGATGGGTGTCAATTTACAAACTTGAAATTATGAGCATAGATCAATATTTGCTGCCATACAGAAAAATGACTGGATTGTACTCATTCTGCATATTATGACTTGTAAGAAATAGTGCATTACTACATTTAATATGTATAGATATTTGAAAGCTTTCTCAGTTTTATTAATGTTGATACCTGGGGATGATGAAGACATTTATTTGGTATATAAAGCAATAATGTGAGAATGGCTTTAATGCAATCAGACACAGGGCAAATCTAAACATGTTGGCTGCAGAAACAATCTGAAAATGCATTATATACAGGAGTCAGTGAATATTGAAATCAATCCTTATATGAATTAGAACAACAAACCAAAAGGTTTGCAAAGAAACAATCAGCATATATCAACAACCATATCACTTCATTTTTACTTTGGAGTATTTATTTAGTATTATGCATTTAATTAGGAAAATCAGAACATGGTTTGCACAGCATTGTAAATTACAATAATGTTTATAGGAAATCAGATACTATACTGTATATACACAAGATTTGACGTGCAGTAATTTCACAAAAATAAGGTGTTTAAGCACTTGAACATTTTTCATGCTCGGAGCATGGAAATACACATACACATTGCTGCCTTGACAGAAACAAAGGCTCCCAGAAAATAATGCAAAACAAGAAGGCATTGGCACAATAAATGGTAGCTTGGTCATCGCCATCAACATGTGCTCATTTTAATACGGCATGGCACTGTGCAATTGACGATCTTTTATATCAGCCAACCACAAAAAGTAACAACCACTTTCACATATATTTTCACATACACAATCAAGCTTCGGACAGATGAACAGACTTAGATATACTGTAGCTAAGATTTGTGTAATGATTAGAAATTTTGAGTATGTAGCTGCGTCAGCATGCATAAGCTGCAAAAGAACAGGTGAAGATTTAGACCATGCTGAAAAGAAAAGAAAGGCAAAGAAAACTTTTCAGCTGTGGAGTCTTCTACGGGTGTATATACCTTAACTTGTTCAAGTGTAATGATGTCTGGCAAAAAAAACATGCTGTTCCTCAGATAAGCTACCTAGTTTAGAGACCTTGGTTGAAACGTATTTGACAAACACACAAATAGTCCCTTTAAAATCAAACTTACAATGTAAATTGAATGGCCTCCAATCAGTGTACTCAAGAAGGAAGCTGACTGTATGTGAAGTGTTGCAGCAACCATGTCATTCTGAATATAATTGCTTTCACAATATTTTTTTCTTTGAATAATGATTCTTTGTTTTTTTTGTTTTGCATTTCACAGCTAAAGCAGTCACAGACCTCAATATCCATGGGAGCCCCTTAAATAATCAAACTGGAATATTTTTGCAGAGTGGCTGTGTAGAGGCATTGGCAAACCAGTTACAAAAATAGGTACATCAGATTACTTTCTTATGTGAGAAGCAGTAAACCCTGATTATGAGCAGAAAAAAACATGTTCACTGGGAATTCTCCCTTCTCTGTACACTAACAGTCTTCTCCCAAATTAGGGAATGTGAAAGCTAATTATTAACTTAAAAGATAACCCGGTTCTGTCTCCTCTAAGTAGACTAATGTACTCCTAGTCCTACTGGTTAATATTTTATCATGTTGAATTTTTGATTATGTCAGTCTTCCTTCCTTATTCCCATTTCACCCAGACCTATATTGGAGTCAGTGAGGTAATGTCTTAATATTGCACTGATCCAATTCTAAATTCACAAGCTGATCAAATACCTATTCTTTACTTGCAGATAATGGAACAGCCACTTTCTAGCAAGGAAACATTAAGCTCATGTTCCTTATGGGACTGTTAATGTTGTGCACAGAGTTTATCTCAGATTCTGAAGCTTAAAACATCAGGGGAAAAATTATTATGTTAAGCAGCATGAAAAGAGTCTCATAGTTACTGCTCAGATGTGTTTTTTTTTTCCTACATTACTCAACCTTCCTTTGAATTAACACTTGAAACTGACTTGGCAATAAAGCCCCTTCCTATTGAATGCAATGGATTCACACTGTACGAGTGCCATAGACTCACAGGACAGCCGTGGGCGGATGGGGCTGTTCTGTGACCCATGTTGCGTCTCAGGCCAGTGGGTCTCCTGGAGTCTCTCCCAGGTGCCAGGCCTGGTCATGTGCCTGTGCTGCAAACACAATGGGCAAAGTCCACACTTCACTGGGAACACGTCCAATGAGACCAGCTCATGTTATAAAAGAGCCACCCTTGTAAAGAAAAAGTGTATTTTCTCCTGTAGTTCCCAGCATACACTAGATTTCTGGTCAAAGCTTTCACTTTTAAGTGTTTATTTCTTAATATACCAAGAATGCATTGGTGTATTTTATTATTTATCATTTTTTGGTTCTGGTGAAAGTCCTTTTGATTGCTTAAAATCACGTCATCTTGAAGTCTGGTAAAATAACAATGGCTTGACAATACTTGTACAGGATACCTACAACGTAAATTCATGGAACATAAGAACAATTATAAATAAGTATTTGGCCCATCTAGTCCATTTACTAGCTGTAAATTTATTTGAAGATTTTATTCAGCAATTTTTGAAAGAAACGAGGGCATTGGCTTAAACAACATGGCTGGGTATCTTGTTCAACACCACCACAACCCTTTGGGTAAAGAAGGGTTCTTTTTCATTTTTGACGCACTTCCACACAGTTTCCATTTGTGCATTTGTTCATTCTGAATAAATGTGCTGGGTTGACTTTGTCGATGCCTTTGAGGAGTTTTTATACAGTGCTTGTATCAGGTTTCATAATCTTCTCTGTCCAAGACTAAGTTTCAGAACAAAAGGGGGTGTA
This sequence comes from Atractosteus spatula, assembly GCF_055471065.1. Taxonomy (NCBI): domain Eukaryota; kingdom Metazoa; phylum Chordata; class Actinopteri; order Semionotiformes; family Lepisosteidae; genus Atractosteus; species Atractosteus spatula. The sequence continues at coordinate 51,890,369 of NC_142709.1, forward strand.
GAAAAATGTTGATGTTAGAGTACAACTCAAGCTCCTTAGAAACCACACTGAAAGAGAATTACAGAGCAAAGAAATACAAGCAGTTAATTCTTGCAGGAGATTAATTCATGTTCTTTTGTCCAAATCTGCATTAAATATAAAGTCAGCTTTTAAATTCTCAGTTTACTCTTTCCTGACAAAACCTTAACTTTTCTCCAGCACTTGTACCCTGTCAACTTGACACAGGAAAATAGAAAAATAAAATAAAATTGTCTACATTTACAGATTGTGTCAAATACCATTGTAAACGTTTCCCATTTGTGCAGTCATGAATTTGTTTGTTATACCTCTGAAATCTCTGAGTAGTTTCGAGGTGGAGAGCTGACTTTGTTCGGCTGCTGACAAAGTGCCAGAAATAACTAAGAACCATCTCACAAACAGGAAGTTGAATCACCACAGCAGAACCATGTTCCTGATATTGAAAACAACTTTGATACTATTCTCTTAGCACAGTGTAGAAATGTTTGTGAGATTATCTGTTCTCTAAAGTATCTTACTTATTAATTTGAAATAAGGATGAAACTAGTTTGAAGCAATTAGTACAAGGAGTCTCTTGTAAAGGGATTGTGGGTATCATATATGCTACATTCTGCTATAATATATATGCTTTAATAATATTTTGAGGTACCGTATACCATTGAATATGTTTCAAAGTCCAAAACAGACAATGAGATAGCATTAGTTTGCAAGCTACATAATAGCATATACTGTATATTATGGAAATAAACATTAATTAGCTCATAACTACAGTATGCAGGGAGTCTGAACCTTCTAGGCACACGCCTAATGTAAATTGAAAAGACAGTGGCCCAGAGGCCAGACAGCAGTCTTACGCTCATCAGTGTGACATAACTGACTGGAACCATTGAAATGGGTGAACATATGTGCATCATTCAATAGAGATATTGGAGAGTTATGAAGTCTTTTAAAAGCATACATCCGCTGTTAATTATGGGAATGTATTTTAATTAGGTCTATGAGAAATAATGGCAGAAAATCATGGATTAAAAAAACACAATTACAAAGAACAAATTGATTAATCTCAATCATCCTTAACCTGTATTCCTGTTCTTTGAAGCGTTCCAACATATGCATGGGGTATCAAATTTCCTTTTGCCATATAATGCTGTAGTGCAATGGAGCTCCTAACTAATTTATAAGGTTTAAACAGTATATGCACACAGATTTCCATTAAGACTGTAATAACTTCGAACTGAGGGTCAGATTATCTCTGTTTATTTCCTGATTTAATGTTATGCCTGATGGAAAAACCAAAACTCCACACTGATGTCATCTTTCATCCTCTTGCTTTTCTCACACTGGACATTGTGGTTTTTTCAATGATATGACACAGACTGCACTAAGTGTATAAGGAATTAGAGCATTCATACTGTATGTTGTAGTTGAGATTATATAATTGATTAAGTGCACAATAGTAACACAGTTCAATTGAGCTGGCCTGGAGAGCTAAAGTATTTTTTTCTTCCTAATTAGATCATTTTAAATAATATCATACAGTAAAAAGTCTATACCAGAGCTACAGTGGCTACAGTGGCTCACTGGGCCAGAGCTCAACCTGGTTGAGAACATGACTCCCTCCTGGAGGAGATGCTGGTCCATTTAGGAAATACTGGGGTGGACTGGAGCAACTGGTACCTAACTCAAGGGTACATCAGAGGTGTCCAGAACTATAACCCACAACTATAATTTAACTATAATAGATAACCATATAACTTATCTCTGCTACACTATGCTACACCACCCCCGATATAATATGTCTGAGGGGAACATTTCGAGATAGGAATGGCTGAATGAACTGTAGTTCTGGAGGTTAAAAAAAGTGTTTAGAGAATTTGTTCTTTGGTTAATTTCTGAATATGGACTAACAGGAATTAAACTAAATTTGCATTGGATGTTCTTTAGGTATAAACACTACCTAAAGTATGCTTTTTACATTAAAAATAAGAGTTTTAAAAAGTGGGATATTATATTTAAGATACATTCAGCTGATTGGCTGGAGGAATTTCTTTCTGAGATTCTTGAAATATTTGACTTTCAGTCCCTCAGTATCGGTCCCACGGAGGTTTCCTCACATTTGTTCTATGTACACAGAAAATAGGCCCAGTGATAGATTCAAGTAATACAATTTGGAAAATAAATTCTCATTACAAAATCAGCAATTTAATCAAAAAGCAGGCATGTCGTCTGTGAATGTGCTCTGTACATATAATGGATTCACTCAAGTGACAATCATGTCTTTCTCCACTTAATAAAAATAAGACTTATCAATACAACACATTTACAATATCAACAGAACTCTGCTTTGTTTGAGGTTTGATCATTAGTTAAACTTGAAGCAGAGCAGTCCTGTTAAAGGGTAGTAGAGTAATGCTCTGTATTTCACTTCAACTTTTTAACATAATGGACTACAGTTGTTATGCAAACAAGGAAACGTGCTTCTTACAAAACCACTTGTACAACTTCCATATGAGTAAACAACATATCTATTTCCTCTCACAATGAACTTCTACACATTAACCTTATTGTGCGTTAACTTACAAAAGTCTATTATTAAAATGGACAACTACAACTACTACTGGACAATGGTACAACTACAAATGTTGGCCTTGTAGGTCCATGTTAAATATTGACTGCTTTAACAGGATTTTGGGTCGTTCTTAATGTTCAAAACTGTTCAAAACATGGCTCTTTTTCTTCATTGTGACCTTGACTTTCCAGCCTGCCTGGTGCTATCAACTGCTATTAAAATCTCGACAATCGAACAAAAACAAAACAAATGAACAGCAGAGAATTTCTGCACATTAATGGTAAAGTGTATTGCAGTGTGATTTCTCAACAATCATTTTGCAGAAGCTTGTCTTGCCCTAAGCTAGATTTCCATTTTTATCAAAATATTAAACAGTATTTCACAGATGTACATTATGGGATATGGGAACACTCAGCCAACAAGAATTAGTAAAACTATGAGTCTGATGCAAAATTCTAGAACATCTCATGTTTCAAAGGGAGAACTGACAAGTCGGGTCTGCTGTTGCCTTAAGTGATGAAGGTATTTCTCAACATTTTAATACTGAAATACATTTAGAAAGATTTAATAGCTTAACACAGATGTGATAATAACCAAACTCTTTTATAGATTAATGGGATTTTAGTAACAAAACCATAGTCAGAATTAGAATTAAGATTAGGGTGTTAATAACCATCTTTAATATCATTAATAACATGTTAATTGACTGTTTATAGTCAGTAATAACAGACACCTAAACTAAGGTTTCGAACAAATATGTCTCCGTGGTCATGTACATCAGTCATCTTTTTAAATGTTCTGTTTATTACATCTGTCATCGTTGCTATAGGAGACACCATTGAGAATAAGCCTGGTATACTATTAACCGAAAGTCACAAACTGTGAAACATCTGATGTGCTGGGCTATTCCCATCTCCTTGGACAGGGCTTGCCATTCCTGTGGAGCATACTTCTGTAACATTTTGCAGGGATGGTTCAAAACAATGTCTAAGTCCGCCTCATCAGCACAAGGAAACTGATGCCCACGGATCCACTGAAAACTGTAAAAGATGGTAACATCACTTCTTTATTTTACTAGTGTTGTGTTCAGCAAAAAAAGCTGCATCTACTCCATCAATAGCAAAGAAAATCAAGAAAGTGACTCTGAATTTGAAGACGGAATAGTGAATTTAAAAAAGAACACAGAAAGAAATACTAGAGAGGTGAAACAGAGTAGTGGCTAAATTTGCAAAGCACCAAAGAATAACATCACAGACGTGAGTACCATCACTATGAAAAAGAGAATGCTCATAGCTGAGCTGCCAGAAAAAAAGACATAAAATGTATGTTGTTTACAGAATTATATATCATTTTAGATGTATGGATAAAGCCAGTAACTAAAAACAACCAAATTAATAAAAGTGCTTATTATTTACAGTATGATGAATATAACCATGTAATGCAGTTTGATATTTTATATTCTAGGTTATTTTATACACATTATAAATGGATTGTTCAGTATCTAACCTTCATTTTTGCTAACAAGGGAAAGTTTAGTAACTTTAAAAAGTACACTTTCTTTCAGTTTCTGTCCGGTACTCTGAGAATAATTAGGTTCTTTCTGAGCATCTTTGGGGACTTTCCAGGTGGAATGTTCCCTCTTCTAATATAGCATTTTGTTCCTTTGAAAATCTTATCTCGAAAGAATCTTGAGGATGAACTCTTTTAAAGCATCATGTAATTGCCCAAAACCATTTAAACCGGGGAGAAAATAATCTAAAACAATGATTAAATAAAATTGTGAAACAGTTTTGATCGGCAAAATGAATATCTGTCATTCAATGAGACCACGATAGAGCACTTTTATCTTACTTTTCACATCATCCGACACCAGAAAAGATGAAACAACAATATACCCCAAAAGACAAAGAGGCTCTTTATCATTTTTGAAACACTGAAGCAAAAATTATGTAACACTTTATATTTGACAGTTTGGCAAAAGCAACTTAACTGTACATTAACAACATTTACACATTCCAAATATCTACATTATGTCAAGACTGAATGTGTATATCAGTTATAAATAGCCATCTCATCATGTAGTGTATCTGCTACTTCCAGTGAAGTGATATACTGTATACAGTGCATTACGATTGTCTGCATTTCCTCATATTTATATAATGGGTGACACATTTGTATAGTTTTTTTTTTTGCTTTTAAGTCTTCCTATTAGCCTGTTAGATTCACCTCCCAAATAATTACCACCCTAGACTGCAAATCAATCCTGGTGGTCTCACACATGCTTCTGCTCAGCTCCAGTTTGCCTCATGTCGAAAAGAGGCCTATTCTGTAAGCTGTGTAGCCGTCACAACATTGGCAGATGGCTCATCTGTGCTCCAGGCCAAATTCATCACAATCAACACTCAGCCTGCCTGTCACAGCATCTCTCTCGCTCCTCCTGCACAGGATGTGCCCTTCCTGGTTCTGCAGGAATAATGGAATTAAACTGCTTATCCTTCCTTCAAAAAATCCATAGAAACAGCAATGGGATGCAGATTTAATCGAAAGGAAATTACAATACGTAATTATGCAGTATAACAATGGGTATTAGCCCTAAATAGCTTAATATCTCAACTCCAAATGAGCAGAGTCCTTCATTTTATGTGGAAAATACAGGGGCTACTCAAAAAATCCACAGTTTGTCATTCAGTCTTCTTTCATATTTTATTTGAGTAGGGCCAGCTCTAGAGCATGTTTGAGATGAAAGGAAAGATTAGTGTAATGTCTCTCACTGCACACAAAATACTTGACCAAACAGAAAACGTTCAAGAGGGAGTTACTTACAGTTGTGGAGAAAATAGTTGTGAAGGCTGTTGTCTAGTAATTCACCCACAGATTAACTAAAGACCAGCCAAAGGCCAAAGACCATAATTTTTTTAAAAATGTCTTTACTTTTTAATAAAAATTTCCCCCCTGTGGGAACACTGTTCGAGAAGCAGAATGCAAAAAATAAAAGGAGTGGTCGTCTATGTTCCCTCTACATGGAATACCTCGTTATCCCAGCGCTGTATGGTGGAGGTTCATGTTATTCACAAGAATCACTCAACAAACAGAGGAGTGCCTGTATCCCAAGTACAGTGAGGCATTCTAGATAAATCACAATCCGAAGAATGCCAGGCAATGCTTATTGGATGGAGACTCAAGTGCTGCCAGATTTACAATATCTCTGAGGCTGAGGAAGAAACGAAAAACATTAAATGTGTTAAAAGCTTTCACGGAATCATTTGAAAAGACTCTACTGTAACAAATCATTTGCTAGTCTTCCACGGTCTTACACACACAGAAAGGCTCTCACATTAGGACCCACAGGGTAACTCAAGAGGCAAAAGCATATGACGATGCTCTTGGACAACATTTCCCACTAACTTATCTCACATACCAACACAGCCTGAAGACACATGGCAGCACTGTACTCTTTCCACATGTTATTGCAGAAGCTTCAAGGTTCAGGGTCATATGAAATGTGCTGAATCCTTCCCTTTGCATGCAGGTACATTAACTATATTGGGTTACTGAACAGTTACACTTAATAAGCAGTATGAAGTTTTGATTACTTGTAATTACATATCCTATCATTAAATGTGTAATTGCATAAAGTGCTTTATTATATTTAGAAAAAACAGTTTGTCTTGGTCTTTATCACTTGGTCTCGTTGTAGATTTCACACATGCTTAGGTCCATGTCTTTAGAATAATTCTAAAAATACATATTACTGAATAACTAGTGTAATTGTAACAAATAACTGTTACCTTATTCAATGTATAATGTTTAAATGTATAGGACGAGTCAGTGTAATTACTCATAGTTTGATGATCATAGGAGTTTTTCTAATTACAGTACATGTCATGAGTTCCTTCCGGAAAACTTTTGTTTCTACAGCAATGTAGTACACGTATCTACATTCTGCAAGGTTTCTATAAAAGGTGATTTTCTATTATTTACAGACATCAGGGTGACAGGAAATCCCAGTTCATATGATCAATTCATAAAATTAATTCAATAACATGATAACTGAATGCAGTACACGTCTTCTCACCTTTTACTAGCAACCTTGGTTGGGTATTTTTAAAACATGTTAGATGTTTTTGCATCACAACATGATGTTGCTTTTGAAAAATGTAAAAAGGAAACAATGAACAAAAAATAATACTAATTGCTTACACTTATATAGCGCTTTTTTGGATACTCCACTCAAAGCGCTTTACAGGTAATAGGGACTCCCCTCCACCACCACCCATGTGCAGCCCCACCTGGATGATGTGACGGCAGCCATAGTGTGAAATTTGGCCAGGACACACCCCTACTCTTTTCGAGAAACGCCCTGGGATTTTTAATGACCACAGAGAGTCAGGACCTCTGTTTTACGTCTCATCCGGAGGACGGATAAAACACTTCTATTTCTCTACTAGTATCTGCAAACAAAAATGACATCACCAGTTTCCTGGTACATTGCTATTCGGTGTCAAGAGATTACAGTCTTGAGTGAATCACAGCGTTCATTAACCCATTTCTTTCCCAGGAGGCACCAACGTCGTTCAGGGTACCAGAGTGATTTAAGCATGAGTCATTAGCTTTTTTCGTGAACTTTCTTCTGTGCTTTTTTTGAAGTCAAGGACAACAGGAACAATGCAACCTTTTAACATGCTTTAGTCATGCTACATGATCCTTAAACACCATATTCTGTTTCACCCTCTGTGTGCTGAACCAACACATTTAAAATGCACCAATGCTTTTCACCGCATCATCCTGCTAAATAGACTGAGAATGCGAAGCAATCAGACTCACCCAACAAATGAAAGTGTTTGAAATAAACACTTAAAAAAAGTCCTGAGTTTTCAATAAAAAAAGATATTTATACATTCATAAATGTATATACAGTATACTGTACGTAAGATTTTTGTCTCCTGACTTTTTAAAATTATTATATCTTAAGGACAGATACAGCCCGAAGCTGTATTCTTTTTAATATAATATGTTTTTAATGTTGAGGTATACTTTCATTTTTCATACCTGCATCTGTATTGAACTGGCTTGGACATCTCAGTCTTTTTGTTCCAAGATGAGGAAACTTGCTGGACATAGTTCACAGTAATTGTGAAGTGAAAATAGGTGAGCTGAAAGCTATAGACAATTAAAGGAAACTGATTTTATTCCTGAAACTGCTTATCTTTTAATGCAGTACAGTAGTAAACAATTAATCTTAAATGATCTTCAAACAAATGGAAATGAAAAAAACACTTACATGTGGAGAAGAATGCAGTGCAAATTTTTCCAAAACAGAAAGCACAAAAAATATCGTCCATTTAATGGAAAAGACAGAGTTGAGCTGTGCTTGATTCCCCTCAAGCATTTTATCCACATTCATTGATGTTTCTTTAAAAAATAAGTTTATTGTACGTGAAAGACATTAAAACCTTATAAATCAAAAATAAGCAACAGAACATGACAACTGGGACACAAGAAGGTTAAGGAACAAAGGAGGATTCTTAGCCTTCTTCTGTGATCATTAATATTTTAGCAGTGAGTGATGAATTTTATGCCTCCTGTCTAAGAGATGAGACACATGGTGACATCAGTTCCCTAAAGGGATTGACAAAGAAGCTTAAACACTTCTTTTAGACATACTGTAGGGAAGAATTTTGTTTTTCTTATGAAAGAGAATATATAAAACAATGGAAAAAAAATCTTCCAGTATATTAAAGTTAATTAAATGAATTAACAAATTACACATTAGAAATGCATAACAAAATTAATTCTCCAATACTCTGTTAGTGAAGAATGTATGTCGGAGCAATCTGACTCTTGATAGTAAAACTGAAATCAATAGTAAGGGACAGTGTGTGGAGTAGTATGAAAATTATTATGAGCATGACAATCGCTTTGATTTTCTCAATAATTTATCAATTTAATTTGCAGCTCCTAATATAGTTGCCATTATTGTCTACAATGATGCTCATATTATTTATCTTTACCGTATTATATAATACTTATGTATTTAACTGATAATTAGATGGATGCAGGAACTGGTCGCATCAGAGTACTGCAGGCTGAGTAATCCTGGATTACATTCAAAAGAGAAAGCCACCTGCAAGTGTCCCCTAAAACACAAAACAACTCTCAACACCTTCAAGTTCTACATACAGTACACAGGTCTGAGTTTATGTTTTTAAAGTTAGGAGTTAAGCAGTAGGTGCTGCACTTCTCTGTGTACCAGACTGACCTGACTACTTGGTCACAAATGCCTTACAGCTATGTTTAGGGACAGTTTAGTCTAACTAAAGCTCCCTATTCATTCCATTGGGAAATACATTTCTCACCTCTCAACCTCCACTGCTACATAGTGGAGCCACTGACAGATAAGGTGGGGCCCACCTCAGTGGGGGATGAAGAGTAGGTGTACTGTATGTACAGGGCTATCGGCTACTTAGGGATGAAAGGTGTCATATAAAGTAATTAGTTAGGGGTTGTTAATATTGTATATTGACTTTGGATTATATTTGCATGCTCTAAATATCCTGTCACTGAACAAAAAGAACACCTGGGCAATTCATAAACTTCCATGTGGAGAAACATCCTGTTTTGCGCAGCAAACTGAAGGCAAAAATCAGGAGTTATTTTCAGAGAGTTTCCTTTTCTCCACAGTGTCATGTTGCTGATGTTAACAGCCATTTTGGGCTTTCAAGTTTGCTGCATGTCATGCTAAACAGAGAGTAAAAATTATTTTGTAAATGGTAATTTTGGGCATATTGGTTGTCTAAAACAATAGATCCACATAGACCTATGGAAATCAGTGACTGAAAAAAATACATTTGGTCTCTTTACCCATCTTAAACTGTCTTTCCTTTAAAAAGGTGTACTTTCAAAGCATTCCTTAACTATTATTATATTGTAAAGTCAAAATACTTTTTATGAGGGTTACCATGAGACAGGGTTCCATTCAAGATATTTTTCCCAAATTTTAATGTGGAAGACTAAGAAGGTTAACTGAGGAAAATTACTGTACTGTAGTTTTAATCCCTCGTACTACTCTCAAAATACCATAACAGCTGTAACGCTGATTAATGCAGTTTAAAAAACAGGTATTACATAAAAACTGAAGCTGCCAGTTGGGATGAAGGACAAAATAACAAGAGCTTAGTCAAGACAAGGCTACACTGCACTACTGAGCCCAGTCAAGAACTTTTAGGTTTGTAGTTGCTCCATTTTTCTCACTGCTTTCTTATTTGTGAGGCTATAAAAAAGATTCAACATCTCAACAATTAGACTACTATTTTTATTTTGAAAAGCATGCACATGTGTGTGTGAACAAATAATGTACACATATATTTCCTCCTATTGTAGCAGACTATTTGTGAATGTGTGAATCATATATAGATGCAGAGAGTTCAGCTGAAAGGAAGTATGACTTTGTGCTTTTTTCTGTGAGGATGGTTGCTTATTTTGTCTACTAAGATCAAGGAAACATGTAATCAGACAGCTTCTGCTAGCCTCACCCATACAGAGAATAAAAACACAAAAAATGCTGTATGTAACAATATTTTCTTTCCATTGGTGTTTCTCAGATTATTTGTATATTTTTAACTTGAGGGTAAAATTTTTCATGCAAGGTTATGGATGTTGAATGTTTAACTTTTTGTTCTGTGGAGAGGGTGGCATGATGTCCTTGTTTGCTCAATTATCTCTTTATGTTTTTGTTTACACTGAATTTTAAAAAGCTACTTTTATTATAACCTTCAAGTGGCCTATTAAAGCCAATTAGACCCTATTGACCTTTTGATTTGCTCTTGAAGTACAAATGTTGACAGTTTTTTTTTATTTTGGCACAATTTTATTTTGTTTAAAAGGCACGGATGTTCATTATATTGTTTTGACAGTATAGCAGTCAATGCTATCTTGAGGAGTAAACGCAACACAAGGTCTAATTGCACTCCAGTGGTAGATACATGCCCTCTACAAAAATCTTTTTTCAAAAATGCTATGGCAACAGAAATATACATCGAGTACAGCAAATGTTTATAAGAGCTGGATGACAGAATAAAACTCCCTGCAATGTTGTACTAGTTTTTAATTTTAATTTTCAAATAGACAGTAGGGAACATGACTATGTGAGAAATCAAATATTGAGAAAAGCTTTAAAATGTAAATGGTTCAAGACATGATTTACTAATATGGTCAGATTTGGAGTTCTTGACATATTTTAGAAGAGAAACCCACAACTGTGGGGCTAAACACAGAACAATGTCTACTCTAAGGAGTGCATAAAAGATTCTGCAGAGTACAGATATAAATTGCAATGTGGAATTAACTTCAGATTAATTTTCAAATTACTGTACAAACCGTAAACGCTCAAGGTATGCATGTGTCGGGATTGAGAATAAGTCAATATATATATAAAATAGAGAGTACAGATAAGTGGTGAATGCTTCAGCTGGGGTGAAGTAAACAGTGGAGTACCACAGGGCTTTATAATAGGACCACTACTCTGACTAATTTATCTTCCTTAATTACAGTATCTAGGTTCTGGTACAGTTAGTAACCTGAAGTTTGCAGATGACACCATAACATCATTAGAAAACAAAAGTAGAAGCGGTAAATGAAATTCCAAATTATTTAGATAGAATCTAAGATTGAGCAAACACCTGGCAGGCATTTAATATAAACAAGAGCAGATTTACATGCAGGTAGCAAAAACAAACTATCAGTGCAAAACAGGAAGCACTGAGCTTGAAGAGGGCACTCATAACAAAGACTGAGGTGTTCAAGTTGACATCATTTACATTTTATAGACAATGTGGGGAAGCAATAAAAAAATAAAGTGGAAAACTGGGATAAACAGGTAACCCATATATTTATAATCAACATAGTCTATGTTAAAATTGTACAAATAACTCATAAAAGCTAATTTGCAATATGTACAGTTTTGGGCACCACATTATGAATAAAATATTGCTGTTCTGGAGACAGTCTAGAGAAGAGTGACCACATCCATTCCTGGGTTTAAAGGAATGTCCTACACTGATTGACTTAAATAAACTAAAACCTTTAAGTCTTAAAGACAGAACACTAACAGGCAACATAAACTGTATTGAAGTGCATTTAAAATCGAGAATAGGAGGTACTACTTTACCTTAAGTGTTGTGGGAGTGTGGAGCAAGCTGCTCAGTCATGGTGTTGAAGCCAACACACTGGCTTCTTTCAATAACTACTTAGATGAGATCCTTGGTACATTTAGGTTGAGATCCTTAAGTACATTAAAGCTACTTTATTAAGCTTTATTTAACTTTATTAAAGTGATGGGGACAACCGAATAGCACTATGTTAGCCCTGATGGAGTTTTATTGCAATAAATGCTTAAATCATTATTTAATCTCTATCAAGCAGTTATAGAGGGAAGGAAAACAACTAATCACTATCAGGTGTAGTTCAAATTTTGATGTCTGCAGCAGTACAGTGAAAATGTTGATGGTGATCTGGTCTAGAGACAAGAAGACCGGAGTGTAAAAATGATACTGAAGGACAGCAGACTGAAATCAACTGGCTTTCAATACATCCAATCTGACAGAATACTAAGAAGAGTCTGAAGGAGGCCATCTTGTCACCTGTGACTAAGGGGAGAAGAATACATTTTACTGATCAGAATAAAGCAGTAATTATCAGCTTAATATATTATCATTATTAATATATGTTAATAATTAAAAAACATATCACCAGAAACCTAATGTTGTCAACATAATTTCCAGTATTTATTTTATATATTAGCTGTTGATCATTAGCTGTAAGGGTTTTTTTACTTCTGAAAGTGCAAAAGTGGTACTATTCCCATCCATGCCATGATACTGTAAGAGATTCAGTATGTGTTCTCTGGTGGCAACGTGCTGCATACTAATTTTTTCACTGTGATGCAAAAACAGATGGGTGCTGGTTACTAGTTAATGTAAACTATGTCGGTCACTTGAGGGTTAACAGTCTTTCACTGAGAGGTCTGACAGTATCTCGGTTTATTAGTCTTATCAGTCATTCTACAATGTTGTTTTACATAATTTTAACTTTCAATGTGCATCTAGTTCCTCCCTATAAATTCATAAACTGAAGATAAATTGTGCAGGCAACAATAAAATATGGGAAAGCACACAGGCTGTTGTATATATTCCTGCTATGATTCTTTCAGCTTTGTCAGATTTAAATACGGCACAGTCAACAGAGTCCTCTTAATAGAACTGGAATCTCTCATTATGCAAGGTTAATATAACCATTTAAGTAATATGATTACACTGCTGAAAGTAAAGTGAATAAGAGCATATTTACAGAACATGTTCATTGAAGCTGGTGTCTCGCTAGACATCAAAAGCTAAATATACCTTGATAATTAACATTCGCACCGCAAGAGACAGGATTGCCTCGGTTGTACTTATTAAGTTTATAAATATAATCTTTAATTACACCAGTTTCTCAGACATTGTCTTTCAGTGACTCACGCAAGAAGTCTCTCTCATATCTCTGTCAATGACAGTGCTGCCAGGAGACTGGAATGCTGGCTGCCGCAAGCATGTAGTATTGATGTAAGCATTCCAAGCATTCACAACTTAAAATCCAAGGGTTTCAGAAAATGAACCTAGCTCTATGAAGAACCCCTGGTGACTCCATTTTAGACTGTACATACATATAGGGCTCTGATGGGCTCAAATAAATGACAATACTTTAAAACCTTAAACTTAACAAGAGGTTAAAAGGTTTTGGTACTGTATTACATAAAACAGGTGGTTGACTGAAAATTAACAAGAATTTGTTTTTAATTTTGCCAAAATAAGTAATAATTCAAATTACTTATCACAATCAACACAGTAATGTGTGCTAGTATAGGTGGTTTTGTTTTTGTACTGTGTTATACACTCTGTTCTTTTTTTGCAACGTCATGAGGCATTTCAAGGATAAATGTAAGATACTATTTGAATGTGTCATACAGTGGATATAGAAAGTCTACACACCCTTATTGAACTATTGAAACACCCCCCCCCCCCCCAACTAATACTTTGTGGAAGCACCTTTTGCATTTATTACAGCAGTAAGTCTTTGTGAATAAGTCTCTATCAACTTTGCACACCTGGGCTTTACAATTTTATCCCACTCTTCCCTGCAAAAAAGTTCAAGCTCCTTCATATTGCCAGGGGATCTCCTGTGCACAGCCCTCTTTAGGTCATTCCACAGGTTTCCTATGGGACCGAGGTCTGGGCTCTGACTGGGCCTTTCCAAGACTTTGATCTTTCTTTTCTGAAGCCATTCCTTGGTTGACTTGGATGTGTGCTTTGGGTCATTATCATGTTGGAAGGTGAAATTCCTCTTCAGCTTTCTGACAGAGGCCAGCAGGTTTTGTGCCACAATATCTTGATATTTGGAGCTAGTCATTATCCCATCCATCTTGACTAGAGTCCCTGTCCCAGCTGAAGAGAAGCAGCCCCCAAGCATGATGCTGACACCACCATGCTTCACAGTAGGTGTGGTGTTCTTTGGATGATGAGCTGTGTTGTCTTTGCGCCCAATACATCTTTTGGAATTAAGGCCAAAACGTTCAACCTTTGTCTCATCAGACCATAAGACATTTTCCCACATGGTTTGGGGTGATTGAATGTATTTTTTTGCAAAATTTAGAGGGGTTTGGATGTTTCTTTTTGTGAGAAATGGCTTCCGTCTTGCCACCCCACCCCATAGCCCAGACATGTGCAGAATACAGGAGATTGTTGTCACATGCAAGGAGTGACCAGTATTTGCCAGAAATTCCTGCAGCTCCTTTAACGTCGTTGTAGGCCTCTTGGTAGCCTTCCTGATAAGTTTTCTCCTTGTCCTGTCATCAGCTTTGGAGGGTCGTCCTGATCTTGTCAATCTCCCTGTGGTGCCACATTTTCTCCACTTATTGATGATAGTCCTCACAGTGCTCCATGGTACAGTACATCCAATGCCTTTGCTATTCTTTTATACTCCTCTCCTGATCGGTACCTTTCAACAGTAAGATCCCGTAGATGTTTTGTCAGATTCTTGCGGACCATGGCTATCCCAGTAGGATGCAAACAAGAAAGTTTCAAGGAAATCCTACAGGAACAGTTGATTTTTATTTGGGGTTAATCAGAATCACCTTCATTGATGGCAGGTGTATGCTACTTACCTTTGGACCTGATTTTGAATGTGATTTGTTAACTCTGAACACAGCTACAGCCCCTATTATAAAAGGGTGTGCACACTTATGCAACCAGGGTGTTGTAGGTTTTTTCATTTCAATTATTTTTCCTAATAACCAGCAGCCATATCACCCTGCAACTCACAACTGGCAGCCCACTGAAGCTCAGCAGGTGTAAGCCTGGCCAGTACCTGAATGGGAGACCTCCTGAGAAAAACTAAGGTTGCTGCTGGAAGAGATGTTATTGGGGCCAGCATGGGGCGCTCACCTAACGGTCTATGTGGGTCCTAATGCCCCAGTATAGTGACGGGGACAATAAAATAGGCATAAATAGGCACCGTCCTTCGGATGAGATGTAAAACCAAGGTCCTGACTCTCTGTGGTCATTAAAAATCCCAGGGCGTTTCTCGAAAAGAGTAGGGGTGTAACCCTGGCGTCCTGGCCAAATTTCCCATTGGCCCTTACCAATCATGGCCTCCTAATAATCCCCATCTATGAACTGGCTCCATTACTCTGCTCTCCTCCCCACTAATAGCTGATGTGTGATGAGCATTCTGGCGCACTATGGCTGCCGTCGCATCATCCAGGTGGGGGCTGCACATTGGTGGTGGTGGAGGGGAGTCCCCATTACCTGTAAAGCGCTTTAGTGGAGTGTGTATAAAGTGCTATATAAGTGTAAGCAATTATTATTATTATAATAATTATTTATTTGTTTTTCTCTTGAATTTTGCTGGTTGCAAGGTCACATTAAAGATGGAAAAATGTCTGACATGATTTATCTTGATTCCTGGCTTTACATCACAAAAACCTGCAATTTCAATAAGGGTGTGTAGACTTTTTATATCCACTGTATCTCTTATGCACAGGGAAGGGAGATGTGGGAAAAGAACAAAATCTCCTCAAAAATGGAGAGAGAGACTTCTGACTGGTATGAGATAAAAAAAAACTTTCAGCAACTCAGCCACATAGTTCTTTTTGGTTTCCAGCTGTCATTGCCATTTAAACAGTGTCCAGTGACGTGCCTGCATTTGTTTCAGCCGACGAGTTTGCTGTGTAGCAGCTGGAATTTAAAAGACAAGCCTACAAGTTATGGCAGCTGTACACAGCTGTTTCAGAGACAAACACCTATGCAGATGTCTATTATTCACTCTGACTTCAGACAATGCCTGCTCTTAGTGTGATTTTCATCAAGCTCCCTAGAGAAAATTGTTACATTATTTATTCATTCATCCATCCATTTTCTACCCACTTAATCCAATAGCCAGAGCCTATCCCAGCAAGCAACGGGCAGAAGGCAGGATACACTCTGGACATTGCAGGGCACACACAGACACACACTCACACCTGAAGTAGGTCCAGTTTTCACAGAGGCCCATTAACCTACCAGCATGTCTTTGGACTGTGGGAGGAAACCAGAGCACCCTGAGAAAACCTGCATGAACTCAGGGAGAACATACAAACTCCACGCAGACAGTGCTCTACATGTGGAATTGAACCCAGGACTCCAGCACTGGGAGGCAGCAATGCTAACCACTGCACCACTCTGGACATTGCAGGGCACACACAGACACACACTCACACCTGAAGTAGGTCCAGTTTTCACAGAGGCCCATTAACCTACCAGCATGTCTTTGGACTGTGGGAGGAAACCAGAGCACCCTGAGAAAACCTGCATGAACTCAGGGAGAACATACAAACTCCACGCAGACAGTGCTCTACATGTGGAATTGAACCCAGGACTCCAGCACTGGGAGGCAGCAATGCTAACCACTGCACCACTCTGGCGGCCCATTATTTATTTATTTCTCCTGAAATAAACTCCTTCCACTTTCCACCTTCTTATGGAAATTATATCAAATGTCCTGCAGCCAATTGGCTGAGTTTGCATGTCTCCGTTAAACAAATTGTTTTGCAAATGGTGTAAAATAAATTCGGTTTTTCTTCTTCTCCTGAAACTCTAAGTGCAATGAGAACATGGCATGCAGATAACGTAGCTGCACCATCCTAGTGCAAGACTGCGTAGCAGGAAATGAGATTTCTCAGAATGCCTCATCTGGATGCCTGCCAATCAGCCTCACCAGTAAAATGCATCGACCAGACTAGCAAAACTAGGGCAACGGCTGAAAAAGCAGCAGGATAGATTATTTCTCTCTTGCGTTGAACACAAATTCAATAACATTTCTCCAGCAACTCTTCCCTGCCTGAACGCCACACTGATGGAGTTCTCTGTTTCACGTGTGGAGAACAAGGAGAGACTCCGCAGCTGTGGAAATGCTGAAAAGAAAGCAAGCTGACCATGAGATGGATTACAGCCTCTTTTTTCTGACTGAAGTTACTCTTTGGCTGGCATGATTCTTTACAAATGTCGCACAGTTAACCAGGTTAATAACATAATCAGATGCAATCAATTGTACACTCTTATCTGATCAGACAAAAACGAATGTTCGAGCAAGGCGATGCATCAGCAAGCATAGGCTGCAAAGGCGCAGATAAAGGTTCATTCCACGCTGAATGGTAAAGAAGAGAAACACAACGTTTCAGCTGTGGAGCCTTCTTGAGGTATAAGCGGGAAATGGAAAGTAGCAAATAAAACTTTGCTACTTTTTATTTGCTACTTCACATACTAATTTATTTGCTACTTTCCCTCTCTCTTTTACACCTGAAGAAGCCCCCACAGCCGGACATTGCGTTTCTCTTCTTTACCTTCCAGCACGAAGCAGAAAAAGAGTGTATCGGCTAAAACAAAGGGGACTTTCGGACAGCCCCCTTCCGAAACAACACATTCTGCTAATGATACTCATGAAGCCCTCCAACAGGTGTTTCACAAAGGAAATAAATACAAGTACTGGAAAGGGATTTAAAAATGTATCTGACATTTGCTACCTTGCATATGTTAAACACAAGGATGGGGGGGGGGGGGGGGTATTCAATATTTTTGCACAAAAGCAAATGCAGACACAAGCACATGTGCAAACATTGAAGATGTACAGGAGCCAGCAGTGTGGGTGGCCGCCCATGTGTATGTGAAATGCATTCTTTTTCTTCCCTTCTAATTTGGCTACTTTTAAAGGGTATAATAGTTAAAAACTGTCCAAGGAACAGTATGTAGGGGAATAGAAATAAGGTGCCGCACAGTGACTGGCTAAAACAGGTGCAGGAACAGGTCAGTGCCGGAAGGGAACCAGCATCGGTAAGAGAGTGCTGAGGTCAGTGTTTTCACGCTTCTCTCTCATCACTGCGGGCAGATATTTTCCACACTCTAACTGTGACTTGAAGTCAGTAGCAACTTCTGCCCTCATAAGCCATGACATTAAAAAAAATTACAAGTCTGCAGACCTCAGGTAAGATATCTCCCTCTTCTCTGCTTTTAGTGCCTGTGCATATTGTCTGCAAACAAAGACTTTATGACTTAAATATATCTACGCATACTTTGTACACACATATTACTATATGGACCCTGGCACATTCAAAGTCACAATGTAATGTTCTGTGTATATACTTCTCTTTTATTACGCCAAGGTCAGACTTTACTTTTACTCTTCACTTCCCGATTTCTCAGTTCGGAACATTGCTGCGGCCCCATGTACAGTCCGCCCCGAGTACTGCAGACGCAATTTGCTCCGGTGCTTTGCTCCGTCATCACGAGCCCTTTACAAGGAGACATTAAGAAGCCCTGCCCTCAAGCCTGGGCCCAGCCGTTCTTGCCAACACTGGTGCTGAAAGCTTGTGCAAGTGATGTTTCCAAAATGACACTGCAGTGCAGATAACACTTGCCATGCAGATGCGAGTTCATAAATGAGGTGGTCATGCGTTTGTGCTCTTGCCGTGGCCCCAGGCATGCATTTAGGAGCATGAGGTCAGAGTCTGCTGTACTGGGTCTTTCTTGCCATGTTCCTCAGCCTTGGACTGTTTTTGGCAACAAAGCGAAGAGTTTTCAATTTGTTTACTCTCAGTGCCACATCTGTAGGAGTTTTTCTGAAGAGGAAACCTCTAGTGCCGTACTGTGGTTAGACTGCAGCTGTTATATTTTGTTTAAACTGTAAGGACAGAATTTGCATAAAGTCTAAAACAATGCTGATAAAGTCAGTTATTGAACTTAAGCCTGGATTTAAATTTTTATTTTTATTTATTTAAGTTTTGCAGGAGTGTAAATATTGCTGGAAATATTACACTACATTCAGGGAGTGGAGGCTAAGAGATACGCTTTCTAAAAAAGAACAAAAGCTTTGTTCCGCATAGCTCTTAGTTTAGCAGTGTTAGACCTTGTGGGGAAAACCTTGCAATTGTTTAAATGGAAGATAACAGACTTTGAAAACAGACATAACAGTTTTTCAAATATGCCATGTTGTCTCTTCATTCACAAATAAGGAACGTGTGCAGATCACGCTGAGCTATTGGCCAGTCATACACCCTCACATTTCTAACACTCACATCTAGACGCCAGAATAGACAGTCTGCCTTCATTTGAAAAAGTACAGTGCATATGACGTTATTGGGAGAAACTGACTAAAAATAAAACAAATTCACATATCTTCTGTATACATACAAAGGGTTTTTATCCATCAGATTCTAGGGAAGGTATTTTCTATTTAACTTTATCATTATTCCCAAAATAAAGTATGTATTAATTTATTAGGACAGTCCCATCTAAGTTGAAGACTATACGTTAGAAATAAATGGATGATAACGTGATGTTATCAGCACCACAGGATGTTCTGCTATCCTTTAACTGGGTCAGTACACTGCGTTTCAAAGGGAAACTTTTGCTCATAGATACATATTCTAATGCACCATGTTGTATGAGCATTATTGCCAGCAATGTTACCTATTATTCAGGACATCTCTGATTGTCCAAATCTCCAATAAGTTACTCAGTCACGAATTATTATATGTTTCAGGGAGAATTGGTACGCGTGTACAGATGGATATTAATATAGTTTCACAGGAACACAAAATCTACTATGTGATCATCCTTTGCCCCCTCAGAGATCCCCACTGAGAATGTCTGGCATATGATCAATTAATGTGTTTCTGCGTTGTTGTTTCACCCTGGTGTACCATCCAGGGGGAGTCCTGTGCTCTCAAGTCCACTTAATGCCACAGAAACCAGGAGATCTGGCCCAGTGAGCCTCTGTGGCTCAGGTCTGGACATCACCTTTGCCATGGCAAAAGAACTGAGAAAGAATCATGAAAGCAGGATTTACAGAAATCTGCATCTCTCCCCAGCATTCACTCATAATGTTATATTTGTGAATACACACAGCAACACTTAAATTTTCTTTGGAATTCATGGTAGTTATGACTCATACAAACTACATTCTGGGTGTCTCTTGTTTTCTGTATCAGCGGGTCCAAAGGATCAGAAAGCCACAACTACCACTGCAGAAGAAGAAAAGTATTGTCTGGTCCTATGATTGATCTAAACTACATTGATTTGATACTCCCACAATTTCTACATAATGCCAAGATTGACTTTTAAACCATCACAACATCCCATAACCACCCATTGTACTGTACCTCACAATAAAGTATTTGTGCCTGCCAACACTCCCTGCCTGCAGTGACCACTATTCCAATAATAACTGCTTCTAATACATGAAAGCATTTCCCAAGACATTTACCAAAACGAGAGTACAGCATGGTTTAAACAGGGAGATCTCTTATACTTTTAATATTTAAAAAGGAAATGTATATTTTGTGCAAATAATTCAGTTTTAATTGTTTAGCAATTATGATTTTACAACCAAACTGCACAACCTGACTTCATGAAAATGATTACTTCTTCATTTTGTTTTCTTTATCCTCAGTACAGGTAAGTATTGCTTCTAATCTTTTAGCCCTGCAGGTAATGTTCTTGGCAGACTTTAGTTCTCACCAGCTCTCCTCTGAGATGGAGAACAAATCGAGGGAATGAAAAACACTGGAATTACTTAATGTGAAGAACAACATGGTGAAGAGCAGTGCTCTGCTGTGTCTTTTTAGCTTTTAACTCCTCATTTCTTAATGTCTCTTTGAAAGTATATGTTCCAAAACGTTTTCTGGTGTAAAACCTCCACATTGCATGTACTGTATCTTCATCATTTTATTGAGACTGCTGCTATAGTTTACAACTCTCAACACCACAAATTCTACTGCTTAAGAAACTTACTTGCTGGTATTTGAAATTTTGTTGAACAATTTTTTTTACTTTAACAGCAAAAAAAAAAGATGAGGTGTTCACAAAAGACTAAAATCAAAAGTAAAAATATGAGATATTGCAGTATTATTTCTCTTGGTTGAAATCATATTATTATCACAATCACATTTCATTTTAGATTTCCAGATTTATCACATGTACAAAATAAACTTCTCATTGACATAAAGCCTAAATTTAATTTAAAGTTTTATTTAACAAATTATCAGTGGATTAACAGTTTTTAAGTGGTTTCTTTTAAAGATCTTCCAGGTTGCTATGGAAACCTTAGTATCCAAGTTCATTAGACTGAGACTTGTAAAGGACATTCTTATTTTGGAAGGCAAAAAGATAGTAATTTTCACTACGTGGAACACTGTAATTTCTTAGTGAATGAAGACACTGTTAAAAGCACTGCCGTCACCAAAAAGAATAAGAATCCTTTTGGTGATGCAGCCTTGCTTTAGAGACACGTCATAATGGGAAATGGTGAAAGACAAGTAGAGAACAATGACAGATGTCTGATACACGCTTACTGACAACTGAGGACAACTGAAACTTCAATACACTGTATCGCTATATAACAGCTTGCTTAAAGAGTGACTGCGTGATGGGCAAATGCAGCATTGCATCTCTGTCCCTGCTGGGATGTGATCATGGCCTCTCGCGGGCATTTCTTATTTCAGAGTCCCCCTCTGCCACTGCCTAGACAGTGGGGACTTCCGCTAAACCAGAAGGTCTTCAGGCATTGGAGAATTCAGGAGGGGTAATGTCATCTTAACTAACAGGCTCTGTACTGAGTCAACCCTTTTACACAAGGGCTGGAGCTCTTCTATTTTTCAATGCTTATACAACACACAAACAAGATCACCTCCCCCATCTAACATTTGCAATCCGCACACCTACTAATCTGCAGCCACTGATCATCCTGTTTCTAATTCATCAACACTAATGCATTTGCCTTGTAGGCACCGGCAAACAGCTAATAAGCTTACAGAAAAGATCAAATTCATATTGATTTTTTCTTTACATATAATACTGGCCTCCAACACATTTTGAGCATAGCACTGCAGAAAACACATAGGGAACCAATGTCAAGGGTCAAGATTCAAGCAACTTCCTTCTCAACCTCCAGTTGCTTTGCATGTCTGGTAGCAAATCGGCTTCCAGCTGCTGTGTTGCCTTTACTTTAAGGCACATGATCAAGGAAGCCTCTAGCCAGCAGTTGTCACTTCTGATTATGTTCTTTGAAAGTCATTATGTACAAGGGATTTACACGTCACGCTGCATTATGAACTCGAGTTCTTAAAACAGCCCTGTTTCTGTTGTCATCCCTCTTCTTATTAGTAACATGGCTTAGGTCTTGTATGATACCTCATTGAATTACTCTTTTATTATTTTCATTGCTTCCACAAGGGCACACCTGCAATTTCTTCCACTGTAGGAACAGGCTTAGCTAAAGGAATTCAAGTTCATCTGAAAAAACAAACATATCTATCAAACGACATCTCACTGTGTTTGAATAACACAATATATCCTGACAAGTGAGCTGGCTGTTATTTTGTTGTTAGAATTCCGTCAAAAAAAGCAATGTTCTTCAACGTTCTTGTAGAGAACTCTGTGTATACACGTTCGAGAAACATATCCAAACATTTTAATCCAATCCACTGTAGTGCTGCACCTGGAATGGTATAGTTTCAGGTGTTTTCCTGAGATATACAAATGCAAGCTTAATTATTCATTTGACATCATAAAGAACAACAAAAGTGAAGTATGTGCGTGTGTGGTTGTGGGGATGGGGAAGTGGGGGGTGAGGTTGAGATAAAAGTCTTTAACTGCAAAGTTGCATCTTGGGAAGGCCTTTCACCGTTATTTGTTTCATATGTTTGACATTTATTTCTAGAACAAAGTTAATATGTTTAATAATAACATGTTTAAATAAAATAGAGTTATTTTATTGGAATTACATATATATCAAAATATTTCCATTGTTCAAGCAGCTTCAGTGAAATATTTTCCTAACAGTCTGAGAATCAAAAATATTTTTTTCCAGACTTTCTGGCTCACAACTTACAAACCAACTGATTAGTTCATTATACAGTATATTTTTTCTGGTATTTCAAAAGGAAAAAAAACTTTTGAAAAAGTTTCACAATTATGGTCTGCTCCAGTACCAACTACTTTAATTATTCAGGAACGTTTTATTTTATAGGAACAAACTATCTTCAGGAACAAATCATAAGCTAAACTGGAAAACTACTACTTTTTTCTTTAAATATTATGCCTTATTTTTAGAAGAATGCTATTGTATGACCATAGTGGGGATATAATTATATGCAGTTTCTTTTATCCAAAGAAGTGCATATGCATGTGAAATGGTGAATATCTAAACATTAGCTCACCATGTCCTCAGAGTGCCTAGCCACACAGCCAGTTTTTCTGAGAAGACCAAACGACAAACTATAAATTAGAAACAAGAAAGTATTTCGTTTCACAAATGATCACATCAGTCATAACTTTTGCTGTTGGCTTTACTTACAATTACAATATTAAATAACATTTAATGACCAAATTAAGTAAAATTAATTTTTTTTGCATATTTCCCTATGGAATTCTCTAAAACTATAAAAACTGTTTTTATGAGGAGTATTTTTTTATTAAAAGCTTTTTCAGAATTATTTTCTGATCTGAGATATTGACATACATTAAGCACCATTTTCTGGACTCCTAAAACCTAAACGCTCTAGTTTCTTGTTAGGAGCACTGCAGTTCTGCAACAGCTGCATATCTTTCAAAAGGACTGGAAGCTACTCAAGAAGCTTTTTGTGCACAAATCATCATATACTGACTAACATCATTCCATTTGTTTGGCAATGGTTCATAAGAGAGAAAGACACTCTATTAAAATGCAGTTAGGACACATACAAGGGTTGAGGTGAACACATTGTTGTCATATAGAACAATATGACATCTTGGGTACAGACAAAACAGTCAGGGTCAGTCCCTTTTCTCTGATCAGCTAATTCTCAGACATGGATGCTCTGGTTCAGTATGAATTGCGTAAAAGAAGACATGCAGTTTGTGAGGTCATGGAATATAAAGAAAGCTCCCATTCATAAAATGCAAAAAGCATAGTTACATTTAAGCCTAAAGGACATAAAATTATTTTGAGAAAATTATCTAACTTTACTTTTATATTATGTCTCTTTATTTGCAACATGTATGCATTTTTTCCCCAGTACTGCACATTTGTTGTTTATTATTAAAAAAAAGCAACATACAGATTAAATCATGCCTTAGCCAGTCTGCCATGATGATAAGCCTAGATTTCCTTATGGAGTTGTGCAGAAAAAAAAAAATGTCGTCCAAAGATCAAACAACACAGTAACATTTGTTACAACAATGCTACTGGGAAATTGTTGCATATACCACAGTTAAGACAATGAAAAGAGGTCTTTTTTAGCATCACCCATGGCTTCAAATCTGATTATATCTGCTATTAACTTGAAGTAGGTCTGTGCAGGAGAGAGACAGCCTGCTGATGCTTAGAGGTAAAAGGTCATCTGTCAGGATAATAAGGAAGTCGAGACAGCAGCTTCTCTTTGTGTCTGCGTCAGCTGACTGTCTGAGAAAACCCTCAACACAGCTGGAAACTGCATCGCCGGGAAGGACAGCGTTCTTCAGCTTCGGAGACAGGAGTGCAGGAAAGCGGACGCCAGGAAGCGGAAGGGAAGAAAGCTGGGCGATGGGCAGAGGCCTCAGCAAGGCTCCTCAACGCTCCCGATTTATCCAAAGAGGATATCAGCTTGCACCTGCTTATGGGTCGCCGCGGGGCAGGCTCAGCAATACAACTGGCATTAGCTAGCCCTCGTTTGAACAGGGTGTGAATTAACAGCAAAACCTTTTTCTTAATGCGCTTTACTGTCCAAAAGATGTTTCCATTAGTTAGGTAATCTGTGCTTCAATGTCAGCTCTCTGTACACTCCAAAACAGTGGTAAAACACAGCCATGCAGATCAGCACCGAATCACTTTGTTCAATAATGTGAAAAGGCAAAGCAGGCACATGGGGATGGTATTTTAGACCATTTTTGTGTCGTGATGTCAGTGTACCTCAAAGAAAGCCAACACAGGGGTTGGAGATTCTTCTAGAAGACGAGAAACAAGCGTGTGAGTGGCCACAGTGGTTGTACAGAGAACAAGAGCATTGCCTTGTTCCGTTCTGTCTTATGAGGCCCAGTATTCATCCTATAGTCACCCTGAGCTGTTAAAAAGACAGTAGCTTCAATATAATTTAAAACAAGAAACATGGTGTTCTTTTTCATTACTTCAATTCTATTGCATATATAAGCAACACAGAAAAGAAGATAACAGTGTTTTAAAAATAAGCCTATAGCACATTTGCCGTTACTGAGTGTCAGATGCATGGTCTGACGTTTCATTTGCAAACATCGAAAATCAAACAAAAATTTTTCAGGGAGATGTGTTCCTTAAATCTACTGTATCACATACAATGCTAAAAAGTCAAGCACACACCTGACAATCTCATCTTCATTACATCATCTGCAGGCAGCAGACTGCTCAATGAATAATTAAAAAGCGAGTAATATGGTTTTGAAGTTACTTCAACCAATTAGACTTATTACCTTTAAATGTGCTTCCTCCTCTCTTCCCTCTGTTTATCAGGAGAAGTAGCCTGTCAGATAAGGTGAGGTGACCCAGGGATTGGCGATTTACTTGGAGAGCAGAGATGCCCAAAGGACCAGTCTAGTGATGCAGAAATACCTTACACAGTGTTAACTGAACACTATGAGAGTTGCTTTCTCTGTTTTTAGACCTTTACCATCCACATCCAAATCTGAAAGCTGTTTATACCTGGCAAAAGTCACAGCAACACAAAGCCTATCCTGGGTACCCAAGGTGCAAGAGGGGACTACATTCTGAATGGGATGCCAGCCCATTGCAGGTCACACACACACACTGTACACCATTTAGAGACACAAAACCCAATCCAACCACCATGTTTTTGTAAGGTGGAAAACACCGGGAGCATCCAGCAAAAACCCATAAAACCACAGGAAAAACATGCAAACTCCAAGAGAAGGCACTCCAGTCTCAAATCCAAGCCAGGACTCCATGGGATGTGAGGCAGTGGCATTAACTGATACACCCATACAGAAATGTTAGGTTTAGAGGTTCTTATGGCTGTTGCAATTTATTAAATCGTTTTTAAAAGGTAAATTTTTCTAATAAAACTGAATTCAATGAAAATGGAACTGACTATGTCAATTGTGCTGAATCATGCCTTGTGTTTGACCTAGCTACTGATCTTACACGTGAGGCCAGGTTGTAAGATGCTAAGAAACTCGGAAGGAGGATGGTTGCTGCTCACATTCTCAGTGACTGGAAAACTAAACAGCTCCTAATCGGATTAGTAAAGTTATTAAGAGTAACCAGCTTACCGGAAATCCACTTATCGTGACATGTACTATTATCTTCATATGGCAAAATGCAGCACCCACCTTTCTGTGTCATGAATGATGTTTTATGCAGCCATATTCCTTATTTTACCCATCCTTCATGTCTGCTTGAATATCTCCAACATGTCTTTGACACATGAATTGTGCTTCTGTCCCCACTGATGACAGTTTCTGCCCAAACATTTCTGCTGCTTGATAATCTAGATTTTGTTTTCAGCAACAAGATTGATTAAAATAGCTTTAGTGGTATTATCTGGAAGTCAGGTGAAACAAAAGTTAAAAAAAACCTGTTCCATTACAGTTTTTAAGCACCCTGAGTTGTCGTTCTGCCTCCAGTGCTCCTCATGTACATTAAATCAATACTTTCTGTCTCTAGCATGATTTTAGAAAGGAGAAGAGAAAGAAAAGAGTATTGCAATAGACTAAAATGATAAAAATAGTATGGAGATGAAATCCTGAAAAGTGGTACACAATGAGGTGGTAACACGAGCGGAATTAAACATGAGATATTAAACATTTGATACGTTCATATTGTGCCATAACCCATAACAAGCATCTCTGAAATAACAGTTAATATGAATGTTTCATGATGATAAATGATTCAAATGATTAATGTCTTGTTAAACACCATCAATGAACTATAAGCATCGCATAATTTCAGAAAACTAAATAAATGTATATAGTGTATCATAGTAATGTACACGATAGTAATTTGCACTGAACACACACTGAAGTGGTTTGTTTATATTACATGAGAAGGAACCTATTAACTCAAAAAGTCGATAGACAAGCAGGTGTTCATTGGAAACCACTTCAATTAAAATATAGTAGAGTCACCCTGCTTTTGTTTTCTCTTTTATTCTTACTTTTATTGTAAATGAGAGTCACTGGAATTAAGCTCTTTTAAAAAAGCACAACATTAAGCACAGTATGTTCTAGCCAGTAGCTGCCATATACTAGGACTGCATGGCTAAATGATGCCTGTGTAATTTGACAATTTAATTGTCGGTGTGGACTGCCTGAAAAGCCCATGTTTCAAAGCACCTGTAAGTAATTATTGTAAAATCTTAATGGGTACAGAAAACACAAGGTAAGGTAACACAATGAATGGTTTGCTAATAACTACAGACCTTTTCGGTATCACTATGACAATCATTTCTACATGTTCACACTGGTTTCCTCACTGACATATTCTGGCTCCAGCGTACTTGGTCGTGGAACAGTGGGCCAGGAATGCACTAAACTTGCTCAGGAAACCTGCTGGAATGCCAGCAAAGGGGCAGCTGCAAGCACAATGTCATGGGACACTGCGAAATGCAATTCAGCCACCTCCAGAGAAGGAAGAGCATTTCCTGTATTTATACTCCAACAGGAAGTTGACGTGTGGTATGGTGGCTGTCTACCCTCCAGAACTATGCAGTCTGAACACCATTAATTAAAGCCAGACCTGTAATAATGCCCTTAATCCTACTCACACAATTATCTCTGCATCTTTCAACCTCCCTTCAAAAATACACCAAAATCTTTATTGTGATTCCAGATAGTTAATGGCTCTGCAAAATCTCAAAAAGCTGCAGCTGAATCTGACAGTGCAACAAATACAAATAACAAATAGTCCTCCAAATAAAAAATGATTTCTTCAGTAGTCTTGATTTTAGTTCAAGGGAAATCTGAAAATGTATTCAGATACTCTAGGATACTCTGAAACCATACTATAAGGCAATGGTCTGATGGGGGTTCTGGCTAAGACCTAGTCCTACAACCTCTTATAGGCTAAGACCTATAGTTGTACCACAACTATAATAATGCGTGGATTCCTTAAGTGAAAAGTGACACAACATTTTCATTTGATCCCACTCCTACACCACGGTGCAGAGGACTAATTAAAACTCGTAGGACTGAAGCAGCAAGTAAACCAGAATAATCCACACGATGAAAGAAATTCTTATCGCATTCACATTGTTTTTAAATTAACTACAATTACAGAAAGCTAACGACTGCCAAATCAGGGGAAAAAAATTACAGTACATTCAGTAAAGAAACAGAAAACAAAACTGCCAAAGCAGAGTTCAGGATTTCAAGGACAGTGATGGAATACAACATCATAATGTTATTGTCACTGTTAATTCAATTCAGCACCCCACTTACCCTATATGCCTGAAGCAATTTATTAATTTGCTTTCTTTTCAGTTTATATGAAACATGAATCCTTCAGTTTCACGAAAGTTTTCAAATTAGGACTACATGAACTGACAAAAACGTAAAGCTTTCTCAGAAAGTTTCTGTTGAAATTTCTGTTCTGTCACCAGTTGATTAAAAAACATAAAAGGAATCACATCAGAGCCCATTTTAACCGTAAGAAATACAAAATGTGGTGTAGTTGTTTGTTGAAATCACTGTAGTGCTAAGCCTAAAACGTTCAACTACTACAGCTTCTTTCTAGGTCACCTGGCAAATGTAAAAGAAATGTGTGATCTTACGGTCGAGTTTAGCACGCAGCGACAATGTAGCTTTCGGGAGGTAAGTAATCCTCATCCATTTAGGACTGTGCTCCGTGATGCAAAGCTTGCTGGTGTGTTAGTACAACAGAATCCATTTCCAGCAACGACATGTTAAATTTAAAGTGACAGGTGTTTTTTGTGGTCCGCGAAATTCCACTTTTTTTGGCCGAGATCACTGTTGGACGGTTCTTGTCCGCTATCGTTCGGCTGCTGCAAACAAAATTATCTTAAGGTGTTTCCCTTGCTTTTTGCTTGGAACACGAAAATCCTGTAACCCAAGAACTGTTCTCGAACCCAATACAATTAGAATTACAAATTTTCTTTCGCACATTTCTCAAATAAGCATTTATCTTTTTTTTAGTCCAAGCTTGAACTACAAACGATTAAAAATAGTACTCTGGGCTTCATAGAAAATGCCATTTTATTTGCTTCATGGACCTACCCTCCAAAAAACGATCAGGTGACAGCAAAATGTCTATTCATTCCAACGCGTAGTTCTAATGAGTTCGCAGTGTTCTTAAAGTTAATTTCAGAAAATCCTACCCAATTCATAAGAACACATACAACGTAAATTACAAAGATTTCACGATACCTCAGCTATGTTCTACTTAACCACACATTCTGAGCATCTCGGCTGGTCTTTGCCGTCACAGAAATTTTATCCGACAGCCCTGATCCAATTAGAGCAATTTAAAAGGACTCTGGTCAAAAGCCTTTAAATTGGAAGTTTAATTCGTTTCCTTTACGAATTCCAAACAATGCGATTGATCCCGTTGCATAATAGCCCGTTTCCCCTACCAAGTGTTTTTCTGTCGGTTCTGAAGTGCGAATTTAATGGAATTACGATTTTCAGACTTCGAATACTTGGCTGTGCTTTTCGGGAGGACAGCGATTTCCTTGCTCGTCCTTAAGCAATCGTGAAAAAGGAAAATTAACTTACTGAATAATTAAAAACCGCTGGGACACAAACGTGTAAATAAACCAAATTTTATTCCAACATTGGTTTCCATTAGGGTTAGAGATTTAGTGCCCAAGTAGATAGTTGCTCAAACGTATTACATTAAAATCCAGAAAACCGTATGGCTTTTTTGGAAATAGGACAGGAAACTTACATTGTTTTGTTCCAATAACGTCTCGTTGCAAAATAATGAAACAAAGAGGATGAAAATACAAAGTACAGCTATCCAGAAGCCATGTATCCCAGCGAGCCTCTAGGTACAAAGAACTTAGATATTAATTCCCGAAATGCACTAAAGTGACAAAATTCCTTCTTCGTTGACATTCCATTTCCAGGGTGGAAAGAAGAAATCCATTAAAAGAACCACAGAGAGAAATAGGTTTTAATTTTTTTATTTGCATATCAAAACAAAATGTTGTGCATTCCAAGAATTTAAATCATAAAAAATGGCACTCGATTTTTAAGCATTTTACAGATTCACGGGAAGCCATACGGTTTTCAGATGTGGAGGTGGTTCCCGGAGTAGTCAGTCACACCCTTGGTTTCTCCCTCATTGCCATGCAGATGTTCGGTACCAACAACAGGACCAAAGAAAGCCAAGACACTAGGATGGGCCGACACATCCTCCGTACAGTCAGTAGTTTTCTTTAATTGTCGCTGCAAAAGGGGGGGGTGGAGAGCAGCAGTCATCGGTTTTCGTCAAATCACAATGCAACTTAGTTTCCTGTTACAAAGTTAAACAGCTAAAAGAGGTGAAGAAAGAAGGCAATGCTTGTGGAATGTACAGTGCATATTGGGAGGTCAGTCTTCACGATGACTCGGCTTGCTTTTCCTGTTCAATGGCTGCAAAAACAAAAAAAGACACGGGTTGCGTTAGGGTCACAAAACCTATACGTGTACGTACACATGTGAAGCTCATTATTAAAAATGATGAAATTATAACAAGCAGAAGAGCCTTCCCAGTGATCTTACTTTCTTTTGACGGCAAAGGGTTTTTCTCTTGAGTCTCCGTCTTCTTCAGTTTGGTCTTGTCGAAGCTAGTGACCTCTTCCATGTTTGGCTTGTCAGACATTTTAGCTGGATATCTGCAGCCACAAAAGACAGAAGGCACGCCATGACTTTACCGCCCACCCCATTACAGCCCTTCCACTCGGAAGGTGGAAGATTTCGGCCGTTAACAGCTCCAATTGCTTAATCACACTTCCTCATATCGCAGCCATCGTGCACACATCTACACGCACCCAGACACCCAGCCCCAGAAACAGTTATAGATGCATATGTAAAACCACTATTTGAATTTCATTCGTTTGTTTTTTTACGTTAGATAGACTAGAATAAAAGCCGATTCCCTGCTAAACTGTGGACACATTAAAAGATTTGCATCACAAGAGACAGGGCGCTAAAGCCCCTAAAATATTTATTGCAAGCTACTTAACCTAAAATATGACCGTATTAACTGCTTTAAAGGTATTCGTTTATACTGCATGTCCTCAGAGCACAGTTAATGCATAAATCCAAGAGTCTGTTCTCCGCACACAAAAAGCTTCGTCTGCAGTCTAAGGAACGACGGCAAACCACCGCCCAGTTCTGCATCCTCTCGGCAGACAGCAGGTCTCTAGACAGACCGCGCTACACCCGCAATATCCTCCCCCCCCCCTCTCCACAAAAAGGGGGAAAAAAGAAAACCCTTCAGTACACTAAATCTTTTAAAAGCGAACGTGGAGATAATCTATATACAAGTCTATCCCTGAATCAAAACGGAAAAAAAAAAATTGTTCAATCCTCGCAGAACTGGTCTAAATTCACAAAAGAAAGCCAACCTTTCAAGTTATTTTAGCTCAGTTGTAACAGTATCGAATGCATTAAACTCTGCGAGCAGCAGTTAAAAAATATTCTGATTACTAAGAAAGAATAAAATGTAGTTATGCGTGCTCGTGGTGGGGGGTGGGGGTAAAACACAATGCAATTTCTGTACTACCCACTTTAATATGTCACAAGCATTAAAAAATAAAGCAGGTAACGAAAAGCTAGAATGTCTTTCATCACTCACCGAGGGCTGCCCGGCGTTCGGCGTAAGAAATCTCTGGCTCGGTGAAGCGGTGGACTGAGGGGGAAACTGGCGGAGCAAACCAATTATACTCTGAGATATGCAAATCGACCCCTGACGTCACCACTCCTATCGGCAGAACAGACTGATCTTTGCCAGTCTTTATAAAAATACACAACATTTTTCATTTTGAAATCGACGATAAGCGAGGTATGTCATCCATATGCAAGAAACACCAAGTAGGGATATAAAAATGATTCAAACAATGCTTATTAGGTGTCAATAATCAGGTCTCGCCATTGTTCCGTCAATATGCTGTCAACAGCGACACCTTGTGTCTGTAGTGATTTTTTAATGGTAAACCCCTGTCATGTGCTTTTCATGATTACCTTATATCGTAGTTTTTAGATTTTTTATTAAGTTGATTACCTTCTATTTTAGAATTATTGCTGTCTTTAATTTTTTGTTGACCCGAAACACGTGTTCGAATATCTTATTCTATGGTGGTGACGGCAAAAATCAAATTGATTTATTTCGTTTGTGTTAGAAATCTTTACACAGATTGAAATATGACAGAAGACAAAAGGATTGTGATGCCTCAATGAAAAAAAAAATACGACAGGCTTGTCCAGGTGATTCTGCATCAAGGAAACTTTAAACAAATATTTAACTTTAAGATAATAAAAATAAAAAAAACGTAGCTAAATCTTAATGCTCTTCTCACCACAGAACTGTTGGTGCTGTACTGTAAAAAAAAAAGAAAATTATCTGGGCTTTTTTACCACACTGTACCAGAGCTACAAGAACAGGCAGAAAAAGCAGCTTCTGTCTCACTCAGCCTTTTTCAGTGAATTAGTTCAAATCAGTGACCCAATCAAATTCCAGCAATCTTTTAATGTCTTTTTCCATCACATTTACCTTATGAAATGCAAAGTGTTTTAAAAAAAAACGGTTTACAATCCCCACTAGTGTTTCACTGAAGTGTACTTTGGAAAATTATTGTTCTTATCCATAACACAATGAAGTAGGAGAATGGAAAAGGAACCTATGAAATAAGAATCGTGTTCTTTATCTTAGCTGAAGGTATTCGTTGAACCCCAACGTCATTCTCAATCTTCAATGGGTCAGAGAGCACCGGAGTGTCCAGCTCACTGATGAATGCCGTGTGGAGATGCTGTGCAGAGGTGAAGTTCACTGTTACTGGTCAAGCTGATCCACTGAGCCATTCGAAGCATGATGATGTGGCGAGGAATCCTCTTTACCACAGGAATGCCCTTAGTGCAGATTGAGAGCTCATCTTACTGCTCAGCAGAACATTGGCAGAGTCCTTGAGTCAACAGTTTTTCATTTCATGCATACCAGTCCTGGAAGTGCTGATTCTCCTGCAGGACAACACTGTGCTAGGACTACAATGGCAGCTGCACAAGACAAGCAGAAGCTGATCAGGCCTACGTCTCAACACTTCCAGGATTGTACAAATGGTCTGGGAGGCCATATGCAATTCTAGCTATGGAATGCTTTTGTTTTAAAGCTGTGTTAAGTTTCTTATTGAAAATGTATTGTGTTTCTTGATCTCTTTCCTCTGTCATGGTGTTTGCGGTCTATGTTTAAAATTTGTAACTAAATCCATTAGACCTTAGCATTGCTTTTCACCTGTGTATCAGTTTAGCTTGTGAAAAGCGTGTTGAGCTGGGATAGGCGTACTTGGCAGGGTGATTCTTACCTGACTGCATAGTGATGCCTACAGTACCTAGTGCAATCACACAATTTTGTTCACTGCCGATTCTTCAGTCACCATGTAGGCCCCTCATTGTTACCTGCAATGTAAAAAGAATGAACTTTCCAGACAACAATACCCTAGGGACTAAGTGTACAACTCTTCATTGCCCTGTCAGAACTTGACTATAGTTGATGCTAAACATCACCTGTCAGCTTGAAATAATAAGCAGTCATTTTTCCCTTTTTAACTTCTTCAAATTCTTCTTTCAGCTTTTTTAGTCCATTTTCCTATGTGGTTGGTCAGGGTAAACAGCTGATGAGAAATGGATATAAACCATTTGAAACATAGGGACTGGTCCATCTCTGACCCATGATGCCTCCTCTCACCTATTCAAACTGTACCTTTGATTTCTGCCATGTGCATGCCACATGCGTGTCCGCAACCCAGAAACTGATATCAAAAGCAATGCCCACCTGACATCCCTAATTACAAGACCTCAGATCACAAGTGGCTTAAGCTGAACCTCTTCCCTGTTCAAGCATGTGGCATTGCGGGACTTGACTTATCTGCTGTGATCGCTTGTGTTGCATCTTGAAATGTATTTTTTGTATTGAACACATAGTTTATTAGACTAAACAAGCTTTTTTTTTCAATAGTTCACAATTACTTTATTTAAAATGCAAATATATCTTATCAGTGCATTTGTTGACAGATCCTGATCCACTATTGATACAGTCAATGCTTGCCAGGGAGAAAAAGAAAAGTTAAATAGCTTTTAATAAGTGTTATATACTGTATATACACAAAGAAACAGATGGGCTAAGGGAAGGAGACAATATAGCTGAAGCTTATGAACTCTGGACATTTCTCATTAAATTTCCAGATAATTGTGCACCCGTAATGGTAAAGCATTATTAAGGTTAGTCATTTTACAACAGTGCTATAATTTAGTGTATCTAATGCAGAGGACACACAGTACCTCATCATCTTTCACAGTACTCTCTCTTATTTTGTGAACCATTTAGGACATGAACACACTGTAAGCATGTAAGAAAGACAAACAGAAAGATGCAATCTAGCTTATCTAATTTGTTTAATTGCTAATAGCTAATCAAGATAATCAATCCAAGAATTGCTTTCAGCTGTTTCTTGAAAGGAGCTGGAGTTTCAACAACATGGCTGCATATCATGTTCCAAACTCCCACAACTCTTTACATATAAAATGATCTCCTGTTCTCAGTTTTTACAAATTCCATTGTAAATATTATAGGTCAATGGTGACAATCAGTTTTTATTGTTTTCATTAAACTCTGTTTTAAGGCAAACAAGCTGTTAAATTGTGCCCTACAGCAATCACTTCCATGTTCTAATTGTATGTGATTCAATAAACTGTGTTTATATGCTTTGTAATGTAACTGAAATTGTCAGTTCAGTGCAGTGTTTGTTTATAAAGAGTTATGCCATTCAGATGGATAATGCTTTCTTTCTGTCAATATTTACTTTAACCATTTCAGTATTTGGAAAGGAAATGTTCTTCATCAGGTAAAATAGACCTAAAGTATATATATATGAACTCAAAAGATAAAAGTTATTGTTTCTGTTGTTTTTTTTTCAGAGAAGTGAAGTGCATGGAAAGTCTTGTTGTGCATTTGGACATACTCCTTTTCACTTCAGCTTGAAGTTACAATACTAACAAAATTAAATATTAAACCACAGAATGTGCCTTTGTTATTTTGGTTCCTTGTTCTTGTGCAGTTTTCGAATTTCTTTTCAAAGGAAAAAAAAAGGAAATCCTCAGCCCAAGTCAAATCGGATTCTGTTCCAGAAATTATTTGTTGCATTTTATTTTGTTAATATTATCGATCTGTGACCACATCTGCCATTGAAAATATTGACATTTTCATTATCTTTGTATAGTTTGCCTCTTATTTTTTAAAAATAAACTCTGCAACATTTTATGGCTGTCCTACATTTATTTTATATATCAACAAAGGAAGATTCTGCTTATGACACGCTAGATGGAATTGTGGGTTGATAAGTCTATGAAATCCACACATGTTAACAACAAAAACATTCCACTGTGTAAAGGAGTGTCAGGATTGCAGTTGCTATCTCCTACAGAAAGGATGCCTAGAGAGGATCACAGGAGATCAAGGGACGACCCAGAATGGTCTTCATTCCTCTCCACCTCACAAAACACATAGGCCAGAACAAAACAGCAAGGAAAGGAGCTATGTGCCGTAAATCAAAATCTGACTGGTTGGCATGAATGTGCTTGAAATAATGAAGCTTCATTTCACAAATAAATATGAGAATTTTAAACTCTGTGAAGACCATTGTATGTTGAAGATTCAGTATTTGATCAATATGAGCCACTTTGGAAGAGGAAGTTTAGATGTATTTTTCTTGAATTAGATCTGGGATGTGATGAAAAAAGAATTTTTATTAAATGTAAAGACACAGCATGTGCATGTATATTTGTATAGTGAACCCATTTAATCCCAGATTCAAAGCTTTTTAGGTAAAATCATGCCCAAAATTGAATGGTCAGCTTTCACTTCTCAGGTTAAAAGGACCTCAGCAGTAAAACACAAACTGGTGGTTTCTACACATCTCTGTCATGTCTTCAGTCAAAACATACAGCAACATTCTTGCAATACTGGCAGCTGAGAAAGGCTCATCCTTTCACAAATGATGCTGAGCCTGTCGCAGTCACACAGCTTGTACATTACACACAACAGCTTTTTTTCTTAGAGAACTTTATTTCAAATGAGTAGTCCAATTTTAAAAAAAACATTTATTCCTTTAAAGATGTCTCTTTTATTTTTGTCTCATAAGAAAAATGAATCCCTCTGGAAAAGTCCCTTCACGTCTGTAAACAGGAATCACCTGGTGTTTTTTCTTCGGAACCTTCCCTTAATATCTAGCAAATTAAAAGGATGTTACTGTCTCAAACCGTGACATGACATGATATAAACCTTTTATTCCCACATACGTTAGTGCAATATGGCAACAACAGGTCTCACAACACGTACCATGGTTTTTCTTTTTTAAACAGCCTTTGAAAATTAAAAGGAAACTCCACTTTCCATTTTAAAAGGAGAATTCACTTTGCACTTGATTTGGTTATATTAAATCTAGATAAGTGCAAACAGAAATAGTTCTAAATATTGGTTGTTTATCAATACTGCTCTTCAGGCACAAGTGTTATGTTTTACATTTTATGCAAAGTTCAGAATTCCACAGATCCAAGTGTGGATCTTGATCTTTGTTCCATGAGACTACAAAAAGTAGCAATACATGCAATTTTTAAAATTGTCTTCAGCTTCATCTTTACTTTAGTTTCTTTCTTAATATTGGCTAAAGTGTAATTGGCTTGAAAATTATTTGAAATATGCATTAATTCTTAAAACCAATCAGACCAATATGTCTTTTGTTCCTAATCATTTGATTAATTATTGGTAATGTAACACTACTAATGTTGCTGTTTTTGTATTTTATTGACTTTTCTCCAAATTTGCCGCTACAAAAATAAAGTTATACTAATATTTCTGTTAAAATATTCGTTTACAAAACCTCTTATTGGTTGTAGAGACTCAAGTATAAATAATTGAGATTACACTGACATCTAGCGTAAATATTTTGTAATGCAAGGAAGTTTGGTTTAACTTCTGAACACAATGAGGTCACTTTATAACACACTGATTTAATTTTTAATTACTTTAATAATTTAATTTAATTATGAATGTCAAATTAATACAGACCTCAACAGATAGTTATTAAGATGGGGATGGCAAAACCATGGAAATCAAAATAATAGAAATGTAGTTTCAGCTTATGCAAAAATAAATGTTTTTCAGAAGCTTAAGGTAAAATCACTTTATTGGCCATATACAGTTAGATTTTTTCTTTTCACATTTGTTTTACAGAATTTCTTTTCAGAATTTGTCTTTTCACATACCCCAGCTTACTCTCCATGAGAGACACAGACAGGGAGAGAAGCTTGGATTCAGAGCGCAGGGTCAGCCATTTATACAGCATCCCTGGAGCAGTTGGAGTTAAGGGCCTTGCTCAAGGGCCCAACAGAGTAAGATTCCTCTGCCGGCCACGGGATACGAACCAACAACCTTCCAGCCACAGCCGTAGATCTTTAGCCGCAGAGCCACCGCCTGTTGTGAATCTTTGTTTATAAATAAATTTTGAAATAAATTTTATTATGACTTTATGAGTGTGTCTTCTACTGCAGGAAGCTGCAATAACTTTAGCCTTTAGTCAGAGTCTTGTATGGTACTGTTACTTGTGTGCACCAGAGACAGGAAGTGGAAGATTACCACACACTACCATTGCGATGTCCTCTGTAAAAATCCAGTACATCCAAATCATAGTATTATATTTAGAGTGAGCTCCAATAGTGGCATAGAAGCATCTATGGACTGATTTACTTGAACAAGAAAGCAAAACTTCCCTATCTTTTCAGTAGTGTAAAGAGGTTGGTAAATGTCAAACATATAAAACAGAATTCACTAAAACTTGTGCAGCCATTTTCTATAGAGGCTGTTTTGCCTTTTAGAAATGACATTCATTCTCAAATTTATTTCATGGAGTTTTGTTAAAAAAAGGAATTTTTGCATATAAATCGTACTGAGTTTGAGTTAAATATTTTGTTTAATTTTTGTATGTTTCTTTTCAATATTCCACAAGAGTTACATTATGAAATTGTCTATAATCTCAATCATTAGCCACTCATTCTTATACATAACATTTTAACGTTATTAGTTATTGTAGGAAAAACCCTGAAATATGATATACTGTAGATATGCTATGTGTAATTATTGCTGTTATGTTTCATTACACATACTGTGTTATTAACAGTATATACACAGTATACACATATCCAGAGTATACAGTATTTGTGCCTCAGATTTAAATAAATGACAAAGTTTAGATTATGGAATTTTAGCTGTTACTTGAGCAGAATCAGTTACTTTTAAAATATGCTTTTGAAACACTTACCTATATTAAAACCAGCAATGGAAACTGAAAACGACACATTTTGTCACACGACACACTTTTCTGATGTTGATGTCTCCATTTTTGAAATGTTTATTCTAAAATTCTGTTTAGGCTGAATTTCTTCAAATATTGATAAAAAAATTACTTAATAAAAATTACTCAATTTATCAGTAGTTAGATTATTCCTTAAATGTTCATCCATTTCCATCCATTAAAAAGAATTAATCCATTTAAAGCTCCATTAAGTCTCAGAGTTTTAAATAAGCATGCACTAATCAGTTTAAAAACAATCATCACCAAACATCCATATTATTATTCACATACTGAATTTTGTGGTCAGGGTCTGGGTTAGAGGTGGTGATGTTACTGTTATTACGATTATGATAAACATTAGGAGTACATTAGGGATTTAAAGATGTATAGACACACTATATCTAAAGCTTTATGGTCAGGGCTGGCATTGAATTTGTGTGTAAAGAACAGACCCCTGGATCCACAAATACTCCTGAACAATTTTTGAGGTGAATAATTGAGAACATACTTTGGTAACATAGAATACTACAGTATCAGCATTCTATAAAGTTTCCTCAATATTGGTTTTCATGTCTTCTTTGTGTTATACAACTGCTTTTAATTTGGCAAAAATGAATAGTAGCATTCAAACCATAGGACAAAAATATAATTTTAGGTTTAACTAAAGCAATTTTATTAATTTATTTTAACTCTTTTATCCACCAAAAGAACATAAGAAATGACAAGATTGGTCTTTGGAAATTGATGCACATAAAATCTACAAAACAGTACAAATGATTCAGACGGAGAGAAATTACTGTAGATTGCTAAAAGCATTGCATTATCATGTCTTCACAGGACAAAAGTGCAATTTCTATGGACAATATTATATTTATTGCATTACAAAATAATCATCATAATAAAGGTTAACATGCTATCTTTCTCATTAAGATATTATTCTTAATTTTATTAATGAATTAGTTAATTATAGAAAAAAATAGCATGCATTTTATAAACATCACTACATGGGACATACTGTATGATGTCTGGCAAAATGGTTCAAAGAAGCCCTTGAAGTGTGTTTGAGGATGATATTATTCATTAATTTTGTGCTTTGTATTATTTATTATATTTCTGTATCCATAATCTTTCTTTGCTCTGTTAGGTACTTCAGATGGTTCCAGTGAAACTTTTGAGCTGACTGGAAGTGTGTTATGTGCCTTTGAATACTCAAACGAAGAAATTTAATATTTGGAAAAAAAGAGACAGTGCAACTATAAACACCTTTACCAGTTATTCTTTGCCAATCATCAACAGGTGAAAATAACTTATTCCTGAATCTTTACAGCTGCTGTATGCTGCCAATGTGGCACCTTTGGCAAATGCAAATGGGGCTTAAATTTAGCTTTACCTTTCCAAGGTCCGAAGACTGCATGAAAATGCAACGACTGACCCAAAATGTACTTAAATATCTTGGATCCATATGTACTCACACAGCCAGAGAATATCTCTTGTCTTCTGCAAAGACCTTCCGGCCAATTCTGAAGCTGAATTCTTTAAACAACTTAACTAGGCCACATGATGCCGAAAAGAGTGCTTTTAGATTATTGTCATCTAATAAGCTCAAATAAGTTACTTGAAACAGCGTACACTGGTGTTTTAAATTGGAAACACCATGAAGCCTCTAGCTGCATACAATGCGAATTTCTTCTGCAGGAGGTATTGTTAGCCATCATAAATGTCTGTGAGTCTGATACTGTATGTTCACCATTCTTAATCTCTAGTAACCAGTCTTTATGGGTAGGTGAAATAGCTTGTATGGAGCTTATTATATACAGCCTGGTGTTCCACTCTTATGATATTTCTCAGACAATGCCAGAACCATTTTTCCGCATGAGGATTTTTGGGCCACTCAAGGATGGTCTTCCTGCACAACCTTTTCCTTAAGCGGAAAAACTGAGAATGCAGCAGCACAGGCTCTAACAGAACCAGCACGATAACGTCCGTGTTGTCATCCAGCAGCCGCTGGTGTGCGAGGTAAAAGGCTATTTTAAAGGTCCCACTCTTCACATACCCTTCAGTCAGCACGAACACTGTCTTTCGACTTTGCTTGATGCTCTGAGACAGGTTGTCTATGACAGGTGCGCCGGGGTGCCAGTCTCGTTCCTCCAGACAAATTGGGAATAGTTTTTCTCCGTTTTCCTCCAGCTGGACTCGGAGATGATTCAGAACCCAGTCTGAAACAACTGGGTCTTTAGTATCGTAGGTGATGAAAGCATCATAGATGCTCTCTGTGGATTTCAGGTAATGGTAACCCTTCATTTTTGCTTTAAGATAGTGAAAAATATACCAAGCATCCCAGTAAAACAAATGCATAGTAAGAGCAGCAGTCATAGTAAACAAAATAAAAAAGGAAGACAGAAAAGAAAATTTTGCTGCTTTGCTGTCATCAATACATTCTTTAAGGTCAAAATATATAATTCCAATTCCTTTTCTGTTTGCTGGCATTGCACAGCTTACATCTGTGGCCAGCAATGGTATATCAACATCATTTGTTTCAATCCACAAAATGAATTCTAACAATTCACAGGTACATTGGAAGGGGTTACCTTTTAGAGACAGTACCTCCAAGTAGTTGTCTGGTCCAGAGAGGAAAGTTGACTGGTTTATAAGCCTTAGTTTATTGTGACTTAAATCAAGGAATAAGAGGCTCTTTGCACCCCGTAGAAAGCCATCAGAGAGATGAGTAATCCTATTGTAACTCAAGTTAAGAATCTTAAGTGTTTTTGCGTAGTTTGTAAGATCTGCTGACACGTTAGTCAACTTGTTATGCTGTAGATCCAAAACTTTCAGTTGCCTTAAATGTTTAAGCTCTTCCCAATCAAAACAAGTAAGCTCATTATGACTTAAACAAAGTTTACTTATATTTTGTGGCAAGCTGGCATAGACCTTAGATGGTATCTTGTTAAGCTTGTTATAAGATATGTCAAGGTATGACAAATTAGTAAGATTTTCAAAAAGCCTAAAATAGGAACCATCATTCTTTTTCCACAGCTTATCCAATCGGTTGCCTTGGAACTGAAGCTCTTCCAGGGACTCACTGATCATCTCTTTTGTTGTTAATGTAAATATTTCATTCCAGCTCAGGTTCAGCACTTTCAGAAACTGGAGATGTTTTAAGAAGGCTAAATTGTGTGTCACCCCTGATACAGCAAAATAGTGAGGATTGAAACTGAGATCCAACACTTCCAGCTCCTTTAACTCTGTAAATGCATAATCATAGGCTAAGTCAATCTTATTGTAGGTCAGGTCTAGGTACTTTAGTTTTGGAAGCTTTATGAATTCAGTGCCATTCAAAGCAGCTGCGACACCATTTTTTGAGAGGTTAAGACAGGAAATTTTCTCAAAGCCTTCAAATTGCTCTGGGGAAATGAAAAAGATGTTATTTGAACTAAGATCTAAGACTTCACCATAAACAAAGCATTCATGTTTAACAAGTAGATGAGATAATTCGTAATCAATCTCTTGGTCCCTAGAGATGTAATTTCCCACAAGTGGAGATTTGTAGAAAACTTGCTCGTTTTGTTCTCTTATTCCAGTGAAAATATATTTGTCCTGCGACACAGGTGACAGTCTGTTTTCTGATAAATATACCAGTTTCAAGTTAGAAAATTTCAGAAATACTGACAAATTTGTGTGCACAATAAAATTCGTACCCAGATTTATCACAGAAAGATTTCTTAGATTAAATAGTGGACTTAAATCATCTTGATGTATTTCTCGGAATACATATCCTGCAATGAGTAAAGTTCGAAGAGATTTCAGCTTTGAAAAGTTAGGTGAAATTCTAAGAGTCTGAGGATAGGCCTTCAAGTCATAGTTGAAAGACAAGTCAATCTTTTCCAGCAGTGGTAAATAGTTTAAAAATGAGCCGCCAGCAATTGCTCCTGATAAAAAATTAAATGACAGATAGAGAGATTTAAGGTTATGAAAATTTGAAAACCAAGAACTTTTTAGGATTTTGAGACAATTCCCAGACAAATGTAATTGTTCAAGGTTCCAAAGATTTTCAAAAGCCTCAGAATGAATCTCAATGGAAACATTAATACAGGGCTCACAGGGAAATGGGGCGTTGTGACATCTAGGGCAGTTGCCAGACAGGACAAGGACTTTCAGTTCTGTAAGGTTTTTAAAGTCATGCTCACGAATACATTGAATTCGATTGGAACTGAGATTCAGCATTTGTAGAGATCTTGGCAGCTGTTGAGGAACATGAGTTAAGTTGTTAAAAGACAGTGATAAAATTTGTAATTTATTAAGATGTGCAAAGCTTTCATTTTCTATATCTAAAATGTTATTGCAACGATTCCAGAAGTAGCAGTTTTTGTCCAGATAGATTTCTGTAAGATTTTCCACCATAGAGAAACTATTTTTACTGATTTTGATGATGCTATTGACTTTCAGACTAAGAATTTGCAGTCCAGATGGGAGCTCCTCTGGAATCCTATAGAGGGAGTTGCCATCTAAAAACAGCTCCTGCAGTTTTGATAAATTAGAAAATGTTCCTTTAGTGATTTGTACTTCACCTCCGTCCCGATTCCAGTTGAAGTTAAGCATTGTGAGGTTTAGGAGATTCTTGAAAGACCGAGAAGAAATATTATGTATCCTGTTTTCTGAAAGCAGCAGTTTTGTAGCATTTCCAGGAATATCTGTAGGCACGTCCTTGAGCTGACGGCCACTGCAGTCGAAAAGTATGTCACTGGAGTTTTGGTTTACTGTGACATCACATGGAAGTTTCCTTGAAATCCACTGATATGCTACAATTTCAAAAACACAGCAAAATAAACCCAGGAAGAACAGGAGGTGCCAACGGAAGTGAGGAGTTACCTAAAACAACAAAAATGTTATCTTTTCTTTCGAACTAAAAACCAACCATAATATATAAGATACAATGCATGTGGCTTATTCAAACATGCCACCTGTTTTTATAACAGATTCTTATTACTGGAGTAATACTTAGAAGGGGAATAAACCCTCCCCTCCTCTACTTGGGTAAGAATTGACCAATTGCCAGATATTGCAGCATTTGTTGAAGCACTTTGGCTGCTATTATAGCAATTTGGGTCTGTTTACCCCTAAACAAAAGAAAGTGAGCTTGATTGAGGAGCAGTGGACTTGCTTGTTAGTCAGTTTCACAGGAGATGAAAGCTAAAGGATTTTAGGCATATACAAATTTGTAGAAGCTCACTGTAAAAATGTGATATTTCACCGGTAAAAGTGGCATGTAGATTCTAATAAATTAATTCACAGAATAAAATAAACCTCATCTTTTCTCAATATTTGGCATAAAGTATTATGAAAACATCCATACTTATTGAACTTCAGGGAAATCAGCTTTGAAATACTGCAAATCCAAATGGCTGAAATCATACATAAACATTGTACTGTATATTGCAAGCCTTCCTATATTCAAAAGAGCATTTGAAATCACACACTTACAGACTACCTATCCTATTTCAAAACATACACTTTCCATCAGAAGATGTATAAAGCTTAGTGTGGATACAGAACAAGAAAAGTATCATGAGTATTTAGCAATTTTCATGTTTGGTTATATTCCATATAAAATACTGAAATGTTTTGT
Organism: Atractosteus spatula; assembly: GCF_055471065.1. Classification (NCBI taxonomy): domain Eukaryota; kingdom Metazoa; phylum Chordata; class Actinopteri; order Semionotiformes; family Lepisosteidae; genus Atractosteus; species Atractosteus spatula. The sequence continues at coordinate 51,934,709 of NC_142709.1, forward strand.
TAATGAACTTCCCAACTTGTTTTACAATCAATTTAAACTCCTACAAATAAATATACTGTTTGGACATAAAGAGCTGTGGTTTTCTGTATTTTAGTATCACACGTATTGAAGAAATAAGATCCCATTCTCTTTTCTGACTGTTTTCTCCCACACTGTGCTCTAATGGAAACCTACAAGATATTTGCAGAAAGCTCCCAGGATACTGGCAACAGATTCCATGAAAATCCCTTGTCCAGGAATCCATCTGGTTTCCCACAGTAAGGAAACACAAAATAGAAGATTCCCCTACTTTCAGAATATCCTTTTATTGCTCCCAAAAGCTGCAGTTTTCTACTGGCTCACAGGATAATGTCTGTATGTGCTTATTCCATGTGATATCTAGAGTGTTTGTTTTCAGATTTTCAGTTCTGAATACTACACTTCTCACTTCTTGAACAACAAGGTCTTCAAATGGTGGCAAATATTTAATGGTGTAATTCAAAACAAAACTAATGAAAATGTTGATGACTTAGATCTACACAAATGAACACGGATAGAAACAAACAAAGTCCTATGTACTAAGCCTTCTACCCCTCTTTTTTTTCTCTTTTTTAATTTTACATTCATCTCGGACTTCATAGTAATTCACTGCACTGGATCTATATTATAACATTGCTGTATGCTGACAAATGTCTGCAGTGTTGAGCTATATTTAAACATTACTGTCACGTTCTGTTGGTGAACAGATTATAATTCTAATCGAGTACTTTCTGTACATGCCAAAGAAAATGCATTGTGGGTGTTTAATTATTTAATATAAAAAAATGAACAACAGGCTCACAATTTTATCAAATAAATTAGTACAACACAGATCATATTTAAAAAAATAAAAGACTAGATCCTATTATTATTTTTATTCGAATCTGAAGTTTTTGTAGTAGTGTATTAATAAAATCATTAAATCCTCATAAATTTTGAAATACAAATCACAATCAAATAATTCTTAATATATTGAAAACTTACCATTTTTTTGGTCGACAAAAAAGTGTTGCACAAAACACTTGTTTTTTGGTGTCCAAGGGGCACTACGCAACAAGGTAAAAGGGCTGTAGCACTGCTGTGTGGTCTCCAGAGCAACTTCTTGTTTAAAAAAGGGAAATATCAAGCTTCTCTAACTTCTGCAAATTTATTTGTACTGCATTTAAGGTTGGTTCATGTAACTGCTGCAGAGCAGCACTTTGATAGTGCATGATTAATGATCCTCTTGAGTGGTGTGTGTGAAAAGAATTGGACTAGGCATTCAATGTTTGCAATAAATCACGCTGAATGCACCTATGGCTTATGTATTACTTGTCGTTTGTAGCCCTTAGTATTTTTATCTTTGTGTTATATTTTTTGGGTGCTGTAATTCCTGTTTCAGATTCACTTCCTAGTGTGCTGTGTGCCATTAATTCTATATATAGTCTTGATTTCAGTTTGCAGAAAACACAAAGTGTGATGGTATCTAAATTAGTTAATTACAAGGGATCTCAGGGCCTCACAGCCAAAATACAGAATAAGCTTATGCTTTGATAAAAAATTTTTATTTTTGAGAATTTTTTATTACTGCATCAAGTACCAACTAAAATGACCCACAAAAGGTATAGTTTTTTACTTATTTTTTGTATCTCCTTTTAATATCTTTGTTAATACTATAAACAGATCTTCAAGGTGGGCAGGAAAGCTGGAAGAGGTGTGTCAGAGGTCTCACTCTGACTCAAAGGCTCTGTTTTTCGCCTTTCTTTCTTGAAGCCACATTTGAAGTCGATTACATTGAGCCTCCAAGGACCAGCTTTGAGACATTTACACATGCGCAAGTTGAACAAATATAAAACTGACGACTGCCTCATTTGAACTGAATTCTCAGATACATCTGAGAAATTGTTTTCACTTTTATATCAGCTGATCTTTCTTTATAAAGGATAGTAAAGAAATCTGTGCCCACCATTGTGCCTAGCTGAATGTAAAGAGGTATACTGGATTTCTTACTCAACCTTTATATTTATAAATGTCCGTTGTGGAATGAGGTGGTATTTAACAACTATGAGAGAGTTTTTTTCCTCTTTGTATCCATTAAAAGTCAAAAGTTAGGAGATTCCATTTACGAGAGCAACAGCTGCTTGGAGAGACTATATGTGACAAACACCTTAACATATTTTTGCTCAGAAGCAATTTCAAAATGGACTCTTACTTTTTTATTTCTCTATACATTGATTAAAATGTATACAACACAGAGCATGCATGTTTCATATGATTTATGAAGCTGAACATTAATTTTTTTGACATATTAATTTAAGAAAAATAATCTAGCATATACAATACTGATACATTGAATCCTGCTGTACATTGAAATTAGCTGCATAGCTATTGCTGAAGCATGTTCTTGATTCTTTTTCCCTAGAAAATTAAATCTGTTTTCTCTGAAGCAGTGATACCTACTGAGAAACAGCTTGGCTGGAAGAGAAGTTGTCCAGCCATCTCCCTGAAATGATACTGGCTTTGGAAAGAAAGACATTGTAGGAAACAAAAATTAGGAGTAGTCAAAGAAAGAATAAATAGGATTTGACTTGTACTTGTCACTAAACATCTTACTACTACTATCAAGGTTTAACATTTGGCTTTCAATATATTGGTAATTAGATATAAAAACTAGTTTGAGGTTCCATTTTCCACTGTACTGCTGAATTATTATTTAAAATTCTATACTTCTATAGAGACGTTATTAACAGTGTTTTCATTTGTTTATGAAATAACGTGAATAAAGTTTGTTATAAACAGCCTGGTGTTCCACTCTTATGATATTTCTCAGACAATGCCAGAACCATTTTTCCGCATGAGGATTTTTGGGCCACTCAAGGATGGTCTTCCTGCACAACCTTTTCCTTAAGCGGAAAAACTGAGAATGCAGCAGCACAGGCTCTAACAGAACCAGCACGATAACGTCCGTGTTGTCATCCAGCAGCCGCTGGTGTGCAAGGTAAAAGGCTATTTTAAAGGTCCCACTCTTCACATACCCTTCAGTCAGCACGAACACTGTCTTTCGACTCTGCTTGATGCTCTGAGACAGGTTGTCTATGACAGGTGCGCCGGGGTGCCAGTCTCGTTCCTCCAGACAAATTGGGAATAGTTTTTCTCCGTTTTCCTCCAGCTGGACTCGGAGATGATTCAGAACCCAGTCTGAAACAACTGGGTCTTTAGTATCATAAGTGATGAAAGCATCATAGATGCTCTCTGTGGATTTCAGGTAATGGTAACCCTTCATTTTTGCCTTAAGATAGTGAAAAATATACCAAACATCCCAATAAAACAAATGCGTAGTAAGAGCAACTGCCACAGTAATCACAATGATAGAGGAAGAAGCCAAAAACAATATTGCAGATGTGCCATCAATGATGCATTGCTGACGATCAAAGCCAATGACAGCATTTCTCTTCAATCTTTCAGGTGTTGCACAGGTGACATCAGTAGCCAAACGTGGTATCACAATGTCAGTTCCTTCCACCCACAATAAAAAGTCAAAAATCTCACAGGTACATTGAAAGGGGTTTCCTTTTAAAGACAGAGTTTTCAGGTAGTTCTCTGGCCCGGAGAGGAAAGTTGATGTATTTATTAGACTCAGATTATTGTAATCCAAGGAAAGCCTACTAAGGCTTCTTGCACCCTGGAGAAAACCATCAGAGAGCCGAGCAATCTTATTATGACCCAGATACAGTTTTCTAAGTATTTTTGTATAATGAGCAATATGTTCAGCGACATTTTCTATTTTATTATTGCTTAAATCTAAGACCTCCAAGCACTCAAAATATATGAGTTTCTCCCATTTAAATGAATTAAGTTTATTATTATTTAAGAAGAGGTGGGTTAAGGTCTTTGGAAAACTCTCATAAGCAGCTGATGGTATGTTCTGAAGTTTATTGTGAGACAGATCCAGGTGTGTTAAATTCAAAAGATTAGTGAAAAGTCTTATGTACCTTTCATCATTTTTCCATAATATGTCCAGCCGATTGCCTTGAAATTGCAGCTCTTTCAGTGAGCTGCTGCTCATCTCTTTCTCAGTTAAAGTAAATATTTCATTCTGGCTTAGGTTGAGCACTTTCAAAACCTGGAGATGTTTAACAAAATTTAAATTATGTGTCACACCTGCCACAACAAAGTAATGTGGGTTATTACTCAAATCCAACACTTCTAGGTGTGTTAACTCAGAAAAAGCATAGTCGTAAGCCAGGTCAATCCTGTTGTAGGACAGATCCAAGTACTTTAGTTTTGGCAGATGAATGAATTCAGTACCATTGAAAGAATCTGCAATAGAATTTTTGGAAAGGTTAAGGCATGTCGTATTTTCAAGACCTTTGAAGAGCTCAGGGGAGATATAAAAGATATTGTTTTTACTAAGGTCAAGCACTGGTCCATAGCGAAGACACTGCTGCTTAACAAGTGGGTGAGACAAGCGGTAGTCCTTATCTTTGTGCACAATATAAGTGCCCTTTTCCTCATGATTACCATGGTATTTAATCAGTGGTTTGTTTAAAACACAGTCTGCTTCATTTCCACTTGCATAAATGCTGTCATTTCTTTGCGACAGAGATGCCAGTCTGTTTTCCGACAAATATATCAATGAAAGATTAAAGAAGTTTTGAAACAGTGTGAGGTGTATGTACTGGAGGAAGTTTGTACCCACATTTAGCAAAGACAGATTTTTTAGACTAAAAAGTGGGTTTAAATCATTCCCATCCAGAATTCTAAACACATAGCCCTCAATATGCAAGGCTCTTAGTGCTTCTAATTTGGAAAAATTTGATGAAAGTCTCATTCTCCTGGGATAGGATTTAGGAGCATAGTTGAAAGATAAATCAATAACTTCCACATGTGGTAAAACATTCAGAAATTCTCCAGTGGCAATTTCACTTATTAAAAAGTTGAAGGAAAGAAAAAGGTATTTTAATTTAGTACAATTCTGGAACCAGGAGGCATGTACTTTAAGAAGAGAGTTTCCAGAGAGGTGTAGCTCTTCCAGGTTTACAAGACTCTGAAATGCTTGAGGATCCACTTCAATTGAGCCTGTAGGTGTCTTGCAGGTCTCACAAGGGAAAGGGGCATTTCGACACCTAGGGCAGTTTCCAGAAAGATCTAGAGTCCTCAGTTCAGTTAGGTTTTCCAAGTCAAATTGATTGACACGTTCAATTTTGTTTAAGGTGAGAGAAAGGGACTTTAAGTATTTTGGCAGATTTTGGGGGACTCTTGTAAGCCTGTTAAGATTGAGTGAGAGTTCTTCTAATTCAAAGAGGTTGGAAAAGGTGCCATTGTGTATAATTAAGGAGTTGTTGCAACCATTGCCATGATAGCAGTTCTTATTTAGTCTGATCTCTTTGATGTTTGGGATACCTTTGAAGTTTTCTGATCCAATTGAGGCAATATTGTTTGAACTTAGACTTAAAATATTCAGCTCATGCGGGAGGTCTTCAGGTATTGTAGACAGCAAATTACCATCTAATAGCAAAATCTTTAATTTTTTCAAAGCAGTGAAAGAGCCCTTTGCTATTTTAAGGCCCTCCGTGTCCCTATTCCACTTGAGGTTGAGAATAGTGAGGTTCTCCAAGTTCCAGAAAGATTCATTTGAAATGTGTTGTATTTGGTTCTGCGAAAGTCTGAGACTTGTAACATTGCAGTTGATGTCTGTTGGCACAACAGTCAGTCGCCTGGCACTGCAGTCAAAAAGGATTGAGGTGTCATTCCTAATTATCACATCACATGGGAGATGCTTTGAAACCCAGCAGTGTGTGAGGATGCTGGGTACAAATGTAGTGATAACAAACAAACACAGCATCCGGTTCTGAAGGGGACTCGTGGTTAGCTATAAGTGGGGAAAAAAACACGATTAAAAAAAAAATGAAACTCAATATACAGTACAAGTTTATCTTCATTAACAATAAAATCAAAATTTCTTTTCAAAGTGTATTTGAACAATCTCAGACTTATCCATAGCCCCATTATCTGCAAAGTGCAGTGACAGTTGACAGCAAGTCTAGCCCAGGTCCAGGTTTGTAAGGCCTATGAGTCAGTCTCTCTTTCTCTCTCTGTTATTATTTACTTCTGACCTACCTCAGTGCCAATTCACTACAAAATGCATGAACTGAAGAGCAATGATATTAGTCAGAAAGCACGAGCTCTGGTGGGCGTAAGGTATTTGATGTATTCTCAGTATAAACCAGGAGTCAAGCAGAGCCTGGGAATAACACACCTGCACCATGTGCTTTCACATCATTTCATTTATAAAGGGGCACAGTGCTTATATTTTGAGAGTATCCTTTGTAGTTTGTGCTTCTAGACATTAAGACAAGTGACCAAGTAAAATATGAACCATTTTTAAACCCTTTCTAAAATGTTGCTATTGCTTGCTATTGCTCAATAATAATGAAGTATTATTATTATTTTTTTTCAGTAGTAGTAGCAGCAGTACTAGTAGTTGTACAAAGTGTTTCATCTTTCACAGTAGACTATCCACAACACTCAAAAAGTTCAAACAGATTAGTCATTTGTCCCACTTCTTTCATTATAGCAACATAAAGGGAACACACATAATTTAAAATTTGTAAAATACTGGCATTAATATACTGTAGTAGTCATGTGTATAAGGAAAGCCCAAAAGTCACCATCAAACCAAAGAGCAATGTGAGCAGTTGCTAGTTTTATATTTATAGTTGTTTTTTAGTTCATCTGAATGTCATAGCAACTTTAACACATTCTTTGGAAATTCACTAGGTTTCAGTACATTCAGTAATAATTCATTACTATGCAGAAATTACATTCAGAGACAATTATCCCAGAATGAAGTGCTTGAAGAAAACCTATGTATTATTAAGTCCACTGCACAAAACCCGGCACTGGCACTAAGACTTTGTAATATTATTTTGATATTTAAAATATATATTTCAGAAATGCATACTGTATTCAAAGGCTGCAAAAGATCCTGATCAAAACAGCTACAGTAACCTTTAGAAGCATAATTGTAAGAGTGGTTTACAAAACAAACATTGCAAATATTATGCAAACCAAGCATTGCATAGAACCAATGTGTTAAACTAATTATTAGGTTAGATAATCATTAATCATATATATATATATGCTTACCATTTTTCCAGCATGAAATATTAAAATACAAAAAAATATTTTTTGTTTAAATAATAATTATTAATGTTCCTTATGTGCAACTGTTAAAATAAATGTAAGCATAAACAAATATAAACACCTTTTAGTTACCATTAAATCCTGCAATGTGCAACACGAACCAAAGGTTCCCTGTCTTGTGTTCCTGTTCTAATTTAAATCTTCATATGTCTTCTCCTTATCGTGATCTCAGCAGCTACAAATACAGGAACTGAAAAAATTCAGAACTAGTGTACATACTGTACATCCCCAATGTAGTGGATTGAATTGAGTATGATTTATTTCAACAAAGTTCTTGAAATGTTATTCCAGTAAGTAACAATGAGACATCCAAAGAAGAGGAACTGAGAAATTACATTATATAAATTGTTAAAGTTTGAAATCATTATTAGTGAAAAAGCTAAAAATTATCAAAAGAGAAATAAGTTTTGATAATGTTTCTCATTAAAAAACATTTCTCAAATTACAGGCAGTATAATAAAGCATTTGGCAAACTTGTGAATGGGTGAATGTTCAGACTGAGGTGATGCAATTAGTGGAGAACAATAGGAATCTGTACTAGGATCTCTGTCTTTCCTAATTTATATAAATGTAGATTCTGGTATACAGTAGTTATTACGCTAGTTAAATGTGCAGATGATACCAAGTTAAGTAGATTGGAACACACTATAGAAGTAGCAATATAGTATATAAAAAATATAGTTAATTACTTAGATAACAATGAAAGCCTTGTAAATGGTGTGTCTGATATAGACAAGTGCAGATTTTTACATGCTAAAGAAAAATAAACAATAATACAAAATGGGAAAACATTGACTCATAAGCTGTACTGAGCTACTTACTGTAGGTGTCTTAGACATTGATGTTGAAACATCATTTACATCTTCTAGACAATTTGGAAAAACCATTAAAAAGTCACACAGAATGAAAAATACAGAACCTTTTTAGTCTTGGACACAGAAGATTGTGAAACTGACACTGACAACGTCAACCTAGATTGCTTCAGAATGAACAGTGGAAAATGAACCAGTGACACAAGTGAAACTACCTGGAACGGTGTTTAAACGTGAAAACAGGAAGCACTTTTTTACCTAAAGGATTGTGGGAGTATGGAACAAGCTACCCAGCAATGCCTTTGAATCCTATATCTTGGTAACTTTAAGGAAACATGGAAGAGATCAATTAACTTCTAACTACACAAGTTAGATGAAAGGTCTCCTCTCATTTGCAATTGTTCTAATGTTCTTAAACTATAACTATGAAGTGATTAAGGAATAAAAAAACCTCAGTTTAATTCTTTAGGGTATTTAGATTTGCTTTTGGAATTTAAAATGGAAGAAATAAATAAGCAAAATCAAATACTCCTAGATTGTAAAGTACCTAGTTTTTTTCTTTTCCTTCCTCTTTTCAAATTGTTGTCAACTGCCAAAAATTATTTTATACCTCACCCCATCTGGAACCATTAACTCAACCTCACCAGTCTTTAAACTTCATTTTTGTGTATTTTTCATGTATTCACACCCGCGCAATTGGGTGCCTGATTTCTATTGCCTTAGTAATGCTGGCGCACCAACAGTGTGGGGAGTATGAGAAGAGGCTGATAACATGCTTCTCTGACCTCCAGCTCGTTGCTAGCTCCTTGGTGTGCCACAGGAGTAGTTCTTTTCTTCCCAGGCTTGCGGGTGTCCAGGGATCCAGAGGAGCTGCTGTTTCCCTGCAGGCTGAAAGGACTTGGCCAATAGATCCCAGCCCATCCCCTGGCAGTGACTACTGCAGGATCAGCAGTACCTAGTGGAGCAGCCTGGCTCTCTCTCACAGTACTCAAACACACAGATACACTGACCACTTTACCCAGCCCTAATGGCACATATAGATGGAGAATCCAGATGCAGCTGGCTATGTGCAAAGCCAAGACAGGAACCAAGAAATGGCACCCAGCCTGTGTTTAGAATCAGTATCTTTTATTTATTGACTCACTCAACTGCCCCACGTCCCATGTCCTAGAATCTTCACAAAAATGTAATTTACAGTTGTATAAATATAACAATTTGAAAAACTGAACTGTAAAAAGGCTACACAATGTAATCCCTGAAATATTATTTTAACATTATTGGCAATGTTACACTCTTTTAAAACCACATTCTTTAATTTCTACAGTGTCTCCTCAAAGGGATTGTTATACTGTGTGTGGCCATCTGTAGCCATTGTATTCCTCAGACACAGCCAAAAATAATGCTGGGCTTGGGGGTTTGATGGCCACTCAAGTACAGAGCTTCTGCACAGTCTTTTCCGCAGTCTTAAGTATTTGGAATACTGCAGGCACTTTTCAAGGAAAATCAAAATGATAACATCAGCTTTCTCATCCATGAGCCGTTGATGAGCGATGTAAAATGCTGTTTTGAAATTTCCACTCAATATGTACCTGTTGGTGAGCACAAACACTGTCTTTTTGCTTTGCTGTATACTCTGAGACAGATTGTCAATGAGGGGGTAGCCAGGTATCCAGTCTCTTTCTTCCAAGCACAGTTGGAATCGCGTATCTCCTCGGTCTTCTAAATTAGCTCGTAGTTCATGGAAAACCCACTCAGAAACTGCCTGATCCTTCCTGTCATAAACAATAAACGCATCATAGCATGAACTTTGTGATGACAGAGAACGGTAACCCTTCATCTTCGCTGCACAGAAGTGATAAAAGTACCATACATCCCAGAAAAATAGGTGACTGGAGATAGATAGTGTGAGAAGGCTGAGAATGGCAGAGGTTAACAAGATGTATAATATAATTGATAGGGAATTGTGCTCGCAGGTTTGCAAATCAAGAAAGATGACACTGCGGTCTTTTTGAGTCCTGGGAGTGGCACAGGTCACGTCTGTAGCCAGACGGGGGATTTTCACTGTTGTTTGGTTGATCCATAAGACAAACCAAACAGCATCACACGTGCACATGAATTTATTTCCGTTCAGCAATAGGATTTCTAAGTGATTCCGAATATTTTCTGGGAAGCTGGATTGTTCAATGTACTGGATTTGATTGAAACTGAGGTCCAAGTATTTCAGGCTAAAAGCATCCCTGAGAAAATATGTGGTAAGTTTTGAAATTTGGTTGTTGCTCAAGAGCAGTTTTTGAAGAGACTTGGTACAATTAGAGAGTTCATGAGGAACGGTGGTTAATTGATTGTTGCTGAGGTCTAAAATCTGTAGTTGATTGAGCTGGTCAAGCTTTTCCCAGCTGAACGTTTTCAGGTTGTTGTTATTTATGTAGAGCTCAGAGATTTTGTCTGGTAACCCTGTGAAAACTTGCTTAGGGATAAAATTGAGATTGTTGTGGGAGATATCGAGAAGCTTCAGGTTGAATAATTTTTTAAAATAATTGCTGTATCTTGTATCCCCATCTCTCCATAAAAAATCCAGACGGTTTCCTTTAAACTCCAGTATTTCAAGAGAAAGGCTTTCCATCTCTGTGTTTGTTGAAGTGGAAATTCCATTAAAGTTCATCATTAATTTTTGAAGTTTTGGCAAATTTTTTGTAAAGTTTAACATGTGTGTTAGACCCTCAGATAAAAAATAATGATTGTTGTAACTGAGATCTAAAACTGTTAAGTTTTGCAGTTCCTGAAATGCTGTAGAATATAATAAATCAAGGCGGTTGAATGAGAAATCTAAGTATTGCAAACTGGTGAGGTGAATAAACTCTGAGCCATTCAATGACTGACTCATAGCATTTCCTGACAGGTTAAGACATCTGAGATCACCAAAGCCTAAAAATTCTTTTGCATCAATATAAAATATGTTATTTCTACTAATATCCAGAGTTTTTCCAAACTGACTGCATTTTTTATTCAGAGAGGTACTTAAGGCACCAACCTCTTTGTTCTTGTCCTTGCAGCTACGTGCATATTCATCATATCTAAAATAATGTATGTCTTTCTCTTCCTCGTTATAATACTGGGCACTGCTTCCCACTGGAGAATGTGAAGAATCTCTTGACAAAAACCCATTCATTTGCTCTTCCTCAGAAGAAGAGGATAGTTTGTTGTCTGAAAGATTTATTATCTGGAAACTTTTAAGGTCCTGTAGAAAATTGAGGTTTGTCATTTTTATGAAGTTGGTGCCAAGATCAACTATTGCAAGTTTGCTAAGTTTAGTTAATGGCGTAATATCTGTTCTTCTCAATTCTTTGAAAACATACCCCCTTATTCTCAACACCTTGAGTGAGGTTAACAAAGAAAATGACTCATTAAGACAAAGTGATGCAGGATACCTTTGTTGCTCATAATTGAATGAGAGGTCTAACTCTTCAAGCCTGGGTAAATATTTTGGAAAAGCAGCAACTGTTATCTCTGTAGCCAAAAAATTGGCTGAAAGATCTAAAACTTTAAGAGAATCTGTGTGTTTAAACCATTCTGGAGGGACTTTCCTCAGAGAATTACTGTGAAGGCGTAATATCTTCAGTTTCTTTAATGCCTGAAAGGCATGTAAATCTATCTGTATCGGGGAATCATTGGGGCAAGGTACACAAGGGAATGGTGCATTATAACATCGTGGGCAGTTCCCACTTAAATCCAGTATTTCTAGATTAGTCATATTTTGAAAGTCTTCCTTAGATATCCTTTGAATGTTATTATTATAAAGGTAGAGCTCTTTTAAGCTTGTAGGAAGGTTGTGAGGAACATAGGACATGTTATTTGATTTCAGAGATAACAAAGTAAGCATTTCCAGGTGACAGAATGCACCATCCTCAACTTGAAATGAAGTGTTGCAGGGATTGCGATAGTAGCAGTTCTGCCCAAAATAAAGATATTTCACATTTGTTAGTTCTGACAGATTTGTCTTCAGAATGGAGGAAAACCTGTTTACTTCAAGGCTGAGCACAATCAGGTTGGGTGGAAGACCCCGAGGTATGCTTGAGAGCTGGTTGCCATCCAGGTACAGTATTCTTAAATTTGTCAGTGTTGAAAAACTCCCGTCTTCAACACTCAGACTCTTTGTGCAGATGTGGTCTTTTGGCCCTATTTTTATAGGAACACAGTTGCAGCGGAAGTCAATTTCAGTGAGGTTCTCCAGTCCTTTGAAGGAGGTCTTGTCAATGAAGGATATGTGGTTTATGGTCAGAGTCAAATTTGTGACGTTCGATGGAACTTCTTTTGGTACCTCTGTAAGTCTTCTTTCATTGCAGTTAACAAGGACAGTGTTTCCATTTTCTGGAGTAGTCACATCACATGGCAAACTTTTGGGGTACCACCTTGCAGCCTGAGTTGTAGAAATAAGTACCCATAAGATGATGGTTGTTACTCTGCTGGAAGGGCCACTACACACTGTCTGTAAAGAAATGAAGATGCAAATTTGAAATAGGAACTAATCATACACAAACCAAAAAACTAAATTGACCTTTGTTCGATAAAAAAACACGACATCAACAGAACCTAAGCAAGACAGGGAAGCTTAACGACAGAAGGGGAGACCTTAAAGGAAAACCATGTTATGATGGACCAGTAGCTGACAAATGTCCCTGAAGAACAGAACTTCCTTATCAGTGCACCAGAATGATGACAGGGTACACTGTATTGCAGAAAGTGTCATCTTTTGGATGAGATGTTAAATTGATGTCCTGGTGACTTGAGTGCTAAAGAATCCATGGCACTTTTAGCAACATCAAAGATGTTCCCTTTTATTTACATCCACATATTAAAGCCAGATATATTATTTACAGCCAGGTGAAGGCAGCATGACCTGAATTATATTATTTCTGTGGCAGAGGTATGCTTAGCAGTAACTGTAGTTATAATGTTGTTGCTACGAGGGCATACAGTACACATGTTCCCAACTCAAAACAGCCACAGAAATCTCTGTCTACACACTGCCTTGCACAAGTTTTATAATTGTGATTCTTTCATGACACAGAAACACAGTTCTATGGTGCCCTTCTACTGAAGCTATAGCTGATATTTTGTAAAATGTTTTAGCTTTATGGATGAATGGAGAAATCATGTCATGTTAATGACACCTGAACACTAATTTTCATGTGTTTCAGGAACACCTGAAAATTAGTCAAGTAGTTTTGATGGATAAAAAACATTAATAAATGGCAAGCTTGGTTCCTTCGGCTTCAAACTGATCTGTATTAAATCTTTAACAAGGTGTTATGTACAGTATAACAAAAACATATAAGACAACAAAACATAAGACTGTTGCAGAGCAGAGTATGTCCTCAAGAGCTCTGAAATTTAAGTTACTGTATTTGTATTTTATTTCCACTTGTAGGAGCAATTTAACAGATACTGTGCTGTAAGTAACTAATTTGTTTCACTTACATATCCAAGGTATTCCTTTGGGGAAAGTGTAAATTTATTATTGCCATTTTTTACTCTGTATTAAAAGTTATTTGTGCTAGAACATTATCAGGTTACAAAGCAAATTAAATAATCAAAGCTTACAAAGGCATACAAGACATACTGTATCTGTTTTTAAAATTTTAATCAGGTTAAAGAAAAACTTGTAAAATCAGTATCATCCAACAGAAATATCAAGAGAAAACAACACCGAAATTTTAAATATTCAACAGAGAAATGTTCTATATTTTAAAAAAAGAGCATGCTGTAGTGTCATAATATTGAGGTATTGCAACACAATACCAGTGAACCATTTTTAAATAAGTATTGCACATTCTCTAAATAAATCCCCTCTGTGAATATATTTTTGAAAAGAGAAGCTTTTAAACAAGTAAATGTGGAAGTGATACTCACCATAGTTGCTTGTTATAAAACAAGTGAAAATGTTTGAAAAGATCTGTATTTATTTTACAAATGTTTCCTTTTGCAAAATAAATTGTTTTGAAGTGACAGTTATCCACCATGGAATCATGTAATGCCTTCCAACAATTCAATTCCTTTGACAGATCATTATAAGGAGCAGCAGAAATGAAGCCCGTTTCATACTGGTCACACCAGAATGCCTGTGTTGAAGTCAGAAAAGCCCCTGAAAGACAATGAAAGTATATATAGTCTTACTTCCTTATTTGCTTCAAACCCTTGAAACCTAACGAAGTACAATATACTTAATTTTATAAAGACATAAGACTTTTTATTGAACAGAAATTATGTAACATGCTTTTCATTGTTATATGCAGCCTTTATACTTTTTTTTCTCCAAGTGAGGAGAACCAATTAGATTATGACTGATTGAAAAATAACACATATTGTTGACTTTGCAACTGCTGTGGTTGATGCACACATTTGCATCCCTTTTAAAAAAATACTTGCACTTTGCCTATTAAATGGAATGGATATATAATCAGAAGAATTGAAAAAACAACAACAAATGAAGTACGTCAATAGAGCTGTTTCTGTAGTTGGTGATTATGCCTTAAGTAATGTAAAGTAATATAATTTAACAATATTCCTAGCAGCACAGGCCGCTTGTCTTTCATTTCTGTCTTTAAATCTTCCTGGGCAATATTCTATTGATGTATTTTAAATTTAAAAAAAAACTAGCTTTCATAAATGGCTGTTTACCTGTTTGGTAAACATTCATATATTATGTAATTTGATATTTTATTCTGCCATTCTGCTCTCCCTTGAGATTGTAATGCTACCTCTTAAGTAACCAGCTTAAAATATAAATGTCTATAAAAATATGAAATATAATAATACAAATTATAAGTGAAAATGATCATACATCATGTGACCAATCATTTTTGCTATGTTTTGCTAATTGCAGTCAATAAAAGGTCTTTCAGCATCTGTGCTACATACAGTAACTGAACATTAAATTGCATTACTGTAGAACATGTAAACAAATATCAATAATATTTTACATTTCTTATACCTTAAATAAACAAGTTGCAATAACTTCAGTTTTTATTAAAAACATTTTCAAAAATAAAGAATAAAAACTATGCCTTGACAAAAGGACTTACCTTTCTCATTCGTACTGAGAATTTACAAAATCAGAAGTTGACAAATAGATTAAAATGTGTTTTAGGTCTACTTATTTTTGGAGCACCTTTAAGTTACAGTTTCTCAGTAAAACGAAACTGAAACTCTGAAAGCATGAATTGTTTTAGTAGTTTCCCATCAAGGTCATGCAATGCCTTGTGATGCATATAGTAGTTATAACTTGTGAACATCTTAACACTTATACAGTAAG
The DNA here is from genome assembly GCF_055471065.1 of Atractosteus spatula. Classification (NCBI taxonomy): domain Eukaryota; kingdom Metazoa; phylum Chordata; class Actinopteri; order Semionotiformes; family Lepisosteidae; genus Atractosteus; species Atractosteus spatula. Next base: position 51,950,036 of record NC_142709.1, read on the forward strand.
TCTGTATTGTAACTTAACTACTATTAACATGTAACATCAATGTGAATGAATCTTTCTATGGGTCTGGTTTACAGTTATTTAATCACTCAGACCTATTTTAAATTGATTTTCCTGTCTTTGGCAGAAACTAAAAACACTACAGCTAGTTTCGAACATTTTCAGCTCGAGGGATTTTTGTGCAACTGCCTCTGTAATGCAGTTGAAATACAGAGTGTTGTGCAGAATGAATTAATAATAAAATTTTACAATGAGAGAATCAAATACCTTGAAAGTAATGTTTGGAGTGAAGATAAGTTTCTTGGTTTTATGAGTGTGTAAGAATAGATTGCCAAGTTGTTTCTGTGGAAACTGTTTTAGATTTAGGAAATGCCTTGTTTGGGATTCACATACTGTACGAGGAACCTCAGGGACGCTAAACTGGCAAGCCAGCTGACCTGCATGATCTGTTGCTTCTTTGACACTCTTCATGCAATGGTGTCTGTGAACCTGCTCTACAGTATATGCATTTATCCATTATCTAACCGCTTTATCCATCACTGAGTTGTGGGGGAGTCGGAGACTATCCTGGCAAATAACGGCAGAAAGGCAGGGTACACCCGGGACAAGATACCAGTCAAACGCAGGTCAGGCAGACAGACGGACACACTCACAGCAGGGCCAATTTTCACAGAAGCCAATTAACCTATGAGTACGTCTTTGGATTGTGGAAGGAGACTGGAACACCCAGAGAAAACTCACGCAAACACAGGGAGAACATGGAAACTCCATAAAGATTGCAGCCCAGGAATCGACCCCACAGCCCCAGCACTGACAGGAAGCAAAGCAAACCAGTGTGCCCCCCTGCCACCGTCTGCTGCATGTAGTGTACAGTACTGTATATTAATAATTACGTAAAATCCTTGCAAACTCAAGACAAACATGTCATCTTCATTGTTTCAGCCCTGCAACCCAAGATTACTACAGAACTCTCTTCATAATATATTTTTCTGAATCGACTCAGTGTTTTTTTTTGTAGATCTTGAAAGTTTAACTTCAGGTTCCAGGTACTTACCAACCATGTATAGCTTTTTTTGGCATGTGACTGCCCGTTTCCCCTCAGTGGTTTTTTGTTATTTTTAAAGAACGTAGGCCGCTTGTGGTGGACAACTGTTAGTCCCCAGCCTCATCCTGCAGCTCGCTTCATGGACAATGCAGTAGACAATGGTAGATTCAGCCTTTTGTAATTCTTTTAAAGCCATCCAACTTGTGTGCACGACCATCTGCAACCATCGACCAATGACCATTAAAGAGCTCTTACCTTAAACACGGTGATGCTGTTACGACTGTCTGCCACGTGTTACCTCCTTCTATACCATAGGGAAGCAGGTAACCTTTGGAAGCCTCTGTATAGTTCCATGAGAACTTACAAAGAGCACAATGCTATTATAGATTTGTTTTTATTTGATTGTATTTAAATATGTAGTTGTGTGAATAAATGTGCCCCTTATATTATCAAAATCCAATTAAGACAAATACTACGCACTCTGTACACATTGGACACATTTTCCAATCCATTACCCATTCTGTTACATGACAGTTTTGTTTCTAATTCATTGGGGAAATTAATATCTTCAATTCCCCCTTTTTTGTTAAGATACTTATCATTATTGCCATGCATTCTATATCTGCTACTGTTCAAAATTAATTTAGATCCACTAATCTGATACATTTATGAGAAGTGTCCTGACACTTATTCCTTGTTTTAAATGTACGTAGGTATTCCCCACATAATACTATAAAAAATACTAAAAACCAAAGATCAAGTTCAAAATCACCAGATTTATTGTGAAAGATACTCATTACACAAGAGTAAAAATAAAGTTTTGGTCTACAATTTCAATGCTTGTGCAATGAGATAGTAGGTTTTTGATTCCTACAGTCTATGAAGTAACCTTGTTTCCTGTTGCGTGTTAATGAACACAGTAAAAGAAAGCAGCAACAATCCAGCATTAACACTTAACATTTGCTTACAATAATTCTAGCCAAAACAGACTTTTAATTTATCCTGAGTCTGACAAATGATGCAAACAATTCTAAATACCTAAAGCCAAACTTGCAAATACGTTTAAAATGGGTATGGGATGTGTACATGTATTATGATTTTTCAGTCTACAAAAAAGTCTACAGTCAACATATTTTAATTTTTTTTAAGAATACTGCAAAAAACACTTTTTACATTTTTTTCTTTCAGGATAATCATTCAAATGATAAACTATAAGAATGCCAAAAAGTAAGAATTCACAAGTCCCAAATCCAAAACTGACAAAGAAAATAAAAATACATAAAGGCAAGAGACCTCAGAAACTGTCATACAATGAACTTGGAAACCTAGATTAACAAGTTAACATTTTCCATCAGAATGTGATGGAAGAAACAATTCAATCAAACCAGGAAACAATCATATCAGAACGAGGCTTAGGTATCCGATACTGGTGGACTTGTAGGTGGAGCTGTTTCATTTGGAACAGGATCTTCAGACCAATACCCCAGTGTGATGACAGCATATACAGTATTGTGCTGTAGAAGCTGCTATCTTTTGGGTGAAACCGTAAACTTAGATACTTACTCGAAAAAAAGAGTATGTGCATTAACTCCAGTGTTTTGGCTAACGTTCACCTTGGGCTTCCTCAACCTAGCTTTTCTAAATTCCCCCTTTATTGGAAGTGATGAGTTTGTCTCCACCACATGTGGGGTAGTGGGGCTAAGCTGCTACAGTATGTGCCGTGTGCATGTCAGTGATGGAGGAAGTTGGTTCCCATCCAGAAAAGCACTACACCAATACAAGACATTAAGCATGCAGAAATGTAATTACTGATGTCACTGGCGTCCACAGTGAGGCATAGACAACACTGAAAGACTGGGAAAAAGGATGACAAAAATACTGTAACATTGTATTTGAAGTTTAAACACATGAAGGGAATGATAATGTAACACAGGGAGGCTGTGTAATGCAATTCTCAACATTTAAACTTCCATTTTGAAACTTTTTCTCATAAAGAAGCATCATTGACACACTGTAGTCCTATATGCCCCGGCATCCAAAGCACAGATTTTAACTGGTCTGTGATACACAGGTTCTGGTGGATCAACACTTGGTGAGGACTAGCCAGCTAGACCTCTGTATTCGAATATTATAGCAGTGGTGCAAAGCTCCAGTGCTAGAGGACTGTAGCTTCTGCAGGCTTTTATTCCACCTTTTGTCTTAATGGCCTGATTGAGGAAATTGGCTTAAACAGTCCAATTGAACACTGTTCTGCTGTTGATAATTTAAAGAGTCCTAAAAAAAACGGTTAATTTCTGGCCCTTGAGGACTGGAGCTGTGCACCAGTGATATTCACTCATGGTCTTTTAGGACCGTTCTGTTTCACAGGTTTTATAAAGCAGGTAACGTACACTCCTTAATAATGAATAATGACCAGCAGCGGTAATAGAGACCAATGAAGTGAGCAATTGAGTTGGTCAAGTCTTTTAAAGAGTCCAGGTGGAAAGACCGGAAGTCTTTTAGGACCTGGAGTGACACACAGTGCCATCGTGGCCCTGAGGACTTGAACACCTGCAGCTCTCAAATTAATGCTTAACTGAATCAACACATTGGTTAGAACCTTTTCAACTTTTTTATACTTAAAGGTGAGAAATTTTAAGAAACACAATAGTTAAAAGGCAACTGTTTAGGAGTAGAAAACAAAGATCAAATTAAACCTATTATTACTAAAAGACTCCATTGCTTAATATAATATTGTTCATGTGGAACAAACAACTGAATCAGGACTGGGTTCCCTGCCATAAAGAGCACTACACCTGGAAAGCACTACAGAGCTTGGATTCAAGTCATCAGCCACCTTCAAGAACCCTTCTGTTACCTTCCAGCTGGTTTGATAACCTCAGCTGAGGGATAGGGTGATGCTGTTTGCTGCAATAACGATAGATCTCTCACTACTCTGCTACTCAAGCACACGCTCATCACTCTTATTTCACGGTATGATTATAAGAGAATAAAAGCAAGCATTTTCCTGATATTGTTTCAGGGGAAATCCATGTTGATGCTTTTCACCCCGGACCCTTAACGACCCCCGTTTTTTAAATTTTGATTGCTTTCCTGGACTCAATTCAATGCAATTAAAGGATCTTATCTAGAACATTCTCAGATAATGCAGGGCGCAGTATTAGAATGTGCTGAACTGCTGCCTTGTAACAAGCAACAGTGTTGCTCACCCTTTCTTTAGAAATCTGGATTGGCCACCTTTATTATATCCCCACTTCATTTGGAACTGTCAATAGGCTTTTTCTGTAGACTGCAACTCTCGACTGGCACAGAGAGAATGGGGACTTGCACCTCTGTAACACCAAACCTTTAGGGCAATTAAACTTTTAACATGCTGCAAGCTCCATAGGACCTTACAGAAGACTCAGCACCAGCAGGTAGAGCAGCTCGTTTCTCACTGGCATGACTGACATGCTGCCACCTATGAAGTCCCAGCACTGCTGTTTCACTACAAGCCTAGGAATTGCTTGCCAACAAATGCCCACCACCATCTGTAGGCGCCCTGGTGTGTTGCTGGTCTTTGAATCCAGGTAATTTCTGTCCATGGACAATTTTCTGGGTTCAAATAGGTAGTGTCAGGGCCTTGGGGTTACCTTGACACTTGGGGCTGCATGGGGCCTACTAACAATTTATTGTAGGCAGAATGTTCCAAGTAATGTTCTTATTATAGCAATTCTTGTATCCCCACATGACAAAATTAGTATGTTACTAACAGTACAAGGCAATAAAGTGTCTCCCATGTTCATTAAATAAAGAAAACTAACTTCATGAGACAAGCCTGGGGGGGAAGACAGCTGAAATAAGCATATTGGAGGAGGGTGAAATACATGCAACTGTTTATAATGAAACATGGCCCTGTTCACCTCAGGGAACAATCACCAGAAGTCTTTGAAAGCCATGAACAAAAAGCTGAAAAACTGTTTCCCTGCCTTACAGTGCCATTCCATTTATTCAGTTCCAATAAACCTAAATTTCCAGGACACAGAAAAATGGTATTTCTCCAGTATATACTGTATAAAACGTCTAAATTAAACACAGGCATTGGTCAGCAATGTATAGATCTATGGAAACTTGTGGAGTCCTCAAACAGCTTTCACCTGGACAAATCAATCTGAACAAAAATTAATTATAATAAACCTAAATCTTGTCTTCATACATAGAAATCTGTAGCAATCATTCTCCTTAAAAATCACTGGAATTCTCCATTGATTACTTTGAAACACACTGAGGTATCAACTAAAGCTAAGCCCCTTGACCAGTGTTCTGGGTTTTAAAACTGGAAAGCACACACTGGGACATAAAGTAAGGAGAAGCTCATCTTTGAAGTGACGTCTGTGGCTACAAGTGGATTAGTTCCAGTCACTAAGCTTGTCCCTCTGATGGTCCTTCATTCTCCTAGGTGGCTTGTTGCTGAAATCACGCAGAAGCAGACCAGCAAAAAACAGGATCTTCCTCTCTTCCTTTACAAAGGAACATGGCTGAAAAGGTAGGAGACCGATTCTCCATTGTGGGTTCTTCTTATTGCCTCAGCAAGGATCATGGAGATGTCAATGACCTACAGCAGAACGATACATTGGTTATACTCAGCCTTTATTAAGCTCTTATGGTATTTTTAGTGGATCAAATGCATCCACTAAGAGGTGTGAACAGTGTTTGTAGAGAACAAACGCAGGCATCAGCTAAGTGAAACCTCTGTGGTTTTCAATTTGTTTTTTTGGTTAAAGGGATGAATGAGGAGATTAAACCTTTAATGTGTTTATGTGAACGCCGGTCCAGTCTGCACTTTCCGTTACTCACCAATGATTAACCTCAATAGTTACAGGCTGTTAATCCACATTTTTGAAACATGAGAAAATACTGTTTGGAGCACACAGGTGAAAAAAAATATTTACCTGAATCTTTGAGCACACTTTCATTTTCTCCTCCTGTGGAATGGTGTTGGTAACTACTACAGCCTCAAAGGCTGCATTGTTTATGCGGGAAATGGCAGGACCAGACAAGATCCCATGTGTCAGTATTGCATACACTTTCGTTGCTCCAGCTGACATCAGTCTAGACAAGAATAAGAAGAGTGAATTTTCTCCAGGTGTTCTGCGTTTCACTGGGAAAAGTTTCACATTTTTCTTTGAAGCAGGAATAAAACCCATATAGCAACAATTAGAATGTTCAAACATATAAGATCTAGCATTTAGAAACTAAAAAGTGCTCCTACGCATTATCACATTTGCTACTGTTATTCATTACGCACATGAAAGATATTTTAACAACTGTTAAATGAGTGAGACCTCCTACCTCTCTAGTTTGGAAACATCAATTTAAGGTATTTAGCCAAGACATTACTCGTATTTCACTAAATGTCAGCCTGTTGAGCGTGAAGCCTAAAAGCAGCACCTTGCCCAGTTTCAGTTCTGTACCGGGCCAGTGTCACACGGGCACTCACTTGTCAGCAGCATGGCAGACAGTACCACATGTGTCAGCCATGTCGTCGACCAGAATAGCCACGCGGTCTTTCACCTCTCCAACCAGAACCATTCGGTGTACTTCATTGGCCTTCTTTCTCTCTTTGTGAATCAGAGCAAAGTCAACCTTCAGCTGGTCAGCAATTGAAGTCACCCTGAAAATAGCAAATGGATAAATTAATACAAAAATGCATTTCCTACGCTAAAAATAACAGCCAAGCAAAGGCGATAGTAGTGATTTTCCATCTTGGATGTTAAGGAACACTGTATTGCTGGTTTTCATTCCAGCTAGTTTCATAAACTTAGGTACTAACTGATGCCTGTAACTGATCTGCTTGCTTGTTTGTACTTTCTTTGCACCCAGGCCTTAGTCTCAAAATACTCTGGCAAAAATGCGTTATTTCCATGCTTACAGATCCTTCTGTTATCTCTATTCAACTTGCTTAATATTTGACACATTTTTGATGAACCGAGGCGAGAGTGGCAATGTACGATACCAGATTTTCCCCAATTGTGAAGGAGTGTTTCCTTTAACTGAAATCCAAATGATTACATTTCAACTAATCCACCATAATGAGGAAGCTCTGAAACGAATCAGTACAGGGTTGGTAACAATTACTGTACAAATCCCATTCAAGTTTTTACGAGCTGAAAGCACATTAAAAACGGGCCTCAAACAGAACTGAAATGAATTAGCTTGCAATTAATTGTCTGGAGTAAAACCCAGATGAAAAAGAAGGAGTCCTGCAGGTCCAGGATTGAGAAACAATGCACTAGTTTTAATTCTTTGGCTGCAGGAATCAAAAAATATTTCTTTGCTTGCAAGGAGGTATTGTCACATTTTAGAAAAGCAGGCCTTTATGCATTTTAGGATTTCTTTGAAAAGCGAATCTCAGCTAAATGCATGTAGCTACAGACTGTAGCTGCTGCTATTTCATTTAGCAAAATGTATGAAAGAGCAAATTCCAAGAGCTGGCAAATTTACAGTACACAATGAAATGACTATCAGGAATTTTAAAGAGAAAGGTGCTACAAGATGTAAATAGATCTGACCTTAGTAGGAAAGGATAAAATATTGAATGAGTAAAGTCTGACCTCTCGTGGTATAATGCTGTAAAGACCACCAGTGCCCTTTTGTATGATAAAAAGCTGTTATCTAAGAAATCTTTTGTGTTTCACTGCCACAGAACTGCACCTAAAGCAGTCAAGCAAAGCCGCTCAATGTCAGTCCAAACCAGACATGATTTGGAAATGATCCAAAGGCTTGAAATAAACACATATCCCTGACCACGCATTGCTAATCGAGATAGGAACTAGACAGAATTCACCTCTACTCGCTCCTGTGTAGTTGCACTCTGACCCCTTCTTATTGGACATATCCAACGAGACACAGTCTGTCCTAACAGGTCTATACCCACGTGCGGTGCAGGATCCTGCGCTGGCATCCACAAGCCTTTTAGCTCTTGCACTTACCGTTTTGCTCCACCTGCGTCTGGTGACACAATGATGCAGTTCCTCCATTCTGGGATGTTTTCTTTAATCCACTGTAGCACTGCAGGTTCCGCGTACAGGTTGTCCACAGCGATATCAAAAAAACCCTACAAAGTACAGGGGAGGGATTTTTATAAACAACTAGATCACACTGTATAACACTGTCTTTACAAAACCTCAAATACAGTATGTGAGAGTTTATACACCTTATACTGTTTGGCCACTGTATAATTGTCATGCATACCCAGGTTCAATTTGTATTTTCTGCAAGAGTACAAATTAATCTGCCATTTTAATCACCGGCTAAAGGTCACTGTTGCAAGCCAGCTTTGACGCCCTTAAATTGTTAAAAGCCATTCTATACCTTCCGTTCTATTAGTACAAATAGGAAATTATTATGAATTTGAGTGCTTCTATTTTCTGAGTATTTTCATTTCTCTGAATGTACTGCAGCTGTTATCAGTTGGAATAAAAACAAGGCTGCTCAAGGCTGCGAACAGAAGATATTGTGGCTTTACTTAAAAGCACACATATATCACACAATGAAACTATAAAATATTTATTATTAAGCATATGTCTTGTAGATAAAAACAACTTATAATTTGAAAAACAAAGGCAAAGCACCCATTTCCTGTGCACTGAAAGTACAGTTTTAAGCAAGTTTTTTGTAGGATTTTTTATTTGAAGCCAGGTTTAAACTATATAGGAAATAATTGTATTTCTGATTCTGGAGTTTGTTTTCATTTGTCATTGTCTGCTAACACACTCTACTGAACTATTTTTACTAGTTTACTGAACATTCTAGTTTACTGAATGAGAATGATCCATAGTTTTAAGAATGTCAACATCAGTGTGCTGTTACTGTATAAGCACACTGTACATACTTCAAAACTTGCTGCTCTCTACACCTTTGAATCTGCAGTTCACACGTGAACAATATGAATGCAGTGTTACATATTATTAAACATAGTTACACTGCTCTACAGTCTCAGTCTTTTTAAGCCCGTGTTCCAGTGTTCACCTTACAACATCTGAAACATCAGCCTTTTTTTTTTGCAATCAGTTTCAAAGCTGATTACTCGCTTTTATCAATGATAATAAGCCCTTGTCAGCACAACACAATTTGGCAAATGGAAAACTGCACGTGCATTGCAAAATCCCAGCCAAAGTTTAAATGCCAAGGTGAGCAAAACTGGACATTGATACAGCACATCCACGCAACTCTGCCTTGTACAAACACTCACCTGAATCTGGGAAGCATGAAGGTCCATAGTAATAATGTGATCTGCTCCTGCTACTGACAACATGTTGGCTACGAGCTTGGCTGAGATAGGTGCACGACTCTGCAATATGTAACACATCACAAGGAAGAATTACAGCACTTGTCTCTGGGAATTCGCTCAGAGCAGAGCACCCTTGAATTTGGGAACTGCATTTGCTACATTCACAAGGGCACATTTCCTTAAACACACATTTCCCAGGCAAAAATAAATATGATGATAGACATATAGTAACTAGTCTTGCAATTAAGACACTCACCCCTCATTACAACATTTCTAGTCATACTGTGGATTCAGATTTATTGTAGTAGTAGAGGTGGTTCCTTATGTATTTAATCTTTAGATTTTCACTGCAGTTGTTATTAAGGGTCATTTGGCATACAAATCTGAAAACAGTTAAGTGCGTACTGTTCTGCTAGCAAAAATGCTGAAAAGAATGAGTCCGCAGCTATGAGTCTAGAGGACAAACAAGCAGATGCTCCTCATAGTCTGAAAGAAGGTGGGCTGTTAATATCAGCACAGAATAAAGTTATTTTTAGTATTAAGATCTATATCACACAGTGGACATCTGTTCTTCACTACAGAGCAATGAATTTAAATGCTTATTCAGGGTAATTTCATTTTTGTTTTGTATTTCTGGATACATTTCTGCCCTTTTCAATGCCTGGCAGATTTACCTTGGACCCCAACATCCATTACAGAACAGGCTGTGGTTATTCTGCACATACAGTATAGTCTCTGTTAGTCTATTTAGTTGTACAGCATAACTCCTGCCCCATGCTCCACTGTATTGTGAACCTCCACTTGTAATGGATTTAAACACCTGCAATACCTTCTTTGTGCCTTGGTATGTGCTTAATACCTCAAGATACAACTAATTTAAATAAATTCTGAGAAGCCTGACACCAACATGAATGAGGGTGGTCAGGCAGCATTTACAAAATAAGGTATCAAGCAGACTCAAGGGAATTCATAGCAAATTGTGACTTAAATTGTTGTACAGTGACAGTGTGTTGTGTATAAAAGCCTGTTAATAACAGAGTTTGAGCTCTTCCCTAGGGATTTAGCTTTTCATTGCCACATCCAGTATAGAACATTCCTTTTTTCTGCTGTATCTGCTGCAGTTCTTTTCTTTCCCCGATGACACATCTTACATGCCAGTCAAATATTTGCGTCACAGACAATTGTCTAAACTTGTCACATTTATTATTGTATTTTCTCTTGCCTTAAATTCTGTGGATGAATCAGGATGGTCAAAGAGCTGACAACAATAAAAAAATACATATTAAAAGTACATTAATTTGCCATGGGAGCACAAAAATCTAACTCAGGGGTGCAGTCTGAACAAATTCAAATTCCTGTTTAACCCACAGGAGTGCTAATGCATTTCAGTTTAAAGTTTAAAGTGTCATGGTACAAGGGGAACATTTTTTTATTTCATATTTTGGTCTGGAGGTAGAAATAGAAAGTATACAGCAACCTTCATCAGCTGTATACTGAATAAAGCGGCTGTGCACTGATAAGCTACAAAGCTACAAAATATTTAGTTAAGTAGGTAGCTGCGTCAGCATGCGTAGGCTGCAAAGGAACAAGTAAAGGTTTATTCCATGCTGAAAAGAGAAGAAAAGAAACAACATTTTGGCTGTGGCGCCTTTTTCAGGTTTAATGAAGAAGGCTCCTCATCTCCACATTTCCTCACACACCCGAAGAAGGCTCCACAGCCGAAACGTTGTTTCTTTTCTTCTCTTTTCAGCCTGGAATAAAACTTTACCTGTTCTGTAACAAAATATTTATATGCTTTTTAAAGCATATAAATATATATAAGCTTTTTACCTAGTCAACAAGTATAAACTCACTTATAAATAAATGTATCATTCCATTCATGCACGAATGTCTATAGAAAAGAAACTACACAGATTTTAGATAATAATTTAATGGTTTTAACTGATCTTTCATGACCATCATGCACTAAAAGTGACTGATCTTTGGGTAAGATCTAAGGTATAGTACCTACTGAAAGATCATAAAGAAGGTTACAAATGTGAGAAGGCCACTTGCCTATTAGCTCATTTGGTAAGTTTAACTGGGCATGGGTAATGAAGTGATTTACTGTAGTTTATTGCTTAAATCAAGAAATAATAACCAAAAACAATGCCTTTTGCTATTTTGGAGGTGGGAATAAGTCAGTGTGCTGTTGCTTGCCATGTGGGGTGAATTTCTAACAATTTCTTACAATCAATGTTACAGTTTAACTCTGTGAGATGTTACAGTCCCTCAATCATAGATCAGGATCCGAGAGATCACAAGTTACAGCACATTGTCAATTGTCTTTGTGGTTGTATTTGCACTCTAATGCCACAACAACTAATGTACCAGCAGTTCACTCATTGTTTGTCAGCTAGATGACCACATGGTGGTCAAGTGCTCATCACTGTTCATCAGTGAGGTGGTGTGTAAAACAGCTCAGGTGGACTTAATAGCGGTGGAGCCGTGTCCTCGCTAGTAATGAATCTAGTACAAATTGGGTGTAGACATCCCTGATGGACTTGAGTGAGCGTAAGCAAATGTAAAATGATGTGCTAGCTGTGGTGTACAAAAGCCCAGCTAAAGGTAAAGTCCATGTGTGATGGTATGGATAGGAGTGCTACAGAACTTGGTGGAAATCCAACTGCACACCCCTAGAGTGACAAACTCCTCGGATATTGCCTGCTCCCCTTCCTAGCAGCTCAACCTGACACGACAATATTCCAGCAGGACAACTCATGACCTCATGCTGCTCACCTAAAAACACCTCCGTTATGAGATGACAATGTGATAACTATGTTATGAGAAGGATGCCCTTCTCAATGCCAGACTTGAGTCCCACTGAATATTGGGATGATCTAGGAATCTAGACCTAGTCTCAAGCGCTCAGAGAACAGCGAACATGCACATATTGACCAGGATCTACAGAATGAGAAGAATAGGACAGAATCCCCGCAAGACAGTAAATGCAATCTAGTGCAAAGCTTAAGCTGTAAATATGCATCTTGTATTTTTTTCAGTGGTAGCCACAACTTCATTAGCAAATGACTAGCATGACTTTCACAGCAGACCCTGTCAAAAAGAAAAATTAATTACAAACGGTCATAAACTAGGACGGTGAATTGACATGTCATGCCTGTAAAATGACTTTCAAAAACACTCTGCGAATTTGATGCAGTTATAATTTTGCTTTGAATCCCAGTATATACAGGAATTCATACTTCAAAGTACCCATAGCTCTCCATCAGAGCAAGCAGTTTTGTAATAAAGAACAGTGGTTCAACTAAGGTGAAGGGGAAGAGTGATGATGTCACTCAAACTCAAAGACCTTCCACACAAATTCTAACCTTTAACCATAAAACTAGTTGCAACATAGTTTATAGGTCATACTGCACTATTCAACAGTTCCCACTCCAGTTTACTAGTTCAAGATTCAAATATCTGATAATGTTGAAAAATGACATGCATTCGTTTCTGAACATTCAGGTCTTTTCAATTATTTATTTATTTTTTAAATTAAGTTCTTAACATTTAAAAACTGAAAAGGTGCCAGTGAAAATGTGCAGAGAAGCTATTCTTTCAACGGAGATACTGTTTCTGCAGAACACTGACTTACAGTGTAGATTGAACAATAACATTGACACATACATGTACTGTAACTTAAGCAAGAATCCACTGTGAAACTACTAAGTAACTACTTTGTAATTTGCTATTGGCAGATCACAGCTCATAGTCGTATAGTTCTGAAACACGATACGGCTTAAAACATGCAATTGCATGATTACAGCAACTGTACTGCATGTGAAATTTTGCAATGTGAATTTGATATGAAAAGAGCTGCAAGCAGAACAGTGTAACCTCAGGTGTGCATCTACCACTTCCTTTAAGAGTTAAGATTCTAGTGCTCACAATTTTGTGCACCCATTAATAAGTCAAGGTTATTATGACTTACAATGCATTGCACTTTATTCATTAATCCTGTTAACTCTTTAGAAATGCCTGTCTGGTTTGTTTTATTTTTTTAAAGAAACTGTGATTTCCCCTTGCAAATCAAAGCTACAATGATGTAAGCAGGAAAGTGGAAAATATTTTGCACAATGTTATTTCAAAAAACACCTTTTTTATAAACACTTGAATGTAAAAATCTGTAGCAATGTGTGTGGATAGAAGTAATTCGCTTTTCATATTAAGAGGACTCAAAGTTGACATGGCTCCTGTTTGCCAAAATAATTCATATTAAAAAATTGGAGGTTCGTGTCTAAACATCTTCCCTAAACTGCTTTAATTTTTAAATCATTAATCTGCAGTAATCACAGCCTGGACTTTAATAAGTAATTTTTCTTTACTTTGTCCAAAACTAGTAAGTCATTCCATGGAATTCTTCCAGTAATCCTGCTCATCACTAATTCAACAAATTAAGAGCTTGTTGTCATAGACTCAGCAATTAGAAGGTACACGAGATGAGTTCGCTGTTAAGTCATTGCTTTTTATCACACAATCAAATATTAAACAATAGTAAAAAAATGAGTTTTTCCAACAGAAAAACAGTATTTGGAATAGAAAGGTTTTTGGAATTCCTATTGTTGACATATGCTGACTTATCTAACACAGTCTAGAGCTCTTCATTGATAGCAGTGTTTCCTATCACTACAACAGTTAATTTTTACCTTATCCTTTTTGTCCTGCCTGGCGTAAGGGAAACAGGGAATGACCGCAGTCACTCGGCAGGCGGAAGCGATCTTGCAGGCGTTGATCATGATCAGCAGCTCCATGAGGTTGTCGTTGATTTCCCCACAGCCGCTCTGCACAATGTAGACATCCTCCCCCCGAACGCTTTCTCCGATCTCCACACTTGAGGGACAACAACCTTCAATTACTGCAGACGAACTACAGCAAAGCCCTTTTAAAATACTCCCCTGGCAGCCTTTGCAGGTGCATTTAATGTCCGCGCCAATTTAGGGGCAGTGTTAGAGGGTGAAACGCTTTGCCGGTAAGAAAAATATTACTTACAGTGCAATTCGGCACTTACCATGAACTAGGTTGGAGCACATGGAACCTGTGGTAGTTCAGCAAACTCAGTATATTTAAAGGGTAGGATGTGAATACACTCAAAATATAGAGGACTATGTAGTGATGCTAAATAACCTGAACGGCATGTCTGTGGACCGTGGCAGTAAACCAGAACACTTGGACATCCAGATATTTTCCATCCATCCATTTTCTAAACTGCTTCTTTCAATGCAGGGTCATGGGGAGCCGGAGCTTATTCTGGCAGTCAACGGGTAAAAGGCAGGGTACACCCTGGACAGTACTTCAGGCCAATTAACTTACCAGTATGTCTTTGGACTGGAGGAAACCCACGCAAACGTGGGCAAACATACAAGCTCCACAAAGACAGCAGCCTCAGGTCTGGAATTGAACCCGAGGCCCCAGCAATGCTTACTGCTGTGCCATCCGCATGTATGCTGCCCTCCACATACTGTTTTAAATCAGAGTCAATAACCTAGATTCTTTCACGACAGTACTGGATGAGATCCATAGATCAATCATCTATTACCAACCAAATGGGCTAAGTAGGCCAAATGTCGACCTCTCATTTGTAACCTCTCTTATGCTTTAAACAACACATCTTGCATTTGCACTCATATTTATTCTAATTTTTGTCACGGGAGAAAAGGGGGCAACAGTGTTCACATCTGATGAATAAAAATATAGCACTATTCTAAGCAGGAACACAGTGCACAGAAAAAGTACACAAGGCCGCTAAGAACGAGAGCCTGTAACAGCTTTGAGCTGGGTATAAACCTATTTTTAAATCACATGAGTAATGTCTCTTTTAAGTTAATGCTCTTCAGCTCTTACATAATTCACCTGCACTATAATATTAACAATTGATACGATATACAGAGTATATTTCAGTTAAGTGTGCAGAATTGCCATTTATGCTGTAGCTTATCAAACTGTAGAAATAATAAAGGAACAAGGAAGGAAATAATTACTGCACACAAGGTTGACCCATGTTAGACTTTAGAAACTTTAAGCTATTTTCTAAGACCATATTGAAGAATTATGGAATGCTACTCATACTTAAATCCCATACCTGTCAAGAGTATCAAGCACGAAATGTCCAGGAATCACTGGTGCAGACTTACAATTACCTGCTTATAACAAATCCTAAAACTATGTAATTGTTAATAACAATTATGATACAATATTAATAATTTATATACAACGTTTTTCCAAACTGCAATAGATAATGAAAAACTAGCTATTCTGTTTGCACTGATCCGAGAGCACTTCTCAAGTGGACTATAAAATGATACAAGATACATACTGTACATTTATGTCCAAGGTTAGCATGTTTGATGTCACCTCTTGTGCAGACACAACATAACTTTATCAGTCCCGTTTTCTACTGAATGAAGTATAACAACATAAACTACTGTACATAGCAGAACAAGTTTTAACAACTAAGTTATTTTTGATGATTAATAACTGCAGAGCTGTTGCTACAATCATTACTTTACATGCACTCATTTTAAAGGGTATAAGATCCCATCTTTTGACTGTTAACAATCTTCTTTTGATGCAAAAGCCATCCACTGGTGTGTAGGTCATCTGTAATCTAGTTTTGTCTTTTGTTAATTCTGTGGGTTCCTGTAAACCGTTGGACATCCAGGTGTCTGAATAGTCTCTCCATTACATTGTGTTGCTTTGACTATGATTTTCATGTCCGATTTGCAGTCAGAAGTATTTGTTCACCATGTCAGGTGCATACTCCTTAATACCAGAACGACTGATCAAGGAAAAACAAAACAATCAAAGGGCTAAGGCTTTGTGGATATCAAAATCGGGTTATGCCAATTAACACAAACAGAATTCTTCCAGTCCCTTGCTGAAGAGGATACTCTTCATCCACAAGATACCGCGCTGGTGCCTATTTGTAAAAGTTATTGATCATCAAGTTCCCTTGGAATCTACTGTACCACATTCACAATGCTACCTTCCTTCTCAGGCTACGAGTGTCACATTGTTAAACCCCTGCTTGATTTAGGGGTTAACTGCCTTCTGATTTGGGTCGTAGCATAATGTGGGCCTGACAGCAGAGTTTTCCCCAAATTACATTTTCAATGGGGTGCAACACATTGTTGAAGCACCGACAGAAAGATAAAGATGTTCAGTTTTAAACGGACGCATTTACACGTGTGTACAGTAAGTTTTAAAATCTTGAAAGTCAAAATTAAAGGCCAGTAAATGACAAAATTTGTTAAAGGAAATGTTCAGCCTTCAAACTAAACGCAACTAGAAAAAATAATGGATTCCACTGTCGAGTCACATGTTACGCGAGATAAAAAAGCAGATGACGAGGAAGGGTGAGATCAGGGCCAGGAAAGTACACTAAGGTGTGCGAAAAGAATATACACAAGTGAAGAATCCCAGTTCCAACCAGCCGCCCAAAAACAGTCAGGTAAGAAAAAGTACAACATCCAGTTATCCATTTTATACATTATGTGCATGTGCATGTGCATAGCCTCAGTATGGTCCAATAAACACACACCCAAGGCCTATTTTGATACTACACAATCATGCCTTTGCATCAGTATTATAAAGTTAAAGAAACCAAGCTTACCAGGTTTCCAGGTTGCTGAATTTCTTTGCGACCACTTTTCCCAAATCTAGACCGAGTCTGTCTGCTACTTTTTGTGACAGATCATGGTGGGAACTCCCGCTAAAAAGAACAATGTTAGGCATAGCTGAACAAACTTTATGCGAGTGCAATATAAAGAACAATAAAAAAAAACGGTCGTTAAATCGTAAATGCAGTCTTCTTTATTCTTTACGGTTAAGAGCTGTCCTGAAAGCCTCCGCGTCTCGCTTCTGCGCACACCCCTCGCATGCTCTTGTTGTAGAAAGGAGGTCCTACAGGCGTGCAGAGGAAATGATGCGCTTGGACCTGCCCACTACCCTCCCTCCATCTGTGTGTAGAGCTGTCATTTTGCAATTGCTCTGTAGATCATGTTTGTTTTACAAACATTGGGATGGAAAAGGGGCGGGGGAAGCATATGCGAATAATTAAGGTAAAAGAGTCATTACAAACGTACTGTAGACGCAACTAAACCAAACCATATTAATTCGCGCAGGACGTTTGTGCCGTTCTTATATACTGTTTTTGAAAAGCGAAAGTCGTCTTAACTAGATTTTTCCGCTGCATGAAGTCAGCTGAGCCCTTACGCTTCTAATTTTCTTCAACACTAGACCCTTTGTGAGCTAAGCAGTGTTCCAGTTTATTTGGATTAGAGCATGTAAATGCAAATAACTTTATTTGAAGAAGAAACTGGGAGCTTTATCGTGTTCTTCGTTTCAAGAGAAGAAGTATTAAATCACTTGTGATTTATTTTACCTGGCACTTACAGGCATTATACAGAGTACTAACGAGTGTACTTCTGACAGAGGTGGATATGTTTAATATGTGGACTGTACTGTATATGAAGGTACATCACAGTTTAGAAACGTACTGTAGGGACACAGCTTTGTGACAGTACCTGTCGTACAGTCATTGCGATGCTATCCTTATGCAAAAGGATTCCAAACATTTCCACTACCAAAGAGTAATTTCAGTCTGGGTAGGTGATTTACATATCACACCATAATCTATGACAAATCTTTACTTTATTCTTTACTTATTCATCCATTTTCTAACTGCTTCATCCAATTCAGGGTCATGGGGGAGCCCATCCCATTAAGCAGCGGGCATAGTGCAGGATACACCCTGGACTGGATGAAGCACAGACACAAAGAAGCACACACTCACAATAGGGACAGTTCTCCCAGGAACCAATTAACCTACTCTAACTTAACCTATCTACCCCAGTTCCCCTGTGGAAAGAAACTGGAGCACCTGGAGGAAACACATGTAAACACACAGATGGAGAACATACAAACTTCGTGCCGATAGCACCCCAGGTCTGGAACTGAACTCAGGGCCCCAGCAAGGCAAAACAACTACTGTGCCAGGGTGCCGCCCATCTTCATATCTTCACATTTTTCTCTTGCACACTTAGATATGCAACCTTGTACCAAAAGTAAAAAGTGGCAGTTGTGGACAAGTTGTGTTGTCTTCTGATATGTTACACAATTCATTGACTTGTTACCCCATTTTATCAGTTTATCATGGGGTTCACTCATGGCTCGATATGCTATAATATTTTTTAAATAAATGTAATTTTTACACCTGATCTGCATACCTGAGCGGTATATTACTTGTGGCTTGTAACCCCCCTACCCTCTTGTTCAGAGGTTTGTTATACTGCAGGAGCAGACTACAACTGGGAGGAATTCAAATACTGTACATCCCTCAGACACAGCCTAGGCCTGTCTCTGTGCCAGGAAAGCTCCAATGGACATCTCAGATCAGGCCTGCTATTGTGAACTGGTATTCAAACCCTAGTTTGCCATTTTGATCTTTTACATAATGCAGGAAGCTCCTTTCACATGACAGTAAATTAGCTGGTGCGGTTGATTCAGTCGTTCATGAACTGAGCCAACTACTGTAAGTTCACACAGAACGGAGTTGGCACAGTTTGTTGTGAACTGTGTTTTCCATCTTTGGGATTCTACAGAACCTCCATCAACTCGCTGGCAGCTTTCTTTGAAGCTGTCTGATTACTGATTGGGCAGTGTTTCACAATGCAGCAGTAGTGACTCAAAACACACAGGCAATGCGACCAAGGAGTTCACTGGGAGAAAACATTGTAGACTGGCCAAGTAAATCTCCAGATCTAAATCCAACTCAGTATTTTACACTCCAAAAAAAAACCAACATGGCGAGAAAAGACTATACTGTAAGTCAAAGTGGCTGCAAAAAAACCTTTGGTGAGCTTGATTGGTCACATACTACATTCATTTATTGCCTCATAAACATGATAAGAGGATATACAGTACTTACACTGTATTTATGGGATGTGCAACTAAAATACTGACTTTTGCCCTCTGAAATTTACTCTGAATGTATCCCATTTTAGTTATGATCACCGAGTTGAACATAAAGTCTTTTTGTTCCAATTTGAATGTATATATACTGTACATTGAATTATCCAACATTTGAAACAATTTATAGTACTTAAAAGTAATCGCATGATCTCAAATACATATTGTTTGACTATATGGAAAAAAAAATAAAGTTTTGACTTTTGCATGGCACATTGTACAAGGAACACTTCAAGGTTATAATGCTTAAGAGATAGCAGTTCCTAGAATCATGGGAACATGAATATTAATACACTATGACCCTTTCACAGTGATAGAAATCAGATACTGTACATCTAAGTAAACTAATATTTGCATTCTCATGATGAGTACATACTATACCACATTATACTACTGTGACAAAGGGTTATTATTTGTTTTAGTACTGCGTGGAATATAATATAATATTAGGTTGCTCCATATAAAAGAGGATTATAGTCTGCAAGGGTTCTTTCAGGTGACCAGATTAAATCAACACAGGCATCCAAATCAGAAAAAGCTTAAAGTCTTATGCCAAACTCACAGAGTAAGGATAGTAATGTGGAAAAAAAAGACACATCGCAATCATGGATTTAATTGCTCAGGTGCCTGGACAAGAGGACAGAAGGAAAGAGACAGAATTTGTTATTTACTTTATTTATGACAAGTTTTTTTAAAATCTTGATATACAGTACTGTGGGACACATTCATTATATCAGTCTGTCTGGTTATCTACCTTCATTTTAAGAGTAATTTGCTCAATAAAAGCATTTTAAGAAGCAGTCTTGTTCATATGTAGTGTGTATCTGTCAGGTA